>NC_072015.1:22767770-23391364 GCF_027791375.1 Indicator indicator | reverse complement strand
AGGAGATCATTAACACAAGAGCCAGAGAGCAAGCACTCTCCAGACAAAGCTGGAATAAAAGCTTACTTGAACTTCTTTCTGCAAGTGCAACTTCATAAGAAGTTTTTAATCCCAGCCTATCTTTGGCTGCAAACACTTCTCAAATCTGACACATTTCTGTCAAGAGAAAGTAAATTATTTCTGCTATTGCTTGGTCCATTCGTGTCAAAATGCAACTAAGCTGCCATTTTTCTTCCATCCTGGAACATCATTCCTGCAGTTGTCAAACAAAGCCAGAGCCAGATGGAAGGAATAAGGTTATTGGAGTGCAAAGCACACCTTTAAACAGAGAGAAAATGAAAAGAGAACAGACACAGACAGAAATCTGAACTTTGAGATGTTCACAACAAGAGACAACACTCTGAAAAATCACTGTCTTCAGGAACAACAAATAGAGATCTGATTTAAATCTCTGCTAAAGCAGGGCCAGTGGCCACTGCAGGGTCCTGCAGCTGGGTCAGGCTAGCGCCAGGCATAAATCCAGGCTGGGTGTAAAGTGGTTTGGGAGCAGCCCTGAAGGAAGACACTTGGGAGTTTTGGGTGCTGAGAAGCTCCCCAGGAGCCAGCAGTGCCCTCATACAGCCCAGAAAGCAGCTGTGTGCTGCTGGGCTGCTGCCAGAGGAGTGTGGGCAGAAGGGCAGGAGAAGGGATTCTGCCCCTTGGCTCTGCTCTGCTGAGACCTCACCACCAATCCTGCCTCCAGTTCTGGTGTCCCCAGCAGAAGGACACAGAGCTGCTGGAGAGAGGCCAGAGTAGGCCACAGAGATGATCCAAGGGCTGGAGCAGCTCTGCTGTGAGGACAGGCTGAGGGAAAAGGAGGTGTTCAGCCTGGAGAAAAGATTCCTGAGGGACCTTAGAACTGCCTTCTTGACTTGCCAGACCTGGGGTTTTTACTGCCTAATAAATCTTCCTGTCTCTTGAGCTGGGCAAAAGAACTGTGACAGGAAACAAAATGGACCCATTTGTTCTTTCTTTTAATCGCTCCAAATAGAGCTACCAGGGCTGCTAGAAGATCATGCTCCAGTAGCACAGCTACAGCCAGGGCTGTGGATGGAGCCTGAAAGATTTAATCCTAACAACTGAATCAGAGATTCACAGAATGGGTTGGGTTGGAAGGGACCTTCAAGATCATCCAGCCATGGGCAGGGACACCTCCCACTAGCCCAGGTTGCTTAAGGCCTCAGCCAGCCTGGCCTTGAACACCTTAGAGGGTGATGTTAGGCTCTTGGTTGGACTTGGTTACCTTTGAGAGCGGTGTTAGGTCCTTGGCTGGAATTGATGACCTTTGAGGGCTTTTCCAACCAACACAATTCTGTAATTCTGTGAACACGAGGATTTAGTAAAAATCCTTGTTGAAGATGAGGCCAGGTTAGTACCAGCACAGACTGTCCAGGAGATGGAATACTTTGAGTCACCCAGTAAAGAGTATCTGAGAAGGACCTTTCCCCCCAGAACTCATCCTATTTTTAAAGTATTATTCAGTGCTGTCCTTGCACAACCCCATGCATCTTAATAGAGGCATTAGACTGATAATGGCAAGAAGCAGACAGCTCTTAGTAGGAGCACACCAGAAGGTGTGGGAGTAGGAAGGCTGACAAAAAGGCTCAGGCTGTGTAGGAAGCCCAACACTTTTCTCTCTGTCTCTTCTTCTGCACAAACCCACATGTGACAGGTCACCTCCTTCTCCCCTCCCACACCTGGCAGACAGGAAGGATGCAAAGAACACAGAAGAACAGAATTGATTTGGTTGGAAAAGCCCTCTAAGGTCATCAAGTCCAACCATCACCTAACACCACCACAGCCACCAAACCATGTCCCCAAGTCCCACAGGGCTCTTGAGTACCTCCAGGGCTGGAGACCCCACCACTTCCCTGGGCAGCCTCTTCCAAACCCTGACCACTCTTGCAGCATGGAAATTGTTCCTCAAGTCCAACCTAACCATGCCCTGGCACAATTTCAGGCCATTTCCTCTCCTTCTATCACCTGATACTAAGAAGAAGAGACCAACCCCCACCTCTAGGGGGTTGCTGTAGAGAGCAGTGAGGTCTCCCCTCAGCCTTCTCTTCTCCAGTCTGAACTCCCCCACTTCCCTCAGCTGCTCCTCCCCACCCCTGTTGTCCAGACCCTTGTCCAGCTTTCTTGCCTTCTTCTGGCCCTGCTCCAGTCCCTCAATGTCCTTCTGGAGTGAGAAGCCCCAAACTGCACCTAAGAATCAAGGTGTGGCCTCACCACTGCTGAGCACAGGGGCAAGCTGAGTGCCCTGGTCCTGCTAATGATGCTGTTGTCAGTGTCATTGGTTCCACTGCCTCATCAGCTGCAGCTGTTCCCATGGCTCAGTTCACCTACTGCAACACAGCACCAGGAAGAACCTGGGATCCTTCGTGGCCTTTTCCAGACAGTGAGATGAGAACACCAAAGGAAGGCTGCTGGTGGAAGAAGAGCCTTGGGAATAGCTTTGTTGGGATACCTCCTAAAGCTTGTCCGCGGCCCTATCCCACTCTCCAGAGCATTTTTCCTCACCTACAATCTCCCTGCAGGTTATTTAAAAGATATTCTCACAAAGGTTTCATTCTGAAGGGCAATCCCACTGGAAGCGAAGTGAGTGGGAGGAGGGGAGACAGCTGTG
Source organism: Indicator indicator (assembly GCF_027791375.1). Taxonomy (NCBI): domain Eukaryota; kingdom Metazoa; phylum Chordata; class Aves; order Piciformes; family Indicatoridae; genus Indicator; species Indicator indicator. The sequence goes on along the minus strand of NC_072015.1, from coordinate 23,388,699 downwards.
ACTGTGGCTGCGTGGGAGCTCAGCTGCTGCCTGAGTCTCAACCATGACATTTTTGACTTCTTCTTGTGCTCCTCTGCAGAGCTTGCTGTAAAACATCTGCAGGAATGGAGCCTGCTGGTTTGCTCTGCATTTTATCTCTTGGCAGGAATGGGTAGCACAGATAAGCCAATTTGAGGAGATAAACCAGGAGGGAAAAAAAGGAACAGGAAAACAAACAGCTTTATGCTGGTGTAGCTCCCTGGAAAGACTTCTGATGAGACAAGAGTCTCTCCTTGCACAATGCCTGTGTTAGGGGGACAACAAGGCAAGAACATCCCCTTCAGAGGTCACAAGGAGTCTCCCTCCCTGTGTCACAGAAGAGACAACCTTCAGCCACATCTACTCTAAGTAGGGTATGGAAGCTAGGAAGGAAGAACTTGAGCCAATTCCTCACACAAATAGAAGTGCAGAGGTGGGGCTGGTGCTCATTGATTCAAAGAATGGGTTGGATTGGAAGGGATCTTGAAGATCATCCAGTTCCAGCCCCCTGCCCAGGTTGCTCACAGCCTCATCCAGCCTGGCCTTGAACACCTCCAGGGAGGCAGCATCCATGATGTGACAGGATGAGAGGGAAGGGATTGAAGCTTGAGGAGGGTAGATTGATACTGAAGATCAGGAAAAAATTCTTGATAGTAAGAGTGATGAGACACTGGAACAGGTTGCCCAGGGAGGCTGTGGATGTCCCCTCCCTGGAGGTATTCAAGGCCAGGCTGGATGAGGCTCTGGCCAGCCCGGGCTGGTGGGAGGTGTCCCTGCCCATGGCAGGGTGTTGGAACTGGATGAGCTTGAAGGTCCCTTCCAACCCAAACCATTCTGTGAATCTATGCTAGCAGCTCATTTCTGCTTTCTGATCAGCTTCGTTTCTTGAGTACCTGTGCTCTCAGTTTCCATCTATCCTCCTCAGCAGAAGAGGAATATTCATAACATTGCACCTCAGTGGAGTTGGTTGGAGATAGATTCAACTAAATGCCTTGGAAGCACTGAGAGAAGCATGAAGCACTCCACTGAGCACTGCAAGAGAAGCCCAGGAGGAAATGAATAACTGCAGCTTCAGTGTGTGTTCTTCTGATTTAAGATAAATAAAACAGAAGGCCAGAGACTGAATGAAGAGGATAGAAGTGAGAAATTGAGTAGCTGCTGCTGAGTGGTGAACACCATCTATCCTGTGTGACAAAAACCACACTAGACCTAGTGACAACAACAAAGCACCAAACAAAACCAATCCAAAAGACACCAAGAGAAGACTAAGGAAAGCTTCTATTAAAACCTGATTGTACTCTCTGCGATGCTGAAGGAAAGATGAAAAGTCACAGAGTCACAGAATGGGAGGGGTTGGAAGGGACCTCCAGAGATCATCCAGTCCAACCCCCCTGCCAGAGCAGGGTCACCCAGGGCAGGTCACACAGGAACACATTCAGATGGGGTTGCAAAGTCTCCACAGGAGACTCCACAACCTCTCTGGGCAGCCTGCCCTAAGCCTCCAGAACCCTCACAGTAAAAAAGTTTTCCCTTCTGTTCTTGTGGCACCTTCTCTGCTCCAGCTTGCCCCCACTGCCCCTTGTCCTGTCCTTGGACATCCCTGAGCAGAGCCTGGCTCCATCCATGCACATCTTTATCAAGAGGAATGAGTGCAGCCCTCAGGTTCCTCTGCTCCAAGCTGCAGAGCCCCAAGCTCCCTCAGCCTGTCCTCACCAGGAGATGTTCCACTACCTGCAGCAGCTTTGTAGTTCTGTGCTGGACTCTCTCAAGCAGTTCTCCTGCCCTTCTGCTCTGCCCTGCTGAGGCCATATCTGGAATATTGTGTCCAGTTCTGGGCCCCTCAGTTCAGGAAGGACCTCAGGGAACTGCTTGAGAGAGTCCAGCACAGAGCCACAAAAATGATTAAGGGAGTGGAACATCTTCCTTATGAGGAGAGACTGAGGGAGCTGAGAGCTCTTTAGCTTGGAGAGGAGGAGCCTGAGAGGTGACCTCATTCATGTTTATAAAGATGCAAAGGGTGAGTGCCAAGAGGATGGAGCCAGGGTCTGTTTGGTGATGCCCAATGACAGCACAAGGGGCAGTGATGGAAGTTGAGGCATAGGAAGTTCCATGGAAACAGGAGGAAGAATTATTTCACTGTGAGGGTGACAGAACATTGGAACAGGCTGCCCAGGGGGGTTGTGGAGTCTCCCTCTCAGGAGATATTCAAGACCTGCCTGGATGTGTTCCTGTGTGACCTGCCCTAGGTGACCCTGCTCTGGCAGGAGGGTTGGACTGGATGATCTCTCGAGGTCCCTTGCAGTACCTAATATTCTGTGATTTCTCCCTAATCTCCAGTCTCAATCTGCTCTCCTCAAAACCCTTAGGTATTCACCACTGTGCATAACAAAGACTCTGACTTGGAGACAAACAGAAAGAAACAACACAAGGAGCTCCAAGTCAGAGCACTGTAAGCTCAGTGTTTGGTTTTTCAGGTGCAATGATCAAGGAGAAAAATTGTTTGCTCCCAATTGCAGGGACATCAGTTAGAGAAGCAAATTTCCTAGATCACAGGTAATTAAAAGCAGTTTGATTAGAGAAGGAAATGGCTGCAGTCTGTGCTTTATAGCAGCACAGCAGGCACTGCAGAACTGTTCCCAGGGTATTCCCTAAGGAAAACAATCCAATTGGAAAATTCAGTCTTGGCAAGATGCAGGTGTAGTGCAAAGAGCTTTTCTGCTTCTAAAGGCTTTGGTTCATACCAATACAGACCCTGCTTTACCCACACACAGCCTCCCATGTTCTGCAGTATAAAGAAAACCCTTGCAGTGGGGGTGGAGAGACACTGGAACAGGTTGCCCAGGGAGGTTGTAGCTGCCCCCCCCCCCCCCTTAAGGTGTTCAAGGCCAGGTTGGATGAGGCCTTGAGCAACCTGGGCTGGTGGGAGGTGCCCCTGCCCATGGCAGGGGGTTGAAACTGGAGGATCTTCAAGATTCCTTCCAACCCAAACCCTTCTATGAATCCATCAATCTCTGGGTCTCTTTAGAGGGGCTGTGTGCACAATAAAATGTTTCTGCAGTTAGATTCTTCTCTATTTAACATGTGAATTATACCAGGAATCATAGAATCATTACAGTTAGAAGAGACCTTCAAGATCATTGAGTCCAACCATAACCCAGCTACTGTGACCACTGAACTCTATCCTGAAGCACCACAGCTACAGCTGTGCTATATCTAAATTAATTCATTCCAGAAGAATTCATTCATGTCCTGAAGAAATAATTCATAGAATCATTCAGGTTGGAAAAGACCTTTAAGATCATGGAGTGCAACCATAACCTAACTACCATGGCCACTAAACTCTACCCTGAAGCACCACAGCTGCAGCTCCTTGAACACCTCCAGGGATGGGGACTCCACCACCTTCCTGGGCAGCCTGTTCCAACCTGTCACCACTCTTGCAGCCAAGAAATTTTTCCTAATGCCCAAGCTAACCCTGCCCTGGCACAACTTCAGGCTATTTTCTCTCATCCTATCTCTGGTTACTTGGGAGAAGAGACCAACCCCATCCTCACTCCAACCTCCTTTCAGCAAACTGTGGAGAGCAATGAGATCTCCCCTCAGCCTTCTCTTCTCCAGACTAAAACTCAGCTCCCTCAGCTGCTCCTCGTATGATGCTCTCCAAACCTCTCTCCAGCCTCATTGTTCTTCTCTGGACACCCTCCAGCCCCTCAATGTCTCTCCTATCCTGTGGCACCCAGAAACACACCCAGTGCTGAAGCTGTGTCCTGCCCAGAGCCCAGTACAGGTGCAGAGTGCCTCTATGACCTTCTGATTTTGAGGAAAATCAAGGACTCCAGTTTGAAGGCTGTCTTTTGGCAAGTTCTGTGTCATGCAGTTTTGGATCAGGGTCTTTGTGTACCCCTGAGCAAGGAGATAGCCAAGAGGAGAAGCACAGGCAGCAGTCTGCCTTCCCACCAACTCCCACTGGTCCTGCCAGCCTCTGCTCTGATGGAAAATGTGGCAGGACACAGAGATAATGCTGGATTGCTTGGGAGCTTATTTTACATTCTCTCCTTGTTCAGCCAAGCACACTGAAGCAAATATGACACCAAATGACTGACCTGCAGAGTTCAGATGGCTCTGGTTCTTTCCAAGCCCTCATTTCTGTCAAATATCTGCAAGAAACAGAGAGAGCAGAGAAGGAAAATCAGACAAAGTTATTTCTTTGCCATAAGGCAGTCCCTAGGTCAGAGAACTCTTCTCTCCACAGCAGGATCGCTGCATCTCACCCAGAATGCAAAAACAAAAGTCATTTCTACACAGCCACTTCCAGGGAAGCAGGTGGAGTTGTTTTTTAATTCCCACTGATGGAAAGTCGTGTCAGCAAAGCCCAAAGATGCGCACTGGAAAAGCAAAACATGGAGCAGAGATGAATGAGAATTAAACAAAACAGCCACTGTGAATTTCAGCTCCAAAAATCCCCAACAGCAGGGCAGAAGGGAGGGGGAGGAGAAACTTCTTTGGTGTGAGGGTGCTGGAGGCCTGGAGCAGGCTGCCCAGAGAGGTTGTGGAGTCTCCTTTTCTGGAGAGCTTCCAACCCCAGCTGGATGTGTTCCTGTGTGACCTGCTCTGGGTGAGCCTGCTCTGGCAAGGGGTTGGACTGGATGATCTCTGGAGGTCCCTTCCAACCCCTACCATTCTATGACCACCTCTAGGTAACAGAGTAAAGCCATTCCACTGCCTCAATCACTTAGGTGAACAGCACGTAGAGAAAGTGGTGTAAGGATCTGATCCTGATTGTCACTGACTCCTTAGCTGCTGCTGCTCTTCCAGATCCACTCATTCCCCATGCCATGCCTCTAGGTGTTGGCAGGCTCTTTCTCCAGTCACACACAATTGCTGCCTTCCCCTAGGTCCCAGCACTTCAAAGCTGCCTGTTGGAAGGGAAGATTAGCCTGGAAAGATCCTTATCTGTTTTACAAGCCAGCAATGCTCTTAAACATTCACAGCAGCACTCCTGAAGTTCCCTTTCAGCTGCTGCTTGCATATTCATGATGGGCAATGTATGTACTGTGGCTTTAGCTCCTCAAACCTGGAAAATTCTTTTGATAAATCCCCTGGGATCATCTACAGATTTGGCCTGTTTGGAGGTTTAGGAGGTGTCACTGGGGAAAAGAAGCTCCCTCAGCAGGCCACTGCCTCTGCCCTTATATGTAAGGCCACTTTTATCATAGAATCACTAAGGCTGCAAAAGATACTCAAGATCATCAAGTCCAACCCTAACCCAACTGCTATGACTACTAAACTCTATCCTGAAGCACAACAGCTGCAGCTTCTCGAACACCTCCAGGGATGGAGACTCCACCACCTCCCTGGGCAGCCTCTTCCAATCCGTGACCACTCTTGCAGCAAAGAAATTGTTCCTCAAGTCCAACCTAACCCTCCCCTGGCACAATTTCTGGCCATTTCCTCTCCTTCTATCACCTGGGACTAGGCAGAAGAGTCCAACCTCCACCTGGCTCCAACCTCCTCTCAGGGAGCTGTAGAGAGCAATCAGGTCTCCCCTCAGCCTCCTCTTCTCCAGACTGAAAACCCCCACAGGTCCCTCAATCTGCTCCTCCCCAGCCCTGTTCTCCAGACCCTTCCCCAGCTTTGCTGCCCTTCTCTAGGCCTGCTGCAGCCCCTCAGGGTCCTTCTGAGAGTGAGGGGCACAAAACTGAGCCCAGCACTCAAAGTGTGGTCTCACCAAACTGAGTGTGAAAGAAGATGGAATTTCTGGCAAAGAGTAACTGAAGCATTCCTGTTGACTTAACACATTAAGCCCTAGAGAGAAATAAAAGTTAATTGAAAGAGTTGATGACTTAACTCCTGAAAGAAAATGTCTTTTGACACTAAAAAACACATAATGGTACAAAAGTGGAGCCAAACATAAGAGTGAGTAAAACCACACACGAAACCTGCTGCTTGTTCCCTCTGACAAAGGTTTGCACCAGCAGCTAAGTCCTGAGAAAAGCAAACACAAAAATCCTTCCACATAGCTGCTAATTCAGTATCAGAAACAATACAATAGGACATAGTAGAGATAAGGTGAGGATTCCTTGACCCTCAAAGGGATGGCTCAGGTTGGAAGGGAGCTCAGAGCTCATCTGCTCCAACATCCCCACCATGCCCAGGGACACCTCTCAACTAGACTCAGCAGCTCAAGGCCTCATCCAACCTGGCCTGACCACCCCCAGGGGGATGTAACAGACCCAATGGTCCCTGCTGCTGAATGACACTTCCAAGATGGTTTATTTGTTGCCCTCCATGCTCACATCACTTTTGGTTGCTTGTGCCTCAGGATGAGTCAGGCTGCATTAAGTCATTGCAGATATGGAGACAACTTTCTCCTGAGATAGAGAGGTGCTGTGGCTGTAGTGTATGAGCACAAGCAGGAACTTTGCTCCAGCAGGCCACAATGCTACAGATTTTCAGTCAATTACTGCCTAATCTCTTGAAAGATAAGTTCAAGGAGCTGCTCAGATAGGTGCTTGCTGTAGGATTTTCCTGCATGAGGCTTCACATAAGCTCCCCTCATCTGTGGCATACAGGCAACATCATTTCTTTAGAGACTTAAAAAGGCAAGGGGGGTTTTAAGGCTACCTCATCTTCATTTGGTCATTTCATGTTTCTTTAGCAAAGTTGAGCAATATTTCTATGCCTTTTAAGACTACTGCACCCCACTTGCCTTCACAGAATCACTAAGGTTGACAAAGACCTTCAAGATCGTGGAGTCCAAACCACAACCCAGCTATCATGACCACTAAACTCTACCCTGAAGCACCACAGCTACAGCTCCTTGAACACCTCCAGGGATGGTGACTCCACCACCTCCCTGGGCAGCCTGTTCCAATCTCTCACCACTTTCTCAAAGAAATCTTGTTTAATCGCCAGTCTAACCCTCCCCTGGCACAACTTTAGGCCATTTCCTCTCCTCCTATCGCTGGTTCCCTGGAAGAAGAGACCAACAGCAGCCTTACTCCAACCTCCTTTCAGGGAGAGCAATGAGGTCTCCCCTCAGTCTCCTCTTCTGCAGACTAACCACCACTAAGATTCTCATACAGCTTAGTAAATTCTAACCAACATAGTCTCATCATGTCACCACAAACCAAAGGAGGTGGTCTTCTGCCAAGAAGTAGCAGGAGCCTTCAGACTGTCAGCCCAATGCCTTTTGAAGAGCTATGAGTAGCTGCTCCTTTAAGGTCCACTTGGTCTTCTAATCCTGTCTCAGTGTGCCCTCAAACTTTCTCAAAATCCAAGCACTCTGTTGACTGCCGGAGAATTTCAGCCCTGAAATCCTTGGCTGTGCCATGGCCCTACAGCATGTATGAATCTGGACTGCATTTGAACCAGCAGCTTTGCCTCATAGATTCATAGAATGGTTTGGGCTGGAAGGGACCTTCAAGATCATCCAGTTCCAGCCCCCTGCTATGGGCAGGGACACCTCCCACCAGAGCAATTTGCTCAAGGACTCATCCAGCCTGGCCTGGAACACCTCCAGGAAGGGGCATCCTATTCCAGAAGATGTAGAGGTTCCATGTGTATCAAAACAGGTTTTGTAGAGTACGTGAGGTATAGACAACAACCTGATGCTGCCTTGGTTATAAAATCACCCGGTTCAGAAAAGCCAACCGGAATTCCTTGGTTCCATGACTCCTTCCCAAACAGGACATGCAGTAGTCATTCATCAATGTCAAGCTGCTGGTGCCGTCCTCCCGCTCTTTGGAGATGCACCAGCAGCTGCCCTGCTCTAGCTGATAACAGAAGCTGAGGCTTTTGCCACCATATCGACTCCAGCATTCCAGCCCCGAGTGAACACTGAGTCACTCCTGAGACCCTGCAAGGAAGAGCTCAGCAGATGTGCTCAGCCAGCCTTGTCAGATGGCTCCTCGTGCAAATCCAAAGGCAGCAAGGTTTGATTAGCACCATGGAGGGAAAAAAGTCCATCTGCCAACACACCAAGAGCTGCACAAAGAGGAGCAAGCAGCTCTTAGATTCCTGCACTGCTGAGAGCTAAGAGGGGGCAGAAAGGGGTTTCTGGCACACCACTGTGTCCCCAAAATAAGATGGTGAAGTGTGAAAGCAACAGAGCATAAGGGAAAGCCCAGAGTCAGAGCACTTCCCTCGGCAGCTCCATTGGTGCCCTGTGTAAAAACACAGCCAGCACTGCTGCTGCATCCACTTTTCAAACCAGATTAAGAAAATCCATTCTTCAGTGGATAAAATGATCATGATTATTTTTTTGTAGTTAATCCTAAACAATTTAGATTAAATTCCTAAGCCTGTGTCTGCTTAAATTCCTGTTGGAAAGACTTTTGGAACACACTTTGGAGCCACATGCTTAAGTGGATGATGTAAGGTCACATTCAGCAGAATTATTGAATGAAAGGTAAAAAACCCAAAGCAAACAAAAAAACCCAAACACCAAACCCTTTCACAACTCCTGCATCCCCATGGCAGGGGGTTAGAACTGGATGGTCTTCAGGTTCCCTTCCAACCCAAAGCACTCTGTGAATCTATGAACTTGATGCTTTTGAAGTGTGGTTTTGGGCTGGAGAGGAAAGAGGTCCTCAGATGAGCTTTGTCTCTGTTTATCCAACACTTATGGCCCCATGGAGCCTGTTAGCCAGACAGGGAAGCTGCAGTGGTGTTTTCTCCACACCTGCCTTATCTTATTATTCCTTTAAATAAATGGTCATGAGAAATGTCAGCTTACACCCTCCAGAAGAGGTTTGAATGTGAGCCTGTTGATACAGAACACAGCAGCATCATAATTAATGACCTAAAAGTGGTACCCAAGATGGCATTACACATAGGGATGTCACAGCCAATCAAACCAAACCAGCTACTGAAACCCCTCAGCACTGCAGCATCAGTTTTTGTACCCACAGTGTGGCAAGCTACAAAATAGGGTAAGGATGGAATAGGAGACTGGATGAGCAGCTCTAGGGAGGTCCTCCTGCCCCTCTGCTCTGCTCAGACCACACCTGCAATCCTGTGTCCAGTCTGGGGCTCCCCAGTTCAATAGAGACAGAGACCTGCTGGGGAGAGTCCAACAGAGGCTGTGAGGATGATGAAGGGACTTGGAACATCTCTGCCATGGAGAAAGACTGAAAGCCCTGGGGCTGTTTAGTCTGGAGAGGAGAAGGCTGAGAGAGCATCACTGTCTCTAAATATCTGAGGGGTGGGCATCAGGATGAAGGTGCCAGGCTCTTTGTGGTGGTGCCCACTGATAGGACAAGGAACAACAGGTACAAGCTGGAACCTAGGAGGTGCCACCTCAATATGAGGAGAAAGTTCTTCGGTGTGAGGGTGCTGGAGGCCTGGAGCAGGCTGCCCAGAGAGCTTGTGGAGTCTCCTTCTCTGGAGACTTTCAGAACCCACCTGGATGTGTTCCTGTGTGACCTGCCCTGGGTGAGCCTGCTCTGGCAGGAGGTTGGACTGGATGATCTCTGGAGGTCCCTTCTAATCCCTAGCATTCTGTGGTTCCATGACAGTTATAACATGAGCAGGGATTACAGTAATGTTGCGTTGAAATCCTCACTGTGTTAGAGTGCAGCTGCTGGCCACACCAGGTACACCTGAATGACATCCTCCCAAGCACCCCAAGCTCAGCAGCACATCACAGCAGGAGATAAAGTAAGCACTTAGTGGAGCATGTGACAGGTAGGTTATTACTGCTCATAAACAACTTTGCAGCCCCACCAGCATGGAAGGCACTTCACAGGCAGCATGAGTAGCAAGCTCTGTGCTGTGAGGAGTCTGCGGCCTCAGCTGACAGCTAAACAAACAGGGACAAGGGAGTGCAGTAACAAGGAGTGAGGACACACAGATTCCTCAAGGACCATCTCAAAACACAGGAGCCCAAAGGTCACTTCACTGCTGACTAAAATCTTTCTCTGCTCTCTCCCCAGGGTTTTTGACTCCCATCCCTACAGCCAAACACACCTCCTGCATCAGATTCTCCTCTCCCTCCCAGAATGAGAATGGTTGTAAGAGATCATCTGGTCAGACCCCTACACCTCCCTCTTCTCTGCTTCCTCCAAGCATATTTGGCTTCCTAGAAAGCCTGAAAAATGCTTTAAAATCCCTGAACTCTTTGCTAGTGTCTTCATGTCCAGCTCTGGGGACCCCATCATGAGACAGACATTGACCTGCTGGCGTGATGTTTCCCTTTTGATTGCTTTGCTCTGAAGATGCGTGGCTGCTTGGTGCTCACCTTCCTTTTATCCATAACCAAAGTAGATCTCCAAGGAAGTGGAACTTCAGGCAGGTGAATTCAATTCTGCCTTGCCCCTGGTGAAAGATTTATTTCCCCCTTCTTTCAAGAACATAAAACTGGCCTCCCAGTTCCATCCTCAAGCCCAGCTCAGACTAGTGCCAGTCCTTAGCCTGTCCCAGACAGATTTTGCAGCATTAGTGCTTCAGCTCATTTCAACTCCCTCCAAGACTGAGTGATTTCTAGGATGGGACTCAACCTTTCTGACCTCCCTCAGCTCCTAATCACTCCACCAGCAGCCCCTGCAAAGCAGTTTTACATAATCTTCACTGGCCAAAACCAATCACAAAGGTTCTGCCTCCTCCTCTCATTCTACAGTATCATTTCTATCCTACCCAAGCAGCACCAGCCTTAGTGAAACTACAGAGTGGTTGGACTTGAGGATCTTAAAGGGCTGTGCCAAGCAGAAGGATTGTGTGCTCTGCACCTGCCTTTATCTGCAGACACATCTGTATGTGTCTGGATGTGCCTGGGGACTGCTGAACCAGCCTGCGAGCCTTGGGTGAGGAGAGATGATGGCAGAGCAGTGGATGTGGTCTACCTTCATCTCAGCATGATGTCTCCCACAGCATCCTCACAGCTCAGCTGAGGCAGTGTGGGTTGGAGGATGGGGGAGTGAGGTGGATGGGAACTGGTTGAAGGAAAGAAGCCAGAGAGGTGTAGTCAGTGGTGCAGAGTCTGGTTGGAGGACTGTGTCTAGTGGAGTCCCCCAGGGGTTGGTACTGGGACCAGGACTATTCAATATCTTCATCAACAACCTGGCTGAGAGCACAGAGGGCAGTTTGGTGACACCCCCTCAGTGGTGGGGAGCAGGGTGACACCCCCTCAGGCTGTGCTGCCATTCAGTCACATTTGGACAGGCTGCAGAGCTGGGTGGGGAGAAACTGAATGAAATCCAACAAGGTCAAGGGTAGAGTTTGGCATCTGGGAAAGGACAACCCCATGGACCAGGAAAGGTTGGGGACTGACCTGCTGGAGAGCAGTGAAGGGGAAAGAGACCTGGGGGTCCTGGTGGGCCAGCCCTCTGATCGTCTTTGTGACCCTCCTCTGGACCTGCTCCAGCAGGTCCAGGTCTCTGTTGTGCTGGGGACCCCCTAGCTGGACATAGCACTGCAGGTGAGGTCTCCCCAGAACAGAGCAGCAGAACCCCCTCAAGGCCTGCCTGTTGCCTACCACAGTGCAGGTTCCTGCAGAGAAACCTTCAGATGTTGTCTCAGCAGATCTGCAGGAGGGAAGATGTGATGTGAGTGGAGAGAGCAGCAGCACCTCCAGAGGTCAGCCCCAAGTTATTAACAACCATTTCCTTCTGGTCCAAGGCTTCCCAGTAGCCAGGCTGTGTAAGATCAGCATGAATAAATTGGCTCTTTAAGTGAGAGCAGCACTTTCCTGAGTGTCATTCAGCTGTCCTGGGTGACTTGGCACAGACCCAGGGGGAGGGGTTCAAATTCCTGCCTCACTGCCTTTAGTTCTGCTTCATGGTGAATTGAGCCCAGCAGCAGGGAACAAATCTCTGTGAGCTCCAGAGATAGTGTCGCTGCTTGCTCCTGTGCTGCTCCCTCAGGTCTGCTGCAGATAAGAAACTTCTGAAGCAGTGAGAGCTTTTAGATGTAACTATTGGAGTCATGTCCCCAAAGCAGCCTTCTCTCTAAGCTGGAGAGCTGTGGATTTGATGGGTGGATGTGCAGTGGGTAAGGAATTGGTTGGATGATGGCACCCAAAGGATAGTGGTCAATGTCACCCATCTCCATCTGGACATGGGGCCAAGTGGTGTCCCTCAGGGGTCATAACTGGGACCAGTGCTGTTCAATCTCTTCATCAGCACTACAGCAGGTTTGAAGATGACACCAAGCTGAGTGGTGCTGTTGGTAAGGCTGAAGGATGGGATGGGAGCCATCTAGAAGGACCTGGACAGGCAGCAGAGGTGGCTGAGGAGAACCTCATGAGGTTCAATAAGGCAAAATGCAAGGTCCTGCACCTAGCTCAGGTAATATCAGTCCAGGTTGGGGGTGATGAGATTGAGAGCAGCCCTGCAGAGAAGGACTTGGGGTGCTGGTGGGTGAGAAGCTGGACAGGAGGCAGCAATGGGCACTGGCAGCCAAGAAGGCCAATGGCAGCCTGGGCTGCATCCAAAGCAGTGTGGCCAGAGATGGAGAAAGGGGATCCTGCCCCTCTGCTCTGGGGAGACCTGACCTGCAGTGTCCAGCTGTGGAGCCCTCAACACAAGAGGCATGGACCTGCTGAAAACATTAAACTTGACACTTGTTTGTGCCAAAGTGGTTTCCACAATGTTATCATCTGAAGCCTCACTGTGACAGGAAATAAATTCCTTGATCATAGAATCATTAAGGTTGGAAAAGACCTTTAAGATGGAGTCCAACCTGGCTCCTTCCAACACTGCGATTCCCTTTCTTGCCTCCCCTTGCTGTGAGCTGGGTGCTCCTCCACCACCACTTCCTTCACTGTAGCCATGGGAACTGAAGGCAGAGCATCACCTAGGATGCCAATGCCTGCCCAGTGGTTTTAACTTGCAGTGATGCTGCCTTTTAAGGATCCAGGCCTATCAGGATAAAGGTTCCCACACAGATTAGTGCTCTCCCTGCCTGAAGATCACAGTGAAGGTCAGCTGCTGAAAATATGAATTCTCCATTTCCAGCAGAGATTTATAGCTCTGCACAGAGGATTGCCCTTTGCAGGGAGAAACTGCAGCAGGGAGGAAATCAAATCATCCATCATGGACACAGGAACTGTTACTAACCTCCTGGGCAGTTTAACCAATGCAGCCAGGACACTGGAAAGCTGCAGCTGTCTTTCTGTGCAACCCATTGGCCCTGAACCTTCTTCAAGCCAGACTTGTGCATCAGCAGACACCAAGCACATCAATACCTGGTGCTGAGCTCTTTCACTCATTCAAGGTTGTTCAGCTGCCTTCCCAGATGAAGTTCAACAAGGCAAAGTGTCACAAAGGCTAAACCTCCCCTCAAGGGTACCCAAAACGTGCACACGCTCACTCACAAAGGCTAAACCTCCCCTCAAGGGTACCCAAAACGTGCACACGCTCACTCACAAAGGCTAAACCTCCCCTCAAGGGTACCCAAAACGTGCACACGCTCACTCACAAAGGCTAAACCTCCCCTCAAGGGTACCCAAAACGTGCACACGCTCACTCACAAAGGCTAAACCTCCCCTCAAGGGTACCCAAAACGTGCACACGCTCACTCACAAAGGCTAAACCTCCCCTCAAGGGTACCCAAAACGTGCACACGCTCACTCACAAAGGCTAAACCTCCCCTCAAGGGTACCCAAAACGTGCACACGCTCACTCACAAAGGCTAAACCTCCCCTCAAGGGTACCCAAAACGTGCACACGCTCACTCACAAAGGCTAAACCTCCCCTCAAGGGTACCCAAAACGTGCACACGCTCACTCACAAAGGCTAAACCTCCCCTCAAGGGTACCCAAAACGTGCACACGCTCACTCACAAAGGCTAAACCTCCCCTCAAGGTACCCAAAACGTGCACACGCTCACTCACAAAGGCTAAACCTCCCCTCAAGGTACCCAAAACGTGCACACGCTCACTCACAAAGGCTAAACCTCCCCTCAAGGGTACCCAAAACGTGCACACGCTCACTCACAAAGGCTAAACCTCCCTCAAGGTACCCAAAACGTGCACACGCTCACTCACAAAGGCTAAACCTCCCCTCAAGGTACCCAAAACGTGCACACGCTCACTCACAAAGGCTAAACCTCCCCTCAAGGGTACCCAAAACGTGCACACGCTCACTCACAAAGGCTAAACCTCCCCTCAAGGGTACCCAAAACGTGCACACGCTCACTCACAAAGGCTAAACCTCCCCTCAAGGGTACCCAAAACGTGCACACGCTCACTCACAAAGGCTAAACCTCCCCTCAAGGGTACCCAAAACGTGCACACGCTCACTCACAAAGGCTAAACCTCCCCTCAAGGGTACCCAAAACGTGCACACGCTCACTCACAAAGGCTAAACCTCCCCTCAAGGTACCCAAAACGTGCACACGCTCACTCACAAAGGCTAAACCTCCCCTCAAGGTACCCAAAACGTGCACACGCTCACTCACAAAGGCTAAACCTCCCCTCAAGGGTACCCAAAACGTGCACACGCTCACTCACAAAGGCTAAACCTCCCCTCAAGGGTACCCAAAACGTGCACACGCTCACTCACAAAGGCTAAACCTCCCCTCAAGGGTACCCAAAACGTGCACACGCTCACTCACAAAGGCTAAACCTCCCCTCAAGGGTACCCAAAACGTGCACACGCTCACTCACAAAGGCTAAACCTCCCCTCAAGGTACCCAAAACGTGCACACGCTCACTCACAAAGGCTAAACCTCCCCTCAAGGGTACCCAAAACGTGCACACGCTCACTCACAAAGGCTAAACCTCCCCTCAAGGGTACCCAAAACGTGCACACGCTCACTCACAAAGGCTAAACCTCCCCTCAAGGGTACCCAAAACGTGCACACGCTCACTCACAAAGGCTAAACCTCCCCTCAAGGGTACCCAAAACGTGCACACGCTCACTCACAAAGGCTAAACCTCCCCTCAAGGTACCCAAAACGTGCACACGCTCACTCACAAAGGCTAAACCTCCCCTCAAGGGTACCCAAAACGTGCACACGCTCACTCACAAAGGCTAAACCTCCCCTCAAGGGTACCCAAAACGTGCACACGCTCACTCACAAAGGCTAAACCTCCCCTCAAGGTACCCAAAACGTGCACACGCTCACTCACAAAGGCTAAACCTCCCCTCAAGGGTACCCAAAACGTGCACACGCTCACTCACAAAGGCTAAACCTCCCCTCAAGGGTACCCAAAACGTGCACACGCTCACTCACAAAGGCTAAACCTCCCCTCAAGGGTACCCAAAACGTGCACACGCTCACTCACAAAGGCTAAACCTCCCCTCAAGGGTACCCAAAACGTGCACACGCTCACTCACAAAGGCTAAACCTCCCCTCAAGGGTACCCAAAACGTGCACACGCTCACTCACAAAGGCTAAACCTCCCCTCAAGGTACCCAAAACGTGCACACGCTCACTCACAAAGGCTAAACCTCCCCTCAAGGTACCCAAAACGTGCACACGCTCACTCACAAAGGCTAAACCTCCCTCAAGGGTACCCAAAACGTGCACACGCTCACTCACAAAGGCTAAACCTCCCCTCAAGGGTACCCAAAACGTGCACACGCTCACTCACAAAGGCTAAACCTCCCCTCAAGGTACCCAAAACGTGCACACCTCACTCACAAAGCTAAACCTCCCCTCAAGGTACCCAAAACGTGCACACGCTCACTCACAAAGGCTAAACCTCCCCTCAAGGTACCCAAAACGTGCACACGCTCACTCACAAAGGCTAAACCTCCCCTCAAGGTACCCAAAACGTGCACACGCTCACTCACAAAGGCTAAACCTCCCCTCAAGGTACCCAAAACGTGCACACGCTCACTCACAAAGGCTAAACCTCCCCTCAAGGTACCCAAAACTGCACACGCTCACTCACAAAGCTAAACCTCCCCTCAAGACCCAAAACGCACACCTCACTCACAAAGGCTAAACCTCCCTCAAGGTACCCAAAACGTGCACACGCTCACTCACAAAGGCTAAACCTCCCTCAAGGTACCCAAAACGTGCACACGCTCACTCACAAAGGCTAAACCTCCCCTCAAGGTACCCAAAACGTGCACACGCTCACTCACAAAGGCTAAACCTCCCCTCAAGGTACCCAAAACGTGCACACGCTCACTCACAAAGGCTAAACCTCCCCTCAAGGGTACCCAAAACGTGCACACGCTCACTCACAAAGGCTAAACCTCCCCTCAAGGGTACCCAAAACGTGCACACGCTCACTCACAAAGGCTAAACCTCCCCTCAAGGTACCCAAAACGTGCACACGCTCACTCACAAAGGCTAAACCTCCCCTCAAGGTACCCAAAACGTGCACACGCTCACTCACAAAGGCTAAACCTCCCCTCAAGGTACCCAAAACGTGCACACGCTCACTCACAAAGGCTAAACCTCCCCTCAAGGTACCCAAAACGTGCACACGCTCACTCACAAAGGCTAAACCTCCCCTCAAGGTACCCAAAACGTGCACACGCTCACTCACAAAGGCTAAACCTCCCCTCAAGGTACCCAAAACGTGCACACGCTCACTCACAAAGGCTAAACCTCCCCTCAAGGTACCCAAAACGTGCACACGCTCACTCACAAAGGCTAAACCTCCCCTCAAGGGTACCCAAAACGTGCACACGCTCACTCACAAAGGCTAAACCTCCCCTCAAGGTACCCAAAACGTGCACACGCTCACTCACAAAGGCTAAACCTCCCCTCAAGGTACCCAAAACGTGCACACGCTCACTCACAAAGGCTAAACCTCCCCTCAAGGTACCCAAAACGTGCACACGCTCACTCACAAAGGCTAAACCTCCCCTCAAGGGTACCCAAAACGTGCACACCTCACTCACAAAGGCTAAACCTCCCCTCAAGGTACCCAAAACGTGCACACGCTCACTCACAAAGGCTAAACCTCCCCTCAAGGTACCCAAAACGTGCACACGCTCACTCACAAAGGCTAAACCTCCCCTCAAGGTACCCAAAACGTGCACACGCTCACTCACAAAGGCTAAACCTCCCCTCAAGGGTACCCAAAACGTGCACACGCTCACTCACAAAGGCTAAACCTCCCCTCAAGGTACCCAAAACGTGCACACGCTCACTCACAAAGGCTAAACCTCCCTCAAGGTACCCAAAACGTGCACACGCTCACTCACAAAGCTAAACCTCCCTCAAGGTACCCAAAACGTGCACACGCTCACTCACAAAGGCTAAACCTCCCCTCAAGGTACCCAAAACGTGCACACGCTCACTCACAAAGGCTAAACCTCCCCTCAAGGGTACCCAAAACGTGCACACGCTCACTCACAAAGGCTAAACCTCCCCTCAAGGTACCCAAAACGTGCACACGCTCACTCACAAAGGCTAAACCTCCCCTCAAGGGTACCCAAAACGTGCACACGCTCACTCACAAAGGCTAAACCTCCCCTCAAGGGTACCCAAAACGTGCACACGCTCACTCACAAAGGCTAAACCTCCCCTCAAGGTACCCAAAACGTGCACACGCTCACTCACAAAGGCTAAACCTCCCCTCAAGGGTACCCAAAACGTGCACACGCTCACTCACAAAGGCTAAACCTCCCCTCAAGGGTACCCAAAACGTGCACACGCTCACTCACAAAGGCTAAACCTCCCTCAAGGGTACCCAAAACGTGCACACGCTCACTCACAAAGGCTAAACCTCCCCTCAAGGGTACCCAAAACGTGCACACGCTCACTCACAAAGGCTAAACCTCCCCTCAAGGGTACCCAAAACGTGCACACGCTCACTCACAAAGGCTAAACCTCCCCTCAAGGGTACCCAAAACGTGCACACGCTCACTCACAAAGGCTAAACCTCCCCTCAAGGGTACCCAAAACGTGCACACGCTCACTCACAAAGGCTAAACCTCCCCTCAAGGGTACCCAAAACGTGCACACGCTCACTCACAAAGGCTAAACCTCCCCTCAAGGTACCCAAAACGTGCACACGCTCACTCACAAAGGCTAAACCTCCCCTCAAGGGTACCCAAAACGTGCACACGCTCACTCACAAAGGCTAAACCTCCCCTCAAGGGTACCCAAAACGTGCACACGCTCACTCACAAAGGCTAAACCTCCCCTCAAGGTACCCAAAACGTGCACACGCTCACTCACAAAGGCTAAACCTCCCCTCAAGGGTACCCAAAACGTGCACACGCTCACTCACAAAGGCTAAACCTCCCTCAAGGGTACCCAAAACGTGCACACGCTCACTCACAAAGGCTAAACCTCCCCTCAAGGGTACCCAAAACGTGCACACGCTCACTCACAAAGGCTAAACCTCCCCTCAAGGTACCCAAAACGTGCACACGCTCACTCACAAAGGCTAAACCTCCCCTCAAGGGTACCCAAAACGTGCACACGCTCACTCACAAAGGCTAAACCTCCCCTCAAGGACCCAAAACGTGCACACCTCACTCACAAAGCTAACCTCCCTCAAGTACCCAAAACGCACACGCTCACTCACAAAGGCTAAACCTCCCCTCAAGGGTACCCAAAACGTGCACACGCTCACTCACAAAGGCTAAACCTCCCCTCAAGGGTACCCAAAACGTGCACACCTCACTCACAAAGGCTAAACCTCCCTCAAGGTACCCAAAACGTGCACACGCTCACTCACAAAGCTAAACCTCCCCTCAAGGTACCCAAAACGTGCACACGCTCACTCACAAAGGCTAAACCTCCCCTCAAGGGTACCCAAAACGTGCACACGCTCACTCACAAAGGCTAAACCTCCCCTCAAGGGTACCCAAAACGTGCACACGCTCACTCACAAAGGCTAAACCTCCCCTCAAGGGTACCCAAAACGTGCACACGCTCACTCACAAAGGCTAAACCTCCCCTCAAGGGTACCCAAAACGTGCACACGCTCACTCACAAAGGCTAAACCTCCCCTCAAGGGTACCCAAAACGTGCACACGCTCACTCACAAAGGCTAAACCTCCCCTCAAGGGTACCCAAAACGTGCACACGCTCACTCACAAAGGCTAAACCTCCCCTCAAGGGTACCCAAAACGTGCACACGCTCACTCACAAAGGCTAAACCTCCCCTCAAGGGTACCCAAAACGTGCACACGCTCACTCACAAAGGCTAAACCTCCCCTCAAGGGTACCCAAAACGTGCACACGCTCACTCACAAAGGCTAAACCTCCCCTCAAGGGTACCCAAAACGTGCACACGCTCACTCACAAAGGCTAAACCTCCCCTCAAGGGTACCCAAAACGTGCACACGCTCACTCACAAAGGCTAAACCTCCCCTCAAGGTACCCAAAACGTGCACACGCTCACTCACAAAGGCTAAACCTCCCCTCAAGGTACCCAAAACGTGCACACGCTCACTCACAAAGGCTAAACCTCCCCTCAAGGGTACCCAAAACGTGCACACGCTCACTCACAAAGGCTAAACCTCCCCTCAAGGTACCCAAAACGTGCACACGCTCACTCACAAAGGCTAAACCTCCCCTCAAGGTACCCAAAACGTGCACACGCTCACTCACAAAGGCTAAACCTCCCCTCAAGGGTACCCAAAACGTGCACACGCTCACTCACAAAGGCTAAACCTCCCCTCAAGGGTACCCAAAACGTGCACACGCTCACTCACAAAGGCTAAACCTCCCCTCAAGGGTACCCAAAACGTGCACACGCTCACTCACAAAGGCTAAACCTCCCCTCAAGGGTACCCAAAACGTGCACACCTCACTCACAAAGGCTAAACCTCCCCTCAAGGGTACCCAAAACGTGCACACGCTCACTCACAAAGGCTAAACCTCCCCTCAAGGGTACCCAAAACGTGCACACGCTCACTCACAAAGGCTAAACCTCCCCTCAAGGTACCCAAAACGTGCACACGCTCACTCACAAAGGCTAAACCTCCCCTCAAGGTACCCAAAACGTGCACACGCTCACTCACAAAGGCTAAACCTCCCCTCAAGGGTACCCAAAACGTGCACACACTCACTCACAAAGGCTAAACCTCCCCTCAACGGTACCCAAAACGTGCACACACTCACTCACAAAGGCTAAACCTCCCCTCAAGGGTACCCAAAACGTGCACACACTCACTCACAAAGGCTAAACCTCCCCTCAAGGACACCCAAAACGTGCACACACTCACTCACAAAGGCTAAACCTCCCCTCAAGGACACCCAAAACGTGCACACGCTCACTCACAAAGGCTAAACCTCCCCTCAAGGACACCCAAAACGTGCACACGCTCACTCACAAAGGCTAAACCTCCCCTCAAGGACACCCAAAACGTGCACACGCTCACTCACAAAGGCTAAACCTCCCCTCAAGGACCCAAAACGTGCACACCTCACTCACAAGGCTAAACCTCCCCTCAAGGACCCAAAACGTGCACACGCTCACTCACAAAGGCTAAACCTCCCCTCAAGGGTACCCAAAACGTGCACACACTCACTCACAAAGGCTAAACCTCCCCTCAAGGGTACCCAAAACGTGCACACGCTCACTCACAAAGGCTAAACCTCCCCTCAAGGGTACCCAAAACGTGCACACGCTCACTCACAAAGGCTAAACCTCCCCTCAAGGGCACCCAAAACGTGCACACGCTCACTCACAAAGGCTAAACCTCCCCTCAAGGACACCCAAAACGTGCACACGCTCACTCACAAAGGCTAAACCT
The DNA here is from genome assembly GCF_027791375.1 of Indicator indicator. Lineage (NCBI taxonomy): Eukaryota > Metazoa > Chordata > Aves > Piciformes > Indicatoridae > Indicator > Indicator indicator. The sequence goes on along the minus strand of NC_072015.1, from coordinate 23,368,063 downwards.
CCCCTCAAGGACACCCAAAACCAACACTCACCAATGTGTGAAGGCGTGTAGACTCACTCAATCCACAGAAGTATCCTTAGATGGCATGCAAGTCTAAAGGGAGAGGCTCCAACTAACACACTGCCTGCTGCACACAGTCCTGTCCCACAGTCTCCCCAGCAGAGCTCCACGTCCACTCCAAGTCAGGGGTGAACTGTGGTCAGTCCGAATACTTGGAGGGCTGACACCTTCGAACAGTACCCAAGCAGGGTGAGAGCATCTAGGCCAGGATGCAGCTGATGTTTATTAGCTCCAAGCAAGGCCCAGCCCTTTGCCAGGTGTTTGTCAGGGTGGTGGCACCTGGCACACATTGAGTAATTTGTTCCACCTGCTAGGCAATGCAGCGTTCTGAACATTTAATGGGGAGATTGGGGGGGGCATAAGATTAGTGTTACTAACTTTACAATGTAAACCTCTTTACTTAAAAAAGGAACTTGGTACAAAACGTTCATTTTTCTGTTGGGAATGGTTCAAAGAATCCCAGACTGAGAGTTCCAGGCTGGAAGGGACCTCAGAGCTCATCTACTCCAACCTCCCCACCATGCCCAGGGACACCTCTCAGACAGATTCAGCTGCTCAAGGCCTCATCCAACCTGGTCTTCAACACCCCCAGGGAGGAGGCATCCACAGCCTCCCTGGGCATCCTGTTCCAAAGTCTCACCACCCTCATACTGAAGAACTTCTTGCTCAGCTCCAGTCTAACCCTGCTCTGCCTCAGCTCCAGACCATTCCCCCTTGTCCTGTCTCTAGACACCCTCAGGAAAAGTCTTTGAGTTACCCCAAGAGGAGATCCAAATGGAGGTTTCCCACTGCTCAGAGTGGGCCTAACTACCAAGGTGGCTCACACTATTTTTAGCTTTCACATCAGCAAGCTCTGATTTGGGGGGTGGGGGGAGAGGAAGTCTTAAAAGGCTGGGATCAAATAAAAATTAAAACAAATACTCCAGAGCAAAGCTTAGAGCAAGCCTGCAGGTTGTTGTGGAACTGCAGAGCCATCTCCTCTGCAACCTTGCTCTGGGTATTTGAATGTTCTCAAGGACAGCTCCAGGCACAGAAGTCATCAGCTGCCTAAGGCAGGACAGTGCAGAAGACAGCAAGGGAGCCCTGAGAGTTCCCTCTCTTGTCAGTTTGTGCCAGCTGCCCACCACGCCAGGCTCACTGTCAAACTGAGAAGCAGAAGGTCTTTCTTTGGAGGAAAAACACGGAAATATTTGTGTACTTCCACTGCTTCTTTCTCCTTCCTCACCTTGAGAGCAGGCTTACATCAAAAGCAAGGGTGGAAATGGCAGAATATTCACAGTGCTATTGAAAGGGAAGGATCCAAGAGCTCACAGGCTACCAGATCCAATTCTGAGCACCCAAAATAGAGCCCCGAACTATTATCAGCTCTTATCAGTTTAGGAAGATACTAAAATATCTGATGGCTTGTGAAAAATGGCAATTATATGTCTGTGTCTGGAACTAGATGATATTTGAGGTCCCTTCCAACCCAAACCATTCTATGAAATTATGTCCAATATTCACCCTGCAGAAGAGAAGGCTTCAGGGACACCAAATAGCAATCTTCCAGTACCTGAAAGGGGCTACAAGAAGGCTGCAGAGGGACTGTTCCCAAAGGACTGCAGTGATACGAGGAGGGCAATGGTTTGAAATTAGAGCAGAGCAGATTGAGATTGGTTGTGAGGAACAAGTTCTGCACCAAGAGGCTGCTGGAACAGGTTGCCCAGGGAGGTGGTTGAGGCCCCATCCCTGGAGATACTCAAGGTGAAGCTGGAGAAGGCTGTGAGCAACCTAATTTATTGGAAGATGTCCCTGCTGAGTGCAGGGGGGTTGGACTGGATGCCCTTTGGAGGTCCCTTCCAACCCAGACCATTCTGTCTTTTTATGATCCAGGACATACTTTATCTTTTGTTTGGTTTAATATCTGCAAGATGCATTTGAACCTCTCAGTTCTGTGAAAAATCCACCATCAGATGGCCTCCCAGTTTGGATTCAGTTCACCTTCATTAAACAAAGCTCTGCTGAGCAGAAATTGTTCACTATTGACCCAATTATCTATCTTGGGGATACTTGAACATCTCTGTTATGAGGAAAGGCTGAGAGGGGATCTGATCACAGGATGTTAGGCATTGGAAGGGACCTCCAGACATCATCAAGTCCAACCCTCCAGCCAGAGCAGGATCATAGAATCCAGCACAGGAATGCATCCAGACAGGGCTGGAAAGTCTCCAGAGAAGGAGACTCCACAACCTCCCTGGGCAGTCTGTTCCAGTGCTCTGTGACCCTCACAGTGAAGAAGTTCCTCCTCATGTTGAGGTGGAACCTCCTGTGTTGTAGTTTATATTCATTGCCCCCTGTCCTATCACAGGGTGCAAGTGAGCAGAGCCTGTCCCCTCCCTCTGGACACCCAGTCCTCAGATATTCATAAACATTGATCAGATTCCCTCTCAGTCTTGTCCTCTGGATGAAGTACTCCAGGTGGGACCTCACCAGGGCAGAGTAGAGGGGGAGGAGAACCTCCCTGGATCTGCTGGACACACTCCTCTTAATGCACCCCAGGATCTCATTTGCCTTCTTGGCCACAAGGGCACATTGCTGTCCCATGGAGAACTTGTTATCCATGTCAGAATGGGTTCCCCCTTTCAGTCCACTCATTTTCTCTTTATTGCTGTGTGGGAGCAAAGCAGTTGGACTCTGCTCTTCCAGTCATGCCTACCTAGGGAGTTCAAAATGCCAAATGATGCCTTAATGGCTACATAATATTTTTATTAGGTGCTTTCTCTAGCCATTAACATAGCACCAAACTGAAAAGAACTATCATGCAAACCATTTCTTCTCTCTCCAGGGCTGTCACAGACCTCCTAACACTGCGCTTAAATGTTCTGGGATGAACCAATTCCATTTCCCAAGCATGCAAATTAGAGCAGGAGGCTTCTTTAACGTTTCAAGTGGTCTTTGTCTAATAAAAATGAGTCATTCTGCACTGAGCAAATTCAGGAATAAAACCTGCTTACAGCTATTCTTGTTCCTCTCAATGAGAAGAAGAACAATATTTTTTCCATTGCCTGTCAGCCCTCAGTTCTTTTAAGTGCACCGTGGGTGGACTCTGCTCCTGGGCCTTCTCTTGCAGCACAGCAGCCAGCTGGGGTCTAGATCTCACCTTTGCCATGAGGGTGGGTCTGGCTGCTGACTGAGGAAGGGTAATGCAACTACAGATTAAGATTTTCCCTCAAGCAAGGTGATACTGGGTTCCAGTTAGTGCCTCACTTCATTCTACCTAAAGTGGACTTTCCAAGCTGCTGCTTCCAACTTGTTGCTAACTAGGAACAGCTCTGTGCACTCTAACACAGCAGAGGGTGAGCTCACCCAAGAGGATTTTCCTTTTCTGTGCCAGCCCCAGGCACAAATCCAGGCTGAGTGCAGAGTGGGTTGGGAGCAGCCCTGAAGAAAGAGATTTGGGAGTTTTGGGTGCTGAGAAGCTCCCCAGGAGTCGACAGTGCCCTCATGCAGCCCAGAAGGCAGCTGTGTGCTGGGCTGCAGCCAGAGGAGTGTGGGCAGCAAGGCAAGAGAGGGGATTCTGCCCCTTGGCTCTGCTCTGCTGAGACCTCACCCCCAGTCCTGCCTCCAGTTCTGGTGTCCCCAGCAGAAGGACACAGAGCTGCTGGAGAGTCCAGAGGACGCCACAGAGATGATCCAAGGGCTGGAGCAGCTCTGCCTCATCCAGCCTGGCCTTGAACACCTCCAGGGAGGGGACATCCACAGCCTACCTGAGCAACCTGTTCCAGTGTCTCACCACCCCCACTGTCAAGAATTTCTGTCTAATCTCCAGGCTATTAAGATGTTTCCTCTTCACCTTTGAAGAAATTAACTTTCCCAAACTTGCTGTGCTCTTCCAGCGTGTTCAGAGGATCCAAACTTGGGGGGTTCTTGCAATAATGAGGAGCAGCTGAAGGACCTGAGGTTGTTTAGTCTGAAGAAGAGGCTGAAGGGAGATCTCACTGCTCTCTACAGCTTCCTGACAGCGAGGTGGGCATTGGGTTCTTCTCCCTAGTATCAGGTGATAGGAGAGGAAATGGCCTGAAATTGTGCCAGGGGAGGGTTAGGTTGGAGATGAGGAAAAAATTCTTTGCTACAAGAGTGGTCAGGGATTGGCACAGGCTGCCCAGGGAGGTGGTGGAGTCACCATCCCTGGAGGTGTTCAAGAAATATGTGGCCATGGCACTTGGGGACATGGTTTGGTGGCCATGGTGGGATTGGGTTGATGACTGGACTGGGTGATCTTACAGACCTTTTCCAGCCCAAAACATTCTGTGATTCTCTGAGGATAAACAAAGCCCTGCAGCTTCTTCCAAGTTTAAACTTACAACCCCCTGGAGCAAATGTGGTTCTGCCCTTCCTGCCTTTGCAGCCTGTCCCTGCTGTCCCTACATGTGTGGTAGTGCCCTGAAAGAGCAAGGAGGAAGCTGGCTACATAATCTGGTGCATGGGGTAAAGTGTGGCTGCAGAATGGTTGTGCTCAAGGAGGAAAGACTGGGGGCTTCTTGCTGCCTGGTAGCTGCAGGGAGGGAGAAAAGCAAATTAAAGGATTTGTGTAGAATGTTGCAGCTTTGGAACAGCTGAACCTGCTGAATCCTCAAGTCAGGAGATAGTTCTAAAAAGCTAAGTTACTCTTAGGAGTCATCAGCATGCTGACTTCCACCACTTCAGCTCCTCTCTTTCAGTCATTCCAAGAGTTTGTGTAGCTCTGAGGGCAGAGCATGCAGAAGCTAATGAGGGCTGATGTGCTCACAGAGTTACTGCTCCCCTGCTAGGCAGGGTCTCAGAGGAAGGGGCAGGAGAGCTTGCAGTGGAATGATGACACTGCCAGGCAAGGATGCTGGCAGTCAGTTTGCATTTTCACTGCCTTGCTCTCATGAGTTGCTGCAAGAGTCTCAAGTGACTCTTTGTGTCTTTTCCTGAGGGACTGAGCTCATTCTGTGTCACAGATGAGGATGTTCAGATGTTGTGGGAGGGATGCAATGAAGCCTTGATGAAGATCAATTGGATTCAGGACAGATATGGGCAAAGGATGACCTGGCCAAGCTCTGTCACCTGCATGTCAGTCACATTCTTGCCACTCTTTGTCCATTGCAGATGTTGGTGTTGTAGATGCTGCTGCATTTGGTTTTGGCATGGCAGAGAAGTGGCAAAATTCAAACCAGATGCTGTGATATCTGCAGTCACACAGCAGTTAGCCAGCTACAGCCAGTGACTCTGCTATAATAGATTTGTAGAACGGGTTGGGTTGGAAAGGACCTTGAGTGTCATCTAATGTCAACCCTCTTGCCATGGGCAGGGACACCTCCCACCAGCCCAGGTTGCTCAAGGTCTCATTCAGACTGGCCCTGAACACCTCCAGAGAGGGGGCATCCACAACCTCCCTGGGCAACCTGTTCCAGTGTCTCACCACCCTCACTGGAAAGAATTTCTGCCTCATCTCCAGTCTAAAGCTGCCCTCCTGGAGCTCCAATCCATCCCCTCTCATCCTATCACCACAATCCCTTGTAAAGAGCCTCTGCACCTGCCCCACTCCCTTGCACTGCCCACAGCCTGGAGACAGAGAAGTAAAGGAGGGTGAGGAAGGAGAACAAGGGCAGTTGCGAGGCTTCCACAGAGATAAAACACATCCAGGTTCATTGCTCACTGCACAACTGCCCAGGCAGGAAGGGTTGGCATCTGACCCAGAGTTTGGGTTTTTTTTAAAGAAGGAAGCTGTTGAGGGTGTTTTAAGATGATTATTGCTGTGTTCTCCATTCCCTTGCCTGCCAAACTACACCACTTTGGGAGGCAGTTTGCACTCAAGAGAGATTACAAGGGAATCTATTTTATTTTTATTTTTAGCTTTAAGAGTTTTCTGTCTAAAGCACACAAAACCCCCATGGAAAAACAAAACAAAACAAAACACTAAACAAACAAACACTTTCTCTGCCACCCAGCTTTTAAAGTGATTACAGAGAGACAAATCTATGGGAAGGATGTAGCGAATGGGATGCTTTTAAGTAAAAATAGTGCACTTTGAAGCCATTGCACACTAAAAGTGCCATTCTGATCACCTGGTTGGGGGGCATCGTGCCAGTGCTGCCTGGCAAAAAGCATTCCTTGTCCTGCTACAGAACAGAAAAAGAATGGAAAGAGTTTAGGGAGCTTTTGGAGAGTGGAATGACTGAGATCTAGCTCAAGCTACAGACTTGGGGATGTGTGGTTGCACAGCTGCAGCTTGGAGAGGGACCTGGGGGTATTGGTTGAGAGTTGACTGAATATGAGCCAGCAGTGCCCGGGTGGCCAATGAGGCCAATGGCATCCTGGCTTGTGTTACAAACAGGGTGGGCAGCAGGGACAGGGAGGTGATCATCCCCCTGAGCTCAGCACTGGTGAGGTCACCTCGAGTGCAGTGTTCAGTTCCGGGCCCCTCACTACATGAAGGACACTGAGGGGCTGGAGCATGTCCAGAGAAGGGTAATGAGGCTGGAGAAGGGCCTGGAGCACCTGGGCTGAGAGGAAGGCTGCACAGGGACTTTTCCTGAAGGTGTCTAGAGACAGGACAAGGGAGAATGGTTTGAAGCTGAGGCAGAGCAGGGTTAGACTGGAGCTGAGGAAGAAGTTCTTCAGTCTGAGGGTGGTGAGACTCTGGAACAGGCTGCCCAGGGAGGCTGTGGCTGCCACCTCCCTGGGAGTGTTGAAGGCCAGGCTGGATGAGGCCTTGAGCAGCTGAATCTGTCTGAGAGGTGTCCCTGGGCATGGTGGGGAGGTTGGAGCAGATGAGCTTTGAGGTCCCTTCCCGCCTGAGCCATTTTGTGACTCTGGAGTCTGCAGCAAAGCAGGGCTCAGCAGAACCATCAGCAAACCTTTGGCTATAAAGAGGGCTGGAATTTCCATGCTGCAGAGGAACCATTCCTGTCTCCAGGAGCTCTGACATCAGCCCAGCTTGCCTGCTAGGGCTGCGGTGGTCATTACCAAGCAGAGCAAAAAATAACCAGAGCAGACTGCACAGGGACACAGCAAGGCTGAGCTTGAATGTCTCCAGGGATGGAGCCTCAAACACAGCCCTGAGCAGCCTGTTCCAGTGTCTCACCACCCTCACTGTGCAGAACTTCCTCCTGATGTCCAATCTCAATCTCCCCTTGTGGCAGTTCAGGCTGGGTGCCTCCTGTTGCTGCCACATAAGCTACACCTCCGGTGTCCTGAGTGTCCAACCCAATCAGGTGGACACAGGAATCGGTGTGTGTCTGCCCATAAATCCTGCCCCTACCAATCCATCTGCAAGTCATTCTCTGCCTCTTTCTTCCCTCTGTGCTCCCATGGGAGATGTCCTCTCTTATCAGGTAATGCTGGGGGAGTATCCCCAGGCCCCTTGGGCCTGTCTAGGCCTAATGCCAGGAGGAGAATGGAAGGGGGGGGCAGTCTCAGACCTGGCCAGCCTGAGACTCACCTAGGAGTGGGTGGGGGAAGAAAGAGCCCTGGGGGGTTTGGGTTTACTCTCAGGTGGGAGGAGGGAAGGATTGGGAAGCCTTTGGGTGTTATGTAAGGGGCTCTGTATGCTTTGGGATGTTGTTGCCACTATGTTTTGTAGTCTTCTGTAGTTTCACCAATTGCTTTTCCATTTAAACTTTCCATCACTCTCCTCTCTGTTTGTGAGTGTCATTCTTTTGTCCCTCTCGGGGCAAGAGAGGATCTGTCTGGCCTCAAACCAGCACACCCCTGCTCCAGTTTCAAAGCATTGTGCCTCCTCCTATCCCCACAGGCCCTTCTGAACAGTCCCTCCCGAACAGTCCCTCCCCAGCCTTTCCCTAGGTCCCCTTCAGATATTGAAATGCAGCTCTAAGGTCTCCCTGAAGCCTTCTCTTCTCCAGGCTGAACACCCCCAACTCTCTCAGCCTGTCCCCACTGCAGAGGTTCTCCAGCCATCTGATTATCTCAGTGGCCTCCTCTGGACCCTCTCCATCAGATCTATGTCTCTCCTGTGCTGGGGTCCCATATCTGGACACAGCACTCTAGGTGAGGTCTCAGCAGAGCAGAGCAGAGAGAAATAGGAGAGGAATCTTTGTCGGTCATGGGACATGAAGTTGAGATTTACATTCAGCTGATTTTTGCCACTTGCAGACACTACTGGGAATAAAATCATTGTGTCTCTGCACAGAAATGAGCACATGGAAATCATTCTGACTCTTAGACATCTGAATCTTACACTCAGATGCCCCTTTATGTAGTTAAAAGTCATACCACACGAGCTTGGCCAAGCAACAATACTGCTCCACCTTGATTTTGCTCCCTTGGAACTGGCAAACAGAGCTTTCCACCTTCTGTTAATTTCCTGCAGCAAGTCCTTGCCATCTCCTTCTCTGCTGCCCTCACTTTCTAACAACTTTTTAAAATAATAACAATAATTTTTTAAAAAGCAATAAAATCAGCTTTTTTATGCTTGCAAATCCTCCATATTTCCAAACAACGTATTTCTGAAACATATGGTGTAAAAAAAAAAAAATCAACCCAAACCCAACACACCAATAATGCTGCCAACCCCTTCCTGCCTTTCAGAGCACTGCAATGAGATTTAATGCAGTGTGATGGAAGGCAGCAGGAAACAAATCAGGAGAGCCTGGACAAGGATTTGCAGTCTCTGCTTTGTGTCGCACATTCAAACCTTCCCAGTCTACAGCAGATTTGGATTCCCACAGCTGCTGGCAAGCTGCAGAGCACAGGCTGGAGTGGCAGGGCAGCTTCTCTGCACAGACTCTTTCATCACTGCACACCTCCACAGGCTGCTGCTGCTGATAAGATGTCATCTGATCTATCGAACCTCCCAGCAAGCACAGCCAAGCCTTCCCCTTCCTCCTCTTTACAATCCTTTCATCTCAAAGCTGGGAAGATTGGCACTGACTGCACCCATAGCATAGCAGGTCTGCTGATGCCACCAAGCTGTGTGCTGCTGGACTCACTTGAGGACAGGGATGGCATCCAGAAGGGTCTTGACAGGCTTGAGAAGTGGCACAGTGCCAACTGCATGAGGTGCAGCAAGTCACACTGCAAGGTCCTGCAGCTGGGTCAGGCCAGCCCCAGGCACAAATCCAGGCTGGGTGCAGAGTGGGTTGGGAGCAGCCCTGAAGAAAGATTTGGTGGTGTTGGGTGCTGAGAAGCTCCCCAGAAGCCAACAGTGCCCTCATGCAGCCCAGAAGGCAGCTGTGTGCTGGGCTGCAGCCAGAGGAGTGTGGGCAGCAAGGCAGAAGAGGGGATTCTGCCCCTTGGCTCTGCTGAGACCTCACCTCCAGCACTGCAGTGATTTTCAGCTGTCACAACAAGGTCAGCCTGCTCCTAACTTGCAATTCTGAGACATGTTGCAGCAGCTCTTGGCTCATTTGATATTACCCTCATCATGGCTTTAGCTGGCACAGGGATGACGGTTTGTGGCCATGGCTCCACTCCTGAGCAGACAGAAGGATACATTGGTTGTTTCTGTCCCAGCAGCCTGGGTAGGGAGTGAACAGCAGTGCCAGCTGAAAGCCTTTCCTGCTCTTCTGCTGGGAGACCTTTCTTAGGAGCAATCACAGTATCAAGCCTATCAAATGATGTTTAATCTGAGGTTTGCTCTGCAGCACTCTCAGCTTGTCACTGCCTCTCAGTATCCATTTCAGGAGGTGCTTCAGGATTCCCCACAATCTGCTCGATTTCCATTGCCAACAGACAAAGCCTTTGGCCAAAATTGTCCATTTAAGCAACTACAACGGCCAGGCAGGAGCTGGAATCCCATTACTGTCCCACAGCTAGTGATATTCTGGCCCAATGTGTCCAGCAGAAGCTTTTCCAAGCACCATTAGCCCCGACCCTTTGCAAACTGGCTGCAGTGCAAGGTTAAAGCTCTCAGCTGCAGCAGAGCTTATTGTTACGACTGCTAGCACTGCCCAGACTCTCCTCTGGGCAGCTACAATTAACATCAAGCTGTGGTTGAAGAGCAAATATCAGGTGCAGAAATATGGTCAGAGCCACAAACGTTTCTGCTGGGATCATCTCTGCTCCTCTGTCCACTCAGGAGCAACCACAATTAATTAAACTGGAATTTGCAAATGCTTTCCCCTCCTGCCCCTTCTCCTGCAATCAAAGCCAGGATCACAGAATTCTTTGGGTTGGAAAAGACCTCTAAGATCTGATCAATGTCTCTAAATGTCTGAGGGGTGGGTGCCAAGATGAAGGTGCCAGGCTCTGTTGGATGCTGCCCAGTGATAGGACAGGGAACAACAGGAACAAGCTGGAACCCAGGAGGTTCCACCTCAACAGGAGGAGAAACCGCTTTGGTTTGAGGGTGCTGGAGCCCTGAAACAGGCTGCCCAGAGAGGCTGTGGAGTCTCCTTCTCTGGAGAGCTTCCAAACCCACCTGGATTTGCTCCTGTGTGGCCTGCCCTGGGTGATCCTGCTTTGGATGATCTCTGGAGGTCCATTCCAACCCCAACCATCCTGTGGTAGAGTGGAAGAGAGAAGCCAGGATGAAACAGCCTGCTCCATCCTCTGCTTGTAGGCAGGAGGCCATCTGCCCTGTGGTAGCTCCCTGCCTACCAAGGCTTTTCTCAGCATCTCCTGTGGCATTTGCAGATCTTTCCATACCCTTCTGATACATCATCAGCTGCTGTAATAAAATGTATATTTTTATCTCTTTTACTATTTAATATTTTGGGCAGTGGTATCTTCAGACACCACCATAACCTATTTACTAAGTATATTCACAGGTTCTGTTACTGGGTTGTGAGTGATACATTCCACATATAAAGACAGTTAAATGAAAAAGCACAGATCTAAGAATTTCCAGTTCAAATTGGAAACAAAGGTGCTGTGATCTGTGGTTTTCCCATGAACAGGATTCTGTGGCAGATTGGCCGGGTACTCACAACTTGCTCCTCTGTCTGGTATCTTCCCAGATGCTGTGGCTATAATTCGAGCACTCCTTGGCTTGGAAAGGTCCAGGGGCCTCCCTCCTGTCATGCCCAGTTCACAGTCTGGAGCTTGCCCTTGGCTCAGAGAGGGCTAAGGGGCCTCTCTCTCTTGTGTGCTCCGTCACTAGGCTGTAGTCTTTCCATGGCTCTTCTGGGATTCAGTTCTCTTGGAGCTTTTCCTCTTTCTGCCTTGGTCCAGGTGCAAGGCCTGGGTGTAGTCGTTGCCTGTTAGTACAAGTTCTTCAGCTGCTACTCAGGCAGCACTTGGCTCTAGTTGCTGTCTGGGTGAGAACAAGGCAAGCTGCCTGACTCCTTGGCTGGTAAAAATACTGTCCCAAGACAATTAATGCCCTTTGGTAACACAGAACCCTGATAACTGGACCTATAGGATGGGGCATATCCAAACATGGCCAGGGACACCCAGAGTTCACAGCTGTGTTACAAAGTTACATGTGGTACCTGTTTATCTGGACCCCAGGAAGTGTCCAGGTTTGCACATTCACTGGTGCTTACAAGGTTAATCACATGTGCTGTACATTTGCCTTGACCATCTGGACCCCAGGAACTGTCCAGGTTAGTCCTGAATCAGTAGGACTCTGTCTCATCTCAGGACTAACCCAAATGTCACCACCTCTGTGCTGCCCATATGTATTTGGCACAGATTTACAGGACAGTGGGAAAAGGTCCATCTGAAAATATGCCAAGAGCAGACTTGCTCTTAAAACATCTTTAATGACTCAAAATAAATAAAAATCAGGTCCATGTATTCTTCCTTCCTATTTTAACACAACCTACAAAAGCTGATTCTCAAGCTTGACACCTAAGAGCAGATAAAAGGGGAGGAGAAGTAAGGAAATAGCTGTTTTCTCCTCCCTCCTCCTCCTCCCTCCTCCTCTTTTTGCTGTGCAGTACCTGGGTGAGTTTTTTCCAGCTGTCATTGCTCTGCCTGCAAGGCTCTGCCCACGGCTGCCATCCAGCCCTCTCAGCAAAGGTCACTCAGTGGCAGGGATTGGGAAGTATTAGAGAAGCTTACAAGGAGGAAGAGATAATGACCACAATCCAGTGTTTTAAGCTCCCAGCCATACCCCCTCCTACCAAATCCTCATAATGAACTTCCCATGCTATGAGGTTTGGGCTTTTTTTGACCCTCCCCCCCCCCCCCCCCTTTTCTTTCTTTTAATCAACATTATGCTGTAAGTTTCACTGAACAGAAATGATATCTTTTGCTCCATCCCTTCATAACCTGGCTCAACCTCTTGGATTTTAGCTCCCAACGTACAGAACAGATTAAAAAAGCAGCAGCCTCTAAAATAATCTCTACAGAGGCCACCTGATTCACAAGAATCTCTTAGCCTCAGAAGGCAGAATCAGGTCAATAGTGAATTATCTTTTAACCTATTAGCATCCCAAAACACCTAATATCCTCCAGGACATCAAGCAGGCTTACAGCCAGATGTGTAGAGCTCCAGGGAGCCCTCATTGTGGTCTTCCAGGACTTAAATAAGGCTGTGAGAAAGATGGGGACAATCTTGTTGTGGTCTTCCAGGACTTAGAAGGGGCTGTGAGAAAAATGGGGACAATCTTTTCAGCAGGACCTATTGCCACAGGACAAGGGGTGATAGTTTTAACCTAAAAGAGGGGAGATTTAGAATGCATATCAAGAAGGGGTTGGAACTAGATGATCTCTAAGGTCCCTTCCAATCCAACCATTCTATGAATCTATGAAGAATTTTTGCTTTACAACAAGGGTGATGAAACACTGGAACAGGTTGTCCAGAGGTGGGAGATGCCTCATCCCTGGTAACACTCAGGGTTATGTAGTATGGAGCTCTGAGCAGCCTGATCTAGCTGAAGATGTCCCCTCTCTCTGCATGGGGGGTGGACACGATGACTTTTTAAGGTCCCTTCTAACCCAAAGCAGTCTATGATTCATACATTCATGGAAAGGGTTGGACTGCAAGGGACCTTCAACATCCTCCAGTTCCAACCCTCTGCAATGAGCAGGGACGCCTCCTACCAGCCCAGGTTGCTCAAGGCCTCATCCAGCCTGGCCTTGAACACCTCCAGGGAGGGGACATCCACAGCCTCCCTGGGCAACCTGTTCCAGTGGCTCCGCACAGTCATTGTCAAGAATTTCCTCCTCATCTCCAGTCTAAAAGAGCAGGTGAGCCCAGAAGAAAACACATCTGGCAGCTGTGCCACTGCCTGGGCTGGGTGAGGCCTTGAGCAGCTGAGTCTAGTTGAGAGGTGACCCTGCCCATGGCAGGAGGTTGCAGTAGATGAGCTCTGAGGTCCCTTCCAACCTGAGCCATTGTAGGATTCTCTGCATTGTTTTTCTGCTAGCCAGCACAGTTCAAATGCTTTTTGTCCTGAATTTAACAAGTACTAAGAGCAACAGAACTGTTTGAGGGTGAACCCCTGCTTGTGCTCCTGGCTCTGTGCAGTGCAGCAATGCCTGCCTGTAAAAACTATCCTTATAACCTTGGGAAGAGCTGATGTCTTCATGCAGTGATGGATGGGGCTACCTGCTCACTGGTTATGAGCAATCACCTCCCCTTGCAGGCTACAGCTATCAGCAGAGATGTATGCAGCTGCAGGAACTAGTTAATCACTGCTGGCTGTGGGCATTGCCTGGATTTATGGCCATAGCTCTCATGGTGCAGCTGAATCCAGTCTGAATGGTTGGGGAGGTTGTAGCACATCTGGGACAAAATTAGAAGTTTCAAGAAGGAAAAAAATAAAAAAACCCAAACCCATAGCTATTGTACATTTATGGAATCCTGAGGCTAATTTTGTTGCGTGCAGTTTGAATTCAAATGATACTTAACAAATCAAGACTGTAAGACTAAAACACCTGAAAGCCTTGATATGTCCACAACGCAGATGTACAACACAAGACTGACCTCAACACACAGAATGTCAGAGGCTGGAAGGGACCTCCATGACAGAGAGGCTTTGCCTACCCAGTGGTCCATGGCAGCTGTTGAGTACTGATGATGAGCTTCTCAGCAAACAGCTTCTTCCAGTTAGCCTGCATGGAGCAATTCACTGAATCGCTGAATGGCAGGGGTTGGAAGGGACCTCCAGAGATCATCCAGTCCAACCCCCCTGCCAGAGCAGGCTCACCCAGGGCAGGGCACACAGGAACACATTCAGCTGGGGTTGCAAAGTCTCCACAGAAGGAGACTCCACAACCTCTCTGGGCAGCCTGCCCCAAGCCTCCAGCACTCTCACAGTAAAAAAGTTTTCCCTTCTGTTCTTGTGGCACCTTCTCTGCTCCAGCTTGCCCCCACTGCCCCTTGTCCTGTCCTTGGATATTCCTGAGCAGAGCCTGGCTCCATCCCTGCATATCTTTATCAAGAGGAATGAGTGCAGCCCTCAGGTTCCTCTGCTCCAAGCTCAAGAGCCCCAGATCCCTCAGCCTGTCCTCACAGGCAGATGTTCCACTGCCTGCAGCAGCTTTGTAGTTCTGTGCTGGACTCTTTCAAGCAGTTCCCTGACGTCCTTCTGGAACTGAGGGGCCCAGAGCTGGACACAATATTCCAGATGTGGCCTCACCAGGGGAGAGCAGAAGGGCAGGAGAACCTCTCTTAACCTACTCACCACAGGCCTTCTTATCTCCCCCAGGATGCCCCTGACCTTCTTGGCCACCTAGAAGGACTGAGTCTGAGAGAGAGGCATGCACAGAGCACACTTTCCACACCCTTCTGGAATTAGTCACCTCACAACGTCACAGCCACCACTTTTTCTGCTTCCCAGTGGCTAGAGTACTTCATTCATCCAACAGCCCCATGGCTAAATTTCTTGCTGAGGCAAGCAGTGTGCAGTCTAGGCTCTTCCACATGAGGAGGCTGAAATCTGTCCACTTCCCTGCAGAAAGCACACCCTTGGCATACACAGGCTGGCTGCTCTAAGACAATTTACCTTCCTGCTCAAGCTGTGCCACAGTAAAGTGTGATTCATGAGCAAAGAGAGGCCTGACTCACTGCAGGAGCATGGCCTTTTTCTCTAGGAATGAAGATATTCTCTTGGGAAAACAGCTCAGCCCTTTAACCCAGGCTGCCTACAGACCCTTACACAATTCAGCAAGCATATGGTGGGCTGTGGCCAACAAACACTTGAGATGTATGAGGCCAAGAGATAGGTAAGCTTAGCCTCACCAGTCAAAAGAGAAGCTGAGTCTGTGATACCACAGCTGTGAGAAACAAAAATGCAGGGAAGGATTCAGAGGCATTAAATGCAATGGAATGCTGACTGGTCTCATCCTCCTTCAGAAAACCACAATACTTGGTGAGACCAAGCTGGCAAGTAAGCCTCTAGGCAATCGTTTAACCCCCATCAGGACAGAGGAGAGAACTGGAAGAACAAAAATTGAGGCAAGCCTTGGGTCAAGATAAAGAGAATTTGATAAGGGATGAAAAAGATGCTCTGGTCACCGTGTGTTTAAGCAACAGCTTTGAGCTTTGCCATTTTCCACTCTTTCCTGCTTCCAGCATGGTAGAAATGAGGAAAAAGCTAATTCTGAACAAAAAACAAAAAAAAATCACTCTTTGGCTCTAAGCTTTGAGAGTTTACAGCTGGAGGCAAACACTGCACCTTCCAACAGGCAATTTCCTTGTAATGTGCACTGAGATCTTGGTAGCTGCAGCTCAGAGACTCACAGAATGGCTTGGGCTGGAAAGGACCTTCAAGATCATCCAGTTCCAACCCCCTGCCATGGGCAGGGACACCTCCCACCAGCCCAGGTTGCTCAAGGCCTCATCCAGCCTGGCCTTGAACACCTCCAGGGAGGGGACATCCATGACCTCCCTGGGCAACCTGTTCCAGAGTCTTCCCACCTCACTGTCAAGAATTTCTTCCTCATCTCCAGTCTAAATCTGCCCTCCTCAAGCTTCATCCCATTCCCTCTCATTCTTACTCCAAACCCCTGTCAAAAGTCACTCTCCAGCTCTCCCACAGCCCCTTCAGTTACTGGAAGGCTGTTCTAAGGTCTCCCTGGAGCCTTCTCTTCTCCAGACTGGACAGCCCCAACTCTCTCAGCCTGTCTCCACAGGGGAGGTTCTCCAGCCCTCTGATCATCTTCACGGCCTCCGCTGGACTCTGCTCAACTCCTTTTTACAGGCACTAAACACTGGTGGTGAGTCTCTTGGAGGGCCTTCATTGGGGAACTGTGCAGAAAAAAGTCAGTGAGCTGTTAGCACTTTGCAGCTTGTGTTCTTCACAGCACTGCAGCCAAGCTGCCTGAGCTCCTAGGATTCCTGATCTGCTGAGGTCAGCCCAACTGGTACCAAGGGCTGCCAAGGCTCTGGCTCTGCTCCTCCATTCAGGCACAGCTGGGCCATGGAACTGAGCTGCAGCTGGCCCCAGGCACACCTCACTGCATCTCTCTGCACTTCCAGGGCCACCTAATTCTCTGCCAAGGAAAAGACAGTTGAGGGAACTCTAAATGCCTTCTCCTCTTGCTGGCATGGGGAAGGACTACAAGGCAGTGTTGCAGCCATCTGCAGCGTGTTGTTGCTTATTCCCTGCCAGGCATCACATCTCCACATGTGACATGCAGCAATTCACAGGCAGCCACAGAGACCCTCCTGGACTGGAGAAGGTGAACCACAATGACAGCAAGATTCATGCTGGGTCACAGCTCCTACAGTTGATCACACAGTGGCTGCCTGGCTGCTGACAGCAGGGTAGTTACCATGGCCCCCCACCTCCAGTCCTGCCTCCAGCTCTGCTGTCCCCAGCATGAGAAGGACACAGAGCTGCTGAAGAGAGTCCAGAAGAAGCCACAAAGATGATCCAAGAGCTGGAGCACCTCTGCAATGAGTACAGGCTGAGGGAGCAGCCTGGAGAGGAGAAGACTATGGGGGGACCTTAGACTGCCTTCCAGTACCTGAAGGGATCCTACAGGAAGACTGGACCTTAAAGCTCATCCAGTTCCAACCCCCTGCCATGGACAGAGACACTAGCCCAGGTTGCTCAAGGCCTAACTGCTTCACCTGATGATAACTGCATCACCTTCATTACCAGGGCATTTTGCGCACTCTCAGTGTTCTCTCAGCTGCAGAGAACTGACAATTGCAGAAGCTTATCCAAATGTGCATGTAAAGATTTGGTCCAACCTCTGCAGGAATCCATTAGCAGCCTCTGCCCCAGCAGCCCAAAGTGGAGCAAGGGTCATTCATCAGCTGCTAACCAGGAGCAACAGGGAAACAGCTTTAATTTCCCAGGCACTCAGAGCTATTTACATCAGTCCAGTGCCCTTTAGGTAATTAGGCATCACTTCAGAATGAGAAATGCTCACTGTGCTGCAAATCATAGGATCAGAGTCCTAGATTGGCTCAGGTTGGAAGGGACCTCAGAGCTCATTTACTCCAACCTCCTCATTGTGCCCAGGGACACCTCTCAACTAGACTCAGCTGCTCAAGGCCTCATCCAGCCTGGCCTTCAACACCCCCAGGAAGGAGGCATCCACAGCCTCCCTAGACAGCCTGTTCCAGAGTCTCACCACCCTCAGACTGAAGAACTTCTTCCTCAGCTCCAGTCTAACCCTGCCCTTCAAACCATTCCCCCCTGTCCTGTCTCTAGACACCGTCAGGAGAAGTCCCTCTGCAGCCTTCCTGCAGGATCCCTTCAGGTACTGGAAGGCAGCTCTAAGGTCCCCCAGGAATCTTTTTTTCTCCAGGCTGAACACTCCCAGCTCCCTCAGCCTCTCCCTATAACAGAGGTGTCTTTTATATCCATTTATGCTGCAGCACTGTAAGAGAGGACACCACAAGACAAACACTAACAGTGCAAGATCCCCAGGTAAGCATCAATAATGCTCCAGGACAGCTCACTCACAGCAGATCATTCACAGCACAGCTATTCTCAGAGCCTCCAAACACCACCAGTCCAAGCATACCAGGAATACAGAGCTGGACTCTGATTCAGCTGCTGAATGATGGCCTTTTTCCAGGGAAAATGATTCTCCATCCTAAACAAAATTCTGGCACCGAAACTCTTGGAGCAGGAGTAGCAAACTGCAATGCTTGCAGTCTAAAGAGCATCTCTTGTCTGCTGTCTTTGTCTTACAAGGACGACTGCAGCAAAGAGATGAAGACAACAAACAAGGAGAATGTAGACATAAAAAAAAACCACAACCAAATTGCACTTTTATTAAGCACCACACACACCCCACAACCCCCTCCTTTCCTCAACTTGCAAGTGGAGAACACTTGAAAGCTGGTAGTTATTAAAGAATAAGCATCTGCTGGAGAGGAAAGGGCTGAGCAGGCAAGCATGGCCTGAATTCCTCCTAAGGAGCAGCAGCCACTGTTTGCTAAGGAGTGGGCACTATTTTGCAAGCAGAGAGAGAATCATTCAGGTTGGAAAAGACCTTTAAGATCATTGAGTCCAAGCACAACCCAGCAACCACGACCACTAAATCTATCCTGAAGCACCACAGCTACAGCTCCTTGAACACCTCCAGGGATGATGACTCCACCACCTCCCTGGGCAGCCTGTTCCAACCCCTCACCACTCTCTCCCCATAGAGATTTTTCCTAGTGCCCAACCTAACCCTCCCCTGGCACAACTTCAGTCCATTTCCTCTCCTCCTATCTCTTGGGAGGTTACTTGGTTACTTGGGAGAAAAGACAAAGCCCAGCTTCACTCCAACCTCGTTTCAGGGAGCTGTAGAGAGCAGTGAGGTCTCCCCTCAGCCTCCTCCTCTCCAGGCTGAACACCCCCAGCTCTCTCAGGCTGTCCTCATAGCAGAGCTGCTCCAGCCCTTGGATCATCTTTGTGGCCTCCTCTGGACTCACTCCAACAGCTTTGTGTCCTTCTGCTAGGCACACCAGAACTGGAGGCATAGCTCAATATATGGATGAAGGAAGCATCACCTTGGCAGCCTCCTCTGTCTCTTTCTGCTTTACCAAGACATCTTCCTTTCTCATTTGCATCAAACTCATTAAGAGCCTTTTGAAGTAGAAGATTTTGGCTGAGGTCTCACAAGCTTTGCTCTCTCTCTGTTTCTTCATTGTTCCCAAAGTGTGGCCTGCTCTGGCAGGGAGTTGGAATGGATGATCCCTGGAGGTCGCTTCCAACCTCTCCCATTCCGTGATTCTGTCAAATAGCCCAAGCAGTGTAAAACTACTTTCTCTCTGGAGTTTAAACTTCCTCTGTAGGTTGAAGTCTCTTCCCACATCCTCTTCTTTTTCAGCCAGCAAACCACCAGCAAAGAGGTCCCAGTGCTGAGCAATGAGTCACCAGCAAGTGCTGAGTCACAATCACACCCAACAGACTACCATCCTGATGGAGCAGCCAATTCCAGAGCCTGGCTTAGTCACATGGATTTGCTGTACTTCCACTGATTCACTCCAGCCCAGAATTTGCATTCCTGATTTCTTATTTTTGCTCACAGTCTGAGTTCCACTCTTAAACCTTTCTAAGCTGCTGCAGGTAGCAGAACATCTCCCTGCAAGGACAGGCTGAGGGAGCTTGGGGTCTTGAGCTTGGAGCAGAGGTGCCTGCGGGGTGACCTCATTCCTGTTGATGAAGATGTGCAGGGATGGAGCCAGGCTCTGCTCAGGGATGTCCAATGATAGGACAAGGGGCAATGGCTGCTCAGGGAGGTTGTGGAGTCTCCTTCTCTGGATGTGTTCCTGTGTGACCTGCCCTGAGGGGTCCTGCTCTGGCAGTGGGGTTGGACTGGATGATCTCTGAGGTCCCTTCCAATCCCTCACATTCTGTGATTCTATAATTCCATGACACAACTCTTAGAGCTGAATCTTTGCAAGCCATCACTAGCCCTGAACCAGATCCCAGATTTCAGATCCAAGCTGTGTCACTCCTCCAGTCTAAGAGTCCAGCCTGCCATGGTGCATATTGGTGTCACTTGGAACTGCTGCTCCCTCCCTTCTTAGACACCTACCAGAGAATGCCAGCTGACATCTGAAGACAGGTGTCAGGATTTCATCCCACCTTGACTCATGCCAACACCAACCCACCACTGGTTTGAAAGCCTGACTTTTTCCCAGAAGAGGTCCTCAGCCTGACAAGGTCAGACAGAAGCAGAGTGTTCAGCAGTTTGTGCAGAGGGTGAAGTGTTTGGCCATTATTAAAAAGTGTTGGAGTGACAGATTTCCAAACTTCGAGTCACTTCAGTTTTATTAACTTTGCTCTAGGTAAGAAAAAGAAGCTCCGGGGAGACCTTGGAGCAGCCTGCCAGTACCTGAAATGGGGCTACAAAAAGCTGGGGAGAGACTTTTGACAAGGGCTGGGAGTGACAGAAGGAGAGAGAATGGATTGAAGCTTTACTAGGGCAAATTTAAGACTGGAGGTTAGGAGGAAATTCTTTGTTGTAAGAGTGGTCAGGGATTGGAACAGGCTGACCAGGGAGGTGGTGGAGTCACCATCCCTGGAGGGGTTCAAGAAGTGTGTGGCTATGGCAGCTGGGGACATGTTTGGTGGCCATGGTGGTGTTGGGTTGATGATTGGACTCAATGATCTCAGAGGGCTCTTCCAGCCCAACCAGTTGTGTGGTTGTGTGAAAGCTTGCAAGCAGGCCAGCATGAGGGAGATGAGGGAAGCTCAGCAGGGACACACAGACAGGCAGGCACAGCAAAGAGGGTTCTGATGTCTGCCACCATGCATACCAACAGGAGGCTAGGCTGTTATTTCTTCTCCCATCTCCATGCACAACTGCTGTGCTTCCTCACTGCCCATTCACAGCATCACAGAACATTAGAGGCTGGAAGGGACCTCCAGAGATCGAGTCCATTCCTGCAGCAGCTGCACTCAGCAGCTCTCTGCTGGCTCAGGGATTCATCAGCCTGGTGTGCTGAAGGCAGTTCAGTACATCTGGAATGTTTTCCCCTATGAACAGCAGCTGTGAGAAAAGCAGGGGTCAGCTCTAAGGATTTCTAGGCATGACCCAGCCCAGAATCACTCACAGAGCTCACAGGAGCCTCACAAGAAAGTTTGGGTGTTGTTACCCTCACAGAATAAAACTACAGCTCTGAAGCTTCTCTGTCCAGCTATTCTGACCTTAATAATAGTCAGCAACAGCATGGAAAAACACCAAAAAGCCAACTGAAGAAGTCAGCATTTGGCCTTTTTCATGAGAAATTAAGTTGCAGGTTCCCCAGTCCCCCTGCAGGCATCTGCACAATGATACCACCCCAGCTCCAAGCCATTTTCCACAGAGCACTGCCTTTCTCCATCAGCCATAGAGTCATAAAGACATCTCAGTGAGCAGCCTAAAGAACTCTGCCCTGCTCAGACCACACCTGCAATACTGTGTCTAGTTTGGGGCTCCCCAGTGCAAGAGAGACAGAGATCTGGTGGAGAAAGCCCAACAGAGAGCTGTGAGGATGATGAAGGGACTGGAACATCTCTGCTGTGAAGAAAGGCTGAGAGCCCTGGGGCTGTTTGGGCTGGAGGAGGCTGAGAGGGGATCTCACCTGCCACCAAGGAGCAGAGGCTACACCCTCCTCACTTCAACCTCCCTTCAGCTCTCTGCAGAGAGCCATGAGGTCTCCTGTCAGCCTCCTCTTCTCCAGTCGGAATGCCCCCACCTCCTTCAGCTGCTCCTCACCAGAGCTGTGCCCCAGGCCCTTCCCAGCCTTGCTGCCTTTCTCTGGACACTTCAGCTGCTCAGCAGAGCTCTGCCAGATCCCAAGCAGATTAGCAGGAAAGATACCAAAACTAGAATGCAATAAAAGATCAAAGGCCAGGATGTTCTTGTCCAGGCAATGAGCAAGCACACTGCAGTCCACACTCAATTTTCCTCCACTGTCCATACGTTTCCAGCCAGCAGAGACTTCCCTGCAGGACTTTCCCACTGCAGGTTGCCCTACTTCAATGTGTGTGGGGAGCAAGGGGCACCCTGGAGGGTAATGATAACAGAATGGTTTCACAAGATGTCTTGGCTCTCTTCTTCTTCAACTTTTATCTGCACTACCTCCTGTTGCAGATAAGAATTATCCCTGAAGTAACCTTTGCCTTGACAAAATCAGCTCTGCTCAGCAGTGTTACTGTAGATGGGAGATGAGTGTTTTATCAATCCCATAGCCATAGCTGCCCTGCCCCATCTGCCTTCCACAAATATTAATGATTATTAGTTAATCATGAATGGTTACAAATCCTGGAGAGCCACAAAAGCAGAATATATAAGGTCTTCAAGAAATAAAAGTCTTAAACCTATGGTTAATGGCATGCTGCAAACACAGAGCAGTCAAGGGCAGCACTTCCCTCATCATTCTGTTTTGAATCATATTGTCCTAGAATAGCTCAGGTTGGAAGGGACCTCTGAGCTCATCTGCTCCAACCTCCCCACCATGCCCAAGGACACCTCTCCATTACACTCAGCTGCTCAAGGCCTCATCCAGACTGGCCTTCAACACCCCCAGATCACCTCCTGGGCAGTCTGTTCCAGAGTCTCACCATCCTCAAACTGAAGAACTTCTTCCTCAGCTCCAGGTCTAACCCTGCTCTGCCTCAGCTTCAAACCATTCCCCCTTGTCCTGTCTCTAGACACCCTCAGGAAAAGTCCCTCTGCAGCCTTTCTGCAGGATCCCTTCAGGTATTAAAGGCAGTTCTAAGGTTCCCCTGGAGCCTTCTCCCTCATAGGGTGCATCGAGAACAGTGCAGCCAGCAGCTCTAGGGAGGTTCTCCTGCCCCTCTGCTCTGTCCTGCTCAGACCACACCTGCAATGCTGTGTCCAGTTTGGGGCTCCCCAGTGCAAGAGAAACAGAGATCTGCTGGAGAGAGTCCAACAGAGAGCTGTGAGGATGATGAAGGGACTTGGAACATCTCTGCTGTGAACAAAGACTGAGAGCCCTGGGGCTGTTTAGTCTCGAGAGGAGAAGGCTGAGAGAGGATCATTGTCCCTAAATATCTGGGAGGTGGGTGTCAGGATGAAGGTGCCAGGCTCTTTGTGGTGGTGCCCAGTGATAGGACAAGGAACAACAGGTACAAGCTGGAACCCAGGAGGTGCCACCTCACCATGAGGAAAAAGTTCTTTGGTGTGAGGGTGCTGGAGGCCTGGGGCAGGTTGCCCAGAGAGCTTGTGGAGTCTCCTTCCATGGAGACTTTGCAACCCCAGCTGGATGTGTTCCTATGTGACCTGCCCTGGGTGAGCCTGCTCTGGCAGGGGGGTTGGACTGGATGATCTCTGGAGGTCCCTTCCAGCCCCTGCCATTCTGTGATTCAGTGAATTGCTCCATGCAGGCTAACTGGAAGAAGCTGTTTGCTGAAAGGCTCTTCAGAGAAGCTCATCATCAGTACTCAACAGCTGCCATGGACCACTGGGTAGGCAAAGCCTCTTTGTTCTGTAGAGTGAAAACTGCTTACCTGGGACAGATCTGTGAGGCTGTGCAGCTTCACTGACAGCAACAGCACCAGAGTCATGCCAGCACCACTGAGGACATTGGATCAGAAAGGAATGGGACTAAGAGCCCCCTGCACTAACATCTGGGCTGTTCAGCCTTGGCAAATTGATTATTTGTTCCACTCCTGAGCTCTTACTATTGTCATCCCACTGCTAATTCCCTCATTAAAGGAGCTGTATAATATTAACAGCAAATCTACTTCTTGTGGAGAGCTGAGAAGATTGCAGATTAAGAGCACAGCTCCTCCTAGATTTAAACAGTAACAGAAGCAACATTAAGGGAAGAAATAGGAAGCTTTTGGTTAAAAACTCCCTGAACTCTCCCAAAACATCCATCTGATAAACTGCTGCAAAGCAGAGCACCCACAGGTGACACCCTGCCTCACAGCACCAAGCAAACACCACACACACTGACAGGCAAACCTCACAGTCCCAGTAGCTCCCAGTTTACAGCTCCCTTCCTGGGAAAACAGACATGAAAGATGAGATTTGGTCTAGGATTGGTCTGCACCACATAGGGCAGTGCCTTCATGCAGCCCAGAAGGCAAACCAAGGCCTGGACTGCATCAAGAGGAGTATGGGCAACAGGGTAAGAGAGGGGATTCTGCCCCTTGACTCTGATGTGCTGAGACCCCATCTTCAATCCTGCCTCCAGGTCTGGTGTTCCCAGAAGGACAGAGAGCTGCTGGAGAGAGTCCAGAGGAGGCCACAAAGATGATCCAAGGGCTGGAGCTGGGGGCGTTCAGCCTGGAGAAAAGAAGGCTCCTGGGGGACCTTAGAGCTGCCTTCCAGTACCTGAAGGGATCCTGCAGGAAGGCTGCAGAGGGACTTCTCCTGAGGGTGTCTAGAGACAGGACAGGGGGGAATGGTTTGAAGCTGAGGCAGAGCAGGGTTAGACTGGAGCTGAGGAAGAAGTTCTTCAGTAGGAGGGTGGTGAGACTCTGGAACAGACTGCCCAGGGAGGCTGTGGATGCCTCTTCCCTGGGGGTGTTGAAGGCCAGGCTGGATGAGGCCTTGAGCAGCTGAGTCTAGTTGAGAGGTGTCCCTGGGCATGGTGGGGAGGTTGGAGCAGATGAGCTCTGAGGTCCCTTCCAACCTGAGCCGTTCCTTGGTCTAACCTAGCAGCACACTCAATCTACAAGCAGAATAACTGCACATTTCCTCACAAACTCATCATGTTATGTGGTGCAGCAGTTACAGCTTCCAGTCATTTCTGCAGCCACCAGGACCAGGTTGTAGCTTTTACTGTGATAGAAGAAACCATTCAGTCAGGCCCCCCCAGGTTAATTTGTCTTACAAACCAAAGACCTTGTCAGAAGTCACAACCCCCAGAACTGCTGCCTTCTTGCTGCCATCTCCAGGGCATCTTTTTACTGCCTGCACTATCTGCTGGCACAATCTCACAGCTCTTTTCAGGCAATTCTCTCTGCAGAACAAATCTTGAGCCTCTTCAGAGGTTCTCAATCAGCCAGCAACCCCTCAAAGGCCACAGGCAAAGTCTCTGCACCTCATAAAAGGTAACTAAAAAAGCAAATCCATTTTCAAACATAAATTAGCTGTTAGTGTGCCTGAAAAGGGGTTCCCAAAGCCAAGGTGATTAGAGGGCTGGAGAACCTCCCCGCTATGGGGACGGGCTGAGAGAGTTGGGGCTGTCCGACTCCAGGGAGACCTTAGAGCAGCCTTCCAGGACCTGAAGGGGCTACAAGAAAGCTGGGAAGGGACTTTTGGCAAGGGCTGGGAGTGACAGGATGAGAGGGAATGGATTGAAGCTAGAGGAGGGCAAATTGGGACTGGAGATAAGGATGAAATTCTTGACTGTGAGGGTGGTGAGACACTGGAACAGGTTGCCCAGGGAGTGGGAGGATGCCCCCTCCCTGGAGGTGTTCAAGAAGCTGTAGCTGTGGTGCTTCATGACATATTTCACTGGTCATGGCAGTTGGGTTGCAGCTGGATTTAATAATCTTGAAGGTCTTTTCCAAACATCATGATTCTCCAAATACTTTCCTCACTCTCCCCCAAAATATCCAGACAAGTAGTTGACCACAGAGACCTTTGCTGCTGTTAAAGGGCCAAAACATCACCATGACATGCAGCTGTGAAGAGAAGCCAGTTCAGGCCATCCCTGAGAGCTCAAAACAAAGCCAAGCTGCATCTTTCTCTGAAGTTCTGTCCATGGATCTAACACAGGGTCAGAGAAACTCCTGGCCCTGTTCAGAAAGGATCCATCAATACTCCTCAAGGTCTCCATCAGCAATGGATGTTTTTTCCCTCAGAAGGGACTAAATAGGCTTCCTACACACACCAATTGCTGCTACATCACCATGAGATCTACTGCAACCCACACAGGAATCTATTTGTGTCCTGACTGCAGTTCTGGCAGTACATCAATTCCTCTGCCAGCCCTCACAACTGTAAGAGCACACAGAAACCTTGATGCAGAAGATGCAATTCTGCTTTTGTTAGCTGAAAATAGTGACAAATAAGCAAATCTGCCAGCTCCATTACAACATTTGGCTGCTCTGGTACATTCCAGGGCAGTGCCTTTACGCAGCCCAGAAGGCAAACCAAGGCCTGGGCTGCAGCAAGTGTGGGCAGCAGGGCAAGAGAAGGGATTCTGCCCCTTGACTCTGCTCTGCTGAGACCTCACCTCCAATCCTGCCTCCAGTTCTGGTGTCCCCAACAGAAGAAGGAACTAGAGCTGCTGGAGAGAGTCCAGAGGAGGACACAAAAATGATCCAAGGACTGGAGCAGCTCTGCTATGAAGACAGCCTGAGGGAGCTGGGGGTGTTCAGTGTGAAGAAAAGAAGGCTCCAGGAGGACCTTAGAGCTGCCTTCCAGTACCTGAAGTGATCCTCCAGGAAGGCTGCAGAGGGACTTTTCCTGAGCGTGTCTAGAGAGAGGACAAGGGGGAATGGTTTGAAATGAGAAGAGCTGATTTAGATTGGATGTGAGGAACAAGTTCTGCATCATGATATTAGTGGAACACTGGAGCCAGTTACCAATCCAATCTGTTCCCACCATCCCCTCCAGCTAGGTAAACACCCCAAACAGAAGAACACTTTCCAGCAGGGCTGTGACAGTAGCAGCTGCTTCAGTTTTCAATTTGTGCAGAAATTTCTAGCAGCCAAAGGTGATCCATGTTTGCAATGAGAACCACTGAAAAGCCTTCAGCTCAAAAATCTCCAAAGGGAAAAAATCTACTCTGCCCTGTGAGTAATTCTGCAGCAGAAACAGAAACCCTGACAGGGATACTGCCACTTCTAACCTAGTCACAGAATCATATGTCTTCATCCTCCCATTCCTGAGCCCTTTTGCTCCCTGACATCATAACCTCTGTTAAATCCAGAGCAATAAAGCAGCAGCTCACACCAGTTATGATCCACCAGTGCTGTAACAAACGGGATCCAGCCCCAGCCTGGCAAACTAGACTGGAGCAGCCCTCAGCAGTAAGTGTAAGCAGCATCACATCACAAGCTGAGAAGCTTCTTTAACAAGAATGGCTCACGTTGGAAGGGACCTCTGAGCTCATCTGCTCCAACCTCCCCACCATGCCCAGGGACACCTCTCCATTACACTCAGCTGCTCAAGGCCTCATCCAGACTGGCCTTCAGCACCCCCAGGGAGAAGGCATCCACAGTCTCCCTGGGCAGCCTGTTCCAGAGTCTCACCATCCTCAAACTGAAGAACTTCTTCCTCAGCTCCAGTCTAACCCTGCTCTGCCTCAGCTTCAAACCATTCCCCCTTGTCCTGTCTCTGGACACCCTCAGGAAAAGTCCCTCTGCAGCCTTCCTGCAGGATCCCTTCAGGTACTGGAAGGCAGCTCTTAGGTCCCCCAGAAGTCTTCTTTTCTCCAGGCTGAACACCCCAAGCTCACTTAGGCTGTCCTCACAGCAGAGCTGCTCCATCCCCCCTTGGATCATCCTCTGGACTCTCTCCAGCAGCTTTTTTGGGGGGATTCTGGGGGGACTGGGGTTTTCTTGTTTGGTTGGGTTTTTTTTCCTGAATTGAAGACGTTTGAACCTGTTGGGAGCCTCCATCCTGTTTTCATTCCCAGATCCAAGCTACTAAATACTTAGATACACAAAGCCCTGCTGCTCCTGCTCAGCTCAGGAGCATGTTGGGTCTGCAAGCAGCTCTGCTGATTTAAGTGGAGTCATCTCAGAATACTGTTAGCAGAGTTAGAGCACATTCAGAGCTCAGCTTTGATCCTGATGAGGCTGCAGCTGTGGGCAAGTGGTTAAAGCAGGGATGAGCTGCAGGAGGCCTTCTCACAAAGGGGCTGTTACAGGAATGTGACCATGGGCTGCCCTGTCTGGAGATGTCTCCCTACAAAAATGAAACCACATTTTACAGTCTCAGATTGCATCAGGCTGGGAGGGACCCTCAAAGGGCATCTTCTTCAACTCCCCTGCAGGCAGCAGGGACACCTCCAACCAGAGCAGGCTGCACAGGGACACAGCAAGGCTGAGTTTGAATGTCTCCAGGGATGGGGTCTCAACCACATCAGTATGAGGGTGGTGAAAACTGTGGAACAGGCTGCCCAAGGGAGGCTGTGGCTGCCCTGGGGATGCTCAAGGCTAGGCTAGATGAGGCCTTCAGCAGCTGAGTCCAGCTGAGAGGTGTCCCTGGGCATGGCAGGGGGTTGGAGTAGGTGAGCTCTGAGGCCATCTCCCCCTGAGCCATTCTGGGATTCTAAAATAACTCTAGAGCTGTCTGCTCAGACATCCCTTTCACTGCCAAGGTTCTCCTGTTTCTGAGCAGTGCTTGACGCCTCTGAAGCCAGCAGAACTGCTGCTGCCACAGGGAGTCCTTCCCACAGGCTGCAGGGGGTAAGGGATGAGGATGCAGCAGGCTATTAATTGATTATTTCCCATTTAGCTGCAGCAGGCAGAGCCAGCTCCATGCTGAGCCCTGGCACTTCCTTTCCAGGCAAACACTTCACTGACTGCTCCTCTCCTATCAAAACAGCCTGGCCTGGTTTTTAATCATCTTTTGGAAGAAGAAAAACGACCATACCCTGCAGAAAATTTGTTTTTTTCTTTCAAAAACTACTTCCAGCTGTGCCAATTGGACAGACATCCTAACTCCACACAAACCACTCCAGCCACTCATGGTTTAAAATCTCCAGCACCAGCTTCTCTGCAACTCCTGCACAACTCACTGCATGCTCTCCTGGTTCCTAAACCAAACCCACATTCACAAGACAAAGATTTTCTGCTATGAGGAAGCTCCCATAGGCTTGGGAGGGTTCTCACAGCTAGGAGAGTTTTCAGGGTGCAGAACAGAGAGTGTGGGATAGAGAGGAGCCCTGTCTGAAAGGGTTTAGCTTGGCTTCTGGGGCTGCTGACTGATTCTGCAGAAGAAATTGCACAGTAGTCATAGAAAGTTCATTCAGGACAACTGAAGTCCTGTATCAGGGCAGGAACAACCCCAGGGACCAGCACAGGCTAGGGGTCATCCTGATGGAAAGCAGCTCCATGGAGAGAAACCTTGGAGCACCGGTGGACAGCAAGTTCTGCATGGACAGCAATATGCCCTTGTGGCAAAGAGAACCAAGGGCATCCTGGGGTGCATCGAGAAAAGTGTGGCAAGCAGCTCTAGGGAGGTTCTCCTGCTTCTCTGCTCTGTCCTGCTCAGACCACACCTGCAATGCTGTGTCCAGTTTGGGGCTCCCCAGTGCAAGAGAAACAGAGATCTGCTGGAGAGAGTCCAACAGAGAGCTGTGAGGATGGGGAAGGGACCAGAACATCTCTGCTGTGAACAAAGACTGAGAGCCCTGGGGCTGTTTAGTCTCGAGAGGAGAAGGCTGAGAGAGGATCATTGTCCCTAAATACCTGGGAGGTGGGTGTCAGGATGAAGGTGCCAGGCTCTTTGTGGTGGCGCCCACTGATAGGACAAGGAACAACAGGTACAAGCCGGAACCTGGGATGTTCCACCTCACCATGAGGAGAGTGCTAGAGGCCTGGAGCATGTTGCCCAGAGAGGTTGTTGAGTCTCCTTCTCTGGAGTGACACAATTAGTGATTAGTCAGTGGTTAGTTTTAACCATCAAACTTTATTATATTTGTTTATTGATTAACTAAATCAATTAATCAATCAAAGCAAAGGCAGCAGTGAACCAGCTAGGTTAGTAATCAGTTCCATACCACTCATTCACCTTCTTGGTGCTTACATAAATCACAAAGCTGACTACAATGTACTGCCTACTTTCACTCACATAGATGAACTCAACACAAACTCTACCTTCTGAATCTTCACAGTATTCTGTGCTGTAGCTGCGACCCAGGACGTCATAACAGCTTGAGGTCCTGGAAGACAGTTCCATGGAGATTGGGGCACTGAAACACCAGAAGGTTTTTCCATTCTCATCCAAGAGGGTAACATCCAGCACACAGCACTCCTACAGGCACAAGGACGAGAGATCATATTTCCTGGCCATGGCACAATGAGGAGATCTGCCCCCCATTGGAGGAAAAATATCAAAGGTTCAGAGGATGAAGGCTAAAACCCCAAAATATCATTGATGGTGTTTCACTGGCTGCTGCAAAGCAACAAATAATGTGAGTCATCCCACAAAGATCAAAACCCCTACCTATAGGCATTGAAAACTATGAGACCTCACCTGCACTGCTGTGTCCAGATATGGGACCCCTAACAAGAGAGAGACATGCACCTGCTGGAGAGGGTCCAGAGGAGGCCACAAAGATGATCAGAAGGCTGAAGAACCTCTTCTACAAAGACAGGCTGAAAGAATTGGGGCTGTTCACCCTGGAGAAGGCTCCAGGGAGACCTTACAGGTCATCTATCTGGACTTTTGTAAAGCTCTTGACACAGGCCCTACATAAGGTGGAGAGATGTGGATTTCGTGGGTAGTCTGTGCAGTGGATAAGGAACTAGCTGGGTAATTGCATCCAAAGGGTAGTCGTCAACTGTTCAAGGTCCAGACAGAGATGGCTGGTAAGTGGTGTCTCTCAAGGGCCTGTATTAAGCTGGAGCACCATAGGTGCCACCTCAACATGAAGAGAAACTTCCTGGCTGTGAGGACGCTGGAGGCCTGGAGCAGGCTGCCCAGAGAGGTTGTGGAGTCTCCTTCTTTGGAGAGCTTCCAATTCCACCTGGATGTGTTCCTGTGTGACTTGCCTTTGGTGATGCTGCAGGGGGCTTGGACTGGATGATCTCTGGTGGTCTCTTCCAGCCCCTACCACTCTGTGATTCTATAATGGCTCTATCATGCAGTTCAGACCCTAAGTCAGACAGGATCAAACTTCCTTTCCTTACCCTGCAGCCCTTAGCCTCCAAAGGTTCTCTTGCTCTGAAGCAACTTTTGACCTTTTCATGTATTTTTCAAACATGTTTTGATTTCAAAAGTCAGCTGAAGTAAACCAAACTTCAAAGATGTTTTCAAGGGGAGCTCAGGGACATGGTCTGGGGGCTGTGTGCAGGGAGATGCTGGGTTGTGGCTGGACTCAGTCATCTTGAGGCCTTTTCCAACCAGGGAGTTCTATGATTCCTCCCCTCAAATTTCACCACATCGTTAGCACTATTTAAATTGTTGTTGGGTTTTTTTTTTTCCCTTCCCTTCCCACAGATACAAGTCAGCATCTTGAGGATGCACAAACACAAGTGGTTTGTGATGAGCCCTTCCAGCAGCAGCAAATCTGACTGACCTTCACAGTGCCTTTCAGTTCCTCTGTCTGCCAGGACAAGCCAGGGATGGTAGCTAAAGGACAGTGCTCCATGTTGTCCTGCAGACTGCTGACAGCTGTGAGCTTAACATACCCATCTGCAATCTCACCTGCAAACAATTAACAAGGCATTAATTACACCACAGTGCTAATCAAACTAACCCTCAAGTCTTCTCTCTGCTTCATCTCTTCAGTTTCCTGACACTCAGGAGTTCCTCCCTGTTCAGCACTGGCTGGGGCCATTTCAGCTTGTCAAAGGCTCACTTTCCTAGTTTTCTGGACAGGATTATTAAGACTGCTTGGTGATTAGCTTTCATTTTATTACTACCCAACCATATTTCCTTGTTAGGTCTTCCTCTCCCCTCCTAGATGACACCAGCTCCTTTCTTAATAGGTTCGTTGTTTCCCTGCTCTCAGAGAAGGAAAATTAACCAAGGAGTACAGTTATAATTTGAGATGAATCACAGAGTGGTTTTGCTTGGAAGAGACCTTCAAGGTCATCCAGCCCAGCCCCTAACTGCCAGGTCACCACCAAACCATAGCTCTCAGCAGCACATCTCCACAGCTTTTAAACCCTTCCAGAGATGGGGACTCCACCACTGCCCTGGGCCAGGCCTGGACAACCCTCAAGGAGAAGGAATTGTTCCTCAAGCCCAATTAACCTTCCCTGGCACAACCTGAGGCCATTTCCTGTCATCTCATCACTTATTCCTTGGGAGAAGAGACCAACCCCCACCTGGCTCCAGCCTCCTCTCAGTAAACTGTAGGACAGCAATGAGGTCTCCCCTCAGCCTCCTTTTCTCTAGGCTGAACAACCCCAGGTCCCTCAGCTGCTCCTCTCCAGACGCTTCCCCAGCTTTGTTGTCCTTGCCACTCAGGTTGGATGAGGCCTTCAGCAGCCTGGGCTACTGTGAGGTGTCCCTGTCCATGGCAAGGAGTTGGAACTGGATGATCTTTAAGGTCCTTTCCAACCCAAACTGTTCTATGAATCACTTTTTAAAAAAAGGCCAACCAAACCTCAACCCCAACATTCTGAGCAATGCACAGAATACTTGTTTGTTGGTTTTTGAAGGTGTGAAGAGGACTCCTGAACAGCACCTCAATAAAGATACACAGAGAGCATTTCCCTGAAGTTTTACCCCTGTAAAGTACTCCTTTAGTTCAAGCTTGGAGCTTTTCAGGCACCTGACAACATGAGCATTTGAAATCCCAAGGACTACACCACTCCACGCTGTGCACAAGGCTGTGGTGTGAAGAAGAATTCGTGGAGTCATCAAATCCCAGTTTAAAACAACACAACAGGGATGGCAGAAAGCTGCTCAGGCTGGGAGATCCCTCAGGCTAGCAGTGCCCTCTGCTGCCTTCAGCACAAACAGCTGCTGCTGGCATCAGAAAAAGGGCTGAGGAGCAAGCCCCAAGTTACTGCTTAGTTTTTGGGGCTTATCTGAAGGGGACCCACAGGAAGGCTGGGGAAGGATTGCTCAAAAAGGCCTCCCCAGCTCTCCTGTAGCCCCTTCAGGTACTGGAAGGCTGCTCTAAGGTCTCCCTGGAGCCTTCTCCAGGCTGAACAATCCCAACTCTCCCAGCCTGTCCCCACAGGGCAGGTTCCCCAGCCCTCTGATCATCTTGGTGGCGTTCTCTGGACCCTCTCCAGCAGCTCCAGGTCCTTCATGTCATGGAGGCCCCAAAAGTGGAGGCACTGCTGCAGGTGTGGTCTCAGCAGAGCAGAGGGGCAGAATCCCTCCCTGTGCTGCTGCTCTCCCTGCTCTGGATGCCGGGCTGTCAGCTACCATTGTTGGCTCATGAGGAGTTTGTCATCAAAAGCAACACCTCCAAGATATTGGCTGTGAGGCAAAACACGGCAGCAGGAATGGTCTTCAAGCAGGCAACTCTACCTTTTCTGCAGAAGAGGTTCCTGAATGTCCCACACATGTAGGCACAGGTTCCACTGTGGATATCAAAGTGTAGACAGTAGCTATGCAGTCCATACTCTGGGTCAGTATCATCCAGTAGAGGCTGATGAGGTGGAGGGGCATATGGACTTCAGGAAAAGAGTAAGAAGGGAATTAAGCAAGAGGGAATGACCTCATAGAAAGAGATAAACAGCCCTACACTGAGATTGTTAGCATAGGAGAGGTTACCATAGGGCAAAAAACTAGCAGAAACCTTTAGCTTTATGGGCAGAGATACCTCCCACTAGCCCAGGTTGCTCCAGGCCTCATCCAACCCGGCCTGCAGGGAGGGAACATCCAGAACCTCCCTGGGCAACCTGTTCCAGTGTCCACCCTCACAGTGTGTTTATATTAAGCAAAAATAATTAATTACTGCTTCAATATAAACCTCTAAGCAGCAGTCAGTTCCAAGTTCAAAATTCCAAGCTTCCTTCAAAAGGTTCTTCACTGCCCACAAAGGAGAAATCCAAACTCACTGAGCAGCAGAACCCAAGATGCTTCTCTCCATGAGCTGATGATAATGAAGACTGGCTGAGACAAAAGCAATCTCCTTTGTGCCCTGAAAAGTGAATCCAAGCAGATGCATTTGCAGCTAGTTTCTGTTCCCAAGGTCCTCTGAGCATCCAAATCCACAGAGAAATGCTTCTCACCCTGCCAGATTGCTGTCATCATGTTAATAATCATAGAATCATGGAATTGTTACAGTTGGAAGGGACTTCAAGGATTATCCAATTCCAACCCCCCTGCCATGGGCAGGGACACCTCACACTAGATCAGGTTGCTCAGAGCCACATCCAGCCTGGCCTTAAAAACCTCCAGGGATGAGGCTTCTACCACCTCCCTGGGCAACCTGCTCCAGGGTCTCACCACCCTCACGGTGAAGAACTTCTTCCTAACATCCAACCTGAATCTACCCACTTCCAGTTTTGTTTTTTTTTTCCACTCCCCCCAGTCCTATCACTAGCTGACACCCTAAAAAGTTCCTCCCCAGCTTTCTTGTAGCCTCCTTCAGATACTGGAAGGCCACAATAAGGTCTCCTCAGAGCCTTCTCTGCTCCATACTGAATAGCCCCAACTCTTTCAGTCTGTCCTCACAGGAGAGGTACTCCAGCCCTCTGATCACCCTCATGGCCTTTCTCTGGACACATTCCAGCACCTCCAGATCTTTCTTGTAATAGGGGCTCCAGAACTGGACACAGTGCTCCAGGTGGGGTCTCACCAGAGTGGAGTAGAGGGGGAGAATCACCTCCCTCAACCTGCTGGCCACACTTCTTGATGCAGCCCAGGATCTGGTTGGCTTTCCAGGCTGCAAGCACACACTGGTGGCTCATGTTGAGCTTCTCAACCACCAGCACCCCCAAGTCCTTTTCTTCAGGGCTGCTGTCAAGCCAGCCACTGCCCAGCCTGTAACAATGCTATGCTTTGACTCACAGCTGCCACTGCCTTTTCACAGCACCACAGAATCCACTGAACACACCACAGCGTTTCTGTGCTATGGCAGAAGGGAGGGAATCCAGCTCTGCCAGGGCAAGTTAGCAGCAGCCAGCCCTGAACTGTTCTTCTCCAGGTCCTACTGACCACTTGAAACCCAATACCTAAGAGAGTCAACCAGGGCTGACTCCCATCAAGCTCATTGTCATGTGTAAGGAACTATGTACAAAGAAGGTTGTCCCCAGAGAGGAACTGGCTGGCCAGGCCCAAAGAGTGCTGGGAATGGAGTTCAACCCAGGTGGTGCTCAGTCACCAGTGGTGTTCCCCAGTGCTCAGTGCTGGGACCAACTCTCTTTAATGCCTTCATCCATGATCTGGGTGAGGGGACTGAGGCACCCTCAGCAAGTCTGCAGACGAACAGTGCTAGTGAGGAGCAACTGAGGAAACGGGGGATGTTTAGTGTGGAGGAGGCTGAGGGGAGACCTCATTGCTCACTACGGCTCCCTGAGAGGAGGCTGGAGCCAGGTGGGGGTTGGGCGCTTCTCCAAGGAACAAGTGATGGGATGAGAGGAAATGGCCTCAAGCTCCCTCAGGGAAAAAGTGCAATAATCTGTGTTTTTTAAGTGATAAAGAAGCATCGACACCAAATGTTATCTTACCTTCCAAAGGCCTACTAATAGTCCTGGCTTCAGAGTGAAGAGCTGGACAATTTTGTCAGCACCAAGTGCTGTCAGATCAGCAAGATGGTACTCAGCAATCAGGGAATGATAGCAAGGTCTTTGAAGAGAACAAACAGAACGGGGCTGTAAGAGTTTGTCTCCCTATTTATGTAAAAGTTCAACCTCATTTCATTTGGAATTCTCAAGCCTCACCAAAGGCACACACGGATGTGGTGCTGAAAGCGTTCAGCAGAGCCATGAGCTCCTGAACAAGGCCTGAACATCAGCAATGGGTTGAAGCTGGAGGAGGGCAGATTCACCCAGGAAATTCTTGACAGTGAGGGTGGGGAGACACTGGAACAGGTTGCCCAGGGAGGTTGTGGATGTCCCCTCCCTGGAGGTGTTCAAGGCCAGGTTGGATGAGGCCTTGAGCAACCTGGGCTGGTGAGAGGTGTCCCTGCCCATGGCAGGGGGTTGTTGGAACTGGGTGATCTTCAAGGTCCCTTACAACCTAAACCATCACAGAATCACAGAGTGTTAAGGGTTGGAAGGGACCTCTAGGGATTATCCAATCCAATACCCCTGCCAGAGCAGGGTCACTCATAGAATCATAGAATCAACCAGGTTAGAAGAGACCTCCAAGATCATCCAGTCCAACCGATCACCCAGCCCTAAGCAATCAACTAGACCATGGCACTAAGTGCCTCATCCAGTCTCCTCTTGAACACCTCCAGCGATGGCGACTCCACCACCTCCCTGGGCAGCCCATTCCAGTGGGCAATCACCCTCTCTGTGAAGAACTTCTTCCTAAAGGAAGACAGGCCCCACAGGAACACAGCCAGGTGGGGTTGGAAAGTCTCCAGAGGAGAATTCACAACCTCTCTAGGCAGCCTGCTGTAGGCCTCCAGCACCCTCACAGTGAAAAAGTTTTTCCTTCTGTTTCCATGGAGTCTGAGTCCATGCCAGCAGCTCCATTAACCCACAGCTGGATTACATCTACCGCTTCTACATAGCTCTAGCAGAGAAGTGAAGGACACAAGCTTTGCAAAACCCTACAAGAGAGAGGCTTTCTAAGAAAGAATTAACCAAGATCTGACTCCTACAGACCCATCACCATCCAGCTACACCAAAACCCCTCCAGCAGCCTCTACTACAACTCACCCCTTCCTGCTCTGAGGAAATAAAGGCACAACTCCATAGAGCCTGAGTGTTGCCAGGAAATCCAAGCATGGCCAGTTGATACCATACCAAAATATGTTAAGAGATGCATCCTGAAATGACACTTTTCTCTTTGCCTTTAGGTGTTCCCTTCCATTCTTCTCCTCCAGGATAAGCATCCAGCTCAAGCCAGCAGCTCTGTCGTTGGCAAATGGAGAGGGACATTTAGAAAACCCCAGACTTGTAGGGACAAAACTTCAGCTTTGCTTCATCTTCTGCACATTGTCCCTGAGAGTACCCTCAGCAAGTCTGGGGGTGACACCAGGCTGTGTGGTGGGAAGGGACCCATGCAGAGAGACTTGGGCAGGCTGCAGAGGTGAGCCCAAGTCCACATCATGAAGTTCAGTAAGGCAAAGTGCAAGGTCCTGCAGCTGGGTCAGGGCAATGCCAAGCACAAACCCAGGCTGGGCAAGGAGAGGCTGGAGACCAGCCTGGAGGAGAAGGCCTTGGGGGTGTCAGTTGCTGATAAACTCCCCAGATTGCCCAGGGAGGTTGTGGATGTCCCCTCCCTGGAGGTGTTCAAGGCCAGGCTGGATGAGGCCTTGAGCAACCTGGATTGGTGGGAGGTGTCCCCAGCCATGGCAGGGGAGTTGGAACTGGATGATCATTAAGGTGCCTTCCAACCCAACCCATTCTGTGAATCTCTATATCATCTCCTGTGCCAAGGCACTGCTTACCTCATGGCTTCCTTGTTTTTATGTGGCAGAGGACTTCTGAGAGAGTCCACAGATCTAATGATTCTTGTTTGGACAGCAGCTATTTGTCTGGAGATGTATTTTTCCTTCCAGTAGTCACAATTTTTATCCTGCAGAGCAGCAGAGCCTGAGCTAAGAGTCTGTGTTGGTCCTGAGTCCATTCTCCAAAATGCCCTTTTTGATTTGAAACACCAGGAGTAGATTGTCAGCCAGATGGCACTGCAAATAAAAACCAGGAGGAACACCAAATCAACAACAAATCCAGCTGAAAAGGGGGTAGAGGAGGACAATTAGAGTCACAGAATGCAGAGGCAGGATGGGCACCTCTGCCTCCCTCTGCCTTACTTGTCACTGGCCAGCTGATAGAATCTCCTGTTCACACAGCCCACGGACAGCAGGGATTCAGCATCCAGAAAGGAAAAGATCTTTACTAGTATTTCTGGTGGCAGGCTGGGAAAGAAGAGAAGAAGAAAGACCACTAGGATTGTCTGCACCCCCCAGAAACCACAACAGCAAAGAATTTCCATTCCAAAGCAGAGCAAAACAAAAGAGATGGAAATTTCTCAGCTTGGAAACACACCAATCAGAGCCCCTGAGAAGAGCTCATTTGTAGAGTTTGGGTTCTGAAATGTCTGTCTGGTAGAAGACATTTGCTTTAAGCACTACTCACAGATTGCATCAGGCTGGAAGGGACCCTCAAAGGGCATCTTGGCCAACCCCCCTGCAGTCAGCAGGGACACCTCCATCCAGAGCAGGCTGCACAGGGACACAGCAAGGCTGAGCTTGAATGTCTCCAGGGATGGGGCCTCAACCACAGCCCTGGGCAGCCTGTTCCAGTGTCTCACCACCCTCACTGTGCAGAGTTTCCTCCTGATGTCCAACCTAAAACTGTCCTGCTCCAGTTTCAAACCATTGCCCCCCACTCTATCCCCACAGGCCCTTCTGAACAGTCCCTCCCCAGCCTTTCTGCAGGTCCCCTTCAGATACTGAAATGCAGCTCTAAGGTCTCTCTCTTCCAGGCTGAACACCCCCAGTTCCCTCAGCAGAGCTGCTCCAGCCCTTGGATCATCTTTGTGGCCTCCTCTGGACTCTCTCCAGCAGCTCTGTGACCTTCTGCTGGGGGCACCAGAACTGGAGGCTGGGTTGGAGGTGGGATCTCAGCAGAGCAAATTCAAGGGGCAGAATCCCCTCTCTTGCCCTGTTAGCCAAGTTTCTTAGCTGGAAATCTTCAAGGGTATAAAGACAGTAACTGCAATCAATCAGAAGATGGCTTACAGGGAGCACTCTTCCTGCTGAGCTGAAGATGCACTCACCTCTCAATGCTCAACCTGGGCTCTGGTTTCATGGCAGGTCTTAAACACAGACTCTCAACTCCAGCCCATACAACTTCAGAACCATCCCCAGGCCAGGCAGCAAAGCTCCTTGACCTATTGTTCAAAAGGAAAAGCTGTCAGGGTGATCACAAAATGAAGAAACACACACATTGTGCACAGCTGGACACCACAACTCAATTGAGCCATGAGCCAAGGAATGCATCCCATGGGAACCGAGTTGAACACTTCTCACAAAGCTTAAATACCTGGCATCAGGGAGATGCCAGATTTCAGCTCAGAAGTGTCTGCTATGTGTCTTCTCTCAGCAATCAGAACAGTGCCTCAGCACCACATCAGTTTGAAGCCAGTAGAGATCTGCTAACCTTAGACAGCTGCACCACCGTGGCCACCATAATCAAGCTCCAGAGAAACCCCTGCAGCAGATCAGTCACTGATCATAAAATCATAGAATGGTTTGGGTCAGAAGGGACCTCCCAAGGGCATCCAGTCCAACTGCCCTGCACTCAGCATGGACATCCTCCACTAGATCAGGTTGCTCACAGCCTTGTCCAGCCTCACCTTGAATATCTCCAGGGATGAGGCCTCAATCACCTCCCTGGGAAACCTGCTGCAGTGTTCCAGAAGCCTCAAAATGCAGAACTTGCTCCTCACATCCAATCTCAACCTGCTCTGCTCTCATTTCAAACCACTGTCCCCGGTCCCTGCAGGCCTTTGGGAACAGTCCCTCTGCAGACTTCTTGTAGCCCCCTTCAGCTACTGGAAGGCTGCTCTTATGTCTGTCTGTAGGCTTCTCTTCACCAGGCTGAACAACCCCAGCTCCCTCATCTTCTGGTTTGCAGCATTATTCCACAGACATTTTCTGAGCCACCCAACGTTGCCAAACTGTTAAAAGATCTCAAATAAAGTAACACTTGAAACTTTCTCAGAGACTGACAAGGCTCAGGAAAAATTCCTTCAGCTGTTCAACAGAATCCCATCAGAAACAAACTTTTAGTCTCACTTTCAGATTTATCCCTGATAAGGTAGCAACTCAGCAGATCAGTGCTAGTTCAACAGGCAGGATGAGTATCAATGCTTTTATTGCTCATTAATACAGAGCTATTTGGACACTAATTACTTTCTCTTACTAAAGAAACCAACTTTGACTATTTCTAACACAAATATTCTTGAAAATCCAACTGGCCACACCTTTTGTTTCTCCAAGCTCTGAGAGTAAGAAATTTGTAAGCTTAATTCTAAATGCTCTCATTAAGTACAGAATATTCAGACAGAGTTGCAGCTTGACCCAAATCCTTACACTTTGCGCCCACTGATGCCACTGAGCAAGGCAGAGCTCCCCATACCCCCTGTAGGTGATGGTTTCCAACACCTGCTCAATCCATCTTCTGGTTTCTAAGCAATTGATCAATGTTGAGGGGAAAAAATATCTAATTTTGGAGTATAGAGAGTCCTAGAATAGCTCAGGTTGGAAGGGACCTCAGAGCTCATCTGCTCCAACCTCCCCACCATGCCCAGGGACACCTCTCCATTACACTCAGCTGCTCAAGGCCTCATCCAGCCTGGCCTTCAACACCCCCAGGGAGGAGACATCCACAGTCTCCCTGGGCAGCCTGTTCCAGAGTCTCACCACCCTCAAACTGAAGAGCTTCTTCCTCAGCTCCAGTCTAACCCTGCTCTGCCTCAGCTCCAGACCATTCCCCCTTGTCCTGTCTCTAGACACCCTCAGGAAAAGTCCCTCTGCAACCCTGCCAGAGCAGACCCGAGCTGGAGCAAGTTTGG
Organism: Indicator indicator; assembly: GCF_027791375.1. Taxonomy (NCBI): domain Eukaryota; kingdom Metazoa; phylum Chordata; class Aves; order Piciformes; family Indicatoridae; genus Indicator; species Indicator indicator. Next base: position 23,327,944 of record NC_072015.1, on the reverse strand, counting down.
AGCTGGGAAGCCGAGCAGTGAGGTGGGTGGAAGGGGTTTCTCAGGGCAGTTAAGGAAACAAACCCAACCCACTCCCTACAGACGGGGTGGAAATTGGCTGACAGACTCTGCCGCTGGACGATGGTGGTGGCAGACTGCTGCTCCCCGCTCCGCGCCCCGGAAGCCTCTCCTCAGGCCAAGCAGGGAGACCCTTACCTCGGCCTGACAGCACAGCCGAGCCAAGGCGAACGGGCGGCAAGCACAGGGGTAGAAAGTGGCAGCGGCCCGGCCTCAACGGCACACAGGGAGGCTGCCGCGCTCCTTGGCGTGGTCGCACCGCGGCCTAACCGGCCCCAGGTGTGGCCCGCCGCCAGGACCCGCTCCCCCATGGGCGCGCCGCGACGGCCGGACACCCACACGGGCCAGCTGCGCTCCGTCTGCCTGAGCCGCCCCGCCATGGCCCCGCCGCGGCCCAGGTTCCATGGGGACAAGCCGCGGCCCGTCGCCTTGCCGCGCTCCCCGTGCCCGCGCCGGGGCGACGCTTCCACAGGCGCTACCTCTCTCAGAGCTTGCAGCCTGCCGCACGTGTGTAGCGCACCAGCGCGGGCGGGGCCGGGGGCGAGCCCCTGCCGAGCTAGGCTGCTGCTGGCGATGAGCCCAAGCCACCGTTCTCCTGCCCGCCGCGGTGGCGGCGAGTGTCCAAGCAACCCGCAGCGGGACACAGGGAAAGCGTTCAAACACGGGCGCACCGCAGTGCCTGCCGCCGTGAGCCCCTGGCAGGACCTCCGACAGGCACCCTGTTGGCTCCTCTCGCCCTACGGTGCGCTCCGCGCCCCTGACCGTCCCCGAGAATCCGGAGCGCGGTCTCCACTCGCGGAAACGTGCAAGATAACATATAACCGCACATGAAAAAGAAACAGCTTTAAAAGGGCTGGCAGGGGCAGGGCGCGGCGGACAGCCCTGTGCCTGCTCCCGCCCCGTTTCCCGGGCTCGGCCCCCGTGCGGGCGGGCCGCGGCGCTGGGCACGGCGGCCGATGTAGTTCTCTGGCTGAGAGCCGATCGGAGTGGCAAGCGCAAGAGGGAGCGAGGCCGAACTACCGCTCCCGGGGCTCGCTGTTGCTTCCTTGCCCTTCGCCCTCAGGAGTTCGCCGAGGCGGGTAAAGGTAATGGGGGCTGCCCACGTAAAGCACCGGCTGCAGAGCCGCTGCCGGGGCGGGAGGCTGCTCTGAGTCTTCCCCAGACGGAGCCCCGGGACAACGGCAGCGAGCGTCAGCAATTCTCCTCTTAGCTCGGCTACGTTCGCCGGTCCCCGGCATGCTCCCCGCCTCTCTTGCGCGGGTGCGGGCCTGCCGGGAGTGGCGACGGATCGTTCCCAGCGGATGGGCGCTGCTGGGGCCGGGGCCTTGCCCGGGATGGCGGCAGAGCATCGGGACGCAGGCCGGGGGGCTGCGAGCTGAGAAAGCTGGCGGTGAGAGCAAACAAGTGTCGGTGCAGAGGGATCAGCGAGAGGAAACTCTGCTGTCGGCTGCTCAGAAAGGTGAGGCAAGGCATTCGCGAGTGGGGGTCATCCCATAGAGTCACACAATCACAGAACCGTAGGGACCTCTAGGGGCCAACCCCCCTGCCAAAACAGGATCAGCAAAGGCAGATCACGCAGGGACGCATCCAGAGAAGGAGACTCCACAACCTCTCTGGGTAGCCTGTTGCAGGGTGTCAGCAGTCTCACAGTAAGGAAGCAGGCATGCAGAAAATTACTGCTGCAGTCTCATGATCTCTGTCTTGTAGTGCTGAGGTATTTTGGAAGCTGTTACTGGATTTTTTTGTTCTGCCAACATGTTCCTTGAGCTGCAGACTAATAGCAGAGTGTCCAAGAATAACTCCTGTGTTGTTTCTGTCTCGTTTCAGTGAAAGAAGGTGGAAGAGACTTCACGTATTTCATTGTGGTGCTTGTTGGAATTGGTGTTACAGGTTACATTTTTAGATTTTCTTCTTGATCAGAAGACACCTTTCATTAATTCCATCGGCCTTGATTAGTTTTCATTCCCTTTGCTGTTGTTTCTGTTCCAGGTGGTTTGTTCTATGTGATTTTTAAAGAGCTGTTCTCTTCTTCTAGTCCAAGTAAGATCTATGGAGATGCCTTGGAGAAATGCAGATCTCACCCTGAGGTTGGTTTTTTAATCTTAGTCATAAGCTTATGTTTCTCAGTGGCTACTTTCTCTCTTTGAGTCAAAAGTTTGCCCAAGGAATCACAAAATGTAAGGGGTTGGAAGGGACCTCCAGAGATCATCCAGTCCAATCCCCCTGCCAGAGCAGGCTCACCCAGGGAAGGAGACACTCAGGAACACATCCAGGTGGGTTTAGAAGGTCTCCAGAGAAGGAGACGCCACAGCCTTCCTGGGCAACCTGTTCCAATGTCTCACCACCCTCACTGTCAAGAATTTCTTCCTCATTTCCAGTCTCAATCTGCCCTCCTCAAGCTTCAATCCATTCCCTGTCACTACAAACCCCTGTCAAAACTGCCTCCCCAGCTTTCCAGTAGACCCCTTTCAGGTACTGGAAGGCTGCTCTGAAGTCTCCCTGGATCCTGCTCTTCTCCAGCCTGAAAATCGCTCTCCCTTTCTAACCAACTTTTAGAGTGAGTTTAAAAGTGGGTTAATTTGATCTGACTTTAATTGAAAAGATTAATGGGATAAGGCCTTGAGCAACCTTGGCTAATGGGACATGTCCCTGCCCATGGCAGGGGAGTTGGAATTGCATGATCTTTAAGGTCTCTTCCAACCCAAATCATTCTGTGAATCTACAAAAACCAGAATTTCTTAATATAATAGAATTTCTTACTGCTCTTTTCAGCCAAAGTGGAGTGTATTTGCAATTTAAACTTCGAACACATTCTCCTGGAGGGGACGTGAGCAAATATTTCCTGCCATTTTTTTTTCCTTTTCAGGGTCAGTAAGGTATAAAATACACAGCAAGAGGAGAGATTCAGATGTCAGCAAATGCAGTCATAGCAGGGATAAGAGATGACGTTGGAATGTATGATACCTTCTGACAGCTGAAAATCTCTTTTCTCTTGTAGGTAGTTGCTGTCTTTGGTGAATCTATCAAGGGTTATGGGGAGGCAACAAGAAGAGGAAGACGACAGCTTGTCAGGTGCTCTTTGGCTTTTGCCCCATACAGACACTGGTTTGTGCTCAGCAAAGGCATTTTGGGTCACAGCATAGCAAGCTGAAGTGAGATTCATGGCTTCATAGAATGCTTTGGGTTGGAAGGGACCTTAAAGATCATCCAGTCCAACCCCCCTGCCAGAGCAGGGTCACCCAGGGCAGATCACACAGGAACACATCCAGCTGGGGTTGGAAAGCCTCCAGAGAAGGAGACTCCACAACCTCTCTGGGCAGCCTGCCCCAGGCCTCCAGCACCCTCACAGTGACAAGTTTTTCCTTCTGTTCGTGTGGCACCTTCTCTGCTCCAGCTTGCCCCCAGTGCCCCTTGTCCTGTCCTTGGACATCCCTGAGCAGAGCCTGGCTCCATCCCTGCACATCTTCATCAACAAGAATGAAGTCACCCCTCAGGTTCCTCTGCTCCAAGCTCCAGAGCCCCAAGCTCACTCAGCCTGTCCTCACAGGCAGATGTTCCACTGCCTGCAGCAGCTTTGTGGCTGGTTCTGTGCTGGACTCTCCCAACTAGTTTGCTGGAGGCCCTGCTTGACCTGAGGGGCCCAGAACTGGACACAGTATTCCAGATGTGGTCTCACCAGGGGAGAGCAGAGGGGCAGAACCTCTCTTGACCTACTCACCACAGCTCTTCTAATCTATCCCAGGATGCCCTTGGCCTTCTTGGCCACCAGGGCACATTGCTGGGTCATGGCCATCCTGTTGTCCACCAGGACCGCCCGGTCCTTTCCCCAGAGCTGCCCTTGAGCAGGTCAGCCCCCAACTTACCATGGCCCATGGGTTGTTCTTTCCCCGATGCTGGGTTTGATTCAGTTCCCCTCCACTAGAGCAGGCTGCTCAAGGGCTGGGGTTGGTTTTGTTTTGCTGGCTGCAGTCACGTGGAGTACGTGAAGGATGGGCTCAGGTACCTGCGTCTGAAGTTCTACATCGAGGGCTGTGACACAGGCAAGCGGGGAACTGTCCACGTGGAAGTGAAAGAGGTTTGTGCCATTGCTGGGCAGCTGACAAGCTTCATCTGGAATTTACACTGCTGAAGAGGGAAAAGCAAACCCAGGCTGTTTCTGTTTGCTTTCCAGAATCCTGAGAGAGGGCAACTGGAGGTTCGATACATATTTGTGGATGTGGACACCTACCCCAGGAGAACCATTGTCGTGGAAGACAACAGACAGCCAACAATCAGAGCTGCTGCCTGCATGGGGTGATGCAGCAACTGTTGGATGTTCTCAACTCTCTCTTGCATCTCTGGAGCTGCCTTACAGGAAATACCTTCTCAGGGTGTCCATTAATGTCTTTTAGAGTAACAGCTGCAGGATTTAAAGTGAAGATGATAAATTAGAGTGGAGCTGTCACAGCTCTAGAGAAAGAGATTAATGTTAGATAATGCTTCTGAACATCCCAAAAACTCAGTCTTCAGAGATTCTAGGTTTGGGTGGGAGGTTTTTTGTCTTCCTTTATTTGGATTTCCCACTATGATGGCAATAAAGAAAGTGGTATTTTATGTGTAGACAAACTCACTCTTTTCATTTTGGGTGACTTGATCTCCAGAGGTCCCTTCCAACCCCTACCATTGTATGTGTGAGTGATGCAGAGGAGATCTATGCCAGAGGCATGTAAGGACAGCAGTTGGATTAGGGTTAGGATTTGGGTTGGAAGGGACCTTGCAGATCATGTAGCCCCATGGGCAGGGACACCTTCCACTAGCCCAGGCTGCTCAAGGCCTCACCCAGCCTGGCCTTGAACACCTCCAAGGAGGGGGCAGCCACAGCCTCCCTGGGCAGCCTCTTCCAAGTGTCTCCCCATCCTCACTGTCAAGAATTTCATTCTAATCTCCAGTCTAAATCTGCCCCTCAACCTTCAGTGTCCTCTCCCCCTTCCCACCATGCTACAAAGATTTCCATTCTCTCCTGTTCCTCCTGCTTAACCCCAAGGGGTTTCCTAGTCCAAATGTCTAAACACAGGCTGTGGAGTCCCTCTGTTTCTATGTCCATCCATAAAACTGGCTAACACACTTCAGAAAGACAGGAGGTGGATCGCTGTGGATGTGCAGGGAAGTTTGGATGAGAGGTAAAAAGAAAAGAGACCAGACAAACCAGCAAAGCACACAGACAGCATCAAGCCTTTTGCCATGTTCCCTCCATCATCCCAAAGCACAGGGCAGGAGGAATCAAGTTAGCATTTAATTTTCCTCCTCAAATGCAAAGGTTTTGCTGCAAAATGGGAAAGCAGGACAGTAATGTATATGGTTTACTGAGGGACATATTTACAACATGAGGAAAGGAATTTTTTTTGGCGCTTACAAAGATAACTGCTCCAAATCTGTAGACACTCTCTGCTGTCGTAAGTCATAGCCTCAAATAGCATACACCACAGGACTATAGCCTGAAAACACAGATGTAGCAAAGTGTAAGCATATGCTACAACTGAAAAGAGAAGGTTTCACTGGACATTCAGGATGCCCACAATTACCTTTTCAAACTCTAGCAGAAAGAATCTACACTGAAAGCAAAATTAAATGCTTGGGTAAAGGAAATTAGATACAAATCATGAAAGCTGTTCAGTTCCTCTAGGCAAACAATTCTGTTAGCCTAAGCAGCAATTCCTAGACTTAAGTCACACCACCTGGGTGTCCCAAGAAGTGGTGCTGCTAAATGTTATCAGCTGTGTATTGTGTGCATCCTTGTTAACTTAGTTAATGGCTGTATTTCATCCAATTTCTGTCAAAGAGGCTACAAAAGAGGAGACTCCTTGCCTCTAGCTGTAGAGAGCTTTCAGATAAAAGTCTTAATCCTTGCTGTGACAACCCTCTCAAATGAGTTTCTGGTGCCTTCTGTGCTGTGCTGGAGGAAGATCAAGAGGAGCTTCGTTGTTGCAGAGCCTCAGATACTGAATACAGATAAAGTTTGGAAAAAGACCACAGAACTGTAAGTGGATTAGAAGCAAAATAAAAATGCAAAGTAATAAGAGGCTGCTCAGCACCTGAGAGTGAGACTTTTTAAACTCAGTATATAAACTCAGTATATAAAGTTCTGTAGCTTATTTATCACAGCACACAGTGAAAGCCCCCCAAGTAATCTGGAAAATCAGAGGTTGTGGCATACTTGAGAAAGCATGAGCAAGTCCTCAGAAGCTGGATATTTTGGACAAATTTATTTTGTTTTGTTTTTTAAAAATGGCCTACATCACAGTCAGTATGGACTGATTGAAGTGGCCACCCTTTTACCTCTAAAGAAATCTCAATCTCTTATGCAAAACAAAATATTTTTTAAAGAGATAAGATGTTTTGCTTTGTGGTGTGCTGTTTTATTTCATTTTTGTTTTTTTTAAACACAACAACTTTCTTCTGATTAGAAAATAAACTACAAGCATGGCTTGTATCATGTGAATAGAAAAGAGGGTGGAAAAAAATGTAACTGGGAGGACAAAAATAAGGGAGGAGAGTAGTTCAGACAAATGTATACAAAGTGATGAATCCTTATTCTTAAGTACTTTATGGGACTGATATTCAAGAGGCTGTAACCCAATTAGCTAGAAAATACTACAAAACAAAATTTAACAGCAATAAGGTTTACTTGAATGATCTCTTATGGATGGTGTTCCTCTTACCCACTCTTGCTTAATCCAAACCTGAAATCTCTCAGATTAAGTGCATTACACAAACAACAGCTGTTTATAATATGTTGTGATTTTATAATTGCCTTTGCTTTTTTTAGTGAAAAGTGGCCATGTATATCTGATGTGAGCTCACTTATTAATTTGCCTCTTCATTATTTTCACTTCTAGCAGTTCTAGGTGCTCTTGAGATTTTTTTTTTTTAATTATTCAGAGACACAAATGCTTGTACCGGTTTAAAAAGAAAATTTCTAATGCCTTGTATTCTTCTGCTGGCTGTGTTATAAAATCCCAAGAACTTTAAAAACAATAACAACAAAATACATACAAAAAAAAACCCACAAAAAACCCCCACAAAAACCAACCAAACAAAAAACCCCACAACCATTTATATAAACAGCTTGATATTTTTAGAGCACAGGGTCAAGCAGATCAGCTTTTAATTAGAAACAGATTAAACTTTGATGACTTCTGCAGAGCTTTCCAGCATTGACCGAAGGTAATCCTTAAAAGCTTTGGAGTAAACATAGCTGAGAGATCTTCCCACTGACTTTGCATTTAAAATTTGAAGGTCAGAAAGTCAAAGCAGCACACTAAAGGTGGGAAGACTTCGACCATACCAGGGCATTGTCACAAATGATGTGCTGCTGGGGAACACAAAAGAAGACCAGTGTAAACTACAAATCAAATGCTAAAGTGCACTTAAGCTCTCAAGATCAGGCCATTGATTTATGGTAATGTATAAATATGTCTGTTTCAGCAGAATGTATATAAATCCAGATAGCTTTATAGCTCATATCTGAGGAATGAAAATAATAGTCTCTGTTTCTGTAGTTCTTGGTCACATAACAGTAGCTTCAAAATGCAATAGAAAGGATCATGAGGTTTGAGCAACAGTGTATATATACTTGTCATCTGTTTTACTAATATTTGAGGTGTTTACAGTGTTTCTCCAATGATTAACTGATTTAAATTTAATTTAAATTTAATTCTGATTCTGTAAATTGCTACATTCACGTGTGTCTTTGTACTTCAGCTTTGTTTCAAAAACTTACAGCTGCCAAAAAAAGACAACAATATAAAAAAAGAAGTTCTTAAGGATGAAGGGATATTTGTTTATTTGCAAGCAAAGCATCAAAATTTAGTGAAGAATATTCTGAAAGCTACCATTTAAATGTAGTTAAAACAGCATGAAACTGCAGTGACAAAGCTATCCCTACAAGAAATTCAAAATGATAATATACAGCATGAAGCTTTCTCACTACGATTAACAATGAAAATTAAGTAACAAAACTTCTGAGAAGGATGGTAATGAAAACACAGTTCATTGTGTTTTACTTACTTCATTGTTCTTTATTTAACTGTTTCTGAAAAGCCTCTCCAACGTTTAAACATTGTGCTCTACCAGCATCACAGTGCTGTTTATTGTGAAATTTCATGGACGTTTTCTTCAAAGCAGTAGACATGGATTCTGTACCCAGCTGTGGGTCAAATCAGTTGAAAACCCTTTTTCTTATTTTACTTTTTTTTTTTTTTTTTAATACCTTGCCCTAGAAGAGTACCATAGGTATATGGAATTCAGTGGAATTATAGGATACCTTTCTGGTAAAGGATATAGTGACCTATTCATCTCTAACTGGAGGGTATAATGACTGAACACAAATGGGCAGAGGCAATGGTGGCTGCTGAAACCATTTGAACATCTTCCACGAGACAGGCATCCAGAAATACAAAATCAAGAAAGCACTGGCCTTATGGGAAGCTTTTCACTTGTTTATTCAGACTGAAGCACATTAAAGTATCTGAGATGAAAAGAAACTGCTTTTGGAAACAGCCTGGTTTTGTTCCTTAATTGAGATCTGTGTCTGTGCAGCCCTCCAGAGTCAAGGTACTGTGAGACTTAGGTAAGGTTACCTGGCAAATCATGTGTGTGAACAGACAGTACGAGAAGAGCATGTAGGCATCTGTTTGCATCCTAAAAAGACCTGTTTGGTTGTTAACTTCTTTTCAATCTAGTATTTTATGTTTCAATTTTTCCACGTTTAATTGGAGTGAATTTAAGTTGTTTAGTTGTTTGGTTTTATTACTCTCAGGTTATCAGTCTTGGAATTACATAAATTAGGAATACAGACAGTATATGTTCCTGATGCTGAGCTTTGCATAGGGAAACTTTTTAATAATAAAAAAATGTGGAAATGAAGACATAATGACCTCTATGGAAACTTCATATTTATTTGTATGTCTAGAAAAAAAAAGTTATGTTTGATGCATAAATGTTAATATCAGTCTAAGATACTTGACTGAATACAGTGAAACCTTGAAATACTGAACTGAGATTAAAAAACTCTGACTTCACAGAAGCTGAGTGGTCTGATTTGTAAAAACTTCACTTTAAGGATTTCTTAATTTCAGTTTTCCAGGTAAAGGATGAGAAAGTCTGGGCAGAGTACATGAACTGAATTCCAATTTCCAGTTTTTCAATAAACTATATTTAAAAAAAAACAAAGACCCTGGATTGGTAAATGGATAATCTGGCTATTTTCATTCCTTGGCAACTCTAAGTTGACATCAGCCCCTGGTCTCTTGTTCAGGCTGATGCACAATGACTGAAGTTTCATGGGTTCTTTCTGCTTCACCTTTACGTCTTTGCACGTTTTTCCTCAGCCTGAGGTCTTCCACACGACCACAGCACTAACTCCCAATAAAGCCAAGTGTAGAGACAAGTGGCTGTCACTAGAGGGTGCTGTGCATCTAGAGTTTTAGGATTTTCCCCTCCAAAGTAGGTGACGGGCAGAACTCTGCAGTGTATCTCAAGCAGAATTTGCTGCTGCTGTGGTTCTGAACTGTTCGATCAGTTGTTGGATATGCCTGATAACCCTGACGAGAGAAATGTAAGACTTTGGGAAATTATTAGGAGATACCTCTGCCTAGGTTTTGACTGGAGATGCTGTGTGTGATTTCTATGAGCTCTTCTCTTGCTTGGCTTTGCTTAAATATTTGGCTGGCTGTGGTATCTTCTAGCTTTTGTCTTCCATACTGGTTAGATTTTTAAATTAATTTTTAATTCATTGAAACGTAAATGGGACTGTATTTTTAATTGGTCAGTTTTATACTTTCTTGCAACGATCTCTTAAATAATTTTCACACAAGCCTAAGCCAGCAGGGTTTTCTGGTAGTGTGCAGTGGGTGGGCAAAGCAATAGTTCATGCTTATCATAATGATGTGTACATATAAATATTATTACTTAATTGCTATGAACACCTGTTGGCATTTTACAGCAAAAGTTATTGTATCTCAAAAACATAAGTGTGGGGTTCAGTGCTGTGAAATAAAATGAATTTGCAGCTAGAAAAAAACCTAAGCTGCAATATTATTTTATTCCTTTTCTGCCATCACTTCAAGCAAGCATTTGCTCTTTCGAGCAGACATTATGAGCAGTGTGAGTATGGCCTGTGTAACACCGTGATACAAGGTACCCAAGCCAGCGCTGAGGGAGCATAGGAGCTCTTCCTGAGCCATCTAGGAGAAATTTAATGTATCTGGGATGAACTTAGTAAGATTTGTCACTTGGCTGCAGTGAGTTATTTTGGGAAACAACTGATTGTCATACTGCAAGGACAGAAATGTTAGCGCTCAGATTGCCAAAGCTGTAGTCTATATTTCATTTTTAGATTAACTCCTCAGATCTTAGGGAGGTATCTGATTTGGGAATGTTAAAGTTCAGCAGACAGTTGTCTCAGCACTTTTGTTACCAGATGAAAAATAAGGATATGTAGGTATAACAGGACTCATAAGGAAGTTGAGCAAATAATTTCTTGTGCTGTGATTAACATAACCAAGGAACAGAAAGGACAGGTATGCCAAATGCTCACTTGAGAGGATACCGTTCTGCCCTCTAGTTCCCTTTAAAAAAAGATTGAACAATATATCTTCATTGCTTCCAAATCTGTAAAGCTTTTCAGGGAAGTTTATATCCATGGCAATAAAGAGAGTAGTTGTGAAACCCTCTGAGCTATATGATCTCACAGATTAGACGTGTTACCTGAGAAAGGTGAGCTTGGATATGTGGGCTTGCTGCATATATTCTTCTTAATTGACCACATTGTGTTACTACCTGAGAAATTTGGTGACTTTGTACTGACTGCTGCAGTGGGATTTCCAAAGCTCTGTACCAAGCCAAAGCTTGTTTCCCTGCTTTACACTGAACTTCTTTGGAGTGCACCATGGCTGTTGGATGTTAGAGAGAAAATACTGAATTGTTCTCCAGATATTTTCTTTTCAGATGTGTTCTTTTCTAAATTCTCGAGTTGTGTCTGGAGAGCCATGTTTGGAAAAATACCATTTACAGTATGTGCAGAATAGGTATGCTTCCCTTTGGTACATAAAGAAGGGATTTTATCCAGTGAACATCATGCAGTATTGCTCCACTGTTGAGGCACAACCATACTGAGATTTATCACCCGAACTTCTCTTGGGTTCTGCCCAGATCCCATCCCTCATGAGCAGCTTGTGTCCCAGTTCACCAGGTACTTCTCCCTGGTCTTTCTGACAGAAATGTCCCATACAAGAGAAAAATGTTATTCTGCTAACAAGTGCAAGAACAATATATGCCAGATGTTTACATACTTTCTCCTCTTTGACCCCGAGTCTGAAGTTACTGCATCCTGATTCCATTAGGTCTGTGCCACGTAAGCAGCCAGGTGATGACATTTAATCAGAACAGACATCATAGCCCCAAATATTTGTTTCCAGCCACATTTAACACTTGCTGGTTGCCCTAAGATAGCAACTCAGCTTTTCTTAAGGTAGTTTTAATTTAGACGCTGGCCTGCAAGAAGCTCCAATTTAAACATAATCTGACACAAAGAAGCTAAACCATGGAGAGCTTGAGGATAAACCGAATGAGGTTTTGGTGCCAAGAATAGCTTTGACAGGATCCACATACCAAATCTTCCTGTGTCCTCATGACTTGCAAAGGAAGAAGATTCAAGTGCTTGGTTAAGGCTTTCCTTTGAAGAATCACTTCGAAAAACAGTCACTTGGTTTTGCTCTTGCAATGTGAATTTTCAGAAGAGATTATCATCTATAAAGGATCTAAAGGTTTAAGCTCTGAATGCCTGGGCAAAAATTAATGAAGGAGGACAAAAAGTACAAGCTGCTCATGGTGTACAGGGTTTTCATACTTCCTTATACTTCCTTTGGAGAGTCCTGTGATAAGAAGTCAGATTTTCTAAGGCTCAGGATCTGTTATCTTAGATGTTTGGTGTAACTCTTGTAACAAAGGCACTCTTAATTTTCTGCCTGTATGGCTTTATGGTGAACAGTCACGAAATTAATAACAGCTCTTCTAGAATGATCAAGATGCATGTAGGGAAAGACCCTTTTACCATCCCAGAAACAGGACACTTGCCAACTACATCCACTAGCAACTGCTCTAAAATTTTATACAGCATTTTGTGAAAATAATATATTAGATTGTGTTTGACTGTGTATTCTTATCCAAATTCTGATTTTTCAGAGCCAAAATGAATGGTTATGTTGAGATTTTGAGTATTAAATTAGCAATTAGAGTGGTAGAATACTCTATTAGATAGTGATGCAGCCCTTCTGTATTAACTCTGGAGCTGGAATTCGATAAAGAATTGCAATTACAAGGACAGTTTGGATTATATAGAGGTTTTATAACTTTTTCGTTTACCTTATGAAGCTGTATCTTATGGACAGCATACTCACAATGAAGTAGCTGCACACATTTGAAAGAAACTGTGAAAGTGTGAGGTTAGCCCCCTTTTTGGAAAAAGTGCATGTGTCCATATAGTTAAACCCACACTTCTATATGTAAACATGTATGTATACTTTTGAGCTGTCCTATCACTCCCAGAAGTCTAACTGTGAAGTTTTTAGATGAATTGTATCTCTCTGGAAGTTCATTCTTCAGCAAGTCCAGATGCTGTTTTTATCTACACCTGAACCAAACACCGATGTGCTGGAGCCTCATGCCTTCCTGAAGACTGAATCTCTAACAAGGTTCATGGTTTCACTTTCTCCTAAGGAGCCCTTTTATTACAGAGCAAGAGAGTACAAAGCACTGTGACCCCAGAAGGCGTTCAACGCATCTTCTGAAGTGTCAAAACAGTAGGTAGTCATTTAGGGCAACAGTGAGTCAAAGACTTTTTGTTAGCACTTAAAAGTACTAGTAAGGATGATCACAACACAAAGTGAGAGGCATAGTTTGTGCTGCTTTTCACCTTTAAGATCATTGGTTTGTATTGATTAAAAAATATATAGTTGGGGTTTCTTTGTTTTGGGGATCATTTGGTAAGAAGAATTGTTAATAAGCATGGCAGCTTATTTGATAAAATCTCTGCAGATAGGAAGATTAAGTCCTGGGGAACTAGAGACCAAACTTTACACTGATTGTTATGGAAAGTCAAAATGTGTTTGTGTGTGAAATAACTTATGATTGTGGGTGGGTTTTTTGAGTGTGCCTGTGTTCGTGGCTTTTTGTGGTTTGTGGTTTTTGGTTTTGGTGGGGTTTGGTTTTCGTCTTTTAGGTTTCTCCAACTAGCAGTGTTGGGACACTTGTCATCATAGGCCTGTGCTGTGTATACAGTACAGTAAATAAGATAGCTTGAAGCCTGATAGCAGCTTGGTGTTTCCTCTTGGCTGACTAGATCTGCTCCTTTTCCAGTTGTCCTATACTGGGAGAAGAGTTCTACAGTTTCAAGTGCCCAGATACATGTGCTAGCTCAGAATGAAGTCATTCCACCCCTTCTATGCACAACTGCAGAGAAGACACAGTATGAAAGACATTCTGGGACTATCTCTGTGTTTTTAATTACTCCTTTTCTATGAAATGACTCTTTTATGTAGATAGCCTTTCATGCTGTTAAGTGAATCTAGGTTAGTTTGTTTGGTTTTGTATGTTTTGGGTTTTTTTTAAGTGTATGAATTAAATATATTGTAGAAAAGCAAAGTTTTCCTCCTTGGCAAAGGCAAACCTACTGTAAACTTAAGAGTGCTGTCCATGCAGATGGACAGATGATATATTAGGTAGGTGTTTTGCAACAAATTTTATTAGCAGTCATGAGTTTCCTAATTCTAGTAACAAGTATCTGTATGTTGTAATTTGCTGTTGCTGGAGTTTTACAAGCCTTAGGACAAATACTCTTTTATGCCCTTGCTAATGTCTATCATTTGATTAATGCATGATGTTTAATCAATTTTGGCTTGAAGGACAGGTCCTGGTCAGGTGATGTTGTTAAACATACAGTCAGTCTCCTTGGAAAAGAGAAAGGAAGAAAATGGAAGTTTCTTCATTGTTTCCCTCATGCCAACAGATCCAAGAAAAAGTACAGCGGATAAAATATATGTGAAAGTCTTGAGCATGTTTTCTATCACCCTTGCTCCATAGCTGTTTAAATAAGTCCATTACCTATTGAATATTTGTGCTATATACTTCATTTCCTTTCAGTGTAAGACTTTATCCTATAGTTTCAGAAGAAAGCAGAGATTTGTTTTCAATATCCTTGTCAAAGCATGCTGGCTGCCAGTTAAAATTTTTGGATAGCTGGAGTTATAAGTAGAGAAGACAAAAGATTGTGAACATCATATATCACTTCATTATGTTGACTACAAAGTGTAAACAGAAATAGGGAAGAGATTCAGAAGCAAGTTGTGAAAATATGTATTAAAGACAGAAAATGACCTGTAACAGACAGAAAGGAAAATATTCTTTTAAAACAAACAAAACAACAAAAAATTTGCTGCTTTCAGGTATCACTGTGGTCTAGTTACCTTAATATTACTGAGAACATCAGAGCTATGATGAGATTTGACTTCAGATTTTTGTCCCTCAGGAGCTGACTGTACCAGAGATCCCCAGTGCAGCTGGGGGTTCCCTTTGGGTCCTTCCTGCCTGCTCCTGCAGAGTGCCAGCAGTGCTGAGCGGGGATGTGGGCAGCCTGGTGTTTGTCTAAAAGAAGCAGCACTGAAAACATGCATGGACAATTCTTGTAAACAAGTTAGCTGATCTCACCATTGACAGTTAGAGAAGATCAGCACGTACCTGTAGGAGATGTCAAAAAGCTCTGTGGCAATTAAGCAACAACCTCAAGAATTAACAACCTAAGGTATTCCTTACTTTTTCCCCATTATTTAACCAAACTATATTCTGACAATGCATAAATAACCAACTATTAAATCATAAGAATGACCATCATTTCAGTAAGTCATGTATTTACAACAATTTTGTCTAGAGCCTTAAGTTAGTATCCACTGAAATAACAAAGGGGTATCTTATTCCATAAAGAAACTACAAAATCTGACTTAGACTCTGCTAGTCAGAGAGCTACGAGGACAACTCTTACAAATATGGTTTCTAGGGGAAAGAAGCTAACAAATTAAATTGAACTATCCTTCAAAAAAATTTTGAGGTGCCTTGGTTTTGATTTCAGATTTACATATTCATAGGAAAACTACTGTGAGGAAAACACCATAGGAATGTTAAACTATCTACATCTGAAAGATTAAGTAAATACAGAAATCCACTGGTTGCTCTTGAAATGTCTATCCATGATGGATGAAGAGGGTTTGGAATAAACTGGAGAGGTGGGTGTTTGCATAGCAGTAGGAAAGATATCATCCAGATCAGAATAAAAAGTGAATCTAAGACCAAGACATGCATGAAGCCATGGTGAGACAGAAATGAAACATCTCTGAGCGAAGGCTTCTGCAAGGCTTTTGACACTTGCCAAGTTGAAGAGATACAGATTTGATGGGTGGACTGTTCAGTGGATAAGGAACTGTCTAGATGGTCGCATCCAGAGGGTAGTGGTCAATGGCTCAAAGTCCACATAGAGATTGGTGACAAGTGGTGTCCAAGGGTCCGCGCTGGGACCAGTACTGTTTAATACTTTTATTAATGATATAGACAGTGGGATCAAGTGCACCAGCAGCAGGTTTGCAGATGACACCAAGTTGAGTGGTGCTGTTGACATGCTAGAGGAACGGGATGTCATCCAGAACGAGCTGGACAAGCTGAAGAGGTGGGCCCAGGTGAACCTCATGAGGTTCAACAAGACCAAATGCAGGGTCCTGCAGCTGGGTTGGAATAATTCTCATTATCAATACAGGCTGGAGGATGAGGTGATAGAAAGCAACCCTGAGTAATAGGACTTGGGGGTGCTAATGGCCGAGAAACTGGATATGAGCAGACGATGTGCACTTGCAGCCCAGAGGGCAATTCGTATCCTAGGCTGCATCAAAAGAAGTATGACCAGCAGATTGAGAAGGTGATTCTGCCACTTTACTCTGGTGAGACCTCACCTGGAGTGTTGCACTCAGCTCTGGAGCCCTCAATAGAGAAAAGACGTGGACCTTAGGGATTGGGTCCAGAGGAGGGCCATGAAGGTGATCAGAGGGCTGGAACACCTCTCCTATGAGGGCAGGCTGAGGGACATGGGGTTCTTCAGCCTGGAGAATAGAAGGCTCAGGAGAGACCTAACAGAGGCCTTCCAGTACCTGAAGGGGACCTACAAGAAGGCTGGAAAGGGACTGTTTCCAAAGGCTTGTAGTGGTACGATGAGGGGCAATGGTTTGAAACTAGAGAAGAGTAGATTTAGGCTAGACATTAGGAGGAAGTTGTTTACCATGAGGGTGGTGGAGCTCTGGAATAGGTTGCCCAGGGAGGTGGTTGAGGCCCCATCCCTGGAGATATTCAAGGTCAGGCTTGACAAGGCTCTGAGCAACCTGTTCTAGTGGAGGATGTCCCTGCTTACTTGGATTTTTTTTTTTTTTTGGTTACATCTGCTCTATTCAGTGTTTTCATATAAACCAGCAGTCATACATATAGAGGCAGGGAAACGGGGAAACATCATGCCTCTGTGTGGGTTATATTATTTCACTTTATATTAGTTTATTTTTTTTTCCTTGGAAAGAAATCTTCAGAAGAAATTTAGTCATGTTTGTAGGTGAGGTACTAACAATTAAAAACGTGCCTCCTGGATAGAAAATGCAAACTACCTTTGACAGCCCTCCAAGATCTATGCTATCAGCCAAATTACTAGTGTTGCAATTAAAGTAAAAAGCTACATTACCTAGCACATTTCACAGCTGTGAGATAGGGTCTCAAAATTATTTGGAAGCCCTCCATGGTGGCTGCTGCTCCATGTCAGATTGCCAGCCTACATGTGAGAAGCACCTGCAGTCCCAGTACCAGCCAATGAAGCTGCTGATAGAAATGTCTAATTGTAGAAATATTAAATTGTGTTTTAATTCAAGTGGAGCTTTCTACTAAAAAGAGGTCCAATGAACAGTGTGTTCTATTTACACTCTAAGATTGTGAGCAGTCTTGGCACAAAAATTAGTAAATAATTCATTGTGGCTTTGCAGTCCAGATTTCAGCTAATTTTCTGCTTTAAGCACTGAGTTAGACCTTTTACACTTTTTTCTCATTAAAATATTTGAATTCCAAATCACTGCCTTTTTCTGAAAGAATGTACTCTCTTCAAAGATTTTAGAAGTTAGTCATATTCTTTACCTGCAGGTCATTTGGCTGAACTATTTCGAACAAAACTGCTTGAAAGAGTCCAGCACAAAGCCACAAAAATTATTAAGGGAGTGGAACATCTTATGAGGAAAAACTGAGGGAGCTGAGGCTCTTTAGCTTGGAGAGGAGGAGACTAAGGGGTGACCTCATTCATATTCATAAATATGTAAGGCATGAATGCCAAGAGGCTGGAGCCAGGCTCTGTTCAGTGATGCCCAATGACAGCACAAGAGGCAATGGTGGAAGCTGAGGCATAGGAAGTTCCATGGAAACACGAGGAAGAATTTTTTCAGTGAGGGTGATGGAACACTGGAACAGGCTGCCCAGGAGGGTTGTGGAGTCTGCCTCTCTGGAGATATTCAAAACCCACCTGGATGCATTCCTGTGTGACCTGGTATAGGTGATCCTGCTCTGGCAGGGGTTTTTGACTTGGATGATCTTTCAAGGTCCCTTCCAGCCCCTAAAATTCTGTGATTCTGTAAAAACCCATCAGAAAATAGCCTTAGATCTCAAAAGATTTCTTCACTTTCCTTTTTTTTCCCCCCTGTTTCTATAGATCTGTAGATAAACTTCAATTCTCCAGGAAGAATCTAGCACAACTTTTTCTTAATGAAAACAGTTTGGGGAGTGTGAGGGGAGAGCAGGTTTTGAGGTTAGTTTTGATTTTCCTTTATCTAGTCATAAGGCCTTTTAAAATGTGACAGTTAAAAATACAGGTCATATTATGCTGTGAAGCAAATCATTCTGGGTTCTTTAAAAAGAAGTTGTAGATTCATTTTTTTTTCTCCTCCCTGAACCTTTTATGAGAATGGTAGTTTACAATTTGTAAAAATTCTTTCTGCTGTGTACAAAATAGCAACCTACAAACTTGATTCTTTTCCCTGACTAAATGTGTTATTTCACTTGCCTCCCACATCCTGTAAATGCCTCTCTTGACAATTCCATTATGGTCCTATTGAAATCAACAGTTTTCCAACATTTTCAGCAAAAACAGTATTTATTTGAAAAGTTTAGTCTGAGAAATGTTGAAGAGCTTGCAGTGGTGGGTATACCAGGGCAATTGAAGGGTAGTTCCATTCTCTGCCTCCTGATGGATACTGAGATTCCCAGTGAATCTGGGGTGACCTCTGTGCCATCCTGCACTGATGCTTCCAGTACACATAAGCCACAAGTGCTCTGATACATGCCCTACAGGGACAGAGAGTACCCTGAAGAACTCCTTCAGTTTGGCAGTGGCATGGCTCTTGATCAGGTTCTCTTGGACCAAGAGGAATACTTCCCAGAAAAAAAAGATATTGAACATGTATCAGTCAGCAAATAAAGGCTGACAATCTTTAAAAAAAAAATTTAGTCTTGGTAGCTGAGGCTCATTATCTCTAGAGTAGACTGCAAAAAAGCAGTGATGGCTTTTAAGTTCTTGGAAAGATGAGGGACTCAGGCAAAAAGGTCATTGTAAACGTGATGTGTGTGTGTAACTCTTTGCACTACAAGAAATTGTGCTGATTTACATTTCCCAATAATTGATTTGCATGCAGCAAAAGACATAATTGTAAACTTCAGGAAGTAAAATGGGGGAAAGGGGGCAGAGGGAGAATCTGTGGGAAACAAAAACTGTACGATCTACCAGAGCCAAATAGATGTTGTTTAAACCAGTTGGACAGGTTAAAATCAGAGATGCCCTTTCTGTCCACAAGAAATCTCCCCGGAACTGTCAATTGCTCTTAAAGGTAGACAGTGAGTCATTGTCCAGGGAACAAACAAAGCAAAAAAGTAGTTGTGAACATTAAGATAAAAACGCCTTTGAGAAAAGCCCAAAGCCTTGAGGACTGACATCTTTGTGACACTTAGTTCCACCTCCAGCCTTAGCTTTTCCATAGCTCCCAGATTGTTTCAAAAGGGTGGGGGAGTTCTCTCACTAAGCACCAAATGTTAGTACTTACCCGAACAGCACTGAAATTGGTGCATTGTGGGGAGAACACCTGGAAGAATATTTTTCGTTGGGTTTTTTTTAAAGCTGAAGTGAAACTTTCACAATTGCTTTAGCTTTATGTTTGTTAAATGTCTCCTGATGTTTACACAGTGAAAACAACTTGTACTGCATGTTAGCACAGTGGTGTGAAATGAGGGGAAAAAAATATCCAAATGAAAAGTAGTCTGTTCTTATCTGAGCCTAGCTGGCTACTATTAGTTGATTAGTATTTAAATCTGGTGATAAAAGTATGATGGAAAGAATGAGCAGTGCATTAGTGATCTTGATATAGCTTCTGTTAGGTATTCTGAGTTGGAGTGAATACAAAAGCAGAGTACAGTAACAAGTTACTTAAAACTTCTGCCACTTCTCAGGTAGAGAACGCTTGGCAAAAGGATGAACTCTTCATATTCAGGGGGTGTCTTTTAAAAACTTACACTGCCTCTTTGTAGTTAAAACTTACACAGTTTCTTTGTAATCCTGATAAATCTAGGAGATAAATCTAGGAGAAACAATAGAACATGTCAGAAGAGCTGTTATGTTGGAAGAAAATAGAAATGTGTACATTTTCCTCTCTGCAAACTTTTTTAAAAAAGACTTCTGCTTGTTACTTCAATAGAGAGTCAGAAAAAAATGAGGACTTGCTGACTGAATCAGACACTTCAGCAGAGCACATGAATTCATCCCTACCCTCAGATGAAATAATCTTCTAGTACATAGAGCTCCTGCCAGCATATGAAGGCATCTATTGAAAACAAATATGGTTGTCCAACTGGTAAATTGTGCAAAAAGTCTGAAAAATCTACCAGCAAACAGCCTGCTTGTAGGTAGGAGCTATTGTCAAAAAGGTGATTTCATTTTAGCAAAGCTCTAAGAAAAACTCACACAGAATCACACAGAATCAACCAGGTTGGAAGAGACCTCCAAGATCATCAAGTCCAACTGATCACCCCACCTAACTAATCAACTAGACCATGGCACTAAGTGCCTCATCCAGTCTTTTCTTAAGCACCTCCAGGGGAGTCGACCTCACCACCTTCCTGGGTAGCCCATTCCAAGGGGCAAGCACTCTTTCTGTGAAGAACTTCTTTCCAAGATCAAGCCTAAATTGTGACAGTGGAACAGATTGAATTGTCTTCTCACAAAAGTAAATGCTAATGTACAAGAAAGAACAAAGAATAAAACATTTCCTATTGTTGGCCAAAATCCCTTGCCAATTACTAGTGTCTGAGAAATCTGATTTAAAAAGAAAAAAGTTGGTAAAATAAGAGAAAAGAAGCATTATTGAAGTATTCTACAGATGTTTTGAGAAGCATGGGTGTTCTCTCTTTATTCCTGGTTCATCAGACCTCTGAAACATGCATTTGACCCACTGTATTTAGTTTTTGTTTAACTGTTATGATAAATCCAACCCCAAAGAGAGAGTGGATCAGAAGTCTGAGCAACTACTACAGTGACGTTTTGCTCAGAGTATGTGTTGTATTAACAGAACACTAATTTAATAAAGTCTCCCAATGAATAACAGAATAATGGCAATAAAAACTCGGTATGAAAAGCTGTTCTCAAACCCCAGGCATAACAGTCTTCTGATGAAATAAACTCTTTCCCTACCCTATCCAAACTGGATAGTGCCATTAAAGATTTATCTCTTGTTAAATATTAAATGATAGACAAGGGTGTAAGCTATTATACTGGATATACTGGAAGATATTATACTGGATTGGTGTCTTGTTCAGGGACTAGTCACCAGCTGATTTACTCATGTCCTGTGCCAAATTACATGAGCATACTGAAGACACAAGAGGTTTTATACTTAGCGTTTTTAACTGGTTACAAAGACATGAAAAAAAGCTTGTTGAGATCTAGAGGTGTGTTAGTCACTCTTAGATATTTCTTAAATGTAGCTGAAGTGAAGAGCTTTTATTTTCTAAAGGTGAAATAGAAATGCTGAAGTGTTTGAGAGGATGCAGCTTTTTATTTTTATTTGGTGTAGGTAGAAGAAACAATGTCAGATGCTTTGAATATTTTTTGTCTCCTTGCTTGTATGTGGTCATGAGCTTTGTAAAAACCATCACCTTCACCAAGTGAAGTTTTTTTCTAATTAAAAAAAAACCCACAAGTATTTAGTATGTGCATACTGTTAAACAAAACAAACAACAACAACAAAAACCTCAAAACCCCCACAAAACAAACAAGCAAGCAAAAAAATTAACAAAACCACGGACAACAAATCAACCACACCACCCACTCAAAACTTCCCTCTGAATATCTTTTTCTATTGGATTGAGAACCCGAATACTCCTCTGGTGGCAGTGTTAGTTCCCTGTCATGGATTGAATTGAAGCTGCTGCTGTTATTCATGCCATGCTGGAGTCCTGACAGCATGGTTTAGTGCTGAACCTTCAGTACTGGGTCAGTGGTTGGACTGGATGAACTTTTAGGTCTCTTTCAACCAGATATATTCTGTGATTCTGTAATTCTGATGTTGTTGATAGTTAGATGCAAAACTGTGGCCAGTGCATAAGAGAAATATAAGTAAAATTGCAGTGTTGATTATGAAAAGAGAACAGCAACATGTTTAGTCTTTGTTCCACCTCTATCTTGGAAAAAATGTATATGCTATTTCTACGTTCTACTTCAACAGCAGGAAATAAGATGTTTTACTCCCCGTACCACACCATTAAATTGTAAAATTTTCCATTTCTCTGCCATTTGTGTTTAGGAAATGCATTAACTGCCTCAGTCAGTGTGTGCTTCACTCTTCTGTCAGCAAGTGTAATCCTTTGGATTACCAGGCAAAAAGATATTCCTTCGGGGCTAGCAGGTGTTTTTATCTCCCTGTTGAGCTGGTAAGACCTGAGATACTACCCAATGTTATCTGCAGATAGGTGATATACAGAGCTGTTCTTTGCCTTATGAAAAACCTCATTATGGGCACGTGGTAGATGTTCTGCATATCTTATACATCAGTAACTAAATAGTGAACATATATTGATTTTCTTTTTAAATACTTAACTGCTACATAACAATTAAATGAAGAGTTTGTCTGAAAAACAGTAAGAGATAAGAATTTATGTTGCTCAATTCCATTTTTAACAGTATTTCTTGTGGCTTGGGGTGATTAACCTGGTTTTGTTGGCTCACTTTCCTCTTCTGCAGAGTGGGGACAATTCTCAATACCTTTTCTATTCCATAAAGATATTCTAAAACTTGGGCAAATGGTTAACTGAGATGACATATAAAGTAGAGGAAGATTTACTGGTGGAAAGCCCTATATTTACTCTAGACATTAACTTTTTTGAAGACTACCTATGCTTATTGAGATGACCAGTGAGCTGAAGATTAAAAAATAGGAACGGAGGTGCTGTTGACATGCATTTATCTACAACTAAGTAGGAAGGAATCAAGTAACTAAGGAAAGCATTTAAATAAACCCAAATTTCTCATTCCTTAGTGTTTCACTGGGTGGCAGGTTATAGCCCCTGGGGCAGCTGTGTGGGCCTCTGCATGGCTGGAGCTCTGTGGGAATGAAACACTCCAGCAGCTGGGGCTGCTGGGGTGACACAGAGCTGTTCCCTGTTACACTCCCTCAGCCGTGCCCTCTCCGTCAGGGCTGTGTGAGAGAGAGAAGATTCTTTTACTGCCTGGAACTAAGCACCAGCTCCCATCATTCAAAGGGGAATGGGGAATCCCAGGCTGTGGTTTATAGCAGTTTTCCAGTCCTTTGGTGCCAGGACTGGTGGAGTGGGAGAGAATCTCTAGCCCATTATTTCCAGCCATGCAAAAGGACTGACAGGAAACATATTTAAGCAGATGTTTTAACAAAATTTCAGTGAGTCATCTGCATGCCTTTAGGCATTCAACGTACCAGACGGCTTTTAATGGCTGTGGCATCAATCTCACAACCTAATATTATGCATTGTTTGGGTGAAACAAGGAGGGAAAGCATGTATGCAGGCCCCCAAAATTACATTAATCCCCGGTCAGCTCTGCAGTGCTATATGATTCAGTTTAGACATCATATTGCCATAATTTTATCTGTGTATTTCTCACATGAGTTGGAACTGCCAAATCAGTTTGTTTGTGCTTCTGTAACTTGTTTATTCCTAAGCATGGTTTCCTGTAAGTTCATTAATTCAGGTTATCAGGTGTGTGAAACATAGGGCATATGTGCAAACAAATGTTTTGCAATCATCCAGGGAAATATTGAGGATGAGGCTTTGCTTTGGTCTTGCTAATATAGAAATCACAGCTTCACATCCAGGCTTAGTGACAGGCCAAAAGTATGGGACCAAGCAGGCAGGGTTCTTCAGTATCAGCTACACAGGCCATGGTTATGTGTAAATATTTTCCCTAATCTTTCATCAGGAAAATCATTAGCTGGATGTCATCCTTTTCTATTCAGCTTCAAAGATTGATTAATTAAATGGAATTCAGTTCTGGGCCCCTCAGTTTAGGAAAGATGTTGAATTGCTGGAGCATGTCCAGAGAAGGGCAACGAGGCTGGTGAGAGGCCTTGAGCACAAGCCCTATGAGGAGAGGCTGAGGGAGCTGGGACTGTTTAGCCTGGAGAAGAGGAGGCTCAGGGGTGACCTCATTGCTGTCTACAACTACCTGAAGGGAGGTTGTAGCCAGGAGGGGGTTGGTC
This sequence comes from Indicator indicator, assembly GCF_027791375.1. Lineage (NCBI taxonomy): Eukaryota > Metazoa > Chordata > Aves > Piciformes > Indicatoridae > Indicator > Indicator indicator. The sequence goes on along the minus strand of NC_072015.1, from coordinate 23,304,017 downwards.
TCTTCTCCCAGGCAACCAGCACCAGAACAAGAGGACACAGTCTCAAGCTGTGCCAGGGGAGGTTTAGGCTGGAGGTGAGGAGAAAGTTCTTCACAGAGAGAGTGGTTGGCCATTGGAATGGGCTGCCCAGGGAGGTGGTGGAGTCACCATCCCTGGAGGTGTTCAAGAGGGGATTGGACGTGGCACTTGGTGCCATGGTTTAAATAGTCATGAGGTGTAGGGTGACAGGTTGGACTCGATGATCTTTGAGGTCTCTTTCAGCCTTCTTGATTCTATGATTCTATGATTCTATGAATTATGGACTGCAGCACATGATCTGTACTTCATCTGACAGGAGAAGATGGGAGATGCAAGTGAATATCAAAGGGCTAGATGGAAAAGAAAAACTTTCTTGTCACCCTCAGCAGCTGCTGCACTGGACTGTCAAATACAGTAAGACCACAATATATCTTATTTAGCACATTTATTTTTGCACCCATGTAAGAATAAAAGCTTGCTGCTGTTAACAGCTGAAATGCTGGTACGGATAACATCTTGCTCTTCTTTTAATTCACTTTGAGTCAGTCCCTGAGCAGCATGTTGGGAAAAAGAAGGGATAAATGAACATAGCACACAGCTGTGTATGTACCTCACAAGCTGCCAGTCACCTCATAAAAAGCCTTTTGTCTACATGGGTTGGTTGAAGATGGCAAGCACTGGTGGCCCAACAGATTGCTACAGCAATGCCACTTGCAGATTTGGCAGTTCCAACTCGTGTGAGAAATACACAGATAAAATTATGGCAATATGATGTCTAAACTGAATCATATAGCACTGCAGAGCTGACCGGGGATTAATGTAATTTTGGGGGCCTGCATACGTGCTTTCCCTCCTTGTTTCACCCAAACAATGCAGTCATTTCCTTTTAAAAGATAAATTAATGGGTGTTTTCCAACCAGCCTCCCTACTTCTGTAAAAGCAGTTCTCATCAAATGTCATTTTTACTTATGATTATTATACCAGACTGTCTAAAGGCACTGTTCAGAATGCTAAGTCTGTGAAGAGGGATAAATTCAGAGATTGCTTTGCAAGTGCTGCTGTTTGTTTTTCTGGGTATTTTGTGTTGTTGTTGTCGTTCTTTGGTTCATGGGGTTTTTTTCTTCTGCAACGTCCATTGCATTTTTTTGAAGTATAGACTATGTACTGCAAATAGCTGGCTAAGCAGCCTCAAAACTGGGAGTTATTTCAGGTAGAATCAAGCAGCAAGGGTGTTTCTTCTTAGTTTCACCCTTTGATGTCAGACTAATTTTAGACCTCCAGCCTTGAACAGGCTTTTCTCAGAACTGTGTGGAAACACTGTACTGCCTCTTTGTTGCTGAATTTCTGATGTTTGCTCTCCAAATTCTCTGGTGTCCTGCAGAGAATTCACAGTGAATACTAAATTGATGGAGATGTGATCTTTCACCTCTGGTGGCATCAGACCTTTTCTCTTTGAAGTCTCAAACTGGTGGAGCCTGTTCTGAAAGGCTGTCACTTTCAAATATAATTCCTCTATAGGAACCTGAAATGTCATCACATAAGAGGATGTCTTGTCCTGTTATATATATTTTTTAAGTTGTGTTATTATCAAGGAAAGGAAGGAAAGCATGAAATCAATGTAAAGAACCTGGCTTTTGGAAATCTAGTTTATTTCTATTCCTGTGAAAATGAAAATAAATAATTCCATACACATCTGGTTTTGCAGCATTTGATACACGGAACATCTGAGCTTAGCTTATGAATGCCTCATGCCAGCATGCTGGACTGAAAACAGCAGGGAATGAACTTGAATGACTTTCTTTACAGAACCACGTTGGTGGAAAATAAAAACATGATCCAGATGAAGCTTTCCTTTCTGTTTAATCAATTTGCTATCAAAATGGGAGCAACAATTCTTTCCTGCCAGTTGCCTGTGAAATGTTTATTGGAAAATAAGCAAGATGCAGCATGCTGACTTCATCTATTACTTAAGTTACATTAGCTACTGAATCTGTTAACCATATTAAAGCAAAGAGCAATATTATCCACAGCGTTTATCCTTGAGCTGTTTGGAAATCAGCTAATGCTGGAAAATGTTAACTGGGAAATAAATTTTGTGGAAAGGTGGTGATTTTGATGAACGAAAAGGAAAGAGAATCTCAAATATAGAATTAATTACACAAACAAAATCTGCCATGAAAGTCTACCAAAAAAACCAAACCAAAACAAACCAAAAAAAAACATCACAAAGAATGTCAGAAAAACAAACCCTCCAGTGATTTGGAAGTGAGTAAGTACACTTGATTCAGGCAGAATGGGGCTTACAGTCCAGGTTTCCTACACTACCAACAGAGCCCTAAGTAAAGGGCTGGTTAGTAGTGTGTGGTGAAATGTATCCCACTGGGAAGTTTTCCCTGAGAACTTGAAAATACTTAAGTTTCTAACTTACGTAGAATGTGAACACCTTTGGTATGTGAATTTGAATAAAACAGAAGTATTTAAACTATAACTTTATGATGAGGCCCAGAGAACTGTTTGATATAGTCTTGAAAAGGTCCAAACAATCTGCAGTTATGTGCATTGAAATTAAGGTCATTCTGATTCTGAGCAGAAGAACTAGAGTGACAATTCTGTTCAAACATGATCAGTTCTTTAATGCTCTTTAGATTTTGATCAGAGATGTCACAGTTTACCAGAAAGATATGCAAGTGGAAGTATCTATCTCACCTCACACATGTGATACATAACATTTGAACAGCATTTACACGTAGCATTCCTTAGAACTGAGGGTCTCAGATCCACAGGACAGGTGCCCACCTCCTATATATATTGAGTTTCAACATCTGGCTGGAAATCCATTTCCATTGTGTAAAAATAAGTCACAGAATCACAGAACTGCCTAGATTGGGAAAAACCTTTATGATCATAGACTCTGATCATTAGTATAACGTTGATAAGTCCTTGACTAAACAGTTTCTATAAGCACTACATCTACGCGACTCTTTAATACCTTCAGGGATGGGTACTCTACCATCATCCTGGGCAAGCTGTTCCAAAGCCTGATAGCCCTTTCACTGAAGAAATTCTTCCTAATATCCAGCCTAAACTTCCCTTGGCACACCTAGAGGCCATTTCCTCTTGTCCTGTTAGTCGGTACTTGGCTGAACAGACCAACCCCCACTCTCTACAACCTCCTTCCAGGTAGTTATAGAGAGCAACGAGGTCTCCCTTCAGTCTCTTTTTCTCCAGAGTAAACAACATCAACTCTCTCACCCACTTCCCATAAGACCACTCTAAACCCTTCAATAGCTTCATTGCCCTTCTTTGGGTACACTCCAGCACCTCAATACACTTACTGTAGTGAAAGGCCCAATACTGATCACAGGATTTGAGATGAAGCCTCACTAGTGCTGAGTACAGGGGTAAGATAACATCTCTAGTCCTGCTCGTCACACTACGCCTGACACAGGCCAGGATGCCATGGGCCCTCTTGGCCACTTGGGCACACTGCTGGCTCACATTCAGCTGGCTATCAATCAACAGCCTCTACTTCCCTCTCAGATGAGCAGCTTTCCAGCCACTCCTCCCCCAACCTGTAGTACGGACAGAGGTTATGTCCAAAGTGCAGAACTTGATATTGGCCTTGATGAATCTCATACAATCACTCTTAGCTCATTGATCCAGTCTGTCCAGATCCCTCTGCAGAGCCTTCCTTCCCTCAAGCAGAGCAACACTTCCACCCAGCTTGGTGTCATCTGTAATCTTACTAAATGTGCACTCAATCCCCTCGTCCAGGTCATTGGTAAAGATGTTAAGCAGGACTGACCTCAGTACTGAGCCCTGGGGAACACCACTCATGACTGGCCACCTACCGGACTTAACTCCATTCACCACCATGCTTTGGACCCAGCTGTCCAACCAGATTTAACCCAGCAAAGAGTGCACCCATCCAAGCCAGGAGCAGCCAGTCTACGGAGGAGAATGCTGTGGGAAATGGTGTGAAAGACTTTACCAAATTCTATGTATAGGCTTAAACTTTGCAAGAAATATCAGAAGGTTTTTTGATTTGGACTCATTTCCTCAAATGTGCATCTAGGATATTGTTAGTGAGTAATTTTTGGCTAGAAACTCTACCTGAGTTTGCATTAAGAAGCTATTCTTAATATTTTTTCTCCCTGCACCCCCATTTGCTTATGCTTTCAGTATGTGCTGTACAGAGGTTTCCTCTTTCATATTATTCAACATCCAGCAGCAATCTAATCAATTGGTGGAGAGGTACAAATTTATGTTAGGGTATTCTTTAGTCTATACCACCACTTCTGATAGACATCTTTGAATTAGTATTGCGGAATTCTTTGGGGAACTGGCATTTGCTAAACAGTATATTTGCTTAATGAAAGTCTTTGGTTCTTTTCAAGTCTTTTTCACTTCTATAAATGTGATTTAGTTGCATATCTGGTAAGATGAGAAAGGCTGACTTTGCCGAAGAAAAGCACAATATAACACAGATTTTAATGAACTTTCTCCCCTTTCTTATGTCTTAAAATAATCTTTTGGTCTTCATTTATTTTGCACCTTATTTGGACTATCTTTCTTGCCATTTGATATGACTGAAATTCCAAGTATATTAGAGAAGACTTTTGCTGATTTTAAGGCAAGTTACTTGCCAAGAATTTTTCTCTGCTGTTCTTACTCTACATCACTATTATCCAAGCTATATTTTATCAACTACAAAGACATCCTTCTGCAAGCTTCCACCCTGTCTAATATATATTTGGCTATCAGAATGATACCTCCCTTTATACTCCATGAAAAAAGAAAGAGGGATAATTCTTTCTCTATAGCACTGGAGTGCTCTGAACTCAATTCTATCTCCTGATGGCAATGCCTAAAGTAAGACAGTTACCTAAGTTAAATGCCTGAAGGTAACAATCCCATAATACCACTGCCTTCTGTAAGAGTCAAAAGTATTACGTAGTGCCTAAGAAGTACTCAGGTTTTGAGAGCTCCATCTGCTATTGAATAACTAAAATAACCAGCAACTACCCTACAGCAAACAAGACTTACGTTTAGAGCACCTGTACTTTACAAGTATATTTTTTTCCCTTGTGGGAAATACATCTTACTTAGCAAAACCAACCTGAGCTAGATTTACTGCAAACACCAATGCAGCTGACTATCATCTCTGCAGTCACTGTAAGGCCACGAGCACTGTTATAGGGCAAGGTCACTGAGGGCATTGCTTACCTCTGCTTCTCCTTTCTCTCTTGTATGCAGTAACTGTGGAAAGGAAGACTTTTTGCAAGGATCTTAAACAGTCTAGTTTAAAGCTGCCCTGAATATCCTCCACAAATTTCACCTCATGCATAAGCACCTTGCAGCTTAAGAACTGTCTGTAGGAAGAAGGGGGTAAAATGAGATTATAGGCAATGCCGTTGCTGCTAAAAAGCTGAGCTTTGCAGGCTGTCTGAAAGAGCAATTGTGGGTAAAGGAAAATAAAAAACAGTATTTTATAGCCTTAGTGATCCCTAAATGACAATTAATCCTATGACCAGCACATTTTCTTAAAGGAATAATTCTTGCTAAAAGTGATGTGCTGGGCTTCATTCTGCCTTTGGATGCTTACCAAAAATCTTTTCTAGTTCTTGTCTTTTGGGTTACAGGGCTGCAGTCCTTTGCTGCAGCCGGGGCCATTCCTGATGGAATTGTTGGGCAGTCCTTTAGAGTGCCTTTAGGATTTTGTGCACAACTGCTCCTGTTTTTCAGCAACTGTGCACACTGGACAGACTCCAAAAAAGAAAGATGGAAGTATGTTTGAGATGCTGCTGCTTTTCTTAGTGTGCAGCAAAACAAATTGACTACCCATGAGTGTGCACTTTATCAACAAGGTGCAAGGTACTGATAGAGGTTAAGAGTGAAAATGCAAATTATCCCATGTAATGTCTCTGCTGTCTGAGGGTTGATCTAACAGTTTACCATGACCGTATGCCTGGAAGCACACAGATTGTAACATATGCACAGAATGTGTGTCCATATGTTAGCTGGTTTATTTTTTATATTATTTTCCTAGTATGGGTTTTCTTACTGCCACACAAAGGTGTTTCCAGATGTATTTGAAATAAGGCTACCTTATTCCAGCTCTGAAACCAGAGATAGCAAAACAAAAAATGAAAAAACAAAAGCAAAACCAACAATACCACCCACCAAAATATGGCTCACTTTTTTTCTATGAACACATGGAGCTGTTTCTCCCTGACAGGCAGCAGCTGCCTGCTTAGAGTTGATAGTGCTGGGTTTGCTTCGTAGAGCTTGAAGCAATTTTGTCCAGGCAGTATGGGCACCCTCCCCACCCCACTAATTAGTGAGGTGCCCTATTGACATTCTTCAGTTCAGTTGTGGTACCCTTAAGTGCTTGCTTGTGTAGAGAAAAGTTGAGGGAGAAATGGCAATTGCCAAGAAAGTGTGTCTTTCAGACTCAGCTAATATGCCTGAGAGGCCAAGGGTGAATAATTTCAAAAAGAGTATGAGCACTTCAGAGCTAAACGTGCAGACATGAGCGGTGTGATGTGATGTCTGCACATGATCTTATCTCAATGTTTTTGGAGAGAAAGGGGGATTTTTTCAATTGATGGGAATTTGATACATAAGTCTTCTGAGTATTTGGAAATCTTACTGGGAGGCTTATCTGCTTAGACATGCATTCAGCAAAAATTACTTTTGTTTCGGGGGGAGGAAGGAGGGAAGGGATTTTATCTGACTAAGGATGGGAGAGGGCTAGGTTCCAACTTCCAAACAGATTTTTTTAATGTTGTAATAGTTTCACTCTACTTACCACAAAATATGAAATGCAGCAAACAAAATGTATTTTAAATGAACAGCTGCCTCTGAAAAATTCTGACACTGAACAGAAAACATGAACACCTAAGATGTGAGGAAATTGTGGAGTATGACTACAGCACCTTTTATCCTGATGGACAATGCTTTAGTTTACCTGTGGTCAAAATGTGCAACTTGTTTGGTCAAAATGTGCAACTTGTTTGGTCAAAATGTGCAACTTGTTTGGTCTAAATGTGCAACTTGTTTGCATAAGTCAAACATTGTAAATGGAAAAGCATTCCCTGGAGATATAAAACATCTTGTATTTTTTCAGGTCAAATACGCAGTCCATATTCAAGTAACAAAATCTGAATAGAATGGTGCCACTTCTGTGAATATAGTAATAGCATGAGGTTTATATATTTTTTTTAAATCCCAGATGTTTCTGAAACCCTTCTTTCTTGTAAAAAAAAAAAGTAACTAAAGTGTGCAGGTGAAGTTTTCTACTGTGTAGAAAACAATGAGATAGAGACCATTAAGCCCCACCCAGAAAACTGCTTTTACTTCCTGAAATTCAAATTTTGTTCAAGCTATTTCTTTCACTTCTGAATGTGGCAAAGGCATGAAAAGGGCATGGTAAAAAGCAGATGGGCTAAAAGATGTTATCCCTCACTTCCACTGGGAATGAAGTATCTCACTTGTCACACTAGTTGCCCAAACATCAGACATGACTGGTGTGTGCATATGAGAAGGTTCCAGTTTACATTTTGTATATTTCTTTCATTGTATCCCTGGTGATGGACAGGACTTTTCCCCATTTGGGTCCCATTTGTCTTTAAATGCCATGAAACACTTGCTGAGTGTTATCAGTCACAGGAAATTGTAATTTTATTTGAACTTAATATTTCCAGAATACTTAAGTACTCTGTGATCCTCTCATGTTTGTGTTATGACACCATATTAGCACATATGCAATCTTCTCCACCCTACCCATCATACCATCAGGACATCTATGATGCCTACTAACCCTTCTGAAACAGGGCATCTGAGCAGCATTTATATTCAGATCTCATTTCTGCCTGAAAACAGACAAGTACGAGAAGGTCATACTCAGAGGTTTTAAAAATAAAATCCCCTCTGGATCAGACCTACTGCCTTTGTGGAGATTTACCTCCTTGCAGAAAATAGTGAGCAGATAGCATGAACTCTTCTCTGCAGAATGGAAATATCAAGCTGATCAACATTTCCGCATTGCTAGCAAGATAATCCTTCATTTGAGCTGCTTATCTGAAAGCTGTCTCATGAATCTGATGGGAGGATTTACCCTAAGTAGTTAATTATGGTATTGCTAAACTTCCTCCTCTCCTTATTCCTTCACTTTAAGAAAATCATGCAACTGTAAAGACTGTAGACTTCATTAAAAACAAATTAAATGTTATCTAGCTGAAATTACCATTTCTCTTTTGTCTACTCTTACACTCTTCCCCAGATGCTCACTGTTGGTGGCCTCTTTCAGAGGGAGGACAGTGGGCTAAGTGGATTTTTTAGTCTGAGCTGATTTGGTTGTTCTTACATAGTTGTGGGGCTCATTGTTGTGGGTTTCCCTTCCTTTTTTCTTTTTTTTACATTTCTTTTTTTTTTTTTTTTTTTAATTCAGACAGAACTTAGGGTACATAGCTGGAGAATTCCGCTGCATCAGGCTAAGCCTTGTCTGTTGCCCTGGCCTGAACCTGGCTCCAAGGGAAGTACAAAGACATAATAATGACATTGACAGATTAAATATTTCTAGGGCATGTGAGAGTCTTATGCTCTTCTTCTCTAACTTAAACCACTGAGGAACCATGGCTAAGGAATTTCTTTTTAAAGGTCTTTTGTACCTAACTGAGACTTAAGGGGAACCTTTAGTATGTTTTGCAAATTTTAAGTGCCACATTTGACCCCTAATGACATGACGATAAAGAATTGAAAAGACACATTTTCATACATGAAGGAAAAGTACCATGACAATATTGGAAATAATTTGAGATTCATTCTTCATGTATGAAATGTATGAAATGTATGAAATGTGTTTTGCCCATGGAGAAATGTTTATTCAGGAAGAAATCTTTTAGGTTCTGTTTGCAGACAAAGTTTCTTCTGCCTCAGGATGAGCTAGGGCAGTGAGATCAATACATTTATCTGAATGCAACCCCTGAATGAATATTGAGTTCCACCATGCAAGCAGGTCTGGCTCAGAGTGTTACGTAGCTTAGCAAAAGGTGCATCTCATGGGACATGTGAGAAAAAAGGCTTGGATTCAACTCAAAACTCAGCACTTTCATATCAGAGAAGAGGTACCCATAATAAGCATTTTACTCCAATATTTATAAAAGCTTTTATTCTCCTTCTAATGATCCAGGATAGCCCTGGATTTCATTCCACACCACTCTGGCCTCTTGGGAAACAGTTGGTGCAACCTTCCTAGAAAGCTCTCCTGCCTAGAGCTGGCTGTATCACTCTGTGCAACATAGCTCCTAGAGAAAAAGGAGCAAAATCTACTTGGTTGTTCTGGGCATGAAAAATTACATTTTTGGAGGGAGAAAAGATGTCTGTCCAACAGAAGTAACATTTTTTTTTTTTTAATTTGCCTCCACTTCCCACACTTACCAGGGCAGGTGTTACACCGTTATGTCTTTCTCATGTTCCTGGATGTTGTAAAATTTGTAGGAATCTTTTAATATGTAATCTATAGTTTTCTCAAAAGTGAACTAGTTTGAACATAATCAACACTCTTAGCTAATTCCTCCAACCAGGTGCTCTCCAAAAAGCAAAAGCTGTGTTTACAGCATGACCATAAGCTGTTTTCTTATCCCCCCTGGATTTCTACAGTATTTTCTTCCACTGCATGTAGAATAGTAACTGTAGGGGTCCTAGGCATTTACATGACCATGTACACAAAACCAAGTACTGAATTATGACAGATTTAGCATGGAACACAGCTGCAAGTTTTGTTTTGCATTTGGTTTCTAATGAGACCTGTGGTCAGAGGCTTTACCACCCCTGAAGCAGCAGGATCCTACATACATGACCAGTGGTTTGATGCCCAAAGAAACTCATTAGTTCATGGAAACATATGCAGGACTTCCTTGAGATCTGGTTATGTTTTTTAAAAAACTTCTGTCGGTCCTTGCTACACAGGGTTGTCTATTGTTACTATATTTCACAGCAGATTTTTAACTTGAGCAACAGATCCTGCAAAAACGATGTGAGGAAAGAAAAATTTCCCCCCTCTGCTTTCTTGTACTAAGAAATTATTTCCTAAGGCTGTCTACTTGATTGCAGCTGCTGTCTGTGCCTGGAGATATTAGAAGAAATGACATTATGGCTCAGCACAGCAGCTTAATCTCTGGTTTCGATTTCTTCTGTATTTACCACCAGGCCCTTTGGGGCCTTTACACTAACGAGATTGAGTACGTTGTTAAATGCCCTTGCAGTGGCTGCTTTGTCTCCCTTGAACTGTTTTTCACAGTTGGTGGCAGGAAAGTTTCTTGCCACTCTCTTATCTGAGGTTTGTGTGATCATAAGCAGTGCTCCCTCTGAACTTGTTCCAGTTTGGCAGAACTCAGTTGTTCCTAAGACACTGCAACTCCCAGAGGAAATTTTTCTGACTTCAGATGTAAGTGGGCAATTTCTCACAACTATAAGCATTTTGAAAAATGTCCCAAATAAGAATCAAGCTCTCAAAGAGAAACTGGCATAGTTATTCAGGCACACTCTGAAGTTATAGAGTCTAAAAATATGGACCAGTTCTAACTGCAGGACTCCATGTTGAACTTTCTGCTATGTGTGTTGTGCTTCACTGAATGAGATACTCACTTAAAGTGCATATTCTAGATAGTTCTGCCTGCTAGGGTCAGGCTGAATCTCCTTATGTGAGTGTTTTAACACACATCGACATTCTTACATTCTCTGTGTGTGTGTGTGTGTGTGTGTGTGTGTGTTTATTCTCATGGTCACTGATTTGCTTTTCCACAGAAAAGATGTAAGGATACCGCCACTATCCCAGAACATCATCAAACTAAACCTTTCACCAAGAAGAAATGAGGTTGTAATACTTCTTGACAAATAACTGGATACCAACTTTATTTCCTGGAAGCCTCCAGATACTGAGCAGATCAGTCCAGGATAACACCAAATAACAAAGACTCTGCAAATTGGAAGTTTTTCTTAATGGTTGCCAACATGGAGTAAGCAAAAAGCAACACAAACTGTAAAATCACAAGTCCTCAGAGTTTCTAGAGGATGTGAAACCCTGATAGTCTGGTGGGCTCACTTCACAGCCAGGGTCTTTTATGATAAAGATTGTGAAACACTGAAACAAGTTGCCCAGGGAGGTGGTAGATGCCCCATTCCTGGATACATTCAGAGTCAGGATGGATGAGGCTCTGAGAAACCTGAGCTAGTTAAGATGTCCCTGCTTATTGCAGGGAGGCAGAACTGGACAACCATTAAAGATCCTTTCCATCCCAAATCATTCTATGATTCTATGAAAGCACTCCAAATTACTAACAGACCTTGACTAAACCACAGAATCACCCCCAGTTCAAAAAACTGACCCAAACTCTGCATGGTTTGGACAGTGAGGTGCACTTGTTCAAGTGTTCATCTCCAATTTTAACTGTAGGTCAGGCAGGGTTGCTTACCGGCAAGATCGTAACTCCTCCTTTTTTCCCCTCCTTGTGTCTCTTTGGGAGTTTCTGATTCACTTCCTCCTCTCCTAAGACACAAAGAAAACTCAGTGTAAATGTAAACTACCGCTGCACACCCCCCGCAAGGAACACGGGCAGACGTGGGTGTTCACTCTCCAGTTCCCGACGGAGATTTTTCCTTCTTCTTCTCCACCAACAGGTGGAGCAGAGACCTCTCGCCTATGCCACTCTCGACACGACCCCTGCATTAAACATGTTTGCTTGTTTGTCACCCCAGAAATTACTCCAAATTTTTATGTTATTTCCCCAGCCGTTTTTGCCAGGTAATTGCTTTTACCTCCACTGGCAGAGTGCAAATATACCTGATAATTCAATGGTTATAATACAAACTTCATGGCAGCTTTACTCAAAATAAATAAATTTTAAAAAAAAATGTTTACTCTTTAATGTGTATATTCCTGTATTTTGTGTAGGAAACTTTCTCACAAACCTATGCTTTGCTCTTAAGCTACCAAAAGTGTCCTTGCAAATTGCTGTCAGGGCCACATAGCACAAAAGGTTGCACAATACACACATTCCTAAGAATTAATGTTTAACAATAGAGTGCCACTACCGAGAAGATATCTGTAAACAGTGCTTGTTTGCATATCTCTGGCAGTTGAGAGCAGATCTCAACAAAATTTACACCCAAGTTATATTTGTTCTTCTAATGCAGGAGAAAGACAGATTCCTCATGAAATATCCCAGGGGAGTTTGTTGGGTTTTGTTTTGTTTTGTTTTTTTTCACTACCCCTCTATTTGTGATTTGTATCTAAGCATCCCAAATAAGGCTGCTACGTTTCAGGCATATTTTGTCTTGTGTGAGATTGAGGTTGCACTCAGGAAAATACATGTAGACTTCAGAAAAAAGTAGATTTAGGTATACATACATGTGCACATACTTGTTCCTGTGTTTGCTGAGTTCAGCCTGGGCTCCCTGACATAGGATTAACTCCAAAACATTAATCGATGCAAATGCCTCATTATAGTATCCAAAGATAAACACAAGGATAGAAGAGTATTGATATGATAATGAGACAAACAAGTTTAAAAATATGTATATGTGAGAAAAAGCACCTCTTTTTTGTTTAATCTTGTGGCAGTTTAGGCTGGGTGCTTCCTGGACTGCCACATCAGTTACACGTCTGGTGTCCTGAGTGTCCAACCCAGTAGGTGGACACAGGAAGCAGCATATTTCTACACCCCATAATCCTGCACCCTAAAATTCATCTGCAAAGTCATTCTCTTCCTCTTTCTTCCCTCTCTGCTCCCATGGGAGATGCTCCCTATCAGGTAGTGGTGGGGGAGTGTTTCTTCGCCAACAGACTTTGCAGTTTCTGTAAAACACCAATTGTTTTTCCATTTAAACTTCCCATCACTCTCCAATCCATTTGTGTGAGCATCATTCTTTTGTCCCTCTCAGGGCAATAGAGGATCTGTCCGGCCTTAAACCAGGACAAATCTCCATGGATACGAGAGAGAGCATTTTGCTTGCCTTGTGTTTGGACAAATCACCAGTGGATCTGGGCTGATGGGCTGTGACCTTTAGAAGTTAGTATGTTACACAGCAATGACATAAACCAGAATTAAGCCAGCAAATGCTGCTGACTCCAGGGTGTTTTAAGTCTAAGTCTGTCAACTGCTCCCCCGTTTCAGAGTACTTGGAGTGTGTTGCTGTTATCACTACCTGAAGATACCCTTTTTCCTTCCTAATTTTTTCCTGTTCACTTCCGTTTCTTACTAATGAGATAGACTATGCTGCCTTAGTATATTCTCAGACTACATATCCTCCATCCTACATACCAGTGGTAGCAGGAATCCTCTGGAAAAAAAGAGGGCAGTCATTTCATGGAAACACTGCTCCTGTTATTCAGAGGTAACCCTCCTGCCAGGATGTGACTGGCAACAACAAGGATTTGAAGGGAGTTGTTCCAAAAGTGGTCACTTGGAAAACACACCTGGACAACTAGGAAAATTATACTGAACTAGCTGGTTTTTTTTTTCCCATTGAATCAAACATTTAACAAATATTTTTGGGGTTTGGTTTGGGGTTTTTTGTTTGTTTCTAAGAGAGACCAAAGATTTGCCCAGATAGGTAAACAGAGTGATAGTCACCGACAGTTATAGCTATTCTTTAACAGTTTATAGTCTTTTCCTCTAAAGAAGTAATTTCTAGGCTAGACCTTTCGCCATCTTCTGCCAAGTGAAAGCTAAGATTTGTTGGGTGATAAAGTGCTATGTAAAGTGATGCTTTGCCAGCTGCTTGGCTCCCTGCTGGCGTTGCCGCCAGCTGTTCCATCTCCATGGGCCCTGCCAGCTCTGCTGAAAGCCACTCCACTCTTGACCAGCTGGTCTCAACCCAGCACAGGCAGCCATGCAGCTCCTACAGCTGCAGGACTTCTATAGTGCTTTAATGCTGAGAACTGCCCACAGCCCTGGGCTGAAATGAACTGAATGGGGAGCTGGGCATGAATCTTCGAGGAGGCAGAAAAATATGCTTATACAGTCTGCAGAACAAAGTCTCATGACCTCCCCCAAGCTAGCTAAGCATAACCACTAACCTTGCACTTGCAGCCAGATGTTAGCTATTGGCTTATGCTGGGACAACCATTTACCCAGATACATTTCACAAAACTATGAACACATTACAAAACCCGTAATATAATTTTTATAGCTTCAAACTTTTCCCCAGTTTGTAAATCCCTTTTCATCACTGCCTCTCAAGTGCAGTAACATAATGTGTATAAAAATACATAGTGTATGTCTATTAAAGCTTTCTGTTTACATCCCCTTCCCCCAATGGATGGCAAAGGACACCTTTGCTGGTGAGGCTTCAATCCCTGAAGGGGTTTAGAGGTGTCTGGGGAAGAAGGGTTTTTTGATTTTTCAGCCCAAACATCATGTTCCTGACTCAAAGGGACTGAGTTAAGGATCATTCTGATGTCTAAGTTTTTTTGTTTTGGTTTTTTTTTTTTGTTTGTTTTGTTTTTGTTTTTTGTACATAGAGTGCCTGGACAAAAAAGCAACAACAAGCAGAAATCCTTGTCCCGCTGACATAATAGGTGAAACCTCTGAATGTCTTTGGGTTCAACCTGGTCACTTCAGCTCATCACAGCAGCCATAAGCTCAGGAATTCAAAATCCTTTTGCTTATTTTTGTACCTCTATCTCATCAAAGCTGGAAGTTCCAATAATGAATCTATCCAGGGCATCCTTTCAGCTTCCTGCTGCAGCTTTACTTTTGTGATGGTGCTAGAAGGATCTTTCATCCTCTGCCTCCCCAGAGCACTTTCTTCATGCCCACACATTTCATACTTATTTGAAGTAAAAAGTAAAAGCTGTTTGGATTTGCTTAGACCATAGCAGGGAATTACAAATGCAGATATCATGGTTAAAATAAAGCCAGGCTGTTCTATTTTCCAGGAGATAATGACACCCTATTTGCCCTGACACTTTGGGAAAAAGAGTTTACTCGTCCTCCCAGAGCTGCGTGTTATGTCTATGGGCCTCATGTGCCCAGGCAGCAGTGACAGAGGCTTCCCAGTGGAGGGAGGCTGGATACAACCATTTTATTTTGCAATAGAATCTTGGGAAATTTTTGTTGCTTTAGCTTCACTTTCCTGTTGATGCCTCTCTTTGTTTCTCAATCATTAGTTTTTTCTAAGCCTTAACTCAATAACTGAAACTTTATTAAGACTCTCATTGGCTGCTTTCTTGTTACAGACTGTAGTAACACAGTTGAAGAAATCATGCACATCAAAGTTTCCTTCCCTGAGATTTCCACAGCCTGATTTCTGATCATACTGTTGCCTACTACACCACTGCTAAAGAAATTATTTCATTTTGAGTTTGCTTATAAGTTCCCTTTAAGTATTGAAAGGTTATAAGGTCTTCCTGGAGGCTTCTCTTCTTCAGGTTGAACAACCCAAATTCTCTTATCTGTTCTTCACAGGGGCAGAACTCTGACCATTTTCATGGTCGTCCTCTGTACCTGCTCCAACAGGTCCATGGCTGTCTTTTGCTGAGGGCCTCAGAGCTGGATGTGGTACTCCAGGTTGGGTCTCAGAAGCCACAGGCAACTGGAGCTTCAAGGAAGTCAGTATGCAAAAAACCCTCCACCCCAAGGAAAGCATGACCCACAAATTATAAAAAAATCACATATGTATGCATAAATTATGTATTTTACAGTCTATGATACATCCAACTGGTATAGTCACGCTTAGTCTTTATTATTATTAAAAAAAGAACAAGATGTTCATTAAGCAGTATAGTAACAAATGCACTTTTCAAGATCTGTATTAGACAGCAGTTTGGAAATGTAATTGTAAGGTATTAATGAACCATATAATTTTCTAAGGAACCATCTAAAAATTGAAAACATGGTAGCAAGGTGTAGTGGTTTGCAGTGACACTCTTGCAAATACCATCATTTTCCAAAGCCTTAAAAATGCCACACCTTAAATTGCACAAATATTCTCCTATGCTATCTCCCAGAAAGGAAGGTTATATCTGCACTGGGGTGGCTGTGTACTGGAGGCCTACCTGTTGTTTAAGGTATGCTGTGTGCTTGGCAACAGTTCAGCTAGGATTGGGCAACCAGATAGAGAAGGGCTTCAGTAGCAGTAAGCCAAGGCTGCAGTGGGGGAGGGCATGCAAACCTCCACTTTACAGTGTGCACAAACATTTGCAGGCAGGACCAAAGAAACCTTCACAGAAGGCACAGAGACCCACAGCTGGTTACTCTTGTTCACACCTATAGCACCTGACTAAGCAGGCCCTTGC
This sequence comes from Indicator indicator, assembly GCF_027791375.1. NCBI lineage: Eukaryota > Metazoa > Chordata > Aves > Piciformes > Indicatoridae > Indicator > Indicator indicator. Next base: position 23,287,696 of record NC_072015.1, on the reverse strand, counting down.
TTCATAATAAGTGGCCCATGTGAGCAATTAAAATAACACTCACTGACTTTTCAATTTCCCTTGGAAAATGTAGACAGATTTCAGAATACATTTGGAGCAAAAGTTTGCAAAGATTTCCATGTGCATTTTGTTTCAACAGCGATCACTAAAGTTAGGTGGCTTTCACAACACTTGGATTTAAACCACCAGCCAGTGGTACACACACCCATGGTCACTGTAGGCACTAATGTAATGCACTTTAGGAGGACCTTCTTTTGTCATTGTCCAGTAAAAGAAAAATTTGTGTGTAAGTCTGTGGGTTCCTTTACTATTTACTCAGATTGTGAATAGATACAAAATTAAACAAACAATGTACTCCTCTAAACCCGTACAGACATTTACTTTTAAAGACATTGTAGTCTCTATTCCAGACCCTCTGTGGCTAGTAAGGCCCTTCTGTGGTAGGTACTTGCACTGTGAGAAAAGATGGGTCTCTGCAGGACTGTTGTTTTCCTCTCTTGCCATCCATCTGTTGAGAGAGGAGAAGGTGGAGAAAAGGTGGAGCTCTGGCTTGCTGCCCACTCTGCTGGAAAAGGCAGTTGTTCCAACAGGCTAGGCAATGAGCAGTGTGCCAGGCACCAGCTGCTGCCATGGGGGCAGAGGAGGAACCAAGTACAGCCCTTTCCATCACAGTTTGCCTTCCAGGCTGCTCCTGAGGCAATGCAGCAGCACACCACCCTGCCCCATGTAGCAAATTCACAGGAAGCTTTGTAATCTGGTTATTCTAGCCTGTGACTCTGAACAGCAGTATGTCAATTTTCTTTTTTTGTAAGTTAGAGGTGCTCTATATTTATTTTTCCAGAGGAACTATAAGAAGCTACTTTGTATTCTTAATGCCCTGAACCAGAGATAATTTTCATGCTGTGCATTTTCTGGATACTTGCAGATGATTCACTTGAAGAAAGGGAGTGTTGTTTTGGTTTTATTATGTCATTATTCATGCCCCTCCCCTAGACAGAGTTACGGTAGAGTGAGGAGAGCTGGCAAGCCAGGAGAAGGCAGAGAAATAAAAAGGCTCCAAAGGTTCATCAACCATTCATGTCAAGTAAAGGGCATTTAAAGCACATGTCAGTCTTCTTCCCCCCTTTAGGGGCCAGTTAACAGCAGGTTCCTGTAGTACCAGTACATTAATGCAGCACCAGTCCAGGTAGCTAGATGTAGGATTAAGATGCAATTAACCTCATATTCAAGATGAAGACATGAAGGAATGACATAAGAAAGGTTGTGTAAAACACCCAGTCATTACTGCCCATGTTTGCAAGTAAAGTAAAAGTTTTGGAAAAAAAAACAGAGCCAGCAGAAAACCTCACATTAGTATCAGTAGTCTCTGGATTAGGCCAATGACATTCTTCAGATAATCTGTATTCCCTCCACTCTTCTTTGCAGGCCAGTTTATACCTTCCTTGTCAATTCAAGGATTCTTCCTTGTCAATTCAATGTTTCTAATTATGTGTTATTTACAGGAACAGGACAAGAAAGGTGACTGCAACCATTTCTAAAGAGAGAGGTGTTACCCTGTCTGCATGACTGCAGCTGTCCAGCGACACCGTGGTGAACCGTGTACTTCATCTCAGCCCAGCTTCTCCTGGATTAGTATCACTGGACACCTTCAGAAGACCCCCTTCCTCTTTCTTTGCAGTGTACCCAGCTAACTGGTACCTTTTGAAAAAAAGAGATAAGCAGCAGGATTGGTATTCAGGTATGTTAGCAAAAAGACAGAAAAGTATTGCTCTCTTAGCATTTATTGGTATCAAGGTTTAAAGCTTCTGAAATGCATGAAAGGAAAGTGAAGCCTTTGCTGGCCTCAGAGGGTTGGATGATGGGGAAGCTACTCTCCACACCACTGATCATGTCATGTCTGAACAAAATTTATTGTGTATGACGCCAAATCCAAATATGCTCAGAGAGACTTTCTCAAGGTAAGTTATTTCATTATTTACCTCCCCACACTTGTAGCCTGGGTCTAAATTTACATACAAAGCTTTATGTATGTCAGTCTTCAGACTTCATCTGCCTTCTTCAGAAGGTTTCCTAATAATAGTATCCATTCAAGTTCATTTCTTCATGGATATTATTCTCATATTAATGTAATTGAGCGATTTCAGCAGGTTCATAGGGTCTACATTTGGGATAGGAATGAATAAAAGGTAGGCCTTTGGGGATGCATGTAATAATTTAACAGCATACAGCAATTGAAGTCCCTGTTCAGAAAGAAGCCCAGGAGAATCGTGGAGATAATATGGTATGCCAAAGGGTGTTATTTTTTGTTAACAATTAAGAAATGTGAGTTAAGTGTAATATTGGTGAGCTTTCACATGCATATAAATCTTTGAGTGCTTTGAGTTGTCATTCAACTAAGGCAATCATAAATTCTGTTATTCAATAGAAATAGCAGCAGCACCAAGCCTGCTACTTTTCTATTTTTGCATAAGTTCATAGGTATTTGTATTTGTCTTTACCTGTAGTGCATTAGTTTTGATTTAAACAGAGAACCAAATCGTGTTTTCACTTACGTTACTATCAGTTAGGATTAACTGAAAGGTGCATCAGATGTTCTAAGTGTGAAATGAGAATTACATAAGTACTTACGAAATTCTACAAAATCTATGTTGGTATTTATCAATTTTGAAACTTGAAAATGAGACCTTGAGATACCACTACCTCCTAACTATGGAATTTTTCTAAAGGTCATTTAAAGATTGTACTGAAAATATCAATTTAAAAGCAGTATAAGTTTAACCCAGTCTGTGAGATAAAACATAGTTGTGGACATTGTTAATAAAGCTTATCTCACACAGTGCTAAATATTTATAGAGAGGATTGCGACTGGATAAAATTCTTCTGATTATAGCTTGGCTGTATTATATACATGAAAACAGAAATATCCTTCTTGAAATAGAAACCCTGGTATTGAGTATTCAGTTCACACATAGCTCACTTAAGAATTGTTTTCTAAGAGCATTTGGTCAGTACAGGGATTAACTTACTTCAAGAGCAGCTTCAGCAGTTTGTAGCAGTGGTGGAGCTATGTGGCATTGTGTATGCAGAGTGTAAATTCTAAACGAAGTTTTCAGATCTGTGGAAAGTATCTCTGCAGATGGCTCATTAAGTTCCCCTTTCTGCTCATTCTGCTGGGCTGAGCAGCCCAAGAGCTTTATGTTGGTTTCAGGAAAATGCTGAAAGGGAGGGTAATTCTAAACATAGCACAACTTATTTTCATTAGAGAAAGAGATAAGGATGAAAAGAGTTTTACTGTCACCAGCATCTGGCAGGTGGTGAGTAGCCTCTCTGAAATATTGCTTTGACAACCTCAGACATTCCTTGGCATAGCAAAGAGACCAAAAGCTTCACAGTGACGAATGGGTTGTAGCTGGGTCACCCTGACCAGCACGCCAAGCAGGATTACCCAGTTCAGTATAATGCAAATACATTTACATATATTACCCAATACTTTGATTCAAATTTGGGTTTTAAGCTGGTCAAGACTGCCCAAAGGCTTTTTTCAGTCACATAATATAACACTAATTTTATGTTTTGCATATTTATATATACTATATATACATAATATAATAATATATAACATAATAATATATATATAATATTTTAAAAAATATATGAAGGCTAATTTTGTATTTTCCTTGGATAAGAATGTTTTCTTCTTTGACACTGTCCTCAGATGAGCATGAATTATGCAAGTTTTTGATTTTAGGAAGCATTTTACATTAGCATCTTCTCTAGGAATGTTCTCACCACATCTAAGACCTAGAACATGAGCTCTGGCCAGTAGGTCTGCCTAGGTAAATCTTTTCTTTAATGTCAGCTTAATTGCAGACTAGGCCTGAGGTTTCAAATCCTGAAAAAAAGTTCACCTAAGAGGAATGGTAGAAAACAGAGAAATAGAGTGCTACTTGTCCAAAATACATAGAATGAAATGTTAGGGGAAAGCAACAGGCTATAAAACTTTGGGAAAACAAAAAGGAACAACAACAAAAAAAAAACACAAAACCAACCCCAAAAACCACACAAACCAACCAACCAACCAAAAAAAAAAAAACCAAAACAAAAACAAAAAAAAAAAAAAAAAGAGCTTGAATAGAAGAATAAGCAAGTCATCAATACCCAATCTTTCTAAAAAACCCCTAAATTTCTGCAGCTCTTATATTCAAGGCTATGTCAGCATATCATACAGATATATCTGCTTCAGTCTAGGTTATGCTGATGTCTGCTGTGTCCACTTTTAGCCACATCTGAAACAATCCATTTTTAATTTCCTGGTGGCTGCACCATTCACAGAAATTCTTCTTATTCTATTTACATTGTGGTTTTAAACTATTTCCCCATTTCTCTTCATGTACACCATATTCTCCACCCTACACCTGTGCTCTGCAAAACTCTCTAAGGCAAAAGGACTCTCCCTTTCCAGAATATTTTTACTAGCCATGAAAGTTCTTGATCTGCCCTGCATCTCCCCAGTATCAGCACTGGGCTGGCACTGCCTCACATGTCCACTCACCTGCTGTGCTGTGCTGCGCCTCTCTCCACTTTGCTGCTTTCCAGACCCCACTGCATTTTGGAGGCAGGAATGAACAATCAAGTAGGGGTTTCTTCAATGGCCTTTTCCATGCTGAAGCTGGGAAAACACCTCTAGCTTTCTCCATCACACTCCCAATTCCTTCTAGGTGTTTTAAGGCCAAATACTCTCGTCTTCAGTATTTTGGAGAGACAAAAGGAAAAAATCTCTGAAGAGATTTATTTTTCAAAACAGAGCAGGTTGAGAAGCCACAAGACAAAGGACAAGATTCAGTATTTCTACATACTCAGGAGGTAATTAGCTGATAACTCAAAAATAATATGAACTTATCTCAACTGAAGTTACATTAATGTGTATTGACACTCATGTACTCTTTCAGATGTCTTGTCATGCTTTCAGATGATTGCTGCCTTTTTTGGTTCTTTCCTTGGTAGCCTTGATTGACGTCACAAATTTCTTACATCTAAATCTCTAAAACCATGAAGAAAACTAAATTCATGGCTCCAACCGCCCCATGTTGTCCAAGGCAGGAATTGTCTTTGCTCTCTTCTAGATGCTGTATACATGCAGTTTGGCACCAAGTCACAAAGGAGGCTCCTCAGCATGATGGAAGATAACTAAGACAAGCAAAAGGTGAACCAGAAACTTGTCAGTGATTTGCAATGTGACTATGGGCAGATCCAAGCACAAGGTCCTCATTCCCCCTTGAGTGCCCCACTTGTCAAGTCACAAAGCCTTTCTGAAGTAAATTCAGCCTCTTCAGCAGTATTTGATAATGTTGTGTTAGTCTTGTATAGATCAGCAAGGACATGAAATTTGTTCAAAACTACTCATTGTTTTAATTTATTTTAACACATTCCTCTAAAATGGCTATTATTTGCTCACAGTTATTTCAGCTTCCTCATGAAAACAATAGGACCTGTAGGACTAAATCCTCAAGCAACTTTCTGAAAAAAGTGTCTTGACACTCAAGGAAATGGTCTAACAAGCCCTGAAAAATCTAATTTCCCTTCTCCCCTTCCCCTCCCTCCTCCCCCCCCTTGTTTTTTTTCCCCTGTGAATAGCAAAATCAAATGATTCTGTGAGTTTGAGGCTATGCAGCTCCAATTCATATAATTACATAGTCAGGAATTTTGCAATTGTACAGTAAGTGAACTCTCTTGCATGGACTAATGCTTAAATGGCAACTGCTAGGCTGCTTAGAATGAAGAAGGGATTTATGTGGTTAAAATATATGTGTTTGCTATTAATTAAACCTAACCATATTAATTAACTCTTGCTTATATTTTTTTCCTGCTATAAATTCAGGTTTCTTATTTTTGCCATGGTTTTTAAGATCAGACCTGGTTTTGAATTCTAGGACAGTCCTCAGACAGCTAACTCATAGGAAGAGATGTGTGCTAGACTAGATAAAAGGCTTGGTTAACTGGTGCTTTTTAGCTAATGCTGTGCTAATTTTAACCTCTTTTTCCCACATTAGTAAAAAATCTAAGTTATTAGACTTGTCTTACTAGATTCCTTACATGTTCAGTTAGGTTTATACTGCATATATTATATACTATGCTATAAACTCACATTTCTGAAATACTGCAGGCTAGTTTTAGCAGAAGAAAAAATGGTAATGTTAAAGGTAATACTACTAGCCCTGAAGGTGAGGAAAAATAGAGATGATATTTTGAAGATTGTGTAAGATCAGAAATGTGAAATTGCATTGATGATATTTTTTTTCCAAAGGCCTACTCTACTTTACAGCAAGGATTTTGTCATCTAAATGACTTAATTTTCCTAGGAAATATATTGCAGAGGCCCATCTACACTGAAATGAAGCTATACCAATAAGAAAGGGTTAAAAAGAGTTTGGCAGGGGAAATTGAACACGTTCAGTCTCACAGACATTTTATGAGATTGGCAACTACTCATGCAGCCCCTCTCCAAATTAACACCCTTTGCCTAAAAAAATGAGCATAGCACCCTGACTGTGGGGATTACAATGCACATTAGAAATGCCCCCTTTGCCCTTTTTATGAGAGCTGGGCCCAGTGCCAAGGAGCCTTGGAGAAGGACAGATTCCCATGTTTTATCGCTGAGTGTGCTCCCTGGTTTTCACCCAGTTTTTCCACTTGCTAAACAGGGCTGAAGAACTGGGGCCATAGGCAGTCCGTGCTGCTGGTGTTCTGGTGATGTTTAACGAGCATGACTTTGGTGCTTAATAGGCTTGTGCTCCTTTGCTGTGCTCTGTAAAAACATACTAAGAAAAACAGTATTTTGTTGTTTGTGCTTTACACCTCAGCTTGGGTGTATCACAGTGGTGCAGAAGTTACAGCTGAGGCAAGGGAAGTTCTTTTGAGTTCTTGAAATAATTGGAGCAGTGTAGTTTCCTAATGATATGAATGGGGGGAAGGTTTGAGGAAACCTTTCAAGCGGTTTTGTGTCTGTGAAGCTTAAGCATCTATTCTAGGATAGGGAAGAGTTAATTTGGATTTAGGAGTAAAGGCGGGAGATGAAAAATGACTGAATAGATAACGAACTATGAAATGAAGTTCCTGGGATTTAACAGGTCACCATTCATTCTGGAGCTATGGTAACTGACATTGTGCAGTCTCTCGAACCAGTATAAAATAAAATACGTAAGCTAGCCTATTTATTTTCATAAGGGTGCAAATTAGGAACATGCACGTGGCTCATTACCATGGCATGTGACCAGGGCAGTTACTTAACTGTGGTGACTCAGTCAACTTCTACCCATAAAACAGGGAAATTAGCGATCAGTGTTTTGTTTCTGCAGGTTCATATTTTTGCTTCTCTACTTACATCTAGAACAGTCAGCTGTCTTCCTTGCCCTTAGGCCATCTGTATATACCAGGAATGGAGAGAGAAAGCAGCATTCTTAATGTTCTGCTGAGGAGACAGGAATCACAGGGAGATGTCAGGTTGTCAAAGTGAGAGAGGACAAAATTAAGGATGACTGTAGTACAGTAATGTTTTATATTGGGGCAAATGCACCTGAACATATTTAGATCACAAGGTGGAAGACAAGGGTGGACATTTATGGAAATCTTCCACTCATATAGTACAGAAAAGATGAATGTATTCTTTCCCTTTCTATTACTGGCAAATTAATGTCTGAATGTTTCAAAATATTTACAATGTGCTTGGGATGGGGTTTTCTTGCAGATAGCAATGCCATCATTACTGGCATGCAGCTTCTTGCCCACGTTTGTGAAGTCTTGCTTACTGAGGACTTTCAGAGCCAGAGAAGCTGCTTGCTTTTACTCTGGTCACTTAGCTCGGCAAGACACTTTGCTATGTGTAGAACATGCACAGATGTGAGCTCAAGCCTGAGGGGAAGGGTTTGGGGAAAGATGTGACCATTAACCAGAACCCGCGAGCCTGTCGCCCAGGTGAAAAGGGAAGTCAGGCAGCACCTCCCCTTGCCCTCGCAGTCCCTCGCCCGAGTTTCTCGCAGTTGCTTTACTCAGCCTACTTGCTCCTATTTCCTGATCTCTCTGTTGGCTGGTGGCCTGACCTGTCTACCATCTCTGCAATCCTCCCACCATCACCGGGAAAGCAAGGCGAAGCAAATAGAGTTGCAGCTGAGCACAAAAACTCATGAAAATCCCGAAAGAGGACAGGGTGCCCAACGGCAGGCACACCCTGCAGCAAATACCCGCCTCGAGCTTGGTTCTCCTTTCACACACAAGCCCAACAGTTGCTCTCCTGGGGAAAAGGCGTGAGGGGAGTTGTTTCTGACAGATCACTTTCAGATGCAACGTGCTGGGCCCGGCGAGACCTTTTCCTCCTGCGAGGGATGCGGAGCTGAGGGTGCGGAAGCCCCGTTCTGCCTTCCCGGCTGCTAGGCTCTACTGCCCTAGGAGCCGCCTGCCTCACTCTGCCTGTCCGAGCACGGCCCTTCAGCCCTTCTCTTGACCAAAGCCGCTTACTAATTTTAAAAGAGTTTTACGCGCCGGGTCCAAGAAAAAAAAGAAATCTCTAAGAATGAAAGTAATGAGAAACCAGCTGTAGGTGGCAACGCCGGGGCGTGAGGCTCACGAGAAGCCTTCGTTCCCCGCGGGGCTCAGCCTCGGGGGACAGCCGCCTGGCGAACTTTGGATTTGCGAAGTTTATAGCCAAAGAGGTGTAGGAGGGTTTCCTGCATTTGTGTTGGCAGTGGGGTCTGTCGCTTATCCCTCCCCCGGGCTTCCTCACCCCCTCTGCTCGGCCTCTGCGAGGGCAGCGGAGGCGGCGCGGGTGGGCAACCATGCCCGCGGGTGCAGCCGCCGTGTTTGCATTTGTCTCGGCCGGTCACATGGAAACGGGATTGCAGCGTCCCCGCCCCCGCCCGCCAGCACTCCCGGGCCGCTGAACGGGCAGTAGCCAGCCGTGCCAAACTAAGCTGAGCCGCTTCCCCCGGGGGCCGCAGTCTTCCCCGTCGGGCTGGGCAGCCACCTCCTCGGCGGGTGCAACCGAACTGTCGGTACCCGTGGGGCGGCTGTTACTTCCCTGCCAGCCCGGTAAGGCGCACAGGGATCGGCGAAGGTGTGCCGCGTGTCGCCTCTGCAAGGTATCCCCGCCTGCAGCTGGGCTGTGGGGCGAAGGCGTGCCAAGCAGTGCCGCCCGGTGGCGGGGCGGGGAGCGGGGCCGGGCGGTGGCGGGGGGAATGAGGGAGGGGCGAGGCCAGCTCTCACTCCTCTCTTCCCTCCTTCTTGATCCCCGCCGCTGCTGACCTTCGCCACTGCCCCGTTGCGGCACCGCGTCTGGACCGGCGTGTCCCTTAGAAAGCAGTGAAGGAGGCCCGGTCATGGAGACCCTCGTGCGCCCCGGGACCAGCAAGCCTCCTAGCGGGTAAGGCACCCGCTGCGACTCACACATCCGTGGGCAGGAGCGGCTTCTGGTGGCAGCAGTGCGAGCCGGCGGGCCTCAGCGTCTTCTCTGTCCCCGTTCCTCTCTCGGGGAACTACTGAGATCCCAGCCGGCGCGCAGGTGTCGGCGCCCCGTCGTGTTTTGCGCAGCCCGCCTCGAGGGCGTTGGCGTTGGCGTGGCGGCGGGTGGGGGAGATGGGGCAATGCTCAGGAGCAGGGCGGCGGAGCAAGGCGACGGGCCGGGGACAGCAGGATGAGCTGGGGTGGGGAAAGGTCAGGGAAGGGAAAGGTGTCATTTTCACCTTTCCCCGTTGAAGGCTCGCCCCGACCCTGCCCCTCCATCTGTGAGACCGGAGAGATTGAAGAGCGGAGTTTGGTTTGGGAGCGTCTCTCTTTCAGCGGGTTGTTTGGGTTGTCCAGGCGCGCTCCGGCCCTGTGGGACGGCAGGCAGCCGTTACTGCGAGCTCTAATCATGGGCCGCTGCAGTTTGGAGCCGGGGCCGCGGTGGGGAGATTCAGAGCGTTGTGGGTCTCGGGGCGGATCCGCTGGCGGATGGATCCAACGAAAGCCGCGGCCGCCACTGCTCGCCTGTGTGCCCGTGTGCCAGTAAGCAGTTGGCAGAAGCATTTGAAAGGCTTATTCAGCTGTCCCGGCCGTGGGTCCCGCAGCCCTACCACGCAGCTGCGGCAGAGGAAGGAAGAACGCTGCCACCCCCCAACTGAAAATGCACAAAATTGTCACAGATCAGTCAGTGAAGGCAGTGCCGGCCACTGCTCCCTGAGTCTCCTACCGCTAGTGACGGGCACCGTGGTGGCAGTAGTAACGCTAAATAGCAGTCAGCTCTAGCGTAAACCACACGTGGGTTTTTTGGTTTTAGTTTGGTTTTGGATTTTTTTTTTTTTGATAGAAGAAACAAATACAGAACATGCCTGCAGTGAATTTGTTAGTCCACTAATTGAGCAACAAGAGCAGGAGCAAGATGAAGCCTTAGTCGCCTCTTTTGCCAGAGCAAAAGATAGGCAACTTTTAAGAGCTGTGCTGCCTGCTTGCTGCAGTTTGCTCCTCTACTTCGTGCTGTCTACACGAACTGAAAAACACTGTGATTGCTTCAGCAGCCTTTTTTTTGTGTGTTTTTTTTTTGTCATAAATTCATTTTCAGCTAAATAGTAAGCAGCTTTAAAGTGTTAGGTACAATAGTTTTGTTAGGTTTAATTTCCTTAGTTTCTGTGTTTGACAGGAAGTCTTGTAGTGCCCAACTCAAAGTAGAACTGGGGCAATGGGTGAAAAAAAATGCTGTTGCTAGTGTTGTAGTAATTAAACTGTGTGCCACCTTTCTTTGGTTTGCAGAGCATAATACAGCTTGCTGGTTTTTGTTTTTGTTTTTTAAATACAATGCCTAATTCCAGCTAAAAATGAGATTGTTATGCCATGGCTGTTTAAGCTAACCTCCTATGAAAAGCAGTAGATACGTCTCCCCTCTCTGTGTTTAGTTGATGCTTTCTAAAAACCTGCTGAGGAGAAGGTCCAAGGATGCCAATTTACACATGTGCCTTGAAGAGTAACTAGCGTTTCTTGGATGCAGTGCTTATTAAAATTTTGTCTTGATTGCTAGGTATCCAAAGATTCATTAGAGAGTTTGAATTTGCAATGAGGAAGTGCATCGTTAGTGCATCTCAGCGGTGAGCACTGATATCTGAAGGCATTTTTGAACAAAACTCCTTAATCCTAAGTAGCCAGTTTCATCTGTGTAAACCTGTCTGTGGCCAGACTCAGATATCACATATATTAACAGAAATTATAGTAACTGCACTAACTTCAATTGGATCACTCCTGATAGGGCTTAAGGTGGCAAATCCAGTCCTGAGGTGATGCATTAGTGATACTGTGTAGCAAAGCATGTGGGTGTTACTCCACTCCTGAGGAGGCTGATGGCAACACTGTTTTTTGCAGTTTTGGACTGCCTGTTGTTTTCAGCTGGGCTGATTTCAGCCTTGAAATACTCCTTGTTACCTTTCTTGCAGGTTTTCCCAGCCTGGATGTGTCTGTGCTGTTAGCAGCAGGCTTCACTGCTAACATCCATACTGGAAACTGGTGAATGTTTGTTCCCTGTTCAGATTTCACTCTCTCAATGAGGAAAACTGTCAGGGCTAGGGGGCAAGAGGGCAGCTTTGCCTGTCCATATTAGTTCCTGTATGAATCCAGACGTGGGCTGTGTCGGTGGAGTGTGCCTGGGGAACACTGCTTTTTAAGGCCACTGTGGCAGAAATACTTTCCTTTCATGGCAGAAGAAAAGCTATACATGTTTCCACCATATTGATTGGGTTAGCTTGCAGTTACGGAATGGAGGTTGAAATGACTAGAACTTCACAATTTTTAGCAAAATTGGGCAGAGCTGTTTTGGCTCTATGTAAATCATTAACGGTAAGATTACAAGTTTTCCTTGTTAAACAGTGAACAAATGTAGTGTCTCATTTGGTACAGGATAGAGCAGCTCTTTTGTAAGTTTTACACAGAAAAATTTACTATGTGTGTTTCATGGCATGCCTTATTGAGAATTGCATGTTTAAAAGCAGGATACTGTTTTTTGTTTGAGTTTTGTTTTTTTTTTTAAGCAAAGGAAAACTGCAGTTTGCTAGCAATGCAGGGTATTTGTCATTTTGTAGTTTCAAAAATAATTGTAGGCTTCAGCACCAGGAATTTTATTATTAATAATTGCTATGTACAAGTTTTATAAAGCTTTACCAAGTCCTTAATGCTTTATTCAATTGAGTACATCCTCAGTAAGTTTACAGATGACACCAAGCTGGGTGGCTGTGTTGATCAGCTTGAGGGTTGGGAAGCTTTAAAACAGAGTCTGGACCAGTTAGGTCAATAGTCAAGGCTAATTGCATGAAGTTCATCATGGCCAAGTGTCAGGTCGTCCACCTGGGTCACAACAACCCCATGGTAAACTACAGACTTGGGGATGTGTGGTTGGAAAGCTGCACCTTGGAGAGGGAAGATCTTGGGGGTATTGGTTGAAAGTTGACTAAATATGAGTCAGCAGTGTGCCCAGGTGGCTAGGATGCCACAGACTTTCTTGGCTTGTGTTAGAAACACTGTGGCCAGCAGGAACAGGGAGGTGATCATTGCCCTGTATTCAGCACTGGTGAGGCCACACCTTGAGCACTGTGTTTCCTGCTGGGCCCTTCACTATAGGAAGGGTATTGAGGTTCTGGAGCATGTCCAGTAAAGGGCAACAAGGCTCATGAGTAGCCTGGAACCTGTGAGGAGTGTCCGAGGGAGCTTTTAGAGCTGGATGCGTATTTTCACAAAGTAACCCACCTAACTATATCAAGTAGGCAAAGTATAATAGTAAAAGGTTTCAACAAGTTGAGATGCATGACTTGCTCTGTACCTCAGTTTGTTTTCCCAGGTTCTGCATATAAATATTATTGATGTTTCACAGCCTTTACTGGCCTTTTAGGGTCACTTCAATCCAGAGGTTAAGTCATTCCAAAGCAGGTTTACTAATCACAGAATCACAAAGAATCACAGAACATGTCCAGTTGGAAGAGACCTCAAAGATCATCCAGTCCAACCTTCAAGCCATCACTGAAGGGTCAACATTAAACCATGTCCCTAAGCACCAGGTCCACACATTGCAGCCTGTAACTATTTCCTCTTGCCTGACATCAAGGAGAATAGGCAGACCCTTCCTGGATCCAACCTCCCTTCAGGTAGTTGTTGGGAGGGATGAGGTCTCTCCTCAGTTAATTTTTAAATAGGAATTGGAAAACTGAGCAGTTTGCATGTTGTTACTCTTTTTTATTTGAGATTTCTGTATAATGTGCAGACTGCTAAATGGCAAAGGACAATGACTGCAATTAGAAAGGTAGAACAACAGTATGGTATTGGCTTGGAAGATTGCTGCTTTGGCCAGTTGTAAGGCTGACAGTTGTGCTTTTGGTATTATCTTCCATGTTTTATCCTTATTTGTACATGCACAGCTGCTGCAGAATTCAGATGGTGCTGCTTATATGTGCACATGAGACAAGGAACTTCCCTGTAATACTTTTTTTTTTTTGGCACTGCAGGTAACATAAGCCCTGTCTTTCTCTTGCAAGTAGTTTGGGTCAGCGGAGATACACCACATTAAATAAAATTCTGGTAACTGACAGAAGAGGTGTGCTTGCTATTGTGTAAAATTAAATAAAACAATTTTTCACTTTGTTTCGCACCTCTATATAGCTGTTAAGATAGTGGAAGATATTTGTACTTTCAGTCATGTCGAGTGTCTCAGGATTGATGAAGATAAGCAAGCTAATTGTAAACATAAGCTAAAGTGGGGAAATAAACACAATGCAACTGAGTCCTGACAATTGTTCTCTCTGAATTCCGGTTTGCCATGTCTCTGTAGTACCTGTGAAGAGGATGAAAAGCCTCTTCCATTTTTGGGCTCCCAGTCTCTTAGTTGTCTCTCATTATGTTCTTTCCCATTGATGGCTTTTGTATTCTTCCTATCTTGCTGGCCATTTCTGGCACTGTTAGATTAAATTGAACCTTCTCTTTCCTACTGGTGACTGTCACTTTCGTACTCCATGTCTTTCCCTTGCAATTCCAGATTTTTTTTCCTCCAGTTTTTGCTCATGTAAGTTTATATCTAAGTCAGATAGCTTGACTTTGCTGCTCTACAGGAGACAGCATTGTGTTTTGATGGGACAGATTTTACTTACTGCTGTATCTGGCAAGCTGAATCTATTACAATGAATTTCAGGATGCTGCACTAGATTAAGGTGGGGAGGGGTAGTTGCAACGTAAGCTCTCTCAAGGGTGCACTTTCAGGTGATGCTGACTATTAAGGAAAAACAAATATTTATTTTTCTAGAGAAGTGGTAGATTTCTTTTTACTGAGTAATTAGGATCACAGTGCATGATTATGGATACAATGAAGGTTTTTTATTCTTGCCTTCAAAGAAATTAGGGTTTTCTTGAATACATATTCTTAAACTTCTGTGGTGTTATAAATATTTAAGACATTGTTATCATAGACTTGAATTATCTTACAAGCATTTATGAACTCTCCCTAACAATTTTCTTTTAGATTAAAGAAGTACACATAGGAGACTCCATGTTATTTAAATGGGTAAAAATATGAACACATTTGCATGACCTGCTTCAAAAGTAGCCAGGAGGCCTGTGGCAGAATTAGGGAAGTGCCTCACTTCTCCTGAATCACAATTCAGTGCCTTAACTAGTATTCCCCTGTGTCTGGCCTTTATCTACTCTGTTAGAGTCAGCAAACACTTGATTTTCTGGCAATAACTATGTTCTGTATACTACGGTGTTTTGTGTTGCTCTGACATTGTAATTTCTGTGAAAATTGATAGCTTTCACACTTGAATGCTGCTTCTAAAAGATGGAGGGGTCTCAAGAAATTTATTTTTCCATAGTGGGCTAAGCCAACTCTTGCATTAGAAGGTAGGAACGGGAAAAGATTTAAAATATGTATATCCAGCAAAAATTGTGATTTAAATATCTTTCAAAAGTAGCTGCTTTCCCAGCTAATGGAAATTACAACCCATATTAACATACTGGTCCTCTTAATGTATAGAGTGTTTCCAGATCTGTTAGTTGCCCAGTGAGTCAGACTACTTATCGTTAAATAAGTGATGCTGGGAATAGTGTATTGTTGACATAGTTTCAGCGTGAGTCAGCAATGCGCCAGGGACTTAAGCTCTGCCCAGGAGTGAGTCACAAAGATTGCATGGCAGGGCCACGCTGCGATGGCACTGACATGCCACGTCTTGTACTTACTTTAGTACCCTCGCACCAGAAACATCCTCTTTTCAGTTTTGTCACTTCTCCAGCTAACAAGCTGCCCCAAATGCTGTGCATTTGTGCAGAGTAGTCATTGTAATCAGATAAATGGGGAAAGAAAATGGATAGCGAATGGTTTTTCTGTTTATGTACCTTTGTTCTTACTATAGCTTCCAGATTGAGAGTGTCTATGGGACGAAAAAAAGCATTTTCTTACTGCTGACCCCGTAAATTCAACCTGATATTTGCATATGAAGCTGTATTATGTGTGTTGTTTGGGGTTTGTTGTATGGAAGAGCACTGGCAGTGTCCTCTGACAGTGTCAGTTATGAAGTGTGAGTTAGAAAGCTTTCTCTGGTGGTCAAAAAATGCTACCACATTGGTACAGTGTTTTTGCTTTTTTTTTTTTTTTTTTTTAAGGGGATAAACATCACTAAAGCAGGTAGGGAAGTGCAAATGAAGTGAGAACTTGGTGTAGGCTGGGTCCAAGTTACTTGCAGAGTTGCAGTAGACAGATTGTTTTAGAGTTCAGTTTTGCGTTCACCAGTGTCTAGTTTTTATTAAGGGTGATTCACTTGAGCCTGAGTCTTAAGGCAGGTCTGTGAATTGCTGTATCTCTCTGCATGATACTTACTGTAGCATACACAAGGTGGAATGGCTGAGTAAGATGTGATAGAGAGTCCCTCACTTAAGTAATCAGCAGCCAGGTAATTAGGGAACTCACAGGAAGAACACTTCAGGTACCATCTTGGTGCAGGAGGTGCTGATGATTAAGCCTGCAGTAGCTTTTACTACATCAGATTGCCAGGACGACCTGGCAGCCTGGTTTCCTAGGTCAGATAGTGCTAGACCTAAATCTCAGTATTCTTGAAGCTGTTGTGTTGCAGTCAATATTGCTCTATGCAAGCTCTATCTGTGACCCAAAGACTGGAGGAAAAGATGGTCATGGTTCTGACCCATGCTGATTTTTGTGGGTCTAACAGTGAAAACTTCCATAACTCGACAGAATAAACAGGTAAGATGCAAAATCATACCACCGGCGTGGAGCTTGAGCAAGAAAATTACATTTTATGTTATCAGTGTTCTACAGAAAGCTGTAACATGGGTTTAACACCAAGTACCATTTCAAAAGTACTTAATCAAATAAGTATTACTTTGTTTCACCAAGGGTGACTAACAGACAGTACAATTCCATGTTTGCCATACCTGTTTTCCTTTGCTGTGTGTTGGGTTTTACTTCTGTAAATACATGCTGATTTGCCCATTACTGATGTTTTATTGTGAAGTTGAGCTAGGCCGGAAGGGTAGAATTCTGTTGTTTTATTGTTTTTCAGTAATCACAGAATCAGCCAGGTTGGAAAAGACCTCAGAGATCATCAAGTCCAATCTAATACCTAACACCTCCTGACAACTAAACCTTGGTTCCAAGTGCCACATCCAATCTTTTTTCGAACACCTTCAGGCATGGTGACTCCACTACCTCCCTGGGCAGTTAGTCTTTCTGTGAAGAACTTTCCTCACCTCAAGCCTAAACTTCCCCTGGCACAGCTTGAGACTATGTCCTCTCGTTCTGCCACTGGTTGCCTGGGAGAAGAGACCAAACCCCCACCTGTCTACAGCCTCCCTTCAGGTAGTTGTAGGGAGCAATAAGGTCTCCCCTGAGCCTCCTCTTCTCCAGGCTAAACACCTCCAGCTCCCTCAACCTCTCCTCACAGGGCTGTGCTCCAGACCTCTCACCAGCCTTGTTGCCCTTCTCTGGACACATTCAAGTATCTCAATGTCCTTCTTAAATTGAAGGGTCCAGAACTGGACACAGTACTCAAGGTGTGGCCTAACCAGTGCTGAGTACAGGGGCAGAATGACTTCCCTGTTCCTGCTGGCCACACTATGCCTGATGCAGGCCAGGATGCCATTGGCCTCCTTGGCCACCTGTGCTCACTGCTGGCTCATGTTCAGCCTACTGTCAACCAGCACCCCCAGGTCCCTCTCTGCCTGGCTGCTCTCCAGCCACTCTGACCCCAGTCTGTAGCTCTGCATGGGGTTGTTGTGGCCAAAGTGCAGCACCCAGCACTTGGACTTGTTGAATGCCATCCTGTTGGACTCTGCCCATCTATCCAGCCTGGCAAGGTCCCTCTGCAGTGCCCTCCTACCCTCCAACAGATCGACACCTGCCCCCAGCTTGGTGTCATCTGCAAACTTACTAATGGTGGACTCTTATCTCCTCATCCAGATCATCAATAAAGGTATTAAACAGGATTAAATTAGGGTTAAAAAACAGGTAACACTGATGGTGTTAATAGTACAATGATATAAAACCTATTTATATTAATTTTTTAAATTAAAAAATATTCTTTCAATGGTTTAGTTAAACTAGAGAACAAATTCAAGGGTGTAAGTACAAATGCACGATTGGTGATCGGTTGTTGCCATC
The DNA here is from genome assembly GCF_027791375.1 of Indicator indicator. Taxonomy (NCBI): domain Eukaryota; kingdom Metazoa; phylum Chordata; class Aves; order Piciformes; family Indicatoridae; genus Indicator; species Indicator indicator. Next base: position 23,270,037 of record NC_072015.1, on the reverse strand, counting down.
TCCCAGGTCTAATGGCCACTTCTGTTGGTCCCCTTTCCTCGGAAAAGGCAGGGCTTTTTGAGGGGGGGGTGAGGTTGCTGGTTTTCTCCTTTATACTTGAGTTATGTGGTATCAGGAGATGGTGTGACAGTGGCATGAGCAGGAGTTTGTTCTCTCAGACTGTGTGAAGGTTCCTTGCTGATAATGTCCATCAGATGCAGTTCAGTCAAACCTGACTTTTCCAGGGACAAGAGAAGAAAACTGCCAAGAGCTCTTTTTTAGAGTATCTAGATGACTTTTGTTTTAAAAGTTTGTCTTTCATTCCCACCCCAATTATCCCACAGTGGGCGTTCTCCTGTGCTCACCCTGGAGGTCTGCTGGAAGCTGTGGCAGTGGTTTTCTAATATGACAGAAAATAAAGTAGTGAATTCTGTTCCAGACCCTTTAAAACACTAATCTTTCTTTTATTTCTGTTGCATAGAGTTTTGATTTCTGTCTCCCCCCCTGCTTTTAGCAAGTTCCAAAAAGATAAATAAAAACTCCCAAGTTATAATATCATAAAATATATTTCATTTTTGGTGTTACTTTTGTGATTAGGTGGCTCTTCTTTCTGCATTTTTCTTTTTTGTCAGTATCTTGTGTATGCAGCAAAAATACCACCTAGGTAAATACATCAAGCATGGCACGTCTGATATTACTGTGCACAGGACATGTATTTTCCCCTCTGTTTTTGTCTGAGTGTGCCATGATGGGACTTTCCAAAATCGATAAATAGTTTCAGCCAAATTGGAAGGCAAAACTGTTTTCTGTGCTTTTCTTAAATTTCTGCACCTACAGCAGTGCTTCATTTCTGTCTGGCACAGAAATAGTTTTGGGTGTTGATGAGGGGATACCTTGGTGTGAGTTCTTTGTTTGTTTTTTCAAGTAACTTTTCATGATACTTGGTGCCAAGCCTAGGCTTTCATGGGTACAAAATAAATTACTCCTGGGTTCCCTGGGGGTACAGCTCATGTTTCAGTGTCAGTGCAGCTTTCTTTGCTCTAATGAGGCTTGTGGTGTGGAGCGCAGTCGCTCTGACAAGTGTCCTGATGAGTCCCTGCTAAGACAGGGCTTTCTCCTTGCTGTGATTAAGATCTTGGTAGTGTGACACTTTCAGGTACTCCTAAAATTAGCTCTACCAGTTCATTAAATACATCTACAAATAGGTGAGATCATGTTGCTAAACTGCCAATATTGTAATTACTGCAATTACTTATTTTGGCTGCTTTTAATTATTTCTTTCTTCTCCTGTGCTGGAGAGTCACTTGGTCATCTCACAGCAACATGGAGCAGCGCTGCATGCTAAAATAGTGTTACAATGTCAAATGTCCATAACCTTTTGTTTTTGGAGACACAGTCTTTCTACTGGCTTCTTTTATGGCTCTTTAAGGTCTATTGTGCATCTTCATTTCCTGGGTAGTGCCTTGTCCAAAGAGGGACAAAGTGGGACCAGTTTCTGTCCTCAGTGAATGCTGAACCCTTCTCGTACCCAGAGAAATAGTGGATTCTGCAGCACTTGTGTGTGAGGTGCAGTGGACCAGGTTGTGTCAGGACATCATCACTACACTCCATCAGGGCTTTCATAAATCAGAAGATATTTCTACTCCCACACTTACATTAGTAAGTTGAGGATTGCTATCTTCAGATCAAGTCTGTTATTCCTGTACATAATGTGTTAGTGCTGAATTCCTTCCTTGTTATCAAACATAGCTATTCCATTGCAAGACCAACACAGATGTATCCATGCATGATGGATAGAGAGTCCAGGATCCAACTTAGCAAAAAAGAAACAAAAAACCTCCCCAAGAACTATGCCCCACCTATTACATGGGTAGTATTTTTCCCTGAAATTCAGAAATTTCTGAATTTTTCCAAAATTACTCAGTATTTAGGAGCAAAATAAAAAGTTGCACTGCAGTTTCAAGTAATAAATTTAATTGTCTCATTTTGTCTGTTCTAGTGTCATGGATTGAATTGAAGCTGCTGCTATTATTCATACCATGCTGCAGTCATGCCAGCTTCAAAAATGGAAGTACTGGCTGAAGCAAAGTATAATGGGGCTTGAAGTTCATATTGTAACATGGGAGGTTTCCTGTTCAGGTTGCTGCTTCTGGGTTCTAGGTTCTTGGGTGTTGTTCTTTTCCACTGGGATGGCATTGGGACAAGGAGGGATGGGGGAGTAGTTTTCTGGCTTGGGCTTTTGGCTGGCTTGCTTCTGCTTGCTGCTGCTTTGTGCCATGCTTTTTCTGCAAATAGGCTAAGGGAATTGTGCGTTTTTCTGGTTTTTGCTCAGTAAACTCTATTCATATCTCACTTTTGTGTGTGTGTGTGTGAATCCTGAGTTTTTGTGTGCTACTTTTTCTTCACTTCTGTGTTGGTTGGGAAGATAGAAACAGACAGGTTAACCCTCTGGTTTGGCTTGACCCGTTTTGTTCTGATTTAAACCATTACATCTAGTCTTCTAGAGTGTACCAACTTCATAAAACTATCTAGAAAGAGATTACCTAGGCATAGTCCTAGAACTATATGTTGATGATTAAACCATTTCATGCCAAAAGTAAAGTTGCTTTTCTTCCTAACTTCTAAGCAAACTTCTGAACAGTTAATTAAATTCCCCTTCCAATGCTTGCATGCATTTGTCAAAAAAAAAAAAAAAAAAAGAAGATAACGTCTTTCTGAAAGAACAGTTATTTTAAACTAGTATTTACCCAATTTTCGACCTCACAGATATGAGGAAATGTTACTCTTCTAAAGAACATTGGTTATTCTTTTGGTGGAGAGTTGTTTTTTCTGAAGACGACAAATTGTGAATTTTGGAAATAATGGACTGTCAGTGGATGCAAGCTGTTATTTCATATATTTCATTTCTTTGCTTTTAGTAGGTCTGTTTTGCAATTAATAAACAGTGCCTCAATGGGTTATAGCACTTGATCCCAGGATGAAAATACAGGGTCTTCCCTCTCCTGCCTCAGGTATTTCCATTTTTTTTAAAGGTTTCTTTTTCTCCAGCCACATATAAGTCAAACCAGGGATTTGATTTTTTTCTTAGGCATGTGCTTCCCCCCCCTCCCCCCGCTTTTTCTTTTTCTTTCTGTCTTTCTTACCCTTCTTAAAAAAAAAAAAAAGTGTAGCATTGTACAGAGTGACTACTAGGGGATGGACATATTCAGAGTCTGTCTGTTCTCATGGTTTATTGGACTCTGCTGGGACAGAGATGAAGAAATTGCTTGTACTTGCCAGAGAATGAAGAGCAGCAAAATCACTGCTTAACTGTTCAATGCAATACTGGAAATGGAACTTGGGTCAGGTGCTCTAAAGCAGCTTGAGTTTGTATAACCCATTCAGCATGCAGGAGAATGAGCATGACTATGCCATGTTCACTGCCTCTGTTCCCCTCTATTCGCCACCTGTGGTAGCTTTTCTTTATTTATGTGATGGAAAACTTCAGTGTGCCATCTTTCCACTTGTATATTACAGCTAATGACCTCTTTGACACTAGCAATATATTGATCATACTGGTTAAGGGTAAGGAGGTCACTTGTTCTTTTCTTAATGCCAGATACTGCTAATACTTCTTTGAAAAGCCTAAAACTTTATATCGTTACACCCCAGCCTTATTTAAGAATACTGCTCATCTATATAATTATTATTTATTATTGTGTATTCTCAAATTAGCCATAGCTATTTTGGAATGAAATCTCTCTGCATTCAAGTGGTTAAATACCATACTTTCTCCTATTAAAAGTGAGATCCAAGCCTACTGGAAAATATTTTACAAATATAAAACTGCCTGAAGTATAAAACCTGTTCATACAGTTACTGTGGGTTTCTTGCCATGAAAAGCACCGTAAATTCCCCATGCTGCTTCATTTCCATAAGGAGTTACTTGGAAAGAAATATCGCTTGCGGTGCATTGCCAATTATTTATATACTAATTTGCTACCTGAGAATAAATTCTGTATCTTTGAATTCAATTTAGTATTGAAATTAGATGGGGTGGGGTGGAGGGGACTAGGGGGAAGGTGTTAAGCTACTTCATATCTTACAGTTTAGCTTACATTTACCTTGAAAGAAACTTGCAACACTTGTTTTTGTTTGTTTGTTTGTTTTTGGTTTTGGGGGTGGGTGGGGAGGGGGAGTGGAAATTAGCCTTTAAAAAAAAGTTGTATATGAAGTTTTCAGTCATTGGTTTTAAATTTAAATCCCCACTTAGCTGTAGCGTTACAGGACAAACAAATCTGTGCTGTTTATAAAATATTAAGCTGGTTTAATGTAACTAGTCTGTGTGCAAAACTTAGGTGCCAAATTTGATTTGGAGTCCATATATAATGACTGGGAACAGAGATCTGTTCAGACATTTTTTGAGAGGACAGGCACATCAGCCTCTGGTACAGATCAGCCCTTCTAGTGAATGATCCAAATAACCAAAAAAGAGGAAATAAGCTATTTTGCTTCTCTTTTGTAGGTTACCTTTTATACTTCAGCCTTTTGATTAATCTCAGAGAAATAATCTAGCCTGTGCTGGTTTTTTATTTTTCTTTTTTTTTTTTTTTTTTCTGAGCAGATGGTAGTGAAAATTACACTAATTGTGGAGATTGAATTTTCCTTCCCACCTTAGCCAGGAATTGGATAGGTAGAGTTACTTGGGAGAACATAACGCAGAAGCTCAGATGGCAAAGGAATTCCTCATGCTCTGTTTAGCACCTGACTATACCTGTACAACAGTATTCAAATATTCATAAATCGTTCATAAATATTGTTTATTTGGAAACAAAATTCCAAATCACCAACGGGGGTTTTCCCTGCATTATATTGCTTTCACCAAGCATTAAGGTTAAAACCTTAAAACTTTCCAGAGGGATTTTTCTCAGTTTCCTATGCTGCTTTGTCTATTTAACCAGTGATACCGTCACTGTGTATAGAAAGAAGAGCAGTAAGTTTGGTGGCATTCAATTGTGCTGTAGTGATGCAGTTAAGAGACTAAAAAAAAGTACTGTCTTATATGCTAGCAATCAGAAAAATTTTCTCATGAAATTTGTGGAACTAAATGAATTGGAGACTTCACGTTCCTCTTGTGCCTTCTGAGGTGCCTATGATTTGTTCCATAGTGCTTATCACAGAAAATACCTCAGTTCTCCATAATTAAATTATATAGGTGTAGAGGCCCACACAGGAGCTGTTTTGGAGGCTGCTTTTCATGATGGTGGTGAGCAGTATGCACACAACTGCTTGGGAGCAGTGTGAGGAAAGATTAGAATATCGATGCTTCATGCACAGGTCTAGTCCTTGCATACAGGTGGTGCCAGTTAGCAGCCTTTGCACTGATGGGTGGAATAAGGGAGAATGAGCACATGGCACTGATCTGGTTTTAGTGCTCTTAGAAAGAAATATATTGTTCTGTGATCCTATTGGTTTGGTAGGCTCTGGTAGCATTTAAAAACCACTGTGTGTGACTATTTTAGAATCTCTGAAAATTTAGCCCATCTCTAAATTAATTTCATGTATTCATGTTTCACGTGGAGTTCCAGATGGAAGCTGAAAAGCTGTACTTTGGGCAATATGAGTTGAGTAATACTGGAAATAAATGGGACCTTCCTTCTGGAGCCAGAGTGTCCATTGTGTTGTATAGCTATGCTGATCCTTCCAGAATTATTTTGCAATCTATTTGCATCCAGCAAATGTTGCAGTTATGGGTGGATTTATGAGGATGGGGATCTGACAGACCATGTAAGATTGTATATTGGGAAATTTGCTCTACATGGGGAAACTAAGTGTTCCTTGATTATACTTTACATATTTAGGAGAGTAGTACTATGAGTTGAAACAAAATTTGGGAGGTGACTTGTGTTCCTCAAAATACATGTAGAAAACGAGGACTGAGGGATATCCAATTTTACTGCTGCATGGGTGCAGCAGTGTTGGTATCTGATGCAGACTCAAAATTGCCTGAAATTCTGTGTTTGCTTGTATAGCTTCATGCTTACGAGATACAGTCACGGTGTTTCTGTAGTTTGGCTTTGGTGTCTGCAGATTTCACAACTAGCGAAGTTTGGGTCATCATGGTTTCATTGGAATTGCCTAAAAGTACATTTACTTCCCTGGGAGCTCAGAGAAATAGTGTTCACTTAGAGAAAACAAGTGGAAAAAAATGAAACTGCCCCTTCCTAGTGGAGTTTCTTTCTCCTGTCTTTTTTTTCTTGTCTCTCGTAAGTTTCTAATTTTGCGGTATGACAGAAGAGGAAGATTGCATACTTAAATTTGTATCTGGAGTAAAGTTATCCCTGTTCGGGGGCTGCGTTATAAAAGCATTGGGAGGAGCTCCCTCTGCCATGGCTTGCGGTCTGATGGCCACATTCTGCTGGTCTCATGCTCTTTGGTCCTTCCAGGTCTCATCCACAAGCCTGTGGCTCTTGGCAGAGCTGTGGCTCCCTATATAGGTTTCAGTAGCGTTTTGATGTCTCTAATGATGTCCTTACTGCTGACAGTATCCCAGAAAGTTCTGAACCCAGCAGACTCAGGGAGTGGGTGTAAAGTCACAGCTAGGCATGTGATAAAGGAAAGGTTTAGAAATACACAGCTATGTAAATCACTTTCCTCAAGCTGCTTGTCTTTAATTTTTTTCAGTTCTTTCTGCTGTCTTCTTTCACTAGGATTTCCTGTGTTGCAGAAAGAGGCAAAATGCACTCAGAAAATAACATGTGAACTTGTGTAGCTATAGTAATAATCATAAAGTTTTACATTATCAGATTACAATACAAATTTTCCAGCTAATGTGTTAGAAGAAACACTTAGATTATGCTTAGAGGTAGGATTTAGATAATTTTGTTTTCTTGCTTAGTCTGATTCCAGCTCCTTTCAAGTTTAGACAATAAAATTGTAATTACATAAAATTTTTAACAGGCCATATGACATCAGTTAATTTATTATTTCAGTGTCTCTGTGCTTAAATAAGTCTGTAATTCATAATGTGCCAACCTTATGCTTTGTATAAAGATGTGTTCTAATAGAACAGTATTTCAGTGAAAACAAATGGGAGAATTGAGTTGGTGATAATGCACTTCTGTTTTACAGTGAAAAATATTTTCCTTCTTAAGTAGCATTTAATGTTCATTGTATTGGATTACTTTTGTCACAAAGTGGCTCAATTTGTGCATACATATTCAGTAGGTGGAGTTATATTGGTTTAGTACTTGAATATGTTACTTTTTTCACCCACTCTCAAAACTTAAGAGTCAAAACAAGTGAATGTTGTGTAACTCTTGCTACCCTTATGTAAGTCATGTAAGTTTTAGGAATGAAGTTAAATGTAATATACAAAGATCAGGGATCTTTTAATCTACAAAACTAACTTAGTCTTCAGTCAAGGTTCAGAACTTCTCTTTGCTGGTGACAGTTTCATTTTCCAGCAGAGCCAAAAGTAATGTTTTAATGTCTGAATATTTTTTTTTTTTTAAAAAGCACTTGTGACAATATGAGACTTTTCACTGTATATAGCAAAACCATGTATCATTTCTTGCATAGTTTAGTTTCATATAGAAGAAACTAGTGCAAGTAAACTGCAGCAAGTTACCTCATCTAGATTGTTTTAATATACAAAGCATTTTTTTTCTCTTTCAAGTACTTTCTGAAGTGACCAAATAAAAATACTTTTGTGAAGCCTGCTTTTGATTAATTTGATTGAGTTCTACTTACCTACTTAATCTGAACCATGCCTCCTCCTTGTTGTGTAAAGTCGCTTACTGTTGCTAAATATACTTGCGTATTTTAAAGAAGCAAAGCTCTGCATGAGTTTGGCCCATTCAGAGCGGGGTTGTGGGGTAGGGAGGGACCTGCCGGTAACCCGAGAACAAGAGCAGATGCTAAATTAGCAGCTGGATCGTCAGTAACCAGTCCACAAATGTCTGTTGGAAAATGATCTTCTTTGGACACGTGTAGCGTGGGTGTGTGGCTTATTCAGAATTTCTAGCATCTAGTTGCTCTTTTCTTATGACTCAGAGGAAAATTGTGGGACCTTTATTTTTATTTGTGGAGTGACTGGCTACTTGTTTTCATTGAAAGTGCACTCCACGGATCTGTCAGGAAAGTGCTGTTTATTTGGGAGACAAAGTTCAATGTGTCTAAGGCTCTTGCTAATACATGCTTTGAAATCTATGCAAATATTTAGTGTGGTTTGCCTGCAGTCTGCTTTTACGTGGCCCCCAGCCACAGCACACCTTTCCCACTTCAATACAGTGGACTCAGCTATGGCCAGGGGTATCTGTCTGGCTTTCTTTTATATTGGAAACCAATATATTTCTTTATTGCTTAAGCCAATGATTATATTATGTATGCATCTACAAGTCACCATTTTCTCACAACATATTTGTGGTGTTTTTCTAAGCTTGTCAATTTGGTGAAAATTATTCCATTTCCTAGGTACAAAAAGGATATAGATAGGTAGGAAGATGGTGCATGCATACCATGGCCTTAGTGTTCAGCAAAAGATTTTGTGATTTCTTTGTTAATCAGGGAAAAAAAGCCTTGTTGTACAGGGAGGAAAAAGCCTTCCAGATGACTAGTGTGACTACCAGTGATATCCTTGATATTGGCAGGAATTTGTACTCAAGAAAGGGAGTTTATGGCATTCTGATGTCATTTAAACCTCTGAGAAACAACCCCGCCCCCCGCCCCCCATCCCCCGCAAATGAACCTCCTCCCAAATCATGTCTGCACGCCCACGCCACAGTATGAAGGTGCTGTATCCTGTTCAGTTAGCCTCCTCTGGTATTTCCACTCCAGTGCCAGGAGCTGGTTGAAGGTCATGCAAAAGTTAAGGCTTTGGGGCTCACTGCAAGGTTCTCAGTTAAGATGTCAGGAAAGGCTCCACAAGTTGCAAGGAAGATTCTGACAGGACCTCACTTCTAGACTTCTTGGCTGTTTCAGAGAGGGATGCACAAACTGGATCTCCAGTTCAAGACTTTCCTATTGTGGGGAGGATGAAGAAGAAATTTTCAAACACCTTTTTTCATTTGAGAATCCTTTTCTGATAAACAACGTGGCACCTAGACTAGATCATCTCTCCTTTTCCCTAAGAATTAAGTGTCTGTGCGAAAGAGAGGGAATGAGTCAGACAGTGGGTTTCAGCTGGAGTTCAGAAGCCCAAGAAAAAAAAAGCATAAGCAGTTTTGGACTCTGTAGTGGCTATTTATAATAGCCTAAATATAGAAAAATATAACTGTGGAGTCCATATAACTTGTCAGCAAAAGGTGGAGATAGTGCTTGGTTTTTGTGTATGTGTACACACATTATAAACTTGTAATTAACATGTTACTGTCTATGGTCGAGTCATGTATATGACTGCATGTCATATAGTGTTATTTATTCCCAAGTACATGCATGCATGGAGGTGGTTTTATTTTAGAGGGGGAAAAAAAAGAGTTACTCCCCAGTAACTTTTTTACAGGGCAGTTAAGGAGTGTGATTCTTTAGTTGCCTTTTGACAAGGAATTGCTTTTCTGTCTTTGTACACATGACTGTAATTTAGCCTTAATGGAAAAACAGAGTTGCTTGGTATAAATCCTCTAGACAATACACTCTGTTCTAGTGGGGATTCAAAATGTTTTTCTGCATTAGCTGATATGCTAGATGAGACCACTGTCTGTTGTGTAGCAAGTCTGATGGAGAAGGGAGAGAGCAAGGCAGTTCTTTGTGATCACCAAGCCAATAGCAGCTACAAGTTTGGTGTTTAGGATTTGATTTTGATTTTTGGTCTGCTGTTTTTTGGGGTGTTTTGTTTTGTTCATTTGTAGTTTTTTAATGTAATACTTTTAAAAAAGTAATTAGCATCAGCAGTTTACTATGAGCTTTTATCACTAGCAAAGAAGATTCTTCTGGGTAATGCACTTGGAGAGCAGTCAGGCTGTTTCTGTGTACAGTTGTATAGGTTAGCCAGTTCACTCTTTATACTTTCATCTTCCAGTAGTTGATGTAGTTCATGCAGCTGACCTACATGTTTTTCACCAAAACAAAAAATAACCTTTGCGTTACTGACTGTAAAATCATGTAGTTATTCAAATACTCATTGCTGTAATTGTTTCTGTTGTCTTTTACTTGGCTTGTTTTGAAACTTGGGGGAGTGTCTGGGTTTTCTTGTTTGGGTTTTGTTTTTTTTTCAGTGTTTAATGTCAGGTCTAAGTACGACCATGCACTGCATGGTCTCTGCATATGAGACTGTGAATCTCTCTATTACAGAATTTCATATAATTCTGATCACTCTCCAGAAGGTGGATCATCTCCAATGTGTTTAATACTTCTTGAACAACTATATTTTTTTCATAAACAGGACTTAGATATTCTGGACCTATTTGGTCAAGTTCTCTTTGACCTGTTTGTGTCAGTGTGCATCATCTTCTAGTGCTTCTAATTTCATGGATGATATGGAGTAATGCCATCGTGAATGGCCTGTAAAGCTCGGGATCACCCCCACATAATTTTGTAGCAGGGTGCTGCCTGTTGTACATGTATGGAATAAAACAACCAAAAGCTGTTGTTTTATTAGCAATTTATATAATTTATGTAAATATAAATCAGGAGTAATTCAATCTCAATTGGTGATTTGAGAGAACTCACCTTTTTTTTTTAAAGTGATGTGAACCTTTAATGCAGTGTTTTAACATAAAAATATAGTCTTTTTAAAAAACACTATTAATATGGAAAAAATGTTTATGATTTCTCATAACTGAAATTGTTGGAGCTAGCCTGGAAGGTCCAGCTCTTCAGTCTTAAGCTTTGGTATTCAATGCTGACCTTGGGTTATGTACAAGAGCTAGCAAGGTTACTTAAGGAGTCTGCAGAGCAGACCTTTTAAGATCACATAGACATGAATTTAAACAGCACTTGGGATTAAACTGTTTACCCACATGTATGCATCCACATTCTGTCAAATTTTATATCCTTTAAAATTTTGGTTAAAACAGACTCCTTCTTGGACGTGGTTGATTGAAGTCTGTCTATGTAGTTTATGCAAAAACCTGGGGACTGCTACAGTGTTGTGTCTTCTAGGAGAGAAGCAGCACAGAAAATCATAGCAAATGCATGATGGTTTGATGCCTCCATTATCCTTATTCTAGTTTTTGAGCTGCTACAGCCTGAATACCTCAGGTACAAGTTAGAGCAGCCCCTTGAAAAACTTTACTTGTACATCTAAATGTTGTATATGCCTTTTCTTTTTCCCCCAGCAAATTCCTTGCTTTGGGTTTGCAGTGGGAAACATTTACCCTTAGTGTACAGCCTAGCATATTTTCATACAACTTCTTTGCAAATTAGGATCGTTGCACAAGTCTTAGACTCAGAAGTGGAGTCAATTCCTGTCCCCAGGACAGGTATATTCTACAAACATGGGCACAACAGCAGGTGCCCTCACTCTGTGAAGTCTGGTCCTGCAGAGAGAACCTGTTCTTGTGCCCACATTGCACCTGGATGGTTCTGGATGTGGTGTGAATGAAGCAAATTTATTACAAGGTTGTGGGAGTGCAAGGCTAAATTAAAATAACAAATATAATGCGCAAAATTCATTCCAGTAAGTACATCACTGCCATCAGAAAGGAGAAACAGTCACTCACACTGTATATCTTTGGTTTATTTATTAATTTCATTATAGTGTTATCCCAGACACTGACCAATGCAATAGGAGTCTGTTACAGATAGAGAGTGTCTTCTCAGCAAGTTTGCTGATGCTATGAAACTGGGGAGGCTTGGCTCATATACCTGAAGGCTGTGCAGCCATTCAGCAAGACCTGGACAGACTGGAAGGCTGGACAAGGAGGAACCTTGCCCAGCATGGACAGCAATGTGCCTTGGTGGCCAAGAGGTCCAATGCTGTCCTGGGGTACATTAAGAGCAGTGTGTCCAGCAGATCAAGAGGGGTTCTCCTTCCCCTCTACTCTGCCCTAGTGAGGCCCCACATGGAATATTGCATCCAGTTCTGGGCTCCGCAGTTCAAGAGGAACAGAGATCTGCTTGAGAGAGTCCAATGGAGGGCTACAAGGATGATGAAGGGACAGGAGAGGCTGAGAGACCTGAAGCTTTTTAGACTGGAGAGAAGACTGAGAGGGGATCTAATAATGCATATACATATATGAGGGGTGGGAGTCAAGAAGGAAGAGAGCTTCTTCTCACTTTTGTCCTGTCATAGGACAAGGGGTGATGGAGGTAAACTACAGCACTGGAAGTTCCACCTCAACATGAGGAAGAGCTTCTTTACTGCAAGGGTCACAGAGCACTGAAACAGGCTCCCCAGAGATGTTGTGGAGTGTCCTTCTCTGGAGACTTTCAAGACCTTTGTGGATATGTTCCTGTGCTACCTGTGCTAGATTATATGGTCCTGCTTTGGCAGGAGGGTTAATCTCGAACATCTCCTGAGGTCCTTTCTAACCTTTTAAAATCTTGTGATACGCAGAGGTGGTGCTTTTTGCTGTTGGAAATTGCAGTTTTAACGCACAGGGAGCATAATGTAGCGATTCTCCTCCTCTGCTCCCTCCAACACATTTCATACCCTTTCATGTCTACTTTGTCACAGTTCTGCTGGCTACACTACTGCTCAGAGCTGAGTTTGTGGCACGTCACACCCTGCCAAGTTACTGCTTCGACTCCGTTGCTTTATAGGGAAGCTCACTGATGTTGACTTCAAACCTTGTGGCCAGGTTACATGCCCCTGTGTCTTCATGGGGCAGGTGTAAAAGAGCCTCTTCCTGTGTGAAGGATTATTCTTGGCCAAACACAGATGTTGCCATGTATAAACCTAAATCAGAGAGGTATGGCAGGCTTTGAAAGGAACCAGATATAAACAAGGTAGATCCTGTGCATTTCTGTGGCACTGTGATCTCATGAAACCTGCCTAGAAGAGAAGCCAGCTTGTGGAGCTGTGTAAATTGAGCCCTGGAAGAGGAATCTGTCCCTCCTGTTTCTTTCCCCACCCCCTTCTTCCCTCTCCAGCCCCCACCTTCCTTTCCCTTTTATATGCTTGCAGACTGCAGACAGAGAAGCTGTTGTAATCTAGCTGGCAGAGACTCGCTGATGATCAGATATGAATATAAATCTAGTATCAAGAAAAGCAAAGCAGGGCTCTGGTCCTGCTAAGAAAATGGTTTTTCTTTCATTGTCCTGGGAGGATGAATGAAGGAGGCATGATACTTATGCAGTTTGAATTAAGCTGCTGTTTGGAGTGATTTCAGGCAAAACTCTCACTCTTAGGTAGATCACATGGTGTACTATATCTACCTGAAAATAAAAATGGCATAAATATACAACCTCATGGGTCATTTTGGAAAAGTAGCATAACCGTCTGGATTTTGTATTTGAAGAAACATGTATAGCAATATGCCTGAGGTAACAAGAGAAGGAAGTCTTCCCTTCTACTTTTTTACCCACAATTCAGTTGAGATTTTCAAATTCATACCACTTTTTGTATGAGTTACCCCAGCAGGTGGGTAGGTACAGGTACAATCTTGTAGGTTTGTGCTGAAATATAGTGGTGAGGTCACAAAGGGACGTGTTAAATGGCAAACTGCTGATTATATCTCATGTGCTTTGCACATCTTAGATCCTCAAAGTACATGAGATTTTGATTTGACTGGAAAGGGTAATTGAAAGTACAGACTTTACAGGCAGTTTTGTTTGCCAGCTTTGATCAAAGGTGAAAGCATAGAGAGAGTTAGTGTAGGAGGATCATCCAGTACTACAAAACAGGGTAATTTTTGTCCAGTGTGTCTTGATGGCACTGCTGTGAAAAGCTATGAATTTAATATTTCTTGATGTTGAATCTTTTTATCAGACAACATAAAAGAATACCATTTCATTAACTTTTTTAGGCATGGTATTTTTTTTTCCAGTCTGAGAAAACAAAGTACACGTGCTTTATTTTGTGTGACAGCTGTGTTTAGTAATATGTGATACTGAGTTGTCAGTCCTTTTTTAATGCCACATCTTCATCATAACATACAGAAGTACAACTTGTCTTAGAGAATATGACATCTGGAGGCTGTGACTTTTAGAAATGCTCCTTAAGTTTTTGTCCCTGTATAAAATGGCAGTGTTCTGTAATTAATCTATAACCAGACTGGTAATGTGTTGCAGCCAACATTCTGAGGGCAGCTGCTGGATGCATGCAGAGTGTGTGATTCCTTTGATGACCAATTCCTTAGCACGCTGCGTAGAGCAAAACAGTAACTTTCCATGTGTGCCAAGAACAACATCCTCACATTGGCACTCTTTGATTGGAAAATGCTACAGAAGCCACTTCCTTGACATGCTGGCACCTCTTATTGGGAAAAGATTTTAGCTTATATATATGTGGTTAGATTTTACTGGTTAAGGGACTGATAACAGAGAATATAAAAAACAGCCACTCTGAGCAATAGTTACTTTGGTTAGGGACTTATGTTAGGAACAGCTTGTGGGGTTTAGGGCTGCTAGGGACTTCTACTTCTTCTGGGCTTCAGTTTAGGGATGCTGCTAGGGATACACTTGGGACTTCTGTTAGCTGCTTTGTTAAGGGCTTCTGGGACTTCTGCTGTTAAGGGCACTCTGAGACTCTCATAATGCAAGGGATTCTACAACGCAGCAATAAAGGACTTCTGGGAGGACTTCTGAGATTCTCTACCCTCTGCGTTTCTGGAATCTCGTTGCTATATGTCAGTGGGGTTCATGCCTTTGTTTGTCACCCAATGGCCCCCGAATCAGGGAGTAAAACAGTAATGGGAGGGAATATGGAACTCACTTCCAGGAATTAAATCAGACTAATAGCAGCAAGGTTGTTCTGCCTATAGCAGAATATCAGTGGCTTTTCTAGCATAAATTTACAACAGTATAAAATATATTAAAAACATACTCAGTGAGGTTTTTTTCTTTTGGGCTGTGAGTAATTGTTCATCTATAACCTCACTGTGATCTGGGCATCCTTGTTTTAGCATATGTTATTCTTAGGAACTCGCATGTTCTTCATCTGCTGTGTGCTGTCTTGGTGAACTTGTAATCCAGTAGCTAAAAGAAGCCTGGCTGTTACTATTAACAACCAATTGCTTCCTTTTTTGAACTAATACTGAAGCCAGCAGAGTTCCCCAGTTTTCGAGTTGAAGATCTGATTCAAGACTAAAGTGATTTTGCATTTGAGTGTATTAGAAACTGATCTCTACCACTGCAGTAACTGGTGAGAACATTATTTCAAACCCTGGACAGATGTCAGATCTCTTTGTGTTAGTCCACCTTTCAGCTTCTCTGCTAGTGCAATATTTAGAGTGTTGTTACGTGCAAGATGTAACAGCAAAGTGGGAAAGAGCAGTTTGTTTTAGGGTATCCCAAAGTGCAGAAAAGTATTAATGTGCATGATTTCTTTCTCTCTTCTTCGAAGCTTATGTTCAAACTTGAGTATTCTGTTAGTTTTCTGTAGTAGTGGTTGGCATCATATGGAGAGATCATGAGAAATTGTGAATTATGATGCTGATTGACTTCAGTTCAGCCACTGACACTACCATGGTGTCTTGCTATCTGGAGCAGAACAGAAAATAAGTTCAGAATATCTAGTTAAGAATTTAACCAGATATGAATAAGTTGATGTGAGGAAAAATGAGCAGCCACTACTTCATGATCTGGGTCTAACTGTAGAATAAGTGTGACTGATGCAACATTAAGCATTTTTCTGTTGGTGAGCTCTTTCCACAAAATGCTAATAACCACTCAGGAAGTCAAATATGCTTAAAGATTTATTTTAATTCATCAATTTCTTATCCTCAGCATTTTATAATGGATATGTGCCTTGTGATGCATAATCCTACTATACTGACTGTAAAAAAGATGCTTCTGCTTTTCTTTCCAAAATGGCGTACTGTAGAATACTTGTTGTACATGCAATAGGAGTAGAGACAGTGGTCTTTTTTTTTTTTTTTTCCCCACACAATGGCTTATTTGTGATGCTGAAGATCAGCTTTCAGCAGATTGCTGAAAAAAAAAACAAACAACATAAAACCCCAACAACAAAAAAAGACCCACAACAGAACAGACACACTGAATATCTGGCAGTACTAGTCTTCTCTGCAGATGTCATCTGAAAAGCATGACATTTTAAATGGCCTTCAGTTAAGTCTGCATGGAGTGTCACTTCAGTTCCTAAATGATTAAAAACATAGAAGTGAGTTATTTTAAAGTGAGGGCCAGTTTGCAGAGTGGTAGATTTCTTAGATTTAGCTAATGAAAGTGTTTGTAGGTAGGTTTAGAAAACTCCAGCTCTTACCCACCCTGTGTGTGCAGAGCAACAAAATCTAGTAGTTCAGGCATCATTTTTTTTTGGCAGCCCTGCTGTTGATTTGTTGCAGGGAGAAGGCACTCGCTCCAAACTCTTATTTCCCAATTTCCATCTTATCAAAAAGAGATAGCTTGCCTATCAATGGATAAAAATTTTGCTGAAAATGTAATGTTATTAGGAAGTGTGATGAGACTGAGTGGTTCAGCAGTAACATAAAATGTAAAATGTTTCCAGAAGAACAGATATATTTCCTCTTGCTTGTTTCCCAACTGAATTTTTTTTTTACATTCTTTTATTAGTTTTTCAGGTTTTTGCAGTACTCCACAGTTCTTTGTAAGTGTACCTTCTTACCAGTGGTCAAAAAGAGAAGAATGATCTGGCAGGCCATGTCTGACTTTTGCTTCTCTTGCTGTCTGTATCTGTCTTTAATTTTTATTGCCTTTGTTGCTCTAAATTTTTTTCCTCTTTATCCAGTTTGTACAAACACAGCTTTCATATTCTTTTTTCTCTTGATGCCTTCCATCCTAAAGATACAATTCATGTGTTAGTGTTCTGTCCCAGGCTGCTAGATTTTAGAAGGGTTATATTGCTACTGTTGTATCTTGGGTTTCTTGTGCAATCAGGAAATGGTAATTAAAAAAAAAATCCATTGCTCTCCCATTATCTAATTAATAATAAAATTCTATAAATTAATTTCATATGTATTCATTTCTATGTTCTAATTGTACACATTTTTTAGTTCTGTTGGTATAATGACAACTTGTGCCTAGTTTCCTGCAGTTATTATTTTTTTTTTAATGAAAACAACAAACAAGAACGCTCTCAATTTCACTGTTATTTTGACACACAGATATTTTGCTCATAAATAAAATTGGGTAATAAGATATGTATGTTAAGGACATTGCAGGAGCAGATGATTTCATTGCTTAAGATATTCCATTGGTGTAGTAGATGATGCTGACTCATATACCAAGGGAATTAACATTTATCAATTCTGTTTCTGTAAGGATTGTTACAAAATCAGCCAGACTCTTGTTGCAAACCCCTGCCTCCTGGCCAGCTTAGTTATCTGAGATGCTCCTTTGCGTTTTGTGATTGAGTAGATTCCTTCTCAAATGATTGTGTAATTAGCAGTTTTGCCAAAGGAAAGGGGATTTCTCTTTCGGCTCTTGTATTTGCTTTTTCCTTGTGAACAATAAGAACCCAGTAACTAAAAATAGCGTTTAAAAGAGTAGGAGTTGAAACGTCCTCTCAAAACGATGGGATAGTGCCCTGGTAGAGCAGCTGTTGCCAGCCTGCTAAAGCTTGGGTTTAAATTCAGACGGAAGGGGCCCTGCTGCTTGGGCGGAGCTCCCCCGGGCGGCACCTTAGCTGCACTGGTCCTGTGTCCACGCAGATGTGCTCGCTTAAAACTGCAGTTAAGCACCAGATCAAACTGTTGATTCCTTTAAAATATTTACCAACATTGAGAGACAAGTGTTCAGTATTAATATGAATAAATAACTTTTTCCCCCCCTTCTCCTGTTCTTCCCTCCCAAGAGAAATATGACAGGTTTTAAAGCTCTGATAACAGAAGCAAGACTATGAGTCTTTTAAATAGATGCATACTCCTTGATGGTGTTTTTACACACCCGTTTTACCAACAGGTGGTTATGAATTGAATTCTGAAACGTTAAGAAGGCAAATATTATATTAAAATATTAATTATTATTTATAAATACAATTTTTTTCCAAAACCTGATTAATAGGTACGGGTGTCAAGCTGTAGTATATTTATAATGTATATGTACAGTATATAGGCAATATTAACAATTTAAACAGTATTAAAGCAGACCGTGAAAATAACACCGGGAATGTGCGGCGGTGTCCACTAGGGGCAGACTCGACAGGAACCTTGCCAAAACGGCGGCGGTTAGACAGACAGAACCTGTTTCAAAGAGGCTTTATAGAGATAATCAATTACTCACAATATTATTTCTGCGGAATCCTCTCAGGGGCTGCAATATAGTCCAGGTTACACAGAGCAATGGGGAGTTCCACCCAAGTGGAGGGGTGCTGCTCCTAAACCTGTCCCATTCTTTTCTGCAGCAGAAATTAAGAGGAATGTTAGGCTATATGCTGTTTTCTCAATATCATGGGTATAGTAAGTTTTTTCCTTTTTTGTCTTTGTTTCTTATTTCATCTATCTTTTTCAGCTAGCAGCTATGCAGGCAGTGCATGAAAAGGGTGTGTGGAATTACTTTTTAAGCCCAGCTCAGATATTTTCAATTGTTCAGGCTCTTCCAAGTTTAAAATAAGCAGTTAGACTTGTTATGCGACACTGTCTTCACTTATGTTTGATTTAGTTGTCGTTTGCCAAGACTATCAACATGCCAGATATTCAGTGAAAGATATTAAACTTTTAATTAATTATTTAATTAATTATTTACTTTGAGAGAACAGTGTGAAATGAAATTCTCACTTTCCTCTTCCTACCCTTCCTAATGGGGGAAATATTTTTAGCAGGCCTGTGGTGACTGGACAAGGAGTAATGGTTTTAAACTGAAAGAGGGTAGATTCAAATTAAAAGGAAGACATTTTTTGCAATAAGGGTGGTGAAATTCTAGCACAGGTTGCGCAGAATGGTGGTAGATACCTCATTCCTGAAAACATTCATGGTCAGGTGGACAGGGCATCTGATACAGTTGAAGATATCCCTGGTCAATGCAGGGTGGTTGGACTAGATGGCTTTTAAAGCTCCCATCCAACCAAAGCCATTATGATTCTGCTGCCCCATCTCTCTGGACCTAATTGTGCAGTCAAGGACATCTGTGATAAAGCATAGCTTGAACAGCATCAAGGTTGATCCATTTAATAAGTCTTTGGATATTGCCAAGAGAAATGGCACTGTAGTTTTGTCTCATCTCTATATGTGTATGCATACATGCATGTGTTTGATTCGCTCTGGGAGGACTTTTTGTGTTGCTGCTTATGTCAAGCTTATGAATGCTTCCAGGCATTTGTTTGCTACCTTACACAAATAATACATGATGCTTGATAGCAGGGAGCATGGGTGTTGGTACTCACAGACCAGACAAAAGCTTCAGTGAACTTTGTTACCATGCTTATGGACCTAGCAGACCAAGTGCCCTGTTAAGAACAGGCCACCCTCTTGAAAGGATTTGGCATTGACAAGATAGCAAGCACAGGACTTGTGCACAAGTTCCTGCAGTGTTCTCTTTCCCTAGCTCTGAAGGTAGGCAGTGATGACACACAGATGGTTATGGATCTCTTATGTCTTCTGTTATTGCATGGTAATACTTTTGGCATATAACAGTCTGTTTGATGAGGGTGCAAGGAAAAATAAGTTTGTTCTAGCAGTTTCCTGAGCACATCCATTATTTGCTGTTGATCCCATTCTCTGATCTTGTGAGGTTGAACTTAGCCTTTTAGGAGGCCTGCGGTGGCTACAGTCTGGGTAGAGGCATTCTTTCTTTGCCAACAGCATTCTTTGACATCCTTCTGTAGAGCAACAAGGAGCAATCAGCTCGTTTTGCTTGTGCCTCTGCTAGTAGACATCTCTAATCATTTTTTTATTCAAAGTACTGTAAAGGAATATAGTATCAGGAATTGCATAGAAGATAAAGCAATACTGCACAGAGGTAGCTGAATCTAATTACTGAATACAATTTATGCAGTATTTAATCCTGTTTCTCATAGTTTACACCTGCCTCAGAAGCAGAAATGATGGCATATAACCTGGTAACATTTTTTTCTATTTCAAATACATATGTGTGGTATCATTTGGCTAAAGGGAAAGCAGCATTTATATGGTGTGTATCCTATGAATGTAAGAAGTAGGCCTTTGCTCTTTTCAATTAAAGTGTGCAGCAGCTACAGCTGTGAGATGCTTTTGTTTCCCTGAAAGGAAACTGCAACATAACATTGCACCCTTCCCACATGGCCTCATGCTCATTAAGTGTTCTCTTGAAGGGCAGGGGCTGGGTGAGCTTGCAGGAGTAACTCAGCATCACTGTTGTTTCTTCAGGGCTAGAATTAGATTTAGGACACAAAGTTCATCAGTGGGTTGTCGCGTGTGGGAAGAAGCCTCATGATCCTAGTGCCTGTGTTAGTAAAAATTGCTCCTGACTCTTCCACTCTGCTCTGGTTTTAGTTACTCTCTGCTTTTCTGCTGGGTTCAGCATTCTTTCCGCAGCCAGGGTGGTGAACGGTCCATGGTGCTAAGGCTGGTTACTGTTTGCCTTCCAGCTCTAGGAGTGGGTTAATGAATCATTGTAGGTGGATATGCATGGGATTAGGCACATGTATTCTGGCATACCTGCTAACCAGGTAGGCAGCAGAGGAGTAATTTTTGTTTATCAGTGCTGATGAGGAACAAACCCCAAAATTTAGATTTTGAGTAATGAAAGCTGCTAATGCTTTTGTTTAGTTCTGTCAATGTATGAAGCACAGAGCAGTAATGTTTTGGGATACATCATGAGTGTGTGATGGCCCACCAAGAGTAAGATTTTACCTGCTCTGTTGTAGTAGGATAAAGAGATTTGCCAAAATGATAAAACTGAGCTCTTGTAATGACATGGCTTTTAAATAACCTTACTTCTTGAGTAGTTTATCTTTTAAAGTAGAATTTTGTAGAGGAAAGAAAAAGTATGTTTTACCTATATATACCAGTATTTTTTTTTTGCTGCACACTGTAATATAAAAGGGGGTGCAAAAAGGGAAAAAGCTTTAGTTTTGGCTTTGCTGTGGCCTGTGTTTCAAGCATGGCGCTCAAAATTATAAACAAGGTCTGGTACTGGAGGTTACTACTTTTGCTTCAAGAAGTGGAGAAAAATATGCATATATTTTTGATTTAGTTCCAAAATAAGAGGTAGCATTTTTTCTGCAGGATCTCTTAGAACTCTGTGCTATGATGAGGGACCAGGTCTGGCTTTCAGAAATTTTGAATGCTGTCTTTAAGTCTTTCAGCTGCTTTTTCACCATCTGTGCTTCTGTATTCAGTGTGGAAAACCTGAGACTCAGCTAGGAATGTGGGTCTATCACTTTTGTTTTGATAGATTTCACTGTGTTTCTCCTGCCTTGTGACTTTGTTTGGGTGTAGTTTGTGTTTGGCTCCACAGAAGAGTATTGTTGGGAGGAATCTTGCTCTGTAAGCTGCATCCAGGATTTCCCTGGATGGGAATGTCCGACTAAACATCAGAGAGGATGCTACATCTGCAAGTGATTGTCATTTCTCTTTAGGAAGAACAGTGCCAGCATGTATCAAGTGAACAACTGTTACGTGCTGTCTCGGGGAGTGCTCTCTGTATGCTGGTAATTTCACCAATTATCACTATGCCACTGACTTTCCTATTTCAGAGGAGGTGATCAAAGAGTTTGTGGTGTGGCAATACCAACTTTATCTTGCATCCTCAGATTTCCTTGACCTCTCGGACTGATTTTAGAACTGGAAATGATATAAAGTCAGGATGGCAATGCACAAATATAGACTTACTTGGTTTTTTAATTTATTTTTTTTTAATCTGCTTCTTTTTGCTACCTTCCTTATACTTGGTATTTCCAGTTTTCAGTAAGAGGTAGTAAGAACATAAGAGAAATGTGCCTTTGCAGATCTAAAAGGCAGCTGTTTGAATATTCAGGGCAGTACCATGCAGTTGCTCTCTTCATCGCAAAGCTTCTCTAGGTGTGATTCTGCTGGTGTTCTGCTTTGTTCTGCTGCTTGCAAGTTGTGTTCAGACTGGAGAAGGCAGCAAGTGGGGCTGTCAGCATAGAGATGAAACTAAGCTCTGCCAAGGTTCTGGCAGGCTGAAAACTTGGCTTTTTGCAGGGTCAATGGCAGAACTCCCACTGACTTCTCCAGGTCCAGGATTTCTTTGTTTGGATTTCTTTATTTTGGTTTTTATTGGTTGTGAGGAGGAAAACAAAGTTAATCCCTTCCCTCTTCCGTTTTCAATCAGTGTTCCCAGGTGGCAGCTTTCAGATGAGACAGACACCCTTGTTTCAGGATAGTCTGCCAAAAAGTTGTGTAGCCATGCAATGCCATATTTTAATGTGATTTTCATATAAGATGAAGTATAATTGATTATGTTCTTTGCCTGTATTTTTTGGCAGGGAAAGGTTTGTTGTTTTTTTTTTTAGCCATTGGTTTGATTTCAGTTTAATTGACAGAGGGAAAGATAAGTCTAATATAATTGCTTTTTATAAGTCTGTGGAAAGTTGGTAGCTAGTAGTAAGGAAAGGCCTTGTAACCACCTGACTGAGAGCACAGTTGCAGGATAAGGTCTACAGTTGGTCATTAATGCTGCAGAAGTGAGCATTAATTTCTTTAGAACTGAGAAAACTTTCAATGAGACTTTTTTATATCAAATTCAGCCCTGACAAGACAAGGAAGCTGAAGGAGATCAGACATGATTATATTTCTTTGGTTTTGACAAGGGTACAGAAATATTTTCTATTGGTTAAAAGACCAGCTCTAAATGATCATGATTTTGGCACTTGCATTTGAGATAAGTGCACCTTTTGCCGTTTCTGGTGTAATTGTGGCAGTTCATGTTACAAGGCAGTCTTCATGTGGGTTTTGTAGACTGCTGAGTTTGCAGCTAGCTCAGGCTGTCACTGCTGTGATCCCAGTCAGTACTTACAGAGCAGCCTCAAGTATGCTTTCACTGGGTCATCTCTGAGTAGCATTTAGAGCTTCCAAATGGTAGATACCTTTGATCTCTCTGTAATATTTTCTCATACCTTAAGATGTAACACCATTCCCATGGCTTCTAGTCTGTTGTCAGGGATGATGCACGGTCTGGGTTTTACTCTGGAAAGTCTGTAATGGCTCTGACTCATCTGTCTCCTGTGTCCTGAGCCAGTGTGGCACATCAGTAAGATGCCCAGCATAACTGTCCCTGACTTCAGTATGTGTGATAAAGAGGGTGGGTATTTGGCTGCTTCCTCTCTGATTTGAAACTATCTGGGTGTGTGGACATGCCTGATTTATCAGGATATCCTTCAAGGCATGAGGCTGCTAAGTGCTCAGTTGATAACATCCTTTTTTGTTTTGTGAGATTTGAAGTTCATTAAGTACCACATGTGTCTGCAAAATACATTAAACAGAATTTTAAATGGAAACTAAGTAAACGGGTGGGGTTTTGTTGACATTTAAAAAGCATGAAAACATTTCTGCTCTTACTTGAGAAGTTTATGTCAACGTTCCTAGTTTTTCACTTAAGGAACACTTACTGTGAGAGGAGTTTCCACCCAAGGGACACTTACTATGAGAGGGGTTATAGAGGAATGGTGTGGAGAAAGCCTCTGCAGCTGTTGCAAGTCTTGTGAGCTGATAAGACTGCAAATGAGTTTGACTAAGTTAGAGGTTCTGTACTAGTTGCTCTCTATATCAAAGCTGAGTGTTGTCCATAATTATGCAGTGTTGAGGGTAGGTTGGCTTTTTTTTGTGGTGGTGGGTTTTTTTGGGTTGCTTGTTTGTTTGGTTTGGGGTTTTGGTTTAGTTTGATTGTTTAAAATGAATAATTAGAGGGAAAATTGATACAGAAAGGACTAGATTCTACAAACTGTTGTTGTATGGATGAGTTCTTGCCAAATTCCTGCTGGAGTCCATGGGATGAAATCTGCTCTGTACCTGTTAAGTTGCCTTTGCCTTAGAGGGCAGAGAGGATTCCAGAATTTTTTGAGCACTGTGAAAATACATAGAATCTCTACCTTTTTTTTTCTTTTTTGTCTTTCCATTTTATCTCATCTGAAGAAAGACAATCTTTGCATGACGTTGCCACAAAGGTGGAAGAACCAGGACCACTTCTGTTTGAAATAAAGATCATGTTTTGTCAGCATAGGATTGTAAAGTCCAGGCTGCATCCTATTACTTGGTAGTTATATATTAATAAAATATAGGTCCAAAGGGCTTGTGTTACCTTGTCTTGAAGTTCTTAATCTGGTGAATTTTTTCTTTGTTTCTCTTGCATTTCTTCTATGTGCCGTACTACAGAAACTCTGCTCTTGTGGTCAGTTTGTTTTTCCTCTTCCACTTTGGGAAGCCTGATGCTGTTACTGAGAACAGTGCTGGTAGGTTATTTTTTTTCATTGTACAATAAAGTGAGCCTTGGTAAAAGGCACTGTATATTTGTGTATTAGAATCAGCTGCTTGTTTATATTCTTTCTCATTATCAAGGGCTGGATTGAAGCATTTATGTAAGCCATGAGTTCCCACTTGTAACTTTTACTCACAGACTAACAGCAGCACAGACTATCCTCAAGTATGAAGAAGGCTTAGCAAGTGTCTCTGTACTGAGCGAGTGAAAGATGTTTGTGGAGAAAATATTTCTGTTGAGCTAAATTTAGTTAGAGTTTAGCTCACACAGAAGAATGCAGCTTTTTTTATAGTGTGCTGTGTTTATAGTATGGAAAGTACCTACCCTGATTAAAACAGGCTTTTAAATCACATACTTTCTCTGTGAACAAAAGGCTTTTATTACAGAGTGCATTTGTGTTGTCCTTTGTAATCATCGTAGCTCTGACAGAGAGAGATGAATTTTTTCTCTAACTCGCTTTCAACAGCATTAACAGGCTTCTTGGCACCTTCTCAGACTGCAGTTGCTGGAGCCCACTAGAAAGTAGCTGCTCCTGCAAATCCACGGTAGAGCTGTGGATTTCAATCTGTGGTTCATGAAGCTACTCTCTACTACTGAGATGTTTTAAAAGTTGGCTAGGAAATGCAAATTCGTGCCATGTATCACTCTGCAAATGTGAAGTTTAAGGGGATTTGCTTAAACTGAAATAGCTTGAGACCTGTCATTTGGGAAAAGGTTGAAAACTAGGCATTTAAAGCAGTTGCAGTGTTTCAGGAGAATATGTAATCACTATTGTGGAAAAGTTTCTATGAAGTCATCTGAACTGTTGCTAGGTAAGAGAGACTGTAGTGGGAATTTTTTCCCTTTTCCTTTCTCTGCTGTCTCTTAAGGAAACCTAGGTCTTCCAGGCTCAGGACACTTGCTGCCTTCTTTTTTTCCCATCCTGTTTGATTCATTGTGAGGAGCACTGTATTGGAATTGTCCCCTACATGATAGGACAAGCTTCAAAACCAGAAAGCCTGTTTGTGTCAAGAAACAAGTTGATGTGAGTCTCTGAAGCTGCTTGTATTGATGCAGCTGATGTTATGGAGGGCAAGAATTACATAATTTATAAATTGATCTGGGGTCCTTAAATGCTGCACCATGTGACTGAAAAGCTAGTTTGGCATGATCTAGTTTTATCCAAAACTCGCATGTTTCTCACCACCTGCTTACTAATAAAAACTGTAGGCAAACATAAAGGGATCTGAGCAGAAGATGAATCCAAATTTTTTTCTTATTTTTGTTTTTAATAGACAGGTAAATACCTGAGGAGTTTGATTCACAGACATATAGAAAGTCAAGGTAGTTTGACAAATGATAAATCCTTCACCTTTTTTATTATCACTTCCATGAGGAGGAATATAGAAGCTGCAGATTAGTGACTGATGACTCACCAGGTGTATATGGGATAAAAAGTGAATGTTCAGGGAAGATTTCCTATGGAAGAGAAATTGCAGTATGCAAGTAAATATCACAGTAGCTCTCCTTGCTTATTTGTGGAGAAAGTGATTTTTTTATGCACACAGGAACTGAAAGTATTTTCATCACTGCATCAGTGTCCTGCTGAGCTCTCACTGACGTGCATTTTCAGGGCAGTGTAGTGATTTCTTGCAGGTTGAAACAGATCATAAAAATTGTTGGTCAAACACAAATATTGATTAAAAACTGCAGAGGATTCAGATTTTTTTTCTGAACTAATTTTTTCATGATGTAATGTTGCTTTTACTTGTTTTTCTCTGCCAGAAGGTTTATATTGTTACTCCAAACAGTATGTTTAGTCTTTTTGTCTGTGAGACTGCAGATTGTCTCGAATTAAAGAGTTTAGTTTGATAACAATCCTGTACAGTTTGTAATTTTACTTTTTTTTTTTTTTCCCTGAATACTGTTTTGCCCTTGTCTGATTCAACCACTAAGTTTTGGAGGCTTTATGGTTTAGAGTGCTGTTTCTGTGCCATCACACAGCACATACAAGATAATAAGGTTATCAGGCCCAGTCAGCATGGGCTTAGGAAAGGCAGGTCCTGTCTGACTAAACCGATTTTCTTCTACAATAAAGTGACCTGCCTGGCAGATGAGGGAAGAACTATGGAGATTGTCTACCTGGACTTCAGTAAAGCCTTTGACACTGTCTCCCACAGCATTCTCCTTCAGAAACTCATGGCATAAGGCTTGGATAAGTGTACTTTGCATTGGATAAAAAAGTGGCTGGATGGCTGGGCCCAAAGAGTGGTGGTGAATGGAGTTAAATCTGGCTGGTGCCCAGTCACTAGTGGTGTCCCCCAGGGTTCAGTACTGGGGCCTGTCCTCTTTAATATCTTTATTAATGATCTGGATGAGGGTATTGAGTGCACCCTCCATATGTTTGCAGATGACACCAAGCTGGGTGGCTGTGTTGATCTGCTGGAGGGTAGGGAGGCTTTACAGTGAGGTCTAGATGGGCTAACTGTATGAAATTCAATAATGCCAAGCGTCAGGTCCTCCACCTGGGTCACAACAACCCGTGGTAAGTTACAGATTTGGGGATGTGTGGTTGGAATGCTGCAGCTTGGAGAGGGATCTGGTGGTATTGATTGATAGCTGACTGAACAGGAGTCAGCAGTGTGCTGAGGTTGACAAGAAAGCCAATGGTATCCTGGCCTATATTAGAAAGACTGTGGCCAGCAGGAACGTGGAGGTGATCATCCCCCTGTACTCAGCACTGGTGAGGCCACACCTTGAGTACTGTGTCCAGTTCTGGGCCCCTCACTATAGGAAGGACATTGAGGTGCTGGAGTCTGTCCAGAGAAGGGCACCAAAGCTGGTGAAGGGCCTGGAGCACATGGCCTTTGAGGAGCATCTGAAGCAGCTGGGGTTTTCATTGTAGAGAAGAGGAAGCTGAGGGGAGACCTTATTGCTCTCTCCAACTGCCTCAAGGGTGGTTGCATTCAGGATGGGGCCAGCCTCTTCTCCTTGATGACAAGTGACAGGACTAGAAATGGTTACAAGCTGTGCCAGGAGAGATTTAGACTGGATATTAGGAAATACTTCTTCACTGAAAGGGTTATCAAACATCAGAATAGTCTGCCCAGAGCAGTGGTGGAGTTGCTGTCCCTGGAGATGCATGTAGTCCTGGTGCATAGGGACCCTTCAGTACTAGGTCGAAGATCGGACTGGATGATCTTCGAGGTTCTTCCAACCAGATATATTCTGTGATATGTTGCCTGTCTCTCTGGCAGCTTGCCAATAAAGTAAAAATTGAGTTTGTGATGGTTTTATATCTTTGTAAAGTATACTGCTTGTTTGGTGCAAGTTGTGGCTTTTCTGTCTGTCACACATGGCACGTAGCCTGGTACTGAAGAATGAGTTGTCTTCATGGTGCTTTCAAAGATCTATAGTTTTGCAGTGTTGCATGCTAAGAAGTGATATCGTTTATAGTTGATCTTTTCATGATTCTTCCTTATGAAGTATGATGAGCCAGATTTAATACTACTTAGAGCAGAGGAAGAGCACAGAGTTTGTTTCATGTAGAGTAACAACCCAAATATAACTGGATGAAACCTCACTCTGACTCCACTCCTGCTGTTCTGACTTGGAGGAATGTAAATATAACTCTTCCTTGAGTTAGGTCTGGACTTGACACAGCATTTATGTTTGTGTCTTCATAGGAGCACACTTTATACCTGACAGAACAATGGTTATTTCATATCCTAATCATGGAACTGATTCATCACCCGGGACATAGAAAGCAAAGAGTAGGATCAAGTGCATCATTAAAAAATTAGTTTATTTTTAGATAGGATGTAAAAATAAAATGCAGCTTCATTGAAAAATGTCATTATACAGAAAAATGGCATGTATTAGAGGAACTTTTTTAAGCAATCAAAAATTACGGCTGAACAAACATATTTACTTATTCATGTGTTTATACTTTGCTCATGGGAAATTGTTTCTTTTTGCTTTTATTTCTCAAGGAGAAGAATGAAGGCTCGCGCTCCTCCTCCGCCAAATCAACCTTCTGCAGCAAGTAGAATTCACAGAGAGCAGAAGTCACCTGCAGACACAGCTGTAACTTCTGATCAGAACCTTGTTAGCATGAAGGAGAACATGATAAACAGATGGGTGGACTTCACAGTCATTTTACCCAGTGGAGTAGAGCAGAAGAGCACAGTACAAGGAAGGTAATGCTTTGATTGGTTTCTACTTTCTGGAGCCCTCCATTCCCTGTGGGATTCTTGCTGATATTGATGACTCCCTTTCTGAGTTGATGGGGTTTCGCTGTCATGCTTCTCTGGAGCTGTTGTACCAGAGAGTCCTGAGAGCCATGTGTTAGGAAGCCTCTCTGCTGGGGCAGCTCTTGTGTCACTGTTATCCCCATGGATCACCCTCAGCATGTGTATGGATCCTTACCTTCCATGGAGTGCTGCTGTGCTAGTCTTAGGTTATATCACATCCCAGTGTGGAGAGGTTTTGATACAGTGGAAGTAGGTGCTGCTGGCAAAGAGCAGTCCTGACAGCATGCCTGTTTGGAGTCATGCCAAGAAGCAAGCTCAGATGAATGATTCATCACATCCAGAGATCCTGCCTTCACAAATACATTGTTACTGTGTAGACAGCAAATCATCTGGTGGTGGTTAGGAAGCCTTTTCTACATAAAGTGTGTTGTTTTCCACAGGAAGAGTAGAGGCTTCTCCTTGTCACTGTGTACAATCAAGGGCAAACAGTATTGCAAAGACCGTTTTGAAATAACCTTCTTCATCGTGGTCTCTTTCTTCTTATGATCTCTGTGAGAACTGTTTTGAAAGAGGGAGACTTAGTACTTTAAGAAATAATTTGGAAGAGTTTTAAAAATACGTTCAACATTATGATGGAAATGTTTCAGACAATGCTGTGGTAAGTAGTGGTCAAGAAACTGTAGAAAGTGATGATACCTGATTAGGATGATATGTAGATGCCTGCCTGTGCTTATTTAACACTTGGGGATTGCAGTGGTTAGGCTGCATTCATTGCTTGTATATTAGTCTATTTTGATAGCTGAGGAGGGTATGTACAGCAGCTATGTAGTGTCTGGTATTTTTTCTTCCCCCTAATTTTATTGTAGAAATTGCTGTTCACTTAACCACTCTCAGGAGACAAATACAACTTGTATGGGTCAGCCCCAGAGCCAGTGTTGTTGAAGGTTTTAAAGGAAAGCAGTGCCTGTCAGATCTCTCAGATTACACATGTAGTGATCAAGTTTTTATAGGGAGGTTTGGATTTAAAGAGAGAAAGAAGACAACATGAAAAGTAGAACACGACATCAAACCCACCATGAAACAAACACTTCAAGAGCCCTTCATAAGTGGTGTGTTAATATGACCTTTTGAAGAACATACAAGCTACAGGAGCAGAGAACAAATGGGAACTCACAGGAACGCAGGATATTAGGAGTTGGAAGGGACCTCAGTAGATCTTCCAGTCCAACCCCCCTGCCAGAGCAGGACCATAGAATCTAGCACAGGTTGCACAGGAAAGCATCCAGATGGGTCTTGAAAGTCTCCAGAGAAGGAAACTCCACAACCTCTCTGGGGAGCCTGTTCACAGTGCTCTGTGAACTTCTTCCAGACACTCACAGTGAAGAAGTTCCTCCTCATGTTGAGGTGGAACCTCCTGTGCTGTAGTTTATACCCATTGCCCCTTGTCCTATCACAGGGTGCAACTGAGAAGAGCCTGTCCCCTCCCTCTTGACACCCAGCCCTCAGACATTATTTATAAACATTTATTAAATCCCCTCTTAGTCTTCTCCAAACGAAATATCTCCAGGTCTCTCAGCTTCTCCTCCTAAGGCACATGTTCCAGTCCCTTAATCATCCCTGTAGGACTCTCTCCAGTAGATCCTTGTCCCTCTTAAACTGGGGAGCCCAAAACTGGACACAATATTCCAGGTGAGGTCTCACTAGGACAGAGTAGAGGGGGAGGAGAACCTTGCTCAATCTGCTGGACACACTCCTCTTAATGCACCCCAGGATCCCATTGACCATCTTGGCCACAAGGGCACATTGCTGTCCCATGGATCACTTGTCCACCAGGACTCCCAGGTCCTTCTCCACAGGGCTGCTCTCTGATCACCTCCTGACCTGTACTGGTGCAGTTTATTATTCCTTCCCAGAAGAAGGACTCTGCATTTATCCTTGTTGAACCTCATTAGGTTCCTCTTTGCCCAGCTCTCAGTCTTGTCTAGGTCTTGCTGAATGGCCACACAGCCTTCACAGATGTGTCAGCCAAGCCTCCCAGCTTGGTATCATCAGCAAACCTGCTGAGCAGACACTCTGACCCCTCATCAATGTCATTGATGAAGATGTTGTACTGATTCCTGGGGGATTCCACTAGTTATAGCTCTCCAGCTATTCTAATGCAGTGTTAGAGGGGTAAAGAAATCCTGCTTTAAAAATGCCAGGTAATAGAATCATAGAACCACAGAATCACAGCATGGTTTGGGTTGGAAGGGACCTTTAAAGGTCACCTAATCAAACCCCCCTGCAGTCAGCAGAGACATCTTCCACTAGAGGATGTTGCTCGTAGTGCCAGATAATCTGACCTGGAATGGTTCCAGTCTAACCCATGCTGGTGCAGGGGGTTATTCCTACCTCTCCTCCCAGCCAGTGCTCAGAGAGGCATTTGAAGGCAGGATGCACCTCTGCATGTCTGATCTTTCAGTAAAAAAAAAAAAAAAAAAAAAAAAGTACTTTATCACCTGGGTCATAGAGTATTTTAAATCAATTAGAGAGCTGAATTCACGAGTTGTGTGTATAAGAGATACAGGCAGTGTGGACTTTGCTGCTTCAGTGTACACTTGATTTTACTTATAGGCAATTCTGAAACAATGGAAGGCACGTTAGCTTAATTTCAAGTAGATTTACTCACTTGAGCAAATATAATCTGCTAATTTTTCAACATTTCCAGACTTTTCTCCTTGTGGAATAAGATAAATTTCTTCCACTAGAACCAAAAGCATCAAAGTAAAAACACTGAAATCAATGAGAAAAATTCAGATTTACTATCACAATCCCTGTATAATAAACATTGTCTCATACAGTGTTCATTGCCACCACCATTGCTATCACATACCCTGAGACTTAGTATTTTTATTCTAAGAGTCTTTACTTAGTGGACTAAATCTTGAAAGAAATGTTTAAAATTAAAGCTTAGTTTCTGTGTCTGTCTATGTCAATCACTCTAAGCAACCAAAATGTTTTCTGTTCTGTGTAGGTATCCACATCTTTCCATTGTCTCTGTGACAGGTCTATGCCCCTGATGTAGATGGCAGTTAAACTCCTGCTTGTGCTAATCTGCTAATCTGAGTGTTACCAGTAGCATCCCTCAGTGCTGTCTTGAGCACTTGGAGCAGAGAGTGTTGCGGTCACTGGTTCAGGGGCCGTTGGTGACCAATGATGCACGAACCCTGTTGCTGCTCCACAAGAGAAGTCCAGAAATGGACACAGTAGAGAATCTCAGAAGTCCTTTACTACAGCATTGCAGAATCTGAGAGTCTCAGTGTTCCTAACAGAAGTCCCAGAAGCCGCTTAACAGAATCCCTCTATTCCCCGAAGTAGCTGATTATGTAGTATTTCTTATCTTGCACATTAACTCACTTAACCAGTAGAGTTCAGCCCTGACCACAAGCTAAAAATATTCCCCTATAAAAGGTGTTAAAAATAGCTCTATATAAAAGCAAGGCCAGCATGTTGAAGAATATTTACTGCAGAATATTTACTTTTGGCACTCATATGATGTTTTGTTTTGTTCTTCATAAACAGGTTCACAGCTTGTAATTGTTTAGTTAGGGAATCTTGGAAGCTTTGGCTATTTGCAGAAGCAGCAGCTGCCAAAGGAGAGTTAGTGACAAATGTCAGGCACTGATAGCCAGCTGTATGAAGTGGAACATTATGGAAAGAGAGGAGAGGAGCAAATCATCCAAGGAAGTTATGAAATAAGAAAAGGATACCCTATAATGAGCCCTTGTATTAGAGTGGTATCAGCTCCAAATTAGAACACAGGAGGTGTCGCTTGAACTTAAGGACAAACTTCTTTACTTTGAGGGTGACAAGAGCGCTGGAACAGGCTGCCCCGAGAGGTGGTGTAGTTTCTTCTGGAGACTTTCAAATCCTGCCTGTATGCGTTCCTGTATGACCTGATCTGGGTCAACCTGTGTTAGCAAGGGCATTGAACTAGATGGCCTTTCGAGGTCCCTTCCAATTCCTATCATTCTGTGATCTGTGAAAAGACCTTGTGTGTGCTTTGCTTTTCGACCGGTGCTTGGGAACTCGCCACCGATCCAACAGGAGCTGACTGGGCTGGCACAGAAGCAGCATTGGCCGCAATTGTGGGCGTGCCCGTGGCGACCCCACCACCGCCGCTGGACTCATTTCCATTCCAGCCACTGCGGGCGGAAAGTCCCTGTGCCTGTTTAAGCTTTGTTACTCGTGGCACTGTCAAGCACCTTTCTATAATACAGACTGTCTGAACCGCATCTTGTGCAAAGCAGTTCTTTCACCTCCTTTGTATGAGCGACTTTACCATATCCGTCACCACTCACAGCTGAACTCACCGCCGCCGAGGCTGCCGCCGTTTGTGCAGGCGCTGCCGGCAGAGCTGCCGGAGCCGCTGCCGCCGTTTGTGCAGGCGCTGCCGCCGAAGCTTTACAACTACTGCCGGCGCCGCTCTCCCCTGCCGCTTTTGCAGGCGCTGTCAGCACTCTGCTACTGACACTGTCGCCACCTGAGCTTTGCTTCCCTTCTTTCTAACCGGCAGTGAAGGAACCCAAATTGACTCCTGCCTCCACACATCTGGATCAGTGGGAGTTCAGGCATCTGAATAACGTGTTCCCATTTATAAAGGTGCTGTAGCTGTGCATTTCTTGGCTCGACGCTGTGGTCTGAGACTGTTTCTGCATGAACCCCTAGCACCCTGCTGCTGCCTGGAGAAAAGTTAAAAATCCCAACTGGAGCTTGTTTACTCATATCTTTCTCACCACAAACCTATCATAACAACAAGGAACAGCAAATTCAGGCATAGTAAATAGACCACTGTAAAGTTCAAATCACCTAAATATCTCTCAGTTACAGGGACAGTAAATTCAATAAATTCAGATGGGATATTTACAGTGACATTACTATATACCTCATAACCTACAAGTCCTAGGGAATAGTCACCAAACCCCCCAAACACTGCCTTCACCCAACTTCAAGTTTTCTGGCAAAATATCTACAAACAGAAGAATACACTGATGAAATAATCCAATTATAAAGCAACACACTTAAACCAGAATAGACCAAAGGCCACAAAATCCAGAATAACTTCATTTTGGCTTCCTTATCCTGAGAGATTATCAATTAATCAATCGAGCAAGGCCCCATGTTGGGTGCCAATTATTTAAATGCGTTGGGTTGAAATTACCTCCCCACTAATTGGAATTTACCCCCAGAGTAAACTACCCCCCAGAATAAAAAAATCAAACTCAGAACTCGGAAGCAAAATGAAACTGTAACAATGATTTATCAGCAGTCGTGGCTAACCAAGGAGGTCCCAATGGAATGGAGAATAGCAAATCTACAAGAAGGGCTGCAAGGAGGATCTGTGCGACTACAGACCAGTCACTCTGACCACAGTGTTAGGGAAAGCCATGGAGCAAATAATTTTGACTGCCATAAAACACCATTTACAGGATAATCAGGCCATCAGGCCCAGTCAGCAGGGGTTCATGAAAGGCACTTTCTGAAGTGTTACATTTAACACACATTAATTAGCAGCAAGATGAAATCTCAGATTTGGCTGGATTTTGAAATTGTTAGTTGTTGGACAAATTTGTGCAACTTGCATGACTGTCAGCAACTCATTTTCTCAGATGGTTTTGTTAGATGGCTGGTGTCAATTCTTGTTGAAATTATCGTACTCTTGCTGCTGAACATATTTCATGATTTGTGTGGAAGGTGCATGAGTTCATGTAATTCATCAAAAGAGAAGTTTAGTTTTCAAGTACTGTTTGTTTTTTTTAACGATTGAAATGAAATCATTTACATGAGGCAAGATAACTGTCCACATTTTAATGAACTATCACAGTATTATGCACTGCAGAAATACAGTACCATGCCACTTTAAACATCAATGTCTAGCATAGAGAATGCCCTATATTGTGGTTCTGCCAGGTTACTTGTTTTTCTCTGAAACACAAGGACAAAAAACCCATGCAAATTTGAAAGAAGTATATCTGTAAACAAGTTGAGATCAGTATCAGGCAGACTGATACTTTCTTAAATGCTCACTACTGCACAGCGTAGTGAATATTTATGAAAATTTTGGTGTGGGTGGGGTTCACCTGTAGTAAGTGTAAATGTTTCTGTTGGGTTTATGTTACATATGAATTAAACATAGTTGTGAAATACGGATGTTTACAGCTTGAAGACAGTACCAGAATGAGTTTCCATGGCCTGATACCCTTTCAATGTAGATACTACACTTTTATATTTAAATGTTTTCTATGTTAGCAGTTATAGCAGTGCTCTGTTTTCTGAAGCCTTCTATACATCTTAATGACATCGGTTTTCCTTGTTTGATCTTCAGTCATCATCTTCTTACTGTGTTATCTTTTCAATGCAATAACCTATTTCAAAATTTCCACACTTGCCATTTTTTTTCATCTCACACTGTTTAACTCCATTAAACTTGAAATAGGTTACTGTAAAGAAGGTCCTTTTTCATCCCTTGAGGGGAGAGCTATCACCTACATGTTTTAGTCTCTCATCTACCCATCCGTCTGCCCCGACCCCAAGCAGTTTCTCTACTGCTGACAGCTTGCACCTGACCGACTATTCTTGAGCTACAGATGTAATGGTGCTAGCTAATAACCCATGAAGGATTTTGTTTTCTTTGAATTTGCTTCCATTTTAAATCTGTATACAGTTTTTCCAGTCTACACCTCAGAAGGGATGCCAGTTCCTTTAGCAAATATGTTGGCTATGCACCTATTTTCAGTTCTGCTAGAAGAAAAATACCCCTGCGTATGACAGGCTTCAGGTGTGGCTGGTCATTTTTTTTCAGCTTTCCACTGTTTTGTTGATGACAGATACTGGTTTATGAAACCAAAACTTTTTAGAAACATAACTAGTTTTAATAAACCTGTTTTCTCTAATCCTAGGTATTGAATTTTAGGGTGGAAGACTGAAAAAAAAAAAAAAGAACACTTTACTACCTTGTTAGAAGAGAATTTTTGAAAGGTGGAGGAACATAGCTCATATCTGCTGTGTTACACAGTTTCAAGCTCCAGTGAATGTTGAGATACTGACACAAAACAGAATACCTCTGTGAAATGCCATGGAATAAGAGAGGAAAAGTGGCTGACTTTTAACCTTGTGTTTTAAGAATCACACCTGCACTAAGAGTTCTTGATAATGCAAATACTTGAAACCAGATGGTTTTACACAGG
The DNA here is from genome assembly GCF_027791375.1 of Indicator indicator. NCBI lineage: Eukaryota > Metazoa > Chordata > Aves > Piciformes > Indicatoridae > Indicator > Indicator indicator. The sequence goes on along the minus strand of NC_072015.1, from coordinate 23,234,186 downwards.
GTTAATGCAAAAGAGATCTCTTGTACTTGGAAATACTGCTGGTGTCAAAGGGATTCGAGAGGGGAAGGGGCAGGAATGACCTGAAAGTTACAAACTTGAAAAAAAAAAAATCCTGTCTGCCTTTTGTTCCAAATTTAAATATTCCACTTTGAGTTGCATTATGTGAAGGTTCAAATCTAGATAGAGTTTACAATACTGTAAGTGCATAATTTATGCATATCTTGCTTTCATATTAAAAGGGTTTGAATTGCAGAATTTAACAGGTGGATTTAGCAGATAGGATGTACTTTGTCTGTTCTTGTTATTACAGAATCACAGAATGTTAGTGGCTGGGAGGGACCTTGAGAGATCATCCAGTCCAACCCCCCTGCCAGAGCAGGATCACCTAAAGCAGGTCACACAGGAACACATCCAAACAAGTTTTGAATATCTCCAGAAAGGGAGAGTTCACAAGCCGCCCTGGGCAACCTGTTCCAGTGTTCTATAACCCTCACAGTGAAATAAATTTTCCTCATGTTTCCATGGAACTTCCTGTGCCTCAACTTCCACCCATTGCCCTATGTGCTGTCATTAGGCATCACCAGGCAGAGCCTGGCTCCCTCCTCTTGGCACTCACCCTTTACATATTTATAAACATTAATTAGGTCACCCCTCAGTCTCTTCCTCTGCAAACTGAAGAGCCCCAGCTCCCTCAGTTTCTCCTCATAAGGAAGATGTTCCACTCAATCATTTTTGTGGCTCTGCACTGGACTCTTTCAAGCAGTTCTCTGTCCTTGAACTGAGGCACTCATAACTGGACACAATATTCCAGATGCAGCCTCACCAGGGCAGAGTAAAAGGGAAGGGGAAAACTGTTGTCTGCCATATTGTGAATAGCTAATTGCCAGCTGGTAAGCACACACTGAAGTACAGATATATTTAATTTGTAGCATTTTATCTGATCTGTTTAGCATTTGAAAACATTAACACCATTCCTTCCCAAAGATGGTTAACTAGTGACACATCCACAGCTTATATTGTCTGTTTTTCCCCCATATTAAAACTGAGGTACATTTTTTAACAATTGTTTTTTTTTCCCTCATGCTAACAGTGGATGTTTTTTCTTTCTGCAGTAAAGCTGTGATGGATCTCTTGGTTGATTTATGCAGCCAGTATCGCTTAAATCCATCCCAATATAGTCTTGAACTGAAGTCTTCGGGAGCTCAACAACCTCTGAGTTACAAGCCAAACACTTTGATAGGAGCACTGGATGTACAGATGGTATTTTTGAAAGAAAAGATTCCTGAAGAGAAGACAAAGAGAACTCTGCCAAGGGTCCCTGAGGTTGGTACACTTTAGGGTTAAAATGGCGTCAGGAAACATCATTTCATTCCTATGAAAGCAGTTCTTCCCATCTTTGCATCTTCAAACCAAACGAGAAAGGCCTGAGATTGGCTATAACCTGCTTTAACCTCTTCAACAGATTTGCATGAAGACTGGCAGGTGCCAGCATTTAGACAAAATGTATGTTGCTTGTAGTTCTTATAAATCTGTTCTCATAAAGATCCTTGATTGAAGACTGAGATGATTGAAATGTATAGTAGTGGCTGAAATTCACAGTATTGTGAAGATTCAGAAGTAGCCATTTTCCAAATATGTTTGCTGAAATTGTTGTTATTCTAAATCAGTATAGCTAATTACACTGTCATGCCTTTCAATGTGGTACTTTTAAACATTCGCACATTGTATCTGCCTCCAATTTATTTTCCTTATTCACCTCTTCTTGTTAATATCTCCTTAGTGTCAGGGGAGTTCTGCAGATTTTTTAATAATACTCTTTGCAACAGTGCATGTGGGTAAGTTTGCCCAGGAATAGTCAAGACAATATGAAAGTCCCCAATGCCTTTCTCATTGTAAGCAGAGCTTAGCTATCACAGATGGAGTGCTAAGAGCTCATGTTTTTTTTTTTTTTTTTCTGCAGAAATCTGTGAGGCTGGTAGTGAACTACCTGAAGACGCAGAAGGCCGTGGTTCGAGTTAGTCCAGAGGTGCCTCTCCACAGCATCATCCCAGCTATTTGTGAGAAGTGTGAGGTCAGTCAAGAGCACATTGTTCTTCTGCGAGATGGCATCACTGGGGAGGAGCTGGAGCTTACTAAGTCTTTGGAGGAGCTGGGGATAAAGGAACTGTATGCCTGGGACAGAAAAAGAGGTAAGCTGAGACTGAAAGCATTGGCTGTAGGGTTAGATGATATGCCAACAATATTACTGGCAACTTGGAAGCATTTGTGCTTTTGTTCTTTTGGGGCTCAGCTGAAACAACAGTGCCATCTCAGTCTGGAGAGCAGCATGGATTTGTTCAGTGAGCTGTGCCAGAGTGGCAGCCATGACAGCATCGTGCCCAGCCGTCCCTGGCTGCTTTTGGGCCCTGTGCCAGGCTGGGTTGGCCCCAGGCAGGGCTCTAGTTGGCCTAGGGCAGGACTAAAGGAGGAGCTTTGCTGTCTCCTGGGTTCCTGCTATCTGCTGCCAGTACAGTTGTACATAACATGGAGACTTCATCTAGGCAGAGCCTGTGCTAAGGGTTGGAGAGAAGGAAAGGAGAGACATGTCATAGTTATGGCAGCTGCAAAAGCTGAAAGGCAGAGAAGCAGCAGACTGGAGTTTCTGAAAAACATACTTTGGATAGGTTCAGAAGACAACTCATCCAAAGAGTGAAGTTATTGACAGTTTAATGAAGAGGAGCTAAGAGGTATTTGTATTTCAGTTTTTGTTCTTTTGATTATTCACTGTCACTTTCTGTTCCCATAGACGATACTGTAGTGGCAGCTTCTTGGGTTTGAGTTTTATCAGCCTTATTGTGCCTTCAAATAACAATGTGCTTTAAAATATACCCACTTTAAAAATACACATTGACAAATGCCACTTCCTTTAAGGTCAGAAAGTGATATTCATTAAAACTTTCCCCAGCAGTTTATCTCAATTGTTTTTCACCACCAACACAGTAAATGTCCTTATTTATTGTTTAGATAATGTCAGTCTTGTAGGTGGTGAGTAGCTGGCTTATTTTTTATTTATGTAATTACTTATTTATGTTGGCGTTCTGTATCCTCTTTCTTTGGTAAGTGACAGTTCTACCTCTGTGTGAGTCAAATTTCATGAGTTTAGACTTTTAAGTAAACTAAATGTCTCCTTTTCCTTTGAATTCTAAGGATGCTCAAAAAAAATGGCTGACAACATGTGATAACTCAGTTGCATGTTTGTTTGGGTTTTTAAGATGTGTTTACTGTAATTAAGCTAACCATTTTGGAGCAACATATTTGAACATGCAGAATATGCAACAGGATTCATTCAGCATGGTTCACGGACAACTTGTAGAGTCATTAGCCTCATCTTTCTGTAACCACTTTTCCTTTAAAATGAAAGTGATTATATATTTTCTGATGTGGTACTGGTCCTCAAATCTGGTTGTATCCTGTATAGTCAAAACCAAGACTTTATGTCAGGGCTGGGTTTACAGTGACAAATTATGTAATACTAATTGTATGTATTATGTAGCCTTCCTGCATTTTATTTGCAAAAACACTTCTAGCATGCTGCTCTCTGTATCAGAATTGGTTTTTTATATCCTATTCTTTTTTAACCTTTCAGTATACCTTTCATTATGATAAAATCCCTCTGAATCCTGAGAGTGTTTCAACTTTTCTGCCTTCCTTTTATTCTTCACCACTGCTGTCTGATAAGAACCCTGGTAAATACATATAAAATTTATAAAAGGTTTCCTTTATTCCAGCAAATTCCTTCTTCCCATGTTCTCATTGTAATCTCCAAGAGGACTCAGGAACAGGTGGTCAATGCATTGAGTAGATGTCCAGTCTGTTTAGTATAGGACAGATTTTTAAAACACATTCCCACTAATGAGTAAGGCATCAGAGGTGCTGGAAGCACAGGCTGTGCTCATAACAGCAGGTTCTAGAAAAACTTTGCTCTTGTCAATCTTGCCTTTTCTGAAACAGAACTACCAAGTCTTGAAGGATTAGTAAAAGAGAAGCTCTGCTGCCACCTGCTTACTTAATGTGATTTCACAGTAGAAGCAGCTTCACAAGTGAATCGGGAATAAATGCAAATGCTAGGAGTAGCAGCTCTGCATGTCTGTTGTCACTCAACATTCTTTTTCTGTAATGTTTAGGAAAACAAGTACTGGGAATAGTTAATGAATATTGTTGCTTATGGGGCAATATTAGAAGTTTAATATGTCTTCTCTTGTGCTTTCATTGCTTGCCTTTTCCAGTTCCTCCATCAAAAACTCAGTCTGAACCTACTCTGAACTATAGAGGTACTGTACAATGCTGCTGAGGGAAAACTGTCTTTCCCTTCACACAATTTTATGTGTTTGCTAGATGGATCTTTATGAATGTTGTGTAAAATGCTGTAGAGAAAGAAGATATTTTAGATCTGTGTTGTCGTTTGTAAAGTGTCTATGTGCCTCTACTTTTGGTCAGAACAAGCACACTTCTGTGCATACTGCTTCTTCAGTCATTGCTGTTAAAATCCCAGCATTAACAAATCCTGTCAGTTAACTCTTCTGTGATATGCTATGTTTCTTTATGGATCCCAAACCTTTTCAGGTTACCTAAAACATGATTAGATGAGGAATACTAGCATTTTAGCAGTCTCTTGTGTTCAAAACTAGCATTGAAGGAATATTTTGAGGTCTATGAGATCTTCCACTGATTTCAGTTTACATGCAGTCAAACATTTTAATATCAAACCTATGTGTACACATTAGAGAACTCTGAACAGATAGAGTCTTCTGAATTGCTATGGTAGATAGGGTTTGGTTAAACTACATCTGCGCATCTGCTTCTGGTTAAACAGAAAATGTGTAAGTTTGTTCTATCCTTTCCGCCCACTGAGTCTGTTATGACACATTGCTTAGATTCATTATCCTCAAGAAAGGTATGGTTGGTTTCTAGCTGGCTTTACGTCTTTGTGTTGCTAGTAAAACCAGCGTAACAAAATAGAACTGTGGATAACTTCAAATTTTCATGAAGGAAATCCACCTCCAGTAGTTGACAACTGTCAAGTGAATCTTAGCTCATGGCCTATTGCCCCTTGGCTTCAGATATGCCAGTGCTTTTCCCCCTGATCTTAGTCTGTCATGACTTGCTGTGACTTGCTCTTATACAGAGCATAGTATTGAGGAGAATATCTACTGTGTTTATTTCAGAAAAGGTAATACAAATTTGTAAAGTTTCCTTGTTGTTTTGAAGTGATGTGCTGTGTTCAAAATTCCAATTTACTCGTTTTATACGATGTTTAATGGTGATGTTGATGATTGGCTGGTACTGACAAAAGCTTGTGCTAGCCTTTCATTGTCGTTATTAATAATTAAGGACTATGCAGGGAAAGGAATCGTGATCCACACCTAATTGCAGCCCAGCCCTGGGCAGAAAAACAGCAGTTTCTGGTGAATGAGGATAGGCAGCGGTTAGTATTTGATGAAAGTATTAATTTGTTACTGTATTTTTTTTTTTTTGCAGTGGATCTGCAGCCTTTCTTAAGGATAGTTTCTTCCTGTTTTCCCCTGAGTTCATCATCTTTACTCTTTTTGTCCTGTGAACTACTGTATGTGCTTAACAGCTTCTAACACCCAGCATTTTTGGTTTGCAAAAGAGTTCTATGTGAAAGGTTATGTGCATTGTGTGAATTGCAAATCAGTTTACAGGGGTTCTGGGATGAGGGTGTTTTTTGTGTGTGAAGTAAACCTTTATTTTATGTCCAAAGAAAGTCATTCTTCATTTGCTTTTTAATTGTTACTAAACAAATAGAGCAAATATTTATGGGACAAAGCAATTTTTCTCTGTACATTAAACTTACTATGTGCAAGTGAGATGGCCTGGGTGGGTTGAACCAGGGAAATCTTCATTGCATCATGGAGCATCCATTAAAAAAAGAGTGAGCACTTCACGGTCTGGGTACTGAATGTCAAACCAGCAGATGTTCTCTGTAATGCACACACTTTTCATTTTGCTCATCCAGCTTGGCTGGTGTGGGGAGTACTGGGGGGAGGCTAAACGGTCAGAATTCATACAGTTATTTAGCTGGTTCAGGAAGATAGACATGGTTGAACTCTTACCAACTGAAATGCCTGTAAACTTGCCTCTATTCCCACCTAAAAAAAAAGCACCAAGATAGGAAAAGATAATCGTAGTTAGCTTGTTTGAAGTTCTAAGGAGAGCCTTTATATCAAAGCAAAGGTCTCTTTCCTTTTCATGTATCTTTATCCCAATCCCCATTAAGAGTTTTTCCATTAACTTCGCTGTGTTAAGTCAGTCCTGTGAATTGTTAAAGATAGTGTTTTGTTTTGTTTTGTTTGGGGTATTTTGTGGCTTTGTGGGTTTCTTGTTGGGTTGTTTTTTGTTTTATTTTTTTCAGTGAGTTTTAAGTGAGACATCTAACAAGCATTTCTGAAGATAAGCAACTTGAGCATGTTTTGCCTTTTATTAAGGATGAAATTCTGATTGAAAACATGCTGCAGTGTATTAAATTATTCCATTTGTCTCCATTAGAGTTTGGAACAAACAAGTTTGATGAAAAAGAAAGTGCAGTATCTGGCAATTACTTAGATAATTCAGTTTATAACATCTACAGCTCAGAAAAATACAGCATTAATCCAGGATTTCTTTAAAAATACTGTTCTTCTGAATGTTTATTTTAGAAATGTAAAAAATACTCCAATTTAATTGTTTCAGAACCAAGTCGAAAGGCTTCAGTAAGCAATGAAGCAATAGAAAAAGAAAAGACAAGACTACTGGGGTTATTTAAAACTGATAGAAGAAGCAGCAAGGTAAGTGTTCAGCAGTGTACTACCTCACTAAAGAGTTGTTTTCTTCTCAGAGCTATTATGTCTGTAGGTGGTGGAATTTGTTTTAGACTTTTCTTCATGTTATTTTTGTTTTCTTTTAATTTTTCTATTTACTCCTTCTCTGCCCACCCTTCCCCCTGCCTTTTTTTTTTTTTTTCAAATCTTGTTTCAGGTAAAGGGTTTGCAGATGCACAAACTTTTTAATCAGTACAGTATGATGGAAATAATCAGCTGCTTATTGACGAAGTCAGACACATTGATCATTTACTTTTTTTTAAAGTGCCTAAGGGGTTAGCACAGAGCAGCAGTTTCAAGCCGTCTATTAGTAGTGCTCAAATTACAAAACGCTTTCATGAAAGAATTGATGTAATGTAGAATATTTAAGATACCAAGCAGAAATGATAATCTGTTTTAAAGCATTTATATCTTTAGGAAGTTCTGTGCAGCCATGCCGTTGCCATCTCCAAGTCTGTAAACCAGGGAATCAGGTGTTGAAGAAATAACTTGCACTACTAAACTGAAGGATCAGTATCTGCTAGGATGCGTGTTAGGAATTTTTAATTTTAAATTTTCAAAATTAAGATTAAAAGTAAAGAAATCTTGTATAAAATAATTTTCTTCTCTTGAAATGCCTTTATGAAAAATATGTCATTCATCACAGAAATTAACTATAGAAAATTTTTTATTACTCAAGAACAGAGTAAAAATACTGAGATTTTACCTTCATACTTTTTGTGTCCTTGGCTACAAATACCAGTGCCAACAGATTTTGATTGTAAAGTATTGAATACTCCAGGATACCAGAATAAAGAGACATTTTTTTTCTTTCTAGTTTAAAATGCTGTCCAAGGCTTGTGCAATGGAATCATAAAATGTGTGGTACTAAGAAACATATTCTTGTTAATGGACTGATGTTTCGCTTACCCTTCCAGGCTTCTCAGTCATGTTCTTAGAACTTGAAAGCTTTCCAAAATCTTTGTTAGTTGTCTGTCATTTTGATTATGATCAAATTCAACTTGCTTTTACCGAGAAACAACTTCCTTTACAGACACAGGGAATTACAGTGTTGAAAAAATGGATCTATCCTGGATGATGAGCTATTGTTAACATCTTATAAAGGACACAGGGAAACTGTATTTTATGAGATAGGAAGTCAGTCACTTTTGGAGTCTTTATTCTGCATAAGAAAATACATCCCATTTAGAAGGGGAAAAAAAAGCATAATCCTGGAAGAATTGAGTAAGCAAGAGGTCAGATGGAGCCTCTAGAGCACGCTGCAGGGCTGTATGATGTAAGAACCAAATCTATTGCAGCATGCTGACAATTTCTGCATTAAGCTTGTTCTCTGATTCCATTTTTCTGAACTTCAATATGAGGTGTGTGCTCCTGGGGTTGAAACTCCTGAAGCATCTCAGACTTAACTTGTGAAGTATTTACACTTGCAACCTTAGAAAAAGTTGCTATGAAGTATCCCAATTCTGTGGTTACTGCAGTGGATTTCCCACAGCTGAGTTCGAGATGAGTGTCCCAAGACTTCAAACTCCTCCCTCTTCTCCTGTTGTCTTCTTAATGCTAAGTCAAGCATTTTCTTTACTCCAGGAAGGAAGTCATTGTTACTTTTTCAATTCAAACATCTAGGAGTTTGAACAGAGCTCGATGGGAGAATTACTGAAAACAGAAGAGTAGCACAACGCACAGGATCAAACAGGTGTTCACTAGCCATAATACACCTGTCTTGTTATTGTGGAAGACTTCTAGCCAAAACAGCAGTGAAATTGCCGAACAGACTTAACAGAACAAGTGCAAATTAATGAAGTTCTTTTAAGAAAGAATTTGATAGGCTGGTGAAGAGGTTATATGATGGGGTGCTCTGTGATTTTAGGACACAGGGATCAAAGGCCTGGAGTTCCTGGAGAGCTCCTCTTTATGGTTATTCCTGTATTTTTTACTCCTCCATAGGACTGAAGTTGGTTCTGCTCATTCATTTTTTTTGTTTGCATTATGATTTGCAGTGTTCATCTGTGTGTGTGTATGTCATCCTGCATATTCTGTATTTTACAGCTATTTGACAGCAAGAACTGTCCAAAGTCTTGCATACTTGTAGCATTGCAGAGCTGTAGGCTTTCTCAATGACAAGGCAATTTCTTTTGCCAGGGAATAAGAGTATTAGCCTGTGATACAGACTCTCTTGGATCAGGTGTCGCTGCATGCTACAAGCCTCACGCTCAGATTTCCATGCTCACACACATGCCTGCCATCTTGGCTGCATGCTGAGAGGAACAATTATGATATGACAATGGTCTAACTTTTGGAAAAAACTTTCTGCTGTGTTGAAACACCATGACACAGAATGAAAGCAGAGTCCTATTCTCATGATTGATACAGATTTGTTGACTATATTTCTTTGGTTAACTTTATACTGTCAGGCTTAATGCCAGATCAGGTATGATCTTGTTCTCTTAGTTTTAATTTTATGCTGGCTCAGTTACCCTCTGTTCTCCTGCTGCTGGCATAAAACCTGTAAAAGTGGCATAAGGTCTGTTTGATGTGAAATGTAGTCATGTGCCTAAGGCTAAATTCAGATCAAGTCGGCACTGCTAAACAATACAGTAAAGCAGAGGTCCTGTACACACAATCATGGGATCTAGACTTAAGTGAGATGTATGCTAAGTGCACAGAAACAGTCCTGCCATTGACAAGTGGCAGGGAAAATATTCTCTGCTTTCTCCCTTGTGCCTGTGGACATAACAGAGACTTGCAATCTGGTTCCTGGTGCTACAGGAGTAGCTTGCTACCTGTTTTCCTCCTCACCCTAAAATTTTTCTGTTTCTTTATGTTCTTGTTCTTAAATCTTTCTGCTAATGAATTTCTTAGAGCCTTACCTACATCAGATAAATTTTATGCATTATTTCAGAGTTTCTTAGCAATTCGGTCCAGCACTGCTGAGACAGGTTGTCTTGGTTCTGTGATGAGGTTTGATGCTTTGCTCTGGCATGTTTTTGCTGTGTTGTTTCCTTTGCTGCTGCTGTGTAGGATACTTGTTTGTGTTGCAGACAGAAGAACATTTGAGGATGTACAGGGACTGTGGTGAGGAGGATGTTTTTAGTTCTACATCTACAAGTGAAGGAAGTTTGGATGTAAGTACTAACAGAGCTTGTAGACGCTATTGCATTCCTATTAGATCCTGCAGTTTGAATACCCAGAAACCACTACTATTCCTGATGCTTAGCAAAGCAGTAGAAATAGCTTACTTCTTAGCAGGCTTAGTTGCAGTTTGTGTGTCTTGGTGAAGTTAAAATGTGATGCACTTTCTTCAAATAAAACTTGCTAGCTTTCCTATAAATTTTCCTTTGAAGTTCAATTCTAAGCAGAAGTAAGCAAAAAGTGTTCTAACCAAAGCTATGTAAGTGTTGTTAACTGTAAGACAGTGACAATACTGCAGGAAGTAAGAGTATATTTGCCCTGTCAGTGACATTTAGAGATGGCTTTCTTCTTATAAAATCACACCTCTCAGTTTTATCCCTTTGCATGTCTTCTACAGCATGTCACATTTAATTTGTTTCTTAAGTAGGTTGAGGGAGCAGACTACTTTTGTTTTAAACACTGGAAATAACAGAAAGGATTTTTAAGTATTTCAGTGGGTTTGGGGGTACTAAAATCACAGAATCACAGAATATATGTGGTTGGAAGAGACCTTAAAGATCATTCAGTCCAACCCTTGACCCAGCACTGAAGAGTCAACACTAAACCATGTCCCAAAGTGCCAGATGCATGTGCCACTTGAACACCCCCAGGGACAGTGACTCTACCACTGCCCTGGGTAGACAATTCCAATGTTTGATAACCCTTTCAGTGAAGAAAGATTGCTTAATATCTTGCCTAAACTTCACCTGGTGAAGCTTGTAACCGTTTCCTCTAGTTGTGTTGCTTGTCATCAAACAGAAGAGGCTGGCCTCCTCCTCACTCCAAATCTCCCTCTGGGTGGTTGTAGAAAGCGATAAGGTCTGCCCTCAGCCTCCTCTTCTCCAGACTGAACCACCCCAGCTGCCTCAGATGCTCCTCGTAGGTCATATGCTTCAGGTCCTTTACATGAACCACATTTAGAAAGACATTAAAGTGCTTGACAGGGTACTAACCTATGAGAATTTAGGTTTCTAATTAGGAAATGTGAATCCTAAATACTTTTGTAAGGCTATTCTGGTGGATTAGCAATCATACAAATAGTTTGACTTTTTCTTGCTTTTTTTTTAAATTACATGGCTTTTTGTTATCATACTTTCAAAACATGGAAAGGACTCTGTTACTGACATGAGAGAAGCCTGAAGTGTGAGGTTCAGCTCTGAATCCTTCTTTCCCTTTTTGAGAATGGGGGTTATGTTTCCCCTTTTCCAGTCAGTGGGGACTTCACCAATATGCCATGACTTTTGGAATATAATAGAGAGCAGTTTAATGACCTCGTCCACCAATTCCCTCAGTACCTATGGATGTGTCCCATTGGGTCCCATGGACTTGTACCACACTCAAGTTCTTCAGATGGTCATGAACCTGATCTTCACTTTCAATGGGTAGTTCCTTCTTCAAGCTTCTGCCATTATCTTGACTTCAGGAATGTGGCTGGAGCCCTTGCTAGTGAAGACGGAGGCAAAGAAGTTGTTGAGAACCTCAGCCTTCTCCACATCATTTGTTGCCAGTTCTCCTGTTTCCTTTCTGAGGGGGCCCACACCTTCCCTTGTGCAAAGGATATCTGTACTTGCTTACTTCAGTGGAATTGAATATCCTTATTCAAAATAAGTGATAACTTACATAGCCATATGTGTGAAATACATAAATAGAGTTCATTTTATAAAAGTTTCATTGAGCTAAGACAGGGTGGTGATTGTCCCCCTCTACTCTGCACTGATGAGGCCACGCCTCGAGTATTGTGGTCATTTGTGGGCCCCTCACTATAGGAAAGACATTGAGGTGCTGGAGCCTGTCCAGAGAAGGGCAACAAGGCTGGTGAAGGGCCTGGAGCACATGACCTGTGAGGACAGATGGCTGAGGGAGCTGGAGTTGTTCAGTCTAGGGAAGAGGAGGCTGAGGGGAGACCTTACCACTCTCTACAACTACCCTACAGAAGATCGGAGCAAAGAGGACACCAGCCTCTTCTCCTTGGCAGCAGCACCAGGGGAAATGGTTACAAGCTGTGCAAGGGGAGGTTTAGGCTGGATATTAGTAAATACTTCTTCATTGAAACAGTTGTCAAACATTGGAATTTGCCCAGGGCAATGGTGGAGTCACCATACCTGGAGGTGTTTATTTGGTGTGTGGACCTCGTGCTTAGGGACATAATTTAGTATTGATTCTTTAGGGCTGGGTTAAAGGTTAAACTGGATAATCTTGAAGGTCTCTTCCAATCAGATACATTCTGTGATTCTATGAATTTTAGCAATGTTTCAAGCAGCAGAGACTTCCTCTTTTGCAACATCCTCAGGATTATTTTCTGTTACTGTTTTGGGTCACCAGAAAGTATTTTGCATTTTCTATGTGGGAATCGAGGCCAAAGTTTCAGATTTATTTCTGAAAGGAAAACAGTTTGCCTTTCCTGCCTATAAGGAAATAGACAACTCCTGAAGTGCTATGAGGTAAGGGCAGGAACTTCAGTATGCTTAGTTTAAATCCTTTTCTCATTATGTGGTGATGTGCACTGAATTGTAGCAAAGTAACAGTTTTACTATCCTCTGTATTAATTGAGGGCTTTTTTTGAAACTGAGTGTATTGTAAATGAAGCAGTAATTCGCTCTTAATCTGTTTCAATTTTGTGCTAAGCAGATAAGCTTTATATCCCAGTTGACTTTTCACAACTCAGATGCTATTGAAATACACTGGTGTATAAATGCAACATACTAATAAAGCAGTTGGAGCTGCAGCAGAGTTAACTGTATTTTACATTTAGTGTGCCCAAGGCAGAAAGTCAGAGCTGGAATTTCAAACAGCTGGGGGAAGAAAAATACTTTAAGTCATCTCTGCCGCCTGGTGTCACTCTCCTCTAACAGTTGATCCAGATGAAACCCGGTATTTGGAATGCAGGCTAAAATTAGCTGGATTTATTTTGAAGTCCTTTGTGTTTTCATAAATCAAGAGCTAAAAAACACATCCCAAACATAGTTCTGATGTGGACTTTGTTTATGTAATAAATCAGCTTGGGAATGAAATATTTAGAAGTACAGCCAGGGGCACTTATGAGAGGATTTAAAACTTCAGCATGAAGTCTTATCACACTAGAGTTTCTCTAGTTCAAACAGGGCTTCAGCAGAGCTATGTTAGAGGATTTTCCTCAGGATTGTTTTTTAAAAATCTCATTCTCAGTGTATGTCTGAATATAGGTGTTACGCATAAGAGAATCAGTGAACCTAAATGAAGCAGATTGGTAGGTCTCTGAGTAATAAATCTATCATGGCTATTATTATATATGTCCATTAATAACATGATTAGAGAAAAATGATGTTTTAAATTCATAGCAGTTATGAGATACAGTTAGGTTTTTTGTTTGGTTTGTTTTGTTTTTTCATTTTGTTTTGGTTTTTGTGTCTTACTATAATTGTGAGATGATGTTCAAGAAGAAAAATACTGTGCTAGTGTATGAAAAAGGTCATCAGGAATTCTGGGCCATTGGTAACCTTGGCAATCACTTCTTCAGTGATGGGAGCAACTGTATCCCCTGTAAAGGCTTTAAAAAAAATACATTATTTGCTTTTTGAGGGTCATGTTTGCTCTTAATGTAATACAGTTTTTTATGCCCTCATTGATGACAGCAGTTATGTCATTCAAGAATCACATAGAATTATTGAGGCTGGAATAGACCTCTGAGATCATCAAGTCCAGCCTATGACCTAACACCACTCACTTCCATCCCTGGAAAAATGATGGAGGGGCTCGTCTGGAGGTCATCTCCAGGCACATGGAAGAGAAGAAGGTTATCAGGAGTAGTCAGCATGGATTTACCAAGGGGAAATAATTCTTGACTAATCTGAAAACATTCTGTGGTGTTGTAACTGAATGGGTAGATGCAGGGAGAGCAGTGGATGTAGTCTACTTTGGCCTTAGCAAGGCTTTTGACACTGTCTCCCGTAACATCCTTGTGAGCAAGCTCAGGAAGTGTGTGATAGAAGAACAGACAGGGAGATGGATTAGGAACTGGTTACACAATAGAGTGCAAAGAGTGGTGGTCAATGGTGTCGAGTCCAGATGGAGAGCTATAATTAATGGAGTCCCTCAGGGGTTAGTGCTGGGTCCAATCATGTTCAAGATCTTTATCGGTGACACTGATGAGGGGACAGTGTCTGCTCAGCAAGTTTGCTGATGATATGTAACTGAGAGGCTTGGCTGATACACCTGAAGGCTGTGCAGGCATTCAGTGAGACCTGGGCAGACTGAGAGCTGGGTACAGAGAGGAACCTAATGAGGTTCAACAAGGATAAGTGCAGAGTCCTTCATCTGGGAAGGAATAATAAACTGCACCAGTACAGGTCAGGAGGTGATCTGCTATAGAGAGCAGCCTTGTGGAGCAGGACCTGGGAGTCCTTGTGGAAAACAAGTTATCCATGGACAGCATTGTGCCCTTGTAGCCAAGAGGGCCAATGGGATCCTAGGGTGCATTAAGAGGAGTGTGTGCAGCAGATCAAGGGAGGTTCTCCTCCCCCTCTACTCTGCCCTAGTGAGGCCCCACATGGAATACAGTTCTGGGCTGCCCAGTTCAAGAGGGACAAGGATCTACTGGAGAGAGCCCAATGGGGAGCTACAAGGATGATTAAGGGACTGGAGTATATGACTTATGAGGAGAGGCTGAGAGTCCTGGGGCTTTTTAGACTGGAGAGGAGAAGTCTGAGAGGGGACCTGTGATCCTGTGACTCGACCATGTCATTAAGTGCCGCATCCAATCTTTCCTTCAACACCTCCAGGGACGGCAACTCCACCACCTCCCTGGGCAGTCCATTCCAGTGTCTAGTTACCCTTTTCATGAGGAATTCCTTCCTAACATCCAACCTAAACCTCCCTTGGCACACCTTCAGGCCATGCCCTCTCATCTTGTCACAAGTTGCCTGAGAGAAGAGCCTGACCCCCACCTTACTACAACTTCCCTTCAGGTAGTTGTAGAGTGTAAATAGTTCCCCCCTCATGATATGCTTTGCCAGTTCAGAAGTAGTTGGAAAGAAGGATTGAGTAGACTTACGCAAAAATGATTGGTAATGTGATTTCTCTTCAGCTATGTCAGGTCCCAGGTGATCAGTTAATACTATCTGCTGTCAAGGATTTCACCTCATGTGGTAGGTACTGTTTAGTGCAGTAGGAATAAGAATACTGCCCATGTCATGGAATTATGGAAGGTAACAGTCATCTGCTTCTAATAGTTCCTTTCGTCTGACAACCACATTCACTTCATGTTCCTGCTTTCATGTTCTTGCTTCTGAGTCTTCTGGCAGTGCTTAGGATGATGTTGATTTTGTGTGTATACTTGGACTAGCAGGGTCAAGTCCTGGTATAGTTCTGTTGCATTTCATACAGTTAGAGCTATCTGTGTATGCCGTTAAAGGTGTAGATTGTGCAGTGGCCTTGAAATAATTTAGCTTACTGTTTGTTGGCAAAATGTGAAACTCAACACATGTGAGTAGAGACAGCTATTTAAATACTACAGTAGACTGGTTTGTTCCCCCTATTGACTGGAAAAGATAGAGTATAGTTAAAAGTGTTTTCATTTGTGCAACTATTTACATGATTAAAAGGAAAATAGATTTATTAAATACAAGATATCTCAGGATGAGGTTCACAATCACAGTAGAGTTAGTTTTATTTTGATATCCTGTGGTACCCTCTGGAAAAAAAATATGTGTCATTTTACTGTTGGCTTTCCTTGTTAAGAAAAAGTTTTGCCAGACCAATCTGGCTTGCGAGTGGCACTTGGAGAATTCCAATAGGTAGTAAAAATGACAGTAACCATCTTCTTGTCTGCTGAGGACAGGACAAGAAGTCATGTGCTTTATATAAAGTAATAAAAATTTAACATAGATATTAGAGGAAAAAAATACCTGATTGCAAAGAGATTTCACAAGGGAGCAGGTTCTTAGAGACTTAAATTCATATCATCACCTAATCTGTAAAACCTCCAAAAATGTCTAGGTGATGAGCTACACACTTGACACTTTTACATATAATCAGCTTTTTCTTATCTTATGTGATAGAAGGTAAGAGCTTGAAACGGTGGCTGCCTGACACCAGACTTTAATTTCTTGCTCCAAAGCGTGATGTTATTAGACCTCTTCAAAGAAAATGTCCTGGGAATTAATGAAAATAAATCCAAACAGTACAAATCTCAGAACTAGCTGAACTACTCTGGCTAAAAAAAAAAAAAAAAAAAAAAAAAAAAGCCTGAGGCAGACACCTGGAATGGAAGTTCTCTGTCTATGGTTAAAGCATGGTAAAGTTAAAAGCTATTAAAACTAGTATCTGGTAAAGAGACATGCTGGCTGACCCCTCTTATGCCTGTGCTGCTTAGCTTGTACTACCACAGGATTGCCAACATCATGCATTCAAAAACCACTTGTCAGCAGTTGCCCTCTACCACACAAAAGTGGCTTGAGATCATGAGTTTTGAAAACCATTCAGGGTGGATGTCCCTTCCTTCTATTTGCCCTCTGAGAATTAGATTTGTAGAAGTCATGTTTCTGAACTTCATTTCCTTTTTTTTATTTATTTTTGTAATTATGAAGGTTTTATTGAAAAAATACTATCACATAGTCAATGTTTGCTGGAACCAGCATCTTTGTGTAAGACTGCATGGCTCAGAGTAAAATCATGGCAATGCATTACATTCACGTTGCTCCTTTTAAAAAGACAACTTGGGAATTTCAGTTTCTGCAGTGGTTTTTGCAGGACATTTTGAAGGAGATATTCTCAAGAAACACTTGGAGATGAACAGAGAGAATTGAATATGTTGAATTGAAAGGGCTTGAGTAGATCCATATCTACAAAAAAATTGGACACATCTATGCCTCTCAATGCCTGTTTTAAATACCCAGCAGTGTGGACTGTTGGACACTGGATGTAAGCATCCCAGAGTCAGACTTCCCAAGGTTTGAAGCCACTGAAATCTGTACAGCATGAGCTGTACATTGAACTGCCGCTTCTTCATCTGCAACCTGCTTCTGATCAAGATTGAAACTTTGACTCAGCTGCTAGCTTTTATGCTAAAAGCTTACCACCTACCAGTACTAGCCAAAATGAGAGCTAAGTTCAGTTCTCTTCTCTGCCTTTAGAGATACCAGCCAATCTTCTCTCTCTCTCAGGACCATTATTGGTCATAAGAGAATTATTTCCTCCTTTTGAAAGAAAACCAAAATGCTTGCTGGACTGGAGACTGCCTGGAACAAAGCTGTGAGGTATTCTTGATGTGGGCAGCACCCTTTTGTAGAAATACGCAAGTATTCAGTGACTCAGAGAGAGCAAAAGCAAGCTTAACTATGCAGACAAGTAACAACTTAAGTGTGGTGGCAGCTCTGGGTTCCAGTGTCAGCACCAGAGATGTTTTTCTGTTTTATGCTAAGGAGATGTTAGATCCAGCCTGTAAGTAGTCACTGAAGTTATCAGTAGAGGAGCCAAATGACTGTTGCTCCCTGCCCAGACAAGTGCCCTAATCTTGGTGTCTTTATTCATGTCCTTGAACAGAGTATAATCTTCTTGTCACAAGAGGGGAAAGTTTGTTTCTTTCCAACTAGAAGTTTACCAACCTGGATTTACCATATTCTTAGAGAATCATTGAGCTTGGGACAGAGGGGAGGACAGGAAAGAAATACTTTAGCTGCCTTCTAGCAGCTGCATTTTTGGGGAGCCAGATTTCTTCATTATGCTTTAAAGGCACCCTTGGCTGATTAAGAGATTTGCCTATTTTTTGGATACTGATAGCATTTAGACAGGAGGTTAGAAACATGGTCTATCAGCAGTTTTCATGCTCAGCATGGCCAAGAGTGGATTCAGGCACCAAATGCGAGCAGGCACATCTGGAGGGTATGTGTCAGGCTTATTGAAAAAAGGCACAAAGCAGTGTGTGTTAGGGAGGCTCAGACGACCACGAGCACAGTAAGTCAGGCTAGTGTAAAGCTTTCAGAGCTGAGCTGCATGGCATCCCTCTCAATACTGTGGATGTACTCAGTCGGTCTGGTGTAAGTTGGCTCAGATATCTCCCTTGGATGTTTAATTAAGACCTAGTGACACACCCTTAACCACCTAAATCCTTTTATGTCTGATTCATCTTGTTACTGATTTCACTGAAAAGTTCTGAAGTCAACTCACTGGAAAAAATACAACAATGTGGCAGCTAATAAGACCAACGACTTTTAATTTGCATTAATAAAAGGACATTAAGAAAGCAAACAAAGACAAACTTGAATTCCATCTGAGATTTCTCTAGTGGCATCTCAACCGCTCAGGCTTTGCTTCTTTGGTATTTAATATTAGCAGAGCCCCTTAATAGTGTATAATAGCCCTATAATTCATGTTCAGTCATAATTCATTCAGCATATTGTTCTTAGTGTAACCTGCAAGCATGCAATGCTGTGGAAAATGCCACCTTTAAAGAAAAGTTTATCCCAGCATCAGGCTCTTTTGCAATTAGATAAAGCAGAGATGTAGTCCCTTAAAAAACTCTTTTTAACATATTTCTGTGCACACAAAATGCTTTTTATGTTTAGTATTGGGATGGTCTGGGAAGAAGTCAGGGAATTGTTAATTCCACTGCAAAGTATATTTCTGTTTGATTTAGAATCATAGAATCAGTCAGGGTTGGAAGGGACCACAAGGATCATCTAGTTCCATCCCCCTTGCCATGGGCAGGGACACCTCACACTATATCAGGCTGGCCAGAGCCTCATCCAGCCTGGCCTTAAACACCTCAAGGGATGGGGCCTCACCCACCTCCCTGGACAACCCATTCCAGGCTCTCACCACTCTCATGGGGAAGAACTTCTTCCTCACGTCCAGCCTGAATCTCCCCACTTCCAGCTTTATTCCATTCCCCCTAGTCCTATCACTACCTGATATCCTAAAAAGTCCCTCCCCAGCTTTCTTGTAGGCCCCCTTCAGATACTGGAAGGCCACAATAAGGTCACCTCAAAGCCTTCTCTTCTCCAGACTGAAGAGCCCCAACTCTTTCAGTCTGTCCTCACAGGAGAGGTGCTCCAGCCCTCTGATCATCCTGGTGGCCCTTCTCTGGACACCTTCCAGCATGTCCATATCCCTCTTGTAATAGAGGCTCCAGAACTGGACACAGTACTCCAGGTGGGGTCTCACCAGAGCTGAGTATAGGGGAAAATCACCTCCCTTGACCTGCTGGCCACACTTCTCTTGAGGCAGCCCAGGATCTGGTTGGGTTTCTGGGCTGCAAGTGCACATTTAACAGCTCATGTTGAGCTTCTCGTCCATCAGCACCTCCAAGTCCTTTTTTTCAGGGCTGCTTTCCAGCCAGTCACTGCCCAGCCTCTATTTGTGCTTGGGATTGCCCTGACCCAGCTGCAGGACCCTGCACTTGGTCTTGTTGAACCTCATGAAGTTGGCTTGTGCCCATCTCTCCAGCCTGTCAAGGTCCCTCTGGATATTTAATTTATATAATTTATATAATTTAATGATATTACAAAGCTTTCCAAATGTACCTACTGTAGTAAAAGGATCAGTGTGTATTTATGCCAGTGCCCTTTACAAAACAAAATCAGACATGGCTAATTGTTTGCTGTTGAATCCATATTTTTAGTATGCAGTGTATTATTTTTTTTCAGACACCAGCATTTGGTTTTGTTGTGGCATATCTGAATCATGTGTGACTGTAGATTTATTGTATCAATCTAAAATATATTATTCCCACATGTATATTTTAGATACAGTGAAGATTTTCAACACCAGTTAGGGTGTTCTTTTCTTTTGCAAACCATTTCTGAGGCATGAGCACTAATAGGATTTGATTCTTTTCCAGCCTCTTCTGTGGACAGTGAATACTCAATTTCATTAAAACTAGTGGCAAACAATAACGTTTCTTTTAATTAGATGATCTCATAATTTCCACACATATTTGTTCTGTGCATTATTGTTCGTTGGCAAAACTGAGCTCCTTGGTAGCGTGTGAAACCATATGTCTCAATAACATCTTATGGCAGGTGAGAAAGGATTTGCAAAACAACATTTGCTGACAGGACAGAATGCATTTTACTTTGATGGGGAAGTCTTCCTGAGTAAATTTTATGGCTTAGTTTTCTCATGCAAAATCAAATGTACATGAGCCTTAGCAAGCCTTACAGGTCTCCCTTTAACTCGGAGAGAAGTTGTGTGTGTGAAGCAAAGACTGTGTACCACTAAGTAGTGTTTCTGCTGCTCACTAGTTCATTGCTACAGAAAGAGACCTTCTAATGCCTGTAGTCTCTATAGCTGTATCATATTCTTCTTTTTTGATAAACAACTGTTACATTAGGTTTAATCCGTCTTTTGCATGCATCTCCAATGCTGATCTCCCCTTTGAGCTTAGTGGATGTGATGGAAAACAATTTCAGGCACTACTTTTTCTCTTACTCTCCAGTGTTAAATATTCTACTGGAATTCTCAGCAACATTTTGGGATGCAAGTTGAAGAGGGAAAAGAGTGTGACAAATAGCTGCTGGCCTATTTAAAGACTTTTACACCAGCATAAAGTAGTAATCGCTTCAGTCAGATCCACTTTCTTGAATTTTTCTTTTTATTTTTTTTAGTATAATTTACACTTCTAAGTAGATCTGAAAATACTTGGGAAAACTAAGGGAAGTATTTCTTGTTTTACAAATGGTCAGCTGGAAGTCCAGGAGAGAAAGTAGATCAAGGCAATAGCAAAGTCCTGCAAAGTTCTTAAATAGGTGAGTAGCTGTAGACATCGGATCACTGACTTTTCCAGTGTCATAGCAAGTGCCTGTTGAAGAGTTTTGTTGGTTCATTATCTCAATGATCTGGTGAGAGAGCCAGGTGTGACTGATGTCTGGGACGTGAGCTGTGTAGTCAATCTCTGGAGCATATTGGCACAGCAAGATGTAGATATTACCAGTAGATTTATGATTGTTAGTGTTTATTTCCCCCATGCCTGCCTCCTCTGATTATAATATTTTCTTCTTTCCATCCCAACAAATGTGCAGGCACACATCTTGATTTTAATCTCTTCTACCTAGTTTCACGACAGAAATGGTGTGAATTCATTGAATCTTGTTCTGATTTACAGTTGTTTGCATTGGACGAAAGTCAAGCCAGTAAAATGCACTGTGGAGGTTCACCTTATAAAAACCTAATGTCAGTGGAATTGACAGAAGGGGGAAGGGAAGAAGAAACATTTAAGAGTATTTATTAATCAAGAATTCCAGCAGCAAGGCTTCTCTTGCCTTGATTCTGGCAAGTGTACAGATGAGAGATAGTGTGCAGACCGTTTCTGCACAAACAGAAAGCTCTTCAAATGTAAACATTTGAGCAGCTGGCTTGGGAGATTAGTGCAGCAACGGTGGAAGGGGGGTTGGGGGGTAATAGTGAATAGTGGTGCTGTCTAAATTTAACAAACGTTAAACAAGGTCCTTGTTCTAGTTGAAGGGTTACAGGTCAGAAAGACAATATCAAAATACTGGCAATTGTGCAAGCAGTCAGAGTCATTAACTAGTTTTTAATTAAAAGCAACTTGTCTTTCCAAAGTTGTGACATCTTCCTCCCCACCTTAAAAGAAAAAAAAAAAAAAGGGCTTTTGAAAGAAAATGTTCTCTGCAACCTGTCTGAATTAAGAAAAAGACCCCATTTGATCCTCTTTGGAAGGGCAGCACTTTGAGACTTCCTAATGTTTTGCTTTGGATTTTGAATTGTCTTAATATATTGTTCTACTTTTCCTGTGGCTGAATATTACATCAAAAGGAAGCATTATGCTGAGAGTGGAAGTAGTGTAGGGTCTGTTAGCCTTGTAGATGTGTGCTCGTATGCTGCTTAACACCATCTGGGGTGGTTACATCTTGGTTTCTTAAACCTTCGCCAAGTAGTTACACAACTAGGATCAGGGTATTTGATCATGCATTGGTTTTTTTTTGGATTTTGTGTTTTAATTTGTGTTTTGATCATGCTTTTAAAACAACTCCTTGCCTATTGCTTGTGATCCAATTCAAAAGTGTTTTGTTGGGGGTGCTTTACTTCATTTTCTTAGCAGTAGAGACTGGAGTATGGGTATCTAGAGCCAAATTTTATGTTTAAAAAAATCAGAACTATGCTTTCTGTTCTGTTATTGTTAGGATTTTCATTGAGTTTGAAAGTATACTGGAGAAAATTATTTCCTGGAGAAATGACAGCTGCAGCATAGTTTAGAGCATTACTATCTTTTGGCATTGTAAAATTGGAGTGATCTTCAGAGAACTGATGATGGCTTCGCTACAGCCAGTGGAAGAATTTCTTGTTTTAACTGACTTTGGATCATGTCTTTTATGAGTTGCTAGCCATTATCTACACTAGGCTGTTTTAAAAATCATTCTTTCTTGTGGTACTTCAAGGTGTCTTTTGCATGGACAAAGATCTGATGCTTTCACCATTGTCTCTGAAGGTGTAAGGCCTTCTTTCCTTTTCAATGGACAGTTGACACAGATAAACCTCTTTAAGTTGCTTAATTTAATTCATGAGGTTCACCAAGAGCAAGTGTAGGGTTCTGTGCCGGGGCCAGATCAGTCCTCACTATCAATACAGCCTGGGGGATGAGGTGATAGAAAGCAGCCCCACAGAAAAGGACTTGGGGGTACTGGTGGATGAGAAGCTGGGTATGAGCAGACAGTGTGCGTTTGCAGCCCAGAAGGCCAATCACATCCTGGGCTGCATCAAAAGCTGTGTTGCCAGCAGATTGAGAGTGGCAATTCTGCCACTTTATTCTGTTCTGGTTAGACCTCACCTGGAGTACTGCATCCAGGTCTGGAGCCCTCAACACAGGAATAACATGGACATGATGGCATGGGTCCAGAGGAGGGCCAAGAAAATGATCAGGGCATTAGAACACCTCTGCTGTGAAGACAGGCTGAGGGAGCTGGGGTTGTTCAGCCTGGAGAAGAGAAGGCTCCAGGGAGGCCTTCCAGTACCTGAAGGGGGCTAGGAGAAGTTCTGAAAATCTTGGTGAAAATTTGCCTCAGAATGTAAGTACAGATTTTCTCTGTTCATCGACAGCTGTAACACGTAGAGATTTTCGAAGGCTGAAAGTCATATGTGTCACAATTTCATCAGACCCTTAAAGATGATGAGAAATTAATGTTTCTGGTCTGCGGTAAACTTGTGTAAGGACAACGCTTCCTTAAAATAGAGGGAAACCACTTTTTAATTTTAACTGGAGTAAAAATACTTGCAGTAAAAACTAGAAGTTATTTCTTCAAAACCAAACAAGTACACATCCAAAAAAAATCATTACAGGACCTATTCTATTCATAATTCTGGTCCCTGTGAAAATTTGCTATGCAAATATTAGACCAGATATTTTGAAATTGTATGTTTTATGCAAAATTTCCATCTCCTCTTCCAGTATAAATTTGCATATCCATAATTAAAATATATTAGAAATTATCAACTCTTATGGTTTGATAGTTCCTATATGTTAAAAGAATATATTGCAGAACAAGTTCTCTGTAGTGTTTCAAAATATTTTGAATTTCAGAAGGGCATATCCCAAATATAACAACGCCTATCTTCCATGAACCATGTTGTCCGCTTGATTTAAAAGAATTAATAAGCTTGGGGAAAATAAACTCATTGCAATGATTAATTCATTTCACTCAAGACCTCTGATCCTTATTGTGTTTATTTATGACTGATGAGTGCTTAACACCAGTGGAAATTACAAAAATAATCTTTTGTTGTTGTTGTTGATTTTTGACCTTTTGAACTTCCTTGTTTCCTGAAGTCTTTTGCCAGACCATTAATAAAGATAGTTTTTGATTTTCAGCTTGGTTGTTCAGCACTATTTGATTAAGCTAAATTATTTTCACATAGGGCAAAAGTGTTACTGAAAGCCTATTCAGACTTAGAAAAATGTGGCTTTTTCCATCCTTGCTCTTCCAAGATTGCTCTCACCAGATCTCTTAATGGCCTTCCAAGTCCAAGTGTAAATAGCCTCCTTTCAAATGTTCTTTCCTTATTTTCCTTCTGGCTTGGATTTTTATGTTTTTTCTATACTGGGATTGAATTGAGTTTTGGAGTCCATGTGAATTTTCCTCTATAATTCCTTCTTCTTCAGGTTTCATTAAAATCCATTTTTCCATTAGAGTCTGTCATTAGTTTTTAGACATCTCTTGGAAGGTTTTAATGTGTTTTTATGCATTAAATCCCTACCACAGAAATATTTATTATGCATTCACAAATCTGCATATTAATCCTTTGTTTGTGCTACTGAATCTTCATCAGCTTGAGTTCTGTTCATGTGACTTTTCTTCCACTGTCTTCATGTCAATAAATGAGTATTAGCATCACCATCTTTATGGGCTAACATATGACCAATCACTGAGTTTTCTTGCAGAATATGGTTTCTGCCCTGCACGGTCTCCTTAGTTCATTGTTCCTTCCTCAGGATATAAGGCAGTCAGTAATCTATCATCACATTCACTGAAGTCTTCTATGTTTTACATTGCTGCTCTCCTTTTCCAGCTTTTTGTCTTTGGGTTTCTGCAAGGGCCTCCTCTCAGCTCAGATCTGTTGAATATATTCATTGCATTCTTCACTATAATGACTGTCATTTTGTTTCTTTCTTCAGTTCTTTCTGTCTGCTTTTGTACTGCTTGGCTAAGTATACAGGAGACCTGTAGTGTTTTCTTCATTGTTTTCTGTTTCCTTTTTATAATTCACCGAACTCCCTGCACATCTCTTGTTACAAATCCATTTTCTGTCCCATTTGATGAGGCCTTTCATGCTTTTCTATACAGATTAACTTTTCTGGGTTTTTTTGGTCTAGCATAATATGTGGCAAAAATTTTCCTTTGTCATCCATCTACTGCACTATCAAGTAGTGCTATGCTTACTTAGCATATATGCACATAGCTGTCAAAAAATTTGTAAGTTATCTGAGTAGCTGAA
This sequence comes from Indicator indicator, assembly GCF_027791375.1. Lineage (NCBI taxonomy): Eukaryota > Metazoa > Chordata > Aves > Piciformes > Indicatoridae > Indicator > Indicator indicator. The sequence continues at coordinate 23,209,239 of NC_072015.1, read as the reverse complement.
TTTGCTGACTGCCTATTTTTTTGTTATCCATTTTCATTTTGGGAATATTTTCAATTCAATCTTTCTCCCCATATTGCCATTATATATTTGTCTTTTTGACAGTCATGAAGAATCTATTTTCAAAATACAGTCTTCTTTTTTTATAGGCTGACACATTTTGACAGTGCACTGTGACAAAAAGAGTTAGATTTGTGGAAGTTAAAATTTTTAGCAGTCTAACCAGAAAGATGTAAAGCAGCCCTGAGAGAGGGTACATATTATATATATATCTATATATATATATATAGATATATATATATGTATAAAAATCAATTCTGGTGTTTTTCCAAAATGATACTAAAAAAAGGAGGAAGGGAAAAAAAATACAAGAGCGTTCTAGCAAATTAAACACAAAATTCTCCACATGCTTCTGAAAGTCAAGATAAACAATTTTGCGCTTGTAAGAAACACAAACAAAGCTTATCCTAAGCATCTGCTGGCATCCAGACTCATCTATAGTTCAGCCTGACTTTAGAATTCACTTCAGATTGTGTCTGCAGCCTGCACTCCTCTCTCCCACTAAATGATGGACTTGTCCTTTAACCTACCATGGAGCATAGAAAATACCTCCCTGGGGTTTGCATATCCAAAACAAAAGCAAGAATATTTACATTTTAGGGTATTTAAAATATATCTGTCATCCGGAAGGTTAAAAACAACAGACTGTGGTATCAGGTGCATAACACAAGAAGGGCATGAAGGAAGTGGGCATATTTGGGAAGCTTGTGCATAAACACCTGTGATTTCTCTGGGATGTATCTGTCGCTTTAATGTCCTTTAAAATGGCACTGGACATCCATGTGTTTTTTTAAAAAACATGGATTTAGTTATATCCACTTACAAAGATACATGTAATGCACGTGTTCTGAAGCTTATGGCTGTTTCATGGGTGTCAGTGAATTTATACCAATGCTCAAATGTCGTCCAATAACTTTGTTACATAGCTCTTAGCTGTATTTCTGGAAGTTGAGAACTTGATGGATAGCAGAATATTAAGTGGTTGTGAGCTGAAGTTTCTGTGGTTTTGAGCTGAAATTTGCTTTTCTGAACATAGATGTACTTGCTTTACAGTGAAAGCTGTTAAGAACAGAATGTTTAGCAATCTAAGTTTCTTTCATTTGTGGGTAAATGGCTTTAGATTTCAGCAAAACAAATTTTCATCCTTCATAGTACATACAGTGACAGAAATTAAACAAATTATGCATTAGAAAGATTTGTACCAAGTGTATTTTCACTGGAGTCGCAGCTGACAAGTTTCTCAGCTGATTCATGAGGTCCACAGAATACATACGTGCTGGTTGCTGCAATGACTTGATTGTCCAGCTTGGTAGGAGAAGACACAAATTATTTATGTGTGCTTTCTGAAGACTGATTTATAAGTCCTGGTATTTTTATTTGCACCAGGCAGCATGCTGTCTGCTCCCCACTTCTGAGTTTTTGAGACACGGCTCTGCCTGCTTTCCCTCTGTGCCACCATTCAAAAAGGGCAGTGACTACTGTCAAGAAAGGTTATTTTTGCTAATTCTGTTGGGATTTAAAAAAAAAACAACAACAATAAAACCACACCAGCAAACAAAACCCAAGGAATTTATATGAAATGCTGTCAGTTAAATAAAAGAGATGATATGAGCACGCAGATGTAAATCAAGTTGGCTTGTCTTCCTTTTTCTGTATGTATCACTATGATGAAAAAAAAAATCATTGCATCTATTTCCTTTGATACACTATGACTGTTTTCTTCATTCTGCCAGGGAGACTTCTTCAGACTGGCGTGACTGATTTAGGGTAGCAGTAATAGGCAAAGATTTTGCTAAGAGTGAAGAATAGTGTGACTTGAGAAAATGTGGAGTGAAACATGGAAACCAAAGAGATTGTTTGGAGGAGTTAAACAATTTTAAATCACCAGAGGTGTTTTAAATGCTTGTATTCTCTAAGCATTGAGGAATCACATCTATCATAAAATCTTCCAAAAGGTATAAAAAATTTGGTGGCCCCTGAATTGCTTGAATATTATACGTACATTGTTGAATTTACAGACTTGTATTCCGCTGCTCTACGTGTATCATCTCTCACTTTTGGAGAATGCAGATTATATGTGTGATCTCAGACTGTCTGAAAACTGAGGGAGGTGGTAGTAGTAGGTGATTCTTACATGAGCAGTTAGGTTTGGCTCTACTTCATCTGTTTCTTCATATTTGTAAAAATTGACAAACATGTGCATGTTTAGCTTTTTTTTCCATGTTCATTCAGTATCCATCTGATCTTCAAATGGAGTTTTTAATATTGCCTCGCACACAGGAAGTGTAACAAGATCAAAAGATTCTTGGAAGCTCTCTCTGCCCAAGTACTTCCTCACACACTCAGTGTTAGCACAAAGGACTTGAGTTAATACCCACACTTGTTCCCTACTTAAAAATTCACAAACAGTGAATTTAAGTCCCTTGGTTTGTTTTGGAAAGCTGTGTGGTTGTTCTTCCAGCTTTTCTACTGGAGAAGAGTTTGGACAGCACAAGACATGAGAAGTGAACATGAATCAATTGGAGCTTGAAACCAAGGCTGCACTCCTAGCCGTAGAGACTCTTTACGTCACATGACCTTACCTAAGTGAGGACAGGAACTAATCAGATAAATTTCTAGGAAAGGAAATTATAGTTAAGGTACAAGGAAAAAAATACAGGGATAGTTAAGCAATAAAATAGCATGATTGCAGATTGTGCTAATCTGTGTTACAGGAAGGTTGTAGCAAGTTCTGTAGCAACAGATTGGTCATGCTACTTCGGTGTGGGAGATAAAATAGAAGACTTTGTAAAGGAGATGGCCTTCTTGCACCTGGCACTGCTAGGATTTCTGATCAACAAACTTTGTACTAAAATGAGAGAAATGTGTTTGGCCACAGTGAGGGAGAACTGGCAGAGGCACAGGAGAGGGAACATTGTCAGGTATTTCTGATTCTGGATGTATAAATTCTAGTGTCCACCAAATGGACCCTGACCACATGATCTGGAATTGCTGGCTAGATACTGCAATAGACTTAAACCAGCATAAGATAACACTGTCGTTGTACAGACTTCAATGTATAACCGGAAACATTCACAGTGAAACCTTGAAAGCCTAACTGCCAGACATACAAAATCAACATGGTGTTGCCTGTATGAATTGATGTTGTGGAAATGAAATAGTTCCTTCTCTTTTAATGTTGCAATGGGTGATCATGTAATTTCCTACCAATAGCAAAATGCAAGGAGATAATAGAGCAACATAAAGCAAATTGAATAAAAATGCATATTTCTTTTTAAGTTCAGAGCAGGAAAAGGTTAACTTTTCCCCCCCCTTTCTGACTGTAGACGGTGTGCAAGTACCAGAATCACAAGTGCTTCAGAGAGTACAAAACCCAAACTGTATTCTGTGTGGCTGGTTAGAAAGGAAAATCTGAGTAGTCACAATTTTGCTTTTTTTTTTTAAATTATGTCTCCAAGCAGTCTCATGACTGCAGTATTATACTTTGGTTTTGAAGCAGGAGCTTTGATTAATTCAGTGTGGTGTTGTCAAATTTAGTGCTAGTATAAGGAATTTTTAGTATCATGTCAAGGAAAGCATCCAAGTTGTGCAGTAGGTCTGACATAAGCTGTCTGGCATTTTAAATGGGCAGTTGTAATCAGTCGTCGTGTCATTCAGCAAATCAGTAGAAGTTTGCATTAATTGAGTTTACATGTCCAACAAGTATACATATTCTTGCTGTCACTGAGTAGATGGATTTGTCTACTTGCTGTAAATCTTACCTTTCATATTTACCCATACTACACCTGAAGAAAATATTTCCTTTGGGATACTTCTGTTCCTATTTTTTTGGTCTCGGTTTTGGAAGACAATAAAGCCGCTTAAGTTTTGCCTTATGCATTTGGTACTTCAAGTACCAAGCTCAATTGATTACTTCTGATTTTAAAACTCCTCAGAAGGAAATTGCATAACAAGACTGGGAGCTCAAATATGTGAGTTTTGGCAGACAGCTGCAGAATAAAGGGCCTGGCTGTAGCAACCTCACAAGAAAAGAACTTGACATTTTAAAAAAATTTTATTGTCCAGTGTGAACGGGGAAAGGGAAGTCAAATCATTCTCCCAGGCAAACTCTTCCTTACTGACCTTTAAATGCCATTTTGTGTCATCAGAAAATCAAGGAGATGCTAATAGCAGAGCTTTGAAAAAGAGAGTTTCATATATGAGTGATACATTTTGAAAACAAACATAAACTGACTTACATTTTTAGACATACCTGTTTTTGTGTGCAGTTACATTTTTAGTAGATTAATCTTACATTATTTCATTAATATTAGTACTAAAATTTTCAGATATAATAAGTAGATACCAGAGCTTCTGTTTATTCTTGGAAAGGGAGAAGTTTGCAAAAGAAATTTTATAGTTCCATTCTAGGTTGATAACCTGCGAGCACAGACTGTCCTCTGCGTTAGGCTCTTAGTCTAGCTTGTGTTAAAGTCAGCAGGCAATGGATTTTGGTAGTCTTGTAGAACACTGATTTCTTAGTGTCTTTTGAAGATGGGGCTGGTGTGCCAAAGTCACCAGGTTATTCTGAGACTTCGTACTTTTATGGTTTTAACTAGCTCCTCTTGTCCTTTCCAAAAATATTTTTCAAACTAGAAGAGCTAAAAAAAAAAAAAATCCTAGAAGTCAAGTATTGATCCCAGAAAAGCATCTTAACTATTATTAAAAATACAATATTTTTTGGATTTTGTAAGTTTAGTGAGAGGGAGAAAGCCAGCTGACAAGTGTAAAGTGAAGCAATGGATCTGTGAAACCTTGTGGTTTCTGTGGGTACTACAGCTGTTTCTTGCCTCCTTCCAACACCTGCTTTATGGAAACTAAATAGGTTATAGTCTATGGTTGTGGTTCCTTACATGTTCAAGACTTTTTACTAGAACGGAGTATAATTTGACTGCTAACCTATACTTCTCTGTCTGTGTTCATACTGCTTTTATCAGGTCATTACAAGTTTGCTTAATTAAGGTTACCTACTCTTAACAATTGCCTTACTAACCTGCCTGAAAACAAACCTCCAAACTCCAGTGGTTTGGAAAGAAGCTGCACTGCACCTAACACAGCATAAAATATGAAAGCTGGGTGAGGTGTTGTCTCTCTAGATTAGGTTTAGAACAAAAGATGAGTCATGCCAAAATAGTCCTGAAATTAAATTAATTGTGTTTTTCAGTTTGCTGCCCCATATTTTTAATTTTTACCTAGGATTAAACTTGGCAGTTGTAAAACAGAGTTAGGAAGCCATGTCACAAGTCACATTCACTGAGTTACACTTGCTACAGAAATCCAGATATTCACCACAGTGATGAGGCAGTCATAAAATTGAAGCAAAGCATTTTCCTTCAATTTTCAGATTGGAGAATTTAGGTTCACAGAACTGCCTCTCTGAAAATAAAAATGATGGGATTTTTGGTTGCCTTGAGTTTTCTGACAGTATGTATTCTGTGGTTTGGGGCAAAATTCCTTGTGAGAGCTTTATGTCCTCAGTGGGTGATTTTTGCAAGAACAGATTGCAAAAGGTGAATTGTAGATTTGAGGGAAGAGTTTTTGCAAGACCTTTATTAGCAGATTCAAAAAAATAATTATGTTGAATTTAAGAGTCAAAACTAAATTAAGACAGAACTAGACATTTTTAAGCAGTCATGTTTCTTAGTCTTTCCTATTTGTAGATTTACTAATGTATGGGCCCATCTATTTCTGTTTGTGTATTAATATACAAGTATGTTAAGGCCTTGATCTGAAATCAATTAAACTTTTAAAATTGATTTTATCAAGTTTTCAGTGAGAGTTAAAGTAATTTTTAACATTAAGGAATTACTGAAATGGTTTCTGTTTCTCCTGTTGGAGCGAGTCCAGAAGAGGGCCCCAAAAATGATCCAAGGGATCGAACACCTCTGCTATGAGGACAGGCTGAGGGAGCTGGGGGTGTTCAGCCTAGAGAAGAAAAGACTCTTGGGGGGGGCCTTAGAGCTGCCTTCCAGTACCTGGAGGGATCCTCAAAGAAGGCTGCAGAAGGACTTTTCATTAGGGTGTATAGCAACAGGAAGAGGGGGAATGGTTTTAAGCTGAGGGATAGTAGGTTTAGACTGGATCTTAGGAAGAAGTTCTTCAGCACAAGAGTGGTGAGACTCTGGAACAGGCTGCCCAGATGCCTCTTCCCTGGGGGTGTTGAAGGCCAGGCTGGATGAGGCCTTGAGCAGCTGAGTCTAGTTGAGAGGTGTCCCTGGGCATGGTGGGGAGTTTGGAGCAGATGATCTCGGAGGTCCCTTCCAACATAGGCCATTCCACGATTCTCCTTCCATCTGGGGCTGTTAAAATCCAGAATAGTGCCTGTTAATATGACTTCTTTTGACCAGGTTAAATGGTTATTTTCAGTAGACTGTGAATGATTATGCTTGATCGGGCAGGTAAATTGGAAATAGTTTGATAGTAGCAGTTTCTCTTGTGTAAATCTGCAGAGGAGACTTAGGTCAAATCAGGCAGATTGATAATAAAATACACAGACAGCATATGATTAATGCAGTGTCCTTATTTAAGAATAAATCTTTCTTTCAGAAAAGTGTATTGCTTCTAATTTAAAGACAATTGCAAATGCATTTGTATAACCATAATTATGTGTCTTGATGAAGCTTGTATTTTAGATAGCAAGCAGCAGTATTTTTCCCATCAATCACAGAATTATAGAATGCTAAGGGTTGGAAGGGACCTCCAGAAGTAATTGGGTCCAGCCTGCCTGCAAATCTATTAAACTGCAGTAGGTGCTCATTGCACCTTCTGTCTTATTAATATTGCCTGTAAGCTTTGTACCAGTTGACCTTTAGAAGTTTCCAAAAGTTAGAGTGTGCAATTCAGAAAGTTTGACAAAAGAACATACATGATTATTCATATCATTGTTTAAACAGTAACCACAGATGTCTTGTTTTTGTATTCTTTTTTTCCCCACTGTTTTTTAAAAGTGATTTTAATCCAAGACATTAATCCATTTACAGGGTTTTTCCACAGCCCCAAATTCCCCTTCAGTGAATTCTCGCTCCAGTTGCCTGGGTCCATCACTGTCGCTTGGTAACATCTCAGGAATGACAGCAAATGCAGAAGTGAAGAAGCGCAGAGCACCTCCTCCACCAGTTGTGACACCTGCGTTGCAGAACATGAATATGAGTGAACAAGAAAAGACAGCAGCACAGGTAACAGTGATACCAAAGAGTGGGCTTCTTTGCTTGATGTGCTGGGCTACCATTAGTTCATTCATCAAAGCTAAAGTCATTCGCAAATACTTTGGCTAGCCATTAGCTACAGCTTACCAATACTCTTCATCTTAGAAAATGAAATTATCAAAAGTCTTGGGAGTTTTGTACATATTTACTGAACTTTCTTGAGACTGCCTCAAGGTTTCTCCCATGTCAAGAATCTCTTTAAATCAGAAAAGCTTTGTGAGGTATTAGGCTAAAAAAAAAAAAAAGTAGAGTGAAGAAAAAGTAAGGCAGGAAAGCTGGAAATTGTATAGAGTGACTAGGTATCCTGAGTTGCCAGGACAGTCTTGGAAAACCAGGTTCTAATCACTGACAAAAACCTTCAGCATATTTTGCCCAGAGTTGTCAGGCTGTTGTCTACATCCATGTTTTCAGTGCTGCTGTGGGATACCAAATAATCTGCTCTGCTTTCTGTTTTACAAAACCTTTTAAAACAGTGTCCTGTTTTTGCTTTTAAAAAAGGTCACTGTTCTGCAATACAGAGAAATAGGGTGAAACCTTTGGGAGGACCTAATCTTTTGTAAATTTAATTAATAGAGGGAAGAGGAAATAGTTCTTGGTTTTGTAGTAACATCCCGGTATGTGTGCTACTAAATATGTGCAAGTATATTAAGACTTTGGGTTGCACCATCAACAAAAAGTATTCCATTCTAAATGTAAACTGTAAAAGTCAGTGTGTGAAGCTATATATGTATGCTAAATAAGAATGCAAGGAACCAGTACCTTCGAGGTTCTGTAATGTGGACTGACTCTTACTCCATTATGGCTTGTCACCTCTACAGCACACTGATCTTTGGAAAATCAATCATATGACTGGGAAATAGAGTAAGGAAGTCATCTTTGAGTTCAGTATAGTGGAGGAGGAGGAATCTAGTGCTCAGTCTCACCGGTCTCACTCCCTGTCACTTTTATTTATCTGTGTTATGGTATATCTTAAGTGCTTTCTCCAGTGAAGTACTGTGTAAGGAAAGCCGATGCACACTCTTGATAAAGGATCACAGGATCTTATTTTCCCATTCTTAGGATATCTAAAGGTGTGACATCTTTCAAAACTGGAATAAAGGCCTTTGAAATAGTAATTATTTATAGACACAACTGAAGAAAACCAGTGTTTTCTTGCACATTTGATGCACTTTCTTTTTTAAAACTTCCTTTTCAAATTCCTGCTTTAAATATTATGATGAAGTTTCTTGTGTTCCCCAGAGTTAAATATGTGTTTAAGATAGAAAGATCTTTTTGTACAAAGGTACTATGACATTCTCTTAAATTTATACAAGTATGGTAATCAGATTATATCATTTTGCCATTCTCTTAGGGTTATCTTCTGGTGGTGTGACATTGAGATTTTAAATTGTGTTTCACAAAACCACCAAAAATCTAAACTCTCTTTAAACACATTAACATTTCGATTTGCAGCATTGTTGCAAATAGATTAAATTGCTGGCTTTCTCAAACTGTTGGGAAACAGTCTGTTTATTGGGTGTAGCTTTGTGTTGACTTCAAAATCTCTTAGTCTAAAAAAAAAGGTATTTTGAAGAAGGGAAGCAGATGAAGATTGTGTCAGAAAATTTTCTATGATGAAGTTAATTTTGGGCAATAGAAATGTCTAGCATAGACAACAAATTCAACGAAGAGCAAGGTAGATTCTGAGAACGGTTGCTAAAGTCTGTTTGACTGCATTTGTTGGGTAAAGGACATCTTTCTGAAAATGGTTGAATAGGTCCAAATATTAAACAGTTATGTTCTGCTCCCGAAGCTTCCAGTCTGAAGGTTACTCAGAGGCCACCCTGTAGTTTGAAAAAGGACGTGTGGAGTATCGTTGAAACGAAGCATAAGTTCCATAAAACAATCAAAAAATGAGGGAAGGGATTAATTATTATGTGACAAGGTAGCAACAGATGTATTGTTTGTAAGAAAATCCAAACAGTTCTGGTTTATCTACGTGCAGACTATGCAAGTTTACTGTGAAAATACAGTGAAAAATCTCAGGGTGTAAGTTTATTTCTTTAGTTTATGGGAAAGAATTAGCACTGATCTTTTTTTTTTTTTCAGGGAAGGACGTAAATTCATTATTAATGGACTTCCTTCCATAAAAAGATAAGATGTTTGTTTAGAAAACTTTATTTATATGCAACTGTTACTAACAGGAAGATCCTGCAAAAGGAGAACATGTTTGTTTCCAGTGAGCTAGCACAGTAATAGAAAATTTGAAGGGTGGTATTCTAAGCTTTCAGAAGGTTTTGGGTTTTCTTTTTTTTTTGACTATCTGGTTCCATTGAGTTGTCTGGAAAAAAGGAAACTGTAACTGTTATGAATACCTTAGTTTGACTTTCTAACCCAATCAGCCCATCACTTCTAATTGATTGGTAAGATTCAGGGCATTCAATTTTCTTTACAGCACAGATGATTCTTTAGAAATTTATTTCTCATCTCCCTGCCTATTTGTTGCAATCAGAAATGTCTGTGTATATGAAAACTGGTATGTTCTAATTTATACTTTAGATTTTCTTCACTCACTTTTCTGAATAGGTGGATTACTGCAATAGAATTATGTCATATTGCAGGTCTTGTTTCTGTGGGATTTACAGTAATTTACCTCCTTGAGGGTAAGACCCCTGCAATAACTTGAGTTATTTTTTAGTGCAGTATCATTAGTTTTCTTTGTCTGTTTAAAGGTAGCATTCCCTCTGAAACTGTTCTAAATCTGTTCTAGAAAATACTCAGTTCTCTTCAGAGCACAGTTGAGCAATGCTGAACATTCACTAAGTCATTTGCAAAGGAATGCAGACTCAAAAGAGTCTACACATTTCTTCCCTGAAGATTCCCCCCCCCATATTTTTTTTTTTTTTTTTTTGCTAAACATCTTCTAAATGATGCTATTTAGAATAATGAGAAGTCACCTGGAAAAAGTATTCTTCAAAACACAAGGGTATGGTGACATTTCCAGTATGGAATCCATAAGGTTAATGCTTTAGAAGCAAGGAGGTCTCTTCCTTTCTTAAGTTGCAATGTGGAGCCCACACCATCCAGAGAGCAGAGCAGAACAGTCTGGGGGTGAACAGAAATGGAATCCTCTATGCAAACAAACTCTGTCCTCTGATACAGTGCTTCAGATGATGTGCTAGCAGAATGTAGGACCACTTTAAGAGTAGTCACAGTGTAAACTGAGTCCCCACCCCAAAAGTCATACACTGTATAGGCACTAAGAGAAAACATGCATGAGAGAGATCACTCAGGGAAAAGCTACACATGAAGTCTGGCAGAGTTAAACCCATCTCCTGAGAGGCTTATTCATTGACCTCTCTTCAAATGCAAAAGGAAGTGTGTTTGGTTCATTTCTTGTAAGACCTCGAATATTTGAGTCTTTTGGAGGTCAAGAGCATTGCGCACCAGCAAATGAGTTTGTGGGAACTGGAGTGAGGGTGAATGATACAGAAAGCCTTAAGGATTTTCTGTAAGAGACTTTTCTACGAAATGGAGTGGTTTATTCGGAAAAAAATCATGAGGCTTTTTGGAGACAACATCAACACTGAAAGAGAGCTCTTCAGTGCCTTCATCAGTAGAATAACTCTGATGTCAGCTCCAGAAATCAGAAGTGCAACCTGTAGGTTGTAATAAAGGAACTGTGTGCTATTTCAGCCACTGTGATTTTCAGAACAGAAGCGCTTTGTACATATGTAGATGTAATAGGAGGTATCTGGGACTTGTTACTAACCAGGGAAATTCCTGCAGTAATAGAGGAATAGGGCAATATAACAGATACAACATTTATATAATGGACTTAATCTTAGTTGTTGTATGGCAAGACAGTGGATTTAAATAAAAATTATATTGTGGTCCAGTTGAAGAACTAGCCTTACACTTTCAGAGTGTTCTACTGTAAATTTTATACAATTCTCAGGTTTTATTTCCATGTTTACATAATTGCCTGGAGGCTGCTGTAGACAAAATAATGTATGTGAAATACCATGGGGTTTGCCCTGCTTCTCATGTTCCTCTCTTTACCACTAGATCTCATACTTGAGTTACAGAGCACAGTTGTTGACGACTCATTCTTCATGAGGGCCAGACCTTTACAGCAGACTACTTGCCCCCAGTAGTTTAAGTAAGGCTAATATATTCTTACCAAGAATTCAAGTGGCTTCATGACATGAATAAAAAGGAATATTGCAGCCAAACAGTTACAGACATACTCTGTCATTGCTGGCAGGCTCCTTTCGCCCTATCTCCAGTTTGGTTTTGACCAATTTTATGCCTAAATGAGAAGTTGAACTTTAAGAGAATCATTTTAACTTGAACAAATATAAATGAGACTTACATATCTTTCCTGGAGAAGATAAGGTACTCGCACTAAAAATTTTCCAAATTTCTTCTTTATATAAAGAAGATACTTCCAGTATTTGCTGTACGTGTTATTAAATGGAAAGAGACTACAAATGTGGAAATGGGGAGGAAATGGTTTTTATGCCATCTTGGTTGATGTTTTCTTGTACTAATCCATATAGCATTTTCCTTCTTTCTTTTATTTTCATTTCTGTTCTCCTGTTGGAAATAGCAGACTCCAGAGACATATGTTCTTCTGTTCCAGTGCATATTGCACGTGAAAGAGTTATGATTCTGCTTGCAATTTTTGATAGGAGTGCAGTGGAGCTGACAGGACATGGGGTTGAGCATCCTAGCCACTTAGCATTTTCATCCCTTTGGTAGGGGTGCCTTTCTTACAGCAGAATTTGTGTTGCAGTACTATTGACTATCCTTTTATATGTAAACCAATATAAATAGAATACACTAGTGACTGAAAGCTTAGGTCACCTTTAGTTGATTGAGCATATTAAGAATCTCTCAAAAGGAGGAAATACTCAAATGTCCTGCTGAAAGCCATTGAATTTGTGACCATCTGCAGGCAATCCTGAAATATTTCAAATGGCACTGCGAGCAAGCATAGCCTATAGTGAAGGTATACCTAGAATGCATTGTGCCAGCAAGAACCATAGAATAGTGTTCAAGTACTATCAATATAGAAGAAATTAAGGCAATGTATGGATAAAATTATATTGAAACCACAATGAACATTGTAAATCCATTCAAAGTGTTTTTAAATCATTAGACTCTCCCAAATTTCCAGAATCTGTCCCTGAATTTGCAGTTCTCACATTTCCCATGTCTATGTGTGTATGCTATAGGTATGGGACTTGGAAGCCATTTGGAAATGTGACTCATTATCTTCCTTAGAAGTAAAATGTATTTTAAAACGGTGGCCAAGATTTTTAGAAATGGTTAGCTCAGCTGTCAGTAACTAGGAAGCTGAGTTTATAGCTTGATGTTGTCTGAACTTTTAAGATGTCAGAAGCTACATATGGTTGCTCAGCAACTCGGTATCTGGCCACTGTGATTTTAAGATCATATTATTTTTCACTGTGCCACCTTCTGTTGCAAAAGGAATTTTAGGTTGAGATCGTTAGTATAAAAATCTGAGCAAAGCAAGCATTTCTTCCATTACTGTCTCCCTAGCACAGCAGGGTTTTTTTGCAAATATCTTTCTTGTGTGTTTGCACAAAGTGATTACCACTCTTCAACCCACCTTACTTCATAATCTAACACCAGAGATTTGTGGTGAGCTGGCTTCAAGAATAACCTTGACTGATGCGCAATCAGACTCAAACTGCTGCGCATTTTCAAAATAACGTATTACCCAGGATATGCAAAATGAAGCCCTTAAGTCATGAATACACATCCTGGAGAACAGTGTAGGCTATGTTCCTTCTATGCACAGCTATGTCAGTAAGGATGCCATCAGTAGAGCTTTCCATCTGTGTGCCCTGTGAGTTAGTTTCTTGAATCTCCTTTGTCCCCGAGTATTTTGGATAAATCTGGTATTTCAAATAACAATACTCCTGTGGTTGCCTTTTCTTTGAGGAGATGCTGAGTGCTTAGAAAGAACCTGTATTTGTGTGGATGATAGCCTTTTTTTCCTTTCATTTTATGGGAGAGGCATGGTGCCAGCAGGGACTGCTATTGTAGGGAAGTTGAGGGACAGAAGAATCATAACTGGATGAGAACATCTACCACAGTTACCTACAGCACTGAGAGGTGGATAAAACCTGCTCGATTAACATCTGCTGTGATCATCTCTGTAAGCACTGTACTCTTACCAGCTTGCTGTCATCTCCTCATCCTTTGTGCATCTGCTCTAATTACTTACTGTGAAAACTCCGCTCTGATCAGACTCCTACATCCTAAGAACAAGAGTTTCAAATTTATTTGGTTTTATTTAGTTGGATGATGCTACTTTTGTAGAAAATATTGTAGTTGTACTTGGGGGAGGGGTTGTATGCTTTTTTGTTCTGCGGCAAAATAGCCTTATGCAGTAGGTATTTTCTTCCCTTTTCACCTCACAGTTTTTCCTGTATTTCTGTATACAGTGAAAGGTAATGAGCAGTTTATGGTGGGAACCATCTGACAGTTGTATTCTGTTTTAATAAGAGCAGATTCAGCAAAAGGGTGGGTGGACTCAGATTAGTTATCTCTCTTTTCACAGGTTACACCTAAGCCAGAAATGTCTACTAGAAATCAATAAGACAGGAGTGCATGGCTTTTTTTATCATCTTTCAGAGAGGAAGGGAGGTTTCTTTTGACTTAAAGGTCTTCTGGGTGAGGTCTTTGCAGCCTTCTCTTATGACACATTTCCTTTCTCCCTGAAATGTTCTGTGAATGTGGGTTTGGTTTTGGGTTTGTTTTTTTTTTTTTTTTTGGGGGGGGGGGGGTTGTTTTGTTTGGTTTTGTTTTTCCTATGGAGCATCCAGAAGTCTCCTTTGAGAATAACAGATACTTTTTTCAACATTCTGAGGAAGGATGCAATGAATCAGTTTCTGCTGTTTTTCAAAACCTTGTCTTTTACTTCTGCAAAATACCGCATATTATAGGTCACTTCTCAGGTTTTGGTAAGTTCCCTGAGGATACGAAAACAGGATTTGTTCTGAAGGAGGAGGGACAATACTTTGTCAGTCAGTTGACTGACTTTTTAATGTTTTGGTTTTTGGTTTTTTTTTTTAATTGATTAAAAGGAGTTTCATGACTGTTTGTATATCTTTTTCATTTGTTACAGTTTAATTCTCTTTGTGTGGATGAATAAGGCCTCAAATGTGAATGCTTTGTATTAATAAGTTCCTTTGTCTTTGATCATTAATGGCAGTATCATGAGTGTTAGCTGTGATCTCCAGTTTTGGTAGCAGACCTGTAAATATTCTCAGGCAATTCATGGTATCTCTCAACAGCAGGTATTTTTTGACAAGGGGAGAGATATTGAATCTTTATTAGAGGTGCTCTTTCTCCATAATGCTGTTCAGATGCTCAAGTTATACAAGCCTTAAAGATGAAAACTTTTTTGTTGGTGTTTTTTTGTTTTGTTTTGTTTTTCAGAAGTCACCAGGTAGTCAGGAATGTATGAGATGTCCTTCCATGGTTTAAGAATAAACCTAATGCTAATTCCCAGAGGTCTGGAGATGATACAGTAATACAGCTGCTAAGAAAACTTAACTCATACTGTCCTCCTATTTTTTGTATTAGAGTTTGGATATTGTGTGCTGGATTGTGTATGATGCCTGATTAGAAGGCAGGGGACATAATTAGCATGATGCAGTATTTTGAGAAAGTCTATCTCTCATTAGAGATAGGTAATTAATAGATAAACCCATCAAAAATGGAGATTCTCTCTTTCTCTATATATTTTGTGTCACATTTGTGCAGCAATTGCTCATTTGGAGTGTACTAGGCTGTAAATACTGCATGGTAATTATGAAACTTTCCATCAGGCTTTTAGTACCCTTGTCTTCTAGAGGATTTTATACCAGTCGTGCTATCTGCATTTCTATTTAGAAGTTTATTTACCTCAGTGATGCATTTCTGTAGATGTTGAGAGTTTATGAGTATGGTAAGACATTTGAAAATTATTTATTTTGCCACACTGACATAAATACTGCTTTACTCTTTCACCAGAAAATTGCCTGCTATTCTCGTAGGATGATAAAACAGTTCAGCATTGCTTTACATTTTTCACAGGTGGATAATGAACATAAAGCTTGTTCAATAACATAGAGAATGCACTTTAGTTTCTTTGTCTAAGGAGCATGCTGTAGTTCCTTTGTCTGAGCAGCAGCAGTGCAAAGTATTCTCAAGATGATGTGCTAGAGTCTGCAGTGCTGTCAGAAATTGAAAAGGCACATAAATACATCTCTATTAGGTCTCTTTCTGCCAAGAGGAACAAGGAAATACAGAAAATATTACTGAATGGTATTGCTAAATGCTACTAATGCCACTTTTTCAGTTTCCATAAAAAAATTCAGAGGAAAAGGGTGAAAGTATAGTTGGTGTTTGCAAGGTATGGGGGAAATAAGGAAAACTGTGTCTCCTCTAAGAAGCGAGGAGAAGTAACACACACACAAAAAACCCTCAGGGTTGAGATAAGGAGTTGAGATAAAAAGAGTTTAATATAAATGAGATAATACAATGCACCTATAATTACCTTAGCCCTGTTTGCAGAAAAAGCACAACAAAATGCAGAAAGCAGTAGCAAGCAGAAGGCAGTGAGCTAATACACTATCCCCCAAACCCACGTCAGCCTCAGCAGAAGAGACCCACACCCCCAAATCCAGACACCAAAAGCTGTACCCGGAACAGGAAACCTCTCAAGTTACAATCTGAACTTCAAGCCCCATAGTATTCCAGTCATCACTTTCATTTTGAAGCTGGCATGATGTGAGCATGGCATGAACAGCAGCAGATTCAACTCAAGCCACGACACTTATGTACTGGAAAAAACATTAGAAATATAATAGAGAATTGAACTATTTGGCATCTCTGCAAAGATAATGAATAGGATAAATGTAGCTTTACAAAACCAGAAATCCTGCCTTACAACTCTCTTAGAGTGTTCTCGACGCATTCAGCACACAGATGGATGTGTGTGATCTGATTGATTTGTCTTTTTGGGTTCCCACAAATTTTTCACCGAGTTCCCTTACCATGGATTTTTAAAGGAAGTCAAGTCTTGATTCTGTAAAGAGGAATGTCATTTTACTCCTAAGTAACTGACAGTAAACAAAGAGGAATCTTGGGTAAGGAGTAAACAGCCTGCACACCCCTGGGGGACATCACTAGTGATTGAGTGCCAGCCACATTTAATTCCATTCACCACCACTCTTTGAGCCCAGCCATCCAGCCAGTTCTTAACCTAGCAAAGCATCCACCCATCCAAGCCATAAGCAGGCAGTTTCTCCAGGAGGATGCTGTGGGAAATGGTGTCAAAGGCTTTACTAAAGTCCAGATAGCCAACATCTACAGCCTTTCCTTCATCCACTAAGTGGATCACCTTGTTGTAGAAGGAGATCAGGTTTGCTAAGCAGGACCTCCCCTTCATGAGTCCTTGCTGACTGGGCCTGATCATCTGGTATAATGGCTGCATAGTGGTACTGAAGCTGACCTGCTCCATGACCTTCCCTGGCACGGAGGTGAGACTGACAGGTCTGTAGTTCATCACGTCCTCCTTTCGGCCCTTCTTGTAGATGAGTGTCATGTTTGCCAATCTCCAGTCAGCTGGGACCTCCCCAGTTAGCCAGAACTTCTGGTAAATGATGGAAAGTGGCTTGGTGAGCACTTCTTCCAGCTTCCTCAGTGCCCTTGGGTGTATGCCTTTGGTTAGGTGTCAGTGGTGCTGCAGGTCACTAATTATTATGGATGCTTCATTCTGCTCCCCATCCCTATCTTCCAGCTCAGGGGTCTAGGTATCTAGCAAACAACTGGTCTTACTATGAAAGACTGAAGCAAAGAAGATATTAAGTACCTTAGCCTTTTCCTCATCACTGAATCATAGAATCATAGAAAGGTTTGGGTTGGAAAGGACCTTAAAGATCATGTACTTCCAACCCATCTGCCATGGGCAGGGACACCTCCCATTACATCAGGTTGCTCAAAGCCCCATCCAGCTTGACCTTGAACACTTCCAGGGAAAGGGCATCCACAACAGGGCAACCTGTTCCAGTGTCACCACCTTCCAAGTAAAGAATTTTTTCCTTATATGTGGTCTAAATCTACTCTCAATTTGAAACTGTTACCCCTCATCCTATCTCTATACTCCCTGATCAAGAATCCCTTCCCATCTTTTCTGAAGGCTCCCTCGAAGCACTGAAAAGCTGCTCTAAGATCTCTCTGGAGCCATCTCTAGGCTTGACAACTCAAACTCACTCTGCTTGTCCTCATAGGGGAGGTGCTTCTGCCCAGTGATCATCTTTGTGGCTCTGCTCTAGACCTGCTTGAGCAGGTCCATGTCCTTCTTATGCTGAGGTCCCCAGAGCTGAATGCAGTTCTCTAGGTGTGGTCTCAGGAGAGCGGAGTAGAGGGTGAGCATCCCTTCACTCAACCTGCTGGCCACGCTTCTCTTCAGGAAGCCCAGGATGCAATTTGCTTTCTGGTCTGTGAGTATACATTGCTGGGTCATACTCAGTTTTTTATCCATCAGCATCCCCAAGTCCTCTACACGACTTCTGTCAGTCCACTCTCTGCCCAGCCTGTCTTTGTGCTTGGTATTGCCTCAACCCAGGTACAGGACTGTGCACTTGGCCTTAACTTCTTCAGATTTGCACAGGTGCACCTCTTAAGCCTGTTAAGGTCCCTCTGGGTGGCATCCCTTCCCTGCAGCATGTCAGCTTCACCACACAGATTGCTGTTGTGAGCAGACTTGCTGAGGATGCACTTGATCCTACTGTCCATGTTGCCAACAAAAATGTTAAAGAGCATTGGTCCCAGCACTGACCTCAGAGGAGCACCATTCATCACTGGTCACCACTCAGAGATCAAGCTGTTGACTGCAATTCTGAGTGTGACCAGCCAGCCAGTTCCTTATCCATCAAATGGACTGGTCTATGCATCAAATCCATGTCTCTCAAGTTCAGAGACAAGGATGTGTAGGACAGTGTCAAATGCTTTGCACAGCTCCAGGTAGGTGACATTCATTGCTTTTCCCTTACCCACCAATGCTGTAACCCTGTTGTAGAAGGGCACCATATTTGTCAGACACAATTTGCCATGTTGGTTCTCACCAGTCACCTCATTTTCAATGTGCCCTGGCATAGTTTCTGGGAAGATATACTCCATGATCTTGCCAGGCACATAGGTGAGGCATGTCTGGCCTGTAATTGTTTAGGTCTTTCTTTTCTCCCCTTATATACATGGGGGTTATGTTTCTCCTTTGGCACTCCATGGATTATCTCTTATGAATGATTGATCTCTTATGGAGTGCTGCTTTTCTGAATCTGTCCAGTTTTGCTACTGGATCTCTGCCACTTTTCTTCAAGAAGAGCATATAACGATGGACCTTTTCTTAATGACTTCCAGTTAATTCCCTTGTGTTGAAAAAGCCACTTGCAAACTGGAAAATCAGTGGTGACATATGTTAAATGTTATAGAAATTATCATCTTTGTAACTAGTCATAAATCTGAGTAGTTTTGTCTTTTTAATATTTCAACTGGAGCTGAATCTGGCTACTGCTAACCTATTGCACAGTCCAAGATGTACTATAACCAATAAGCAGAAAGAAAAGTGAGTAGTAGAAGAGGTCTGTGGTCCTTAAAATGTCCTACACTGCAGTAAATGGCTAAGAAATTAGAACTCAGAATAATTAATTTCCAATTTGAAGGGGATTTGTTCATTTTTCCCTGAAGAGCTTTAAACATGACATTCAGTTAGCTGAGTGAGAAGTATTCAGACTTTTCATGTCTGACAAAACAATGCTCAAATGGCAAACATGAAGCCAGCTGACAGAACATCAGATAATATTTGCTGTGCAGTCTGGCTGCTTAATGTAGCTGAATAAGTCTGCTGTAGCTTGGGTAGTTGATGCAGGCCCAAATTTAAAGAAAGATAAAAGTACAGTGATGGCTGAAGGCTTAACTTGCTGTCATGTATAGCATCCAATTTTGGCAAGCTTAAAAAAAAGCTGCTAGTGAAAGGAAGTAATTTTTATTTCTTTTATGAGAAAAACAACTTCAAAATTAATTCTGGTATATGCACACTTAAACACACTGATTCTCTTAAAGCAGTTATCAAAGGCTACAGCTAGATGATAAAAGCCCTGTAGTGACTACTTTCTCAATATCTTCCGACTATCAGCTAAGGTGATGTTACATTTTAATATATTACAGAATTTTCTTCTCAATAAATCTAAAGAAGTTCAATAGTTTCATTCCAAAGTGCCACCCATCCTCATTAGAGCTCCTGATGCTCAATTTTGTGTTGCTGCACATTTATTTACTGGCAGCATGTGTCCCATTTTATAAACAAGATTTCACAAAGTGTGTTTATTTAACCATTTAACATGCATCACGTAATAATTATGCAAGAATACCAGATTTGTTTGATAGGAGCGCTTTTGATTTCAGCTAGCAGTTAATAAAATAGATACTTTCATTTTTTTTTTGCAAGTAAACATACTTCTTGAGAGCTGAGTCGTCGAACTACATGCAAGAAAATTCTTGGAATAGTCTGTTTTGCCAATATCAGTAGTGTTTGTGATCTTTTGTAATAATCCTGATACTTCTGGCTGTGAGTTCATGGATCACCTGCCAACTATTTCTGAACAGACTATACTACCTGCCTTGGGAAAAATACCACAACTTACCATCTGGTGAGATCATGATAGTATCACTTGACCTCCACATGTAGTCCCTTGTCAAGCACTTCATTGAAAAACTGGCAAGACATCAGGGCCTGAACATACTGTTCTGTGCAGCCCTGAATTTTGGCAGGGTTGCAACATTTAGTAAGTAAACTTCATCTGGTTTACAAGTCACAGACAAATAGGACAGGCTGATGTCATCGTAAGTTTAGCTCTCATTAAAGAGAAAGTATGTGTCCAGTAGTTACTAGGCTTTGTTGGGCAAGGTGTTTAGGGGAAATTGGTAGACAAAGATCATTATAAGCAGCAAAGCTTCTGAAGAGCTGACATTCAGTAAGAAATGAAAAATTACCCTAACACCATGCTTAATTTAGAAACTGGGTTTGTGTCGCTTTTCAGATTTTGCTTGTAATTCCATCTTCCTTAGATCTTAAATTAAAATGGTAAAAAAATAATAGAATAGAAAAATTAACTAAATAAATATGTACTGTATAAGTCAAGTATAATTTAATGGCTTAATAGCATTGCATTCTGGTCATGGTTTAGCCAAATAAGAAAGCAAGGTAAAACATCACAAGGATAATGTAGTAAAAACTATTCTCTACTACTTAAAGCTATTTTTTCATTTGAGTTATATTCACAGTCATCCCAAAAGTAACAGATGTGGGGAGAGGGGAATGGATATCAAGTTCCTCTGACTTCATACCACTTCAGTTTTTCACTGCTTTAGAGGATGGATGGTGCAGGTCACTGGGAGAAAGAGGCTCCTCATTTTGTTTTCTGTATGCTCATCCTACTGCATATGTCATAGCTCAACAGATTACCCTGAAGTCTTGTACTGTTCTATGTTGCTGACACTTCTAGGTGTGGATAGCAAGTGGAGTGCCATTGTTGGTTTCTTTTAACAGAGAATCTTCACAGCAAAGGCTATTTGTAATTTTGGATTATAAAAATCTTTCACTTGTGGGGGGTATCAGGATGTAAAGCCACACTATGCTACAGTCCCTGGTCATACATCTAACTGATATTGTGGTATCACTTTGCTATTCCCCCTTCTTCATGGTTTCTGAAGATTGTGGAAGCAGGGCCTTCTAACTGCCCTTTGTAAGTGCTGGAAGGAACTAGACTTGCGTGGAAATGCAAGGGAAGTGGAAAGGGATGACGTGGACTAGGTGATCCTTAATGGTCCCTTCTAACCCAAACCATGGGAAATTGGAAAGGAATTTGAAAACTATTACTTGGCTTACCACCCAAAGTAGGTTTCCTAGGCATTCTGTGTGCATGGAGATGAAGAGGGCTGTTATAAAGGGGCTTGAACCTTGTTAATAAGTCAGGTATGTTTTTCTATGAATTGAGAAGGCTTCTGAATTGATTGCCTAGGACTAAGTATTACTCACTAGAAATTCTACTTGGCTATCTTTACAGAAGATTTTAATTGTACAGGAAAACTTATGCTCCAGGGTGGTGATGTTGCTTACTGACAGTAGAAAGGGTATGATTCTACTGGTCAAATGTTTGTGTGACTGACACCCATTTTCTAGCCATAACTGACTATAGGCCACAGCCCATCCTTTTTAGCAGAAAGTAGGACAGAGGTGTGAAACAAATTTTGCAGAGCTTCAGCTGGCTCGTAATATCTCTCAGACTTCTAAGCAAACTGTAATCCTGGATGTGAGACTGAGGAAGATAATGTACAAAATCCTCTAGGTCAGTGCCTTTTTCAAAGGCAATGACTCAAGATGACATTCATCACATCAAACTCATTGACAAAGTTGTCAGAAGAAATAGGAGCTGCAGCCCTACTATGTATTTTCAACTCTTCCTGATACTGAAATGAATCTTAGTAGCAAATCCATATGTGATGGTTTTCAAATGTTATTTTTAAGTGTTTTGAGGTTTTCTCTCCCTCCCCCAAATGAAGACATAAATGAGAAGGATTACATTGTATTCAGAGAAACAGAGGAAGTTCTATTCTCTGCCAAAGCAAACATCCGCAGACTTGTGTAGTCTACATGTTTCGATGCATGTGAAAATATTTGGTGTTGCAGAGTGACTTCCTTGAGTGGAAATAATATTGCAGCTAGTAATGAGATTTTGCAAAAGAAGGAAATCACAGCTATCTTAGTAATTTAACATCTCAGATTTGTTTATGGATAGTTTCCTGTCTGACACATTTAACTGAAGAAGTTAAAGTGTTTTAAGAAGATTAGAATGACATTAGTTTTTAACTGCCCTTGACCATGACATTTCACAAAGGGTGTGTTCAGTAAAAACAGATGGAAAAATGAGCTTGGCCCTTCACCTTGTAGTAGCTTCCTTGTGTCAACTTATTTTGTTTTCTGTCACAAATCAGCTGAATATTCAAGGACATCCTTGAGTTTTCTCTTCTTTATTTTATTAATAAAATAGCACAAGAGCCCAGCAATTTCTGTAAAATCCAGTAACACTAAACTTTGTTATTAAGACAGATGTTTTTGCAGTCACCAATGATTTTTGATAATGAATACTGAATTTCATTGCAAAACCGTCTTTAATACCAGAATTATAAAATGTGATAAAAATAATTTGAAGTTAAGAACCATAAAAGTAGACAAAATTATACACTATTTTGTGGCATTTGATTAAAATACTAATCACAGAATCTCAGGATGGTAGGATTTGGAAGTGACCTCTGGAGATCATCTAGTCCAACTCCCATGCTAACGTAGGTTCGTGTAGATCAGGTTGCATAGGAACATGTCCAGGTGGGGTTTTAAGTTTTCCACAGGAGATCACAACTTCTCTGGACAGTTTGTTCAGGTGCTCTGTCAGCCTCAAAAGTAAAGATATTTCAGAAGAGCAATGCAGTTTGCACTGTAGTTATAAGCCAGACTTCCCACTTAACACAGTGTCCAAACACTTCCAACAGCAAAGAATGAGTATGGCTGGTACTCAGCCATCATATGGACCAGACATAGAAGGAAGCATGTTGCAAAGAGCTTCAGAGTCAGGAAGATACAGAGCAGTGCTGTGTCAAACATAGTTGTCCTGCTTCAAGATTTAATTGGTGCTAAATTGTGGATTTGAACTCATGTTGGCAGAGGCTATTTGGTCTGGTCAATCCAAATGTCAGTCTTGCTATCACAGCATGGTTATTTGTGTTCCTTAAAAAGATATTTTCAAATAAGTTTATTGTGGCATCTAACACTAAATTATCAAGATCTGTAGAATTAAAACGACCAATCCGGAGAAACTGCTTGCTAATTTCTAAAGTATAGTTATTTCTGTGCATTTTATCTCGAGGACAAGGTTTTCAGGTAATATACAACATTACAGTATTTAGCTATTTAACAAGGATGTGCTATGTGCTCTTTCCAATGCTGCACTAAGCCAAGTGCCTTTTCTTCTACCATCTCTAGCAAGTGTGTGGTCTGTACTTAATGAAACAGACCTGTGTATTTGTGGTTCTCTGACTATTCTATTCTAGTCCTTAACCTGTATTTGGAGACAAGTAAAAGTAGTGATTCAGACAACTGAGATATGTAGTCAGTGTCATCAAGGGGATTGCAAATGTTGGTAGATACTGGAGAGACAGGATCACAAATCAGTGATACTGTTTCAGGCTTACAGGAGACTCAGTTTCATGAACAATAAACTTGCAGTAAATTTAGGCCTGGTTTGGTCTGTGGATATTGCCTGACCTGCAAGTAGAGGACAAGCAAGGCAAAGGAGTAGAGCTCACATTGCAAATTTATCTGGGAACCTCTTTGTCTTTGAACGAGTGATGAATTTTTGGTGGTGGCAGCTTTTGTTTCCGTGGGCATCCATTAATATTTTCCATGAAACCATATTCAATGCAACCTAATCCAAAGAAAATACAGGACTCTTACACAAGAGGAAATTCAAACTCAGCTGACACATTCACTCTTACAGTAATCACAACTTTTGCAAGAAATGCCACTGATGGAAAATTTCAAGGATTAACCTTCAAGATTCTTTTCTATACAATTTTGACACATAACCTCCCACTTACATTATGCTCTGTATATATTCTGAAATCTTATCTGAAGCCTCCAAAATTTAATAAAGATGTTGAATTTTCACAGAAGGACAACACATTCAGCATATTCCTTAGATACTTTTTCGGCAGTAGTAGAAGTGTTTTTCAAACAGCATGTGAGCCGTTACCTGACTTAAATGAAAAGTTGTTCTTTACATCGTGTGTACTCTTACCAACACAGAGCGGAAGTGACAGTGTCAGATTTAGGTCCTTTTGGCCCACTTGATTCATCTTGAGCTCAGCTGCATAACAAAAGCTGACCTAGCAAAATGAGTTAAAAATGCTACATAGGTGAAGCACAAATCTTAAGCTTGGGGAATAGTCTGTTACACTCAGAAGAGCTACTGTAAGAAAGTTTGAATGGGAAATTACTTCAAATAATGTTGTTAAGGCTCAATTTCTTCATAAAAGAAGCAGCCAACCATAATAAGTTATTGTCAGATTCCATTGTTTTGATATACACCATTGCAAGAAAAAAATGGAATGTTCTTTGGTTTTTCCCATTTATGTTTAGCCTCATAGATTTACCAAAGTTGTCATTAAAGAACTGTTTTAACAAATTTTATGACCTGTTCTTAAACTGGACACTTCTTATATACATTATAGTATTACTGGCTTTAGACAGGCTTTTCATCTTTTTTTATGATGTTTGTGAATTATACTGCTCTTAGCTGACCATATAATTAAATAATTTGTGTGTATGTATTTGGCCAAACTTGTATTATTGCAGTTGTACCATAGCTATTTCTAGCCTTTTCTTTAGCCATAGTAATGTGTTCATCCGTACATCTATTTAATGTTGCTTAGAAGATTCAACTAAATAAGAATGCATAGAGCTGAAAAAAGATAAGAGGTTTTCTAACAAGGATGCTTTCTTTTTAGTAAAGTAGTAATCTTTGTGGAATTTGACTATACCAAATTAAGATCCTTCATTCATCTGGTACTTTGGCATCACTGGCTTTAGTCAGGCTCTGTATCTAGTGGGCATTTAATGAAAAATGAAGAAATAATCCATGGTAGTGGGAAGTAAGACTAAGAAACCTTTCTTTCCTACCCTCTATCCCTTCCATCTTAAATAAACTCTTTCCTATGAAGCTGCAGCTCATCCTGGTTAATGTGCTCTGTGTCCAGTCTAGTTAGTACCAAGTTTCTCCATTTGCAGGATGCAGTTTCACAAGGACAGTTGAAAAGTGTCCAGTTGTCGTGTAGTATGGTATTATTCTCAAAGGTGGGAACTGAGTGCTTCTGTTTTATAACCTGAGACCTTCCTGAGTGCTTTTAAAAAGGAAGGCTAAGTGAGGGAGGCTGTATTCATGTCCTACTTCTTACAAAATTCATAGATTCTCAGACTCAGCATAGGAAAGGACACATATAAATGACTCACTTTTTCTCTCAACTCTGACAATAGCTTTGAACAGTGTGAAGCTACTTTGTTCAAAGAAATCTCCCACAACAAACATGTTTTAAGGGTTCATTAATCCTCTGGATAAAAGGAAAGGTGTTTATTATTAGTGTTTAGGCCTTTGAAATGTTAGAAAACCACTAGGCACTTGTGTACATTAGGTAGCTTCAACTATGGGGAGTATCAGGATGGACAGAGCAGTGAAGTCACGTAAGTGAAGACTGAGGAATCCCATTACTCATGGCCTCAGCTAAGCCTGGTTCTGTCTAGTGTTCTGTCTAGTGCTGTCAGTACCTTTCAGATATAAACATTCAACAGATTTTCCTACATGTGTTTGTTTTTATTATTCTTTTTCCTGAAAAAGGAAACAGAGCTAAGTTCTAGAAAGGTACAGAAAACATGCAACCTGGTGAAAACTTGTAACGTTTTTTTCATATTTTTAAAAGCAGTGATGAAGTCTTGACTCGCCAATCAGTATATTGCAATTACTGGAAACTCAGATTTTCAAAAGTACCTCTGTGAAGCCTAGTAGACATTAATAGAGTACAGTATGTTCTCATATCATCGTGCAAACAAACCTTCAATTCTGACTCTTCTGTCACAATTCCTTGAAGAACAGTATTTCCCTTGAGGAAAACAAAATAAACGAGGGAGAGTTTATTCCCTATACATACCAATTTGAATATTAACTATAATTGAAGATCTGAAGAAACCAATGGAAAAGCAAGATTGCTACAGCTCAAGCTTAACATACATAGTATCATACTTGTCCTTGCTGGGCTGTCTAGTTCCCTTTTACCAAAAGGATCGAATGTGTATTAGATTTGTATTTGTGCTGTGATGTTCATCTGCTGTTCTTGTCCTTTCCTTTCTTGAGTGCAGTATTACTATACTTCTTCTGATCAGTCTTTTTAGTCTCCTGTTGTTACTATAAATGCTCATTATAAATATACTCTGTTGAGAAATTAGGTCATATGACAATCACTTTTTTTTTGTTACCTCACTGACAGTTTATGACATCAACAAAGCATATCCTTTTCTGTGCTTGCTTTTCAACTTTGCTAGATTTCACAAGGAGCATCCCTAAATGATTTACAGAAAAAGAAGAGACGTGCTCCACTCCCACCAACTGCATCTGCTCCATGCACTCCTGCCATGCCAAACAGGACAGAAGAGAGGGAAGACAAAAGGAAGAGCACAATGGGTGAGAGTTGTTCTTTTCTCCTATGTAATCCTGTGCATGTGCCTTCAGTGCTCGCTGTTTGAAGTTTCCTTAATTCTGTTATGCGGTGAGTTTGGAAAGTTTTGTAACTTGGGGAAAAAACACACCTGCAGAATGAAAGTCTGGAAATCAGCGTTTATATTTTTTTTTTCAGAGTAGTGTAGGATTGTAAAAGATAGATACACTTCAGATGATTTGAATGTTTGTAGGGACACGAGGATAATCATAGGGCTGGAGCACCTCTCCTAGAGGACAGACTGGCAGAGTTGGGGCTGCTCAGTCTGGAGAAGAGAAAGCTCCAAGGAGACCTTATTGTGGCCTTCCAGTATCTGAAGGGGGCTACAAGAAAGCTGGGGAGGGACTTTTTAGGGTGTCAGGTAATGAATAGGGGGAATGGCAAAAAAATAGAAATGGGTAGATTCAGATTGGATGTTAGGAAGAAGTTTTTCCCCATGAGGGTGGTTGAAACACTGGAACAGGTTGCCCAGGGAGGTGGTGGAAGCCTCATCCCTGGAGGTTTTTAAGGCCAGGCTGGATGTGGCTCTGAGCAACCTGATCTAGTGTGAGGTGTCCCTGCCCATGACAGGTGGGTTGAAACTGGATGATCCTCGAGGTCCCTTCCGACCCTAACAGTTCTATGATTCTATGATCTGAATGCTGGATGTCTAAAAGCACTATTCTAAATCTTTAAGGTCATGGTGGTTTTACAAGTAAATAGAAATAAGGAAATAGTAAATGGAAATGCTAGTAAACAGGGATGGCTCAGGCAGTACTGAATGCATATGAAGCCAAGCAGCTGAAATGAAGTCGGCAAGCTGATTCAGTATCTCCTCATGTCCTTAACCCGGAAGACATTTTCTTTTCCTGTAGTCCTGCAATAGTTTGACATCAGTTGATCATATTCAGAGTTTTTCTTTTTAATTCAGTCTTCTGTTTTACTATAAATGAATGTCTGCTGAGTCTTCTGTAGAAGAAAAGAACTAGTGCTCTCAAAGGAATGCTATATATAGCTGGAGACAACAAAAGGAGCTCTAGCCTTCAGCTGTATGTGACACCACATTTGCTCTCATAAAGGAACACTGAAAAACGTTCTCCCAAACCTCTTTTGTTATTCAACTGCTAGCTTATTCAGATCAGTGGAAGTTTTGCCCAAGTGGAAGACCCTAAGATTATACTTTTAGCAAGTGAAGTCATTTTAATGTGGGTAAAGATACGAGATAATAACCCGACACACTAGAACTCATTTTTCAGTACGTTAAGGGATTCATTCTTCAAGTGCCATAATGCACTCAGTGCACCTCAGTTCGTGCCTTTGACCTCATGTTTCATAAAGTGCCTAAGACATACAGATATGACATCCTGTCATATATAATTGCTTACATTACAAATGCCTCACAGTTTAGAAGGAGACTTTTTGGCTTTGTTCCAACATTTATTTTCAGTAAATGCTTCACATTTAATGCCTCAGCATTTATGTAGCAGCAGGAGTCCATTATCTTGTGACATGTACGACTCTATTGACATCTCTTATTTAAACCTTCTAAGGGGAGTATTATTGCTATGGCATATAAGAGGAGTTTTCAGCAAATTGGCTTGCTTTTAACCATTGCAGATGCCAATGTCTGTCACTCCTCATGCTTTGCCCTACTGCTGGCCACTTATTCATGATATTTGATGCTTTAACTTTTTGTAAGTGTTCATTTTATATTGTAACAATGTTGCAGATGAAATAAAGCAGAGCAGAGCCACTTCTACTCTGTTCAGTACTGTATACATAAGTGCTAGCTGGCCAGTCTCTGGTGATGTAAGATTCTGTAGTATCATTTACTTTAATGGAGCCTTATTATTTTACACTGACAAAGGACTCATCTGACAGTAGCCCTGTCTTCAGTGCTTTTCACTTTCTGATACTTTCTTGAATGAATGGGTTCATGAAAAAGAAAAAATGTTAGAGCAAGTAAGGATTGGTAAAACGGTCTTTCTTCAGGGCTCTTGCGAGAAAATGATGAGAAAGCACAGATGGCTCTGAAAGCAAGAGAGAAAAGGTGTGAGAAAAGCAAGACTATAGTGAAGGGGAAAATGTGCTGCAAGAAATAGGCAGCTGTATGATAGAAAAAAGATTAAAGCTACCTATGTTGGTGCTTCAGTGCTGGGTCAAGGGTTGGACTTGGGGTCATTGAGGTCTCTCCGACTAGGTATATTCTGTGATTCTGTGATGTATCTCCCAAGTTAGCCATATGAATCAAAGCAAAAGATCCTACTCTCAAACTGGCAAATTCACTTCAGTATTCAACATCAAACCACTTATTGTGATCTGAAAGTATTGTTTGGATCAGAGCACAGGTCCATCTCTGCCAGCATCTGCTCCAGCTTTTGTTCAGTTTGGTTTTTATTAAACCTCTTTTCCCCTCTTTTCTTATGTCTACTAAAACTGGTGATTTTTCCTGTTAGTGATGATGTGCACCTATGTGCTGGACTCAATTCTGATCCTATTGCTGTTGTTGTAATAGAGACCTACATTTTCCTTAATTATTTTAGTGTACATAACAGCAGAATTAGATCCAAAGAGACTTTGGATGTGGGTAAGGAGAAATCAACGTGCATTTGAAAAACAACAAGAAATATAGCAATCATTATTTTGCAATGAAGTAACCCCCCCATAGGTGATGGATGAAAGGTGCCACAAAAGCCTCCTAGAGGCACCACTTGTGGCCCACTCCAGTTAGTGATACCCCCACCCCCACCTTACCTTCCTCCTAGAGATATTGTAGATCCAACAGTCTGTTACAGAGAAGCAGATGTTACAGCATCAGCAGAGCTGGTACCTAAATGTACATTTGAAAATATATGTATTTGCATTTCCACTCTTTTGATGATTACACTCAGGGGTAGCTTTTCCAGATTTTCCTCTCTGCTCTCAAGACATACATGTCTCTTCTTTCCCTTTCTTCCAGCCTGTTGTCTTCTAAAATGCCCAATGTAGTGTAACTAATTATTGTAAGGTAAACAAAGCACTTGTTTGGAGACAGTTTTTCAGAAGATACCTGGTCATTCTACAGAAGTGTTTAAAAAGAACCATCAAACCTTCTAACTGTGCAGCTGGAAGCAAAAATCTGTTGTCTGGTATTCATTGTCTCTGTTGTTCTTTACTAACATTTTTTTTTCAGTCTCTTTAGAGACAAATATCTTTGATAATCAAGAGGTTTGTCAGTCTAGACTGAAAACTACAGGATGTCTCCCTTAGGAAAATTAAACCATTTACAAGACCTGTATATTGTCGAATGCCTTCCTGTGGCTACACCTTTCTTGCCATCTCCAGATAGTCTGTGTGTACTGGAGCATAACAGCTATCAAAGAAATAGGACATTTTCCACACCCTTGTGTATTTGTGAAAAGCATGTTTTCGTGCTACTTTTTTATGCTTATCTGTTGACTGTCTTTAAATCTTTGTACACGGTCCAAGTCTTTGATCGTGTGGGCTTGCCCTGCACACCCATGTAGATCCTGTAAAGGCAGCAAAGCTCTACACATTAATGGCATCTCATGGACACACTTCATTTGAAGGTTAAGAGGGTGTATCCTAACCATGGGTTAGAGAAATGCCTCCGTTAGCTGTTAATTTGACAAAAGATTTTTTTTTTCCACAACGTGCTCTTCACCAAAATTACTCTGCAGGTAGCAGTTACTGTGATACAGTTGGGGTGTTTGCTGTTGCATACTAGCTAGATCTAAAGCACTATTTTTCAAGTCTGTGCTAATAAGGAAATACAGATTGACAAGTCAGTTTTATTGGGAAGGGGAGAGAATGAAATTAGGGAGATCCGTACTAGCACTGGCATATGTGCAGAGACCATATCATAGTTTAAAATCTTTTTTTTTTTTTCCCCTAGATATCATCACCTTCCTTACAATATTTCCTTTATTAAAAATCCATTGTGGCAGATATCTGCATTAATATTTCTGCATCATTTGAGTTTCTACCACTGTTATTTTGCAATGCTTTCCTGATCTTCCTTGGTGATCAAATACCCTTTAATCAATGCACCTCTGATTTTATCAGCCTGATCATTTGCTCTTAAACAAACATAATATCCTGGTTGAAAGGATTTGATTAAGCTTGTACCTGGCAACAGAACGTGAACTCTTATTATCCTCAGTTTACTGAGAGCAAAAGAATAGTGCTTAATGGCTACTTATTTTAGACTTAAAGCATCAGTGTTGGAGAAGGACAAGTTTAGCTTGCGCTTTACCTAGATAAAGATACATGTATAGATTTACATAAGAGGAAAGTGTATAGATGTACCCATGAGGGAAAGGAGCATGTATGACAGATGATGCTAATTATATTGCCTAATGCCATTCTAGAAAGGTGCATAGATACTGTAGTGACTGAGTACTGTAAGAACAAAGTTTTGCAATAATGTGTTTTTATTGCCTGAGAATGCCTCGAGCAGTGCAAATAGGACTTTGGCATTAGAGAAAGTCAAAGAATAAAATTTTCAATCTTCCTGAGTCCGACCTCAGTAAATGCGTTTTCTTTTATGATAAGGTGGGAAATAGGATAAGGTATTTATGCCTGCTATTGGTGAAAGGCATATTTGTTCTGAAATCACCCTCAGAACAGCTTTCTCTGATGAGAATTGTGCTGCTTCCTTTGCTGAAGGAAGCCATTTGTCTTTCACAAGATGAGATTTCCATTTAAAAATTACAATTCTGTGATCACATGGAGTTTAAATTCTTGTTCCGTACAATCTGCCAGTGTCTGTGGAGCACCATACCTCACCCCTCGTTCCCTCCCAACAAAAATACGGATGTGCTCTAGGAAACTCATGTGGAGGGATTTTCTTTTCGTGGAGGATGGTGGTAATTCCTCTTCCTGGTGTTTTCTAAACTTAGGTGGAGTCTAAGTCATTCATGAATAGGGCCTTTAGTAAGATCTTGAGCTTTCTAACTGTAATGGTAAGAAGCTCTTCCAAAACAAGACTACAATTGTACTTCACAGGTTCTGCGATTTGATCGTCTTATTCTCATTACATGGCCTTTTCTCTTAACTTTTGTTCTGGTAGACCCTTGGCTGCATGTTGTGTGCATGTCTAAAATGATAGGTTTATGAGATCTTTTTTTCTCTTTCCTCATTTTACTAATCTGATTAATCATGGCCTGCGTTTCTAAGATTGACTGTGCTTTGGGAATGCAGAAGTGGAGTTCTCACCTCTGATGCTTGGCATGTGGTTATGTCGCATGGGTTGTGAAGTTCCTAATAACTGAGTCGATAGTAAGCTCTGTGCCACATGCCTCAGGTAAAGAATGTACATATTGAAAGATTGCTGCACCCTAGACAAGCAACAAAAACATTCTGTCCTGAAATGTTTTCAGCTAGCAATATTCCTGTGAACCTCCATGATTAGCCCTTATTTGGTTTGCTATGAATTGTCACTAAGAAATGGCATAAAAGAGTAAAAATTGTTGGAAAAAGGACAAGCAATTCACCAGTGAGATCCTGAAGTTCTTCACTCTGACACTGGATAAACTCAGGGTTCATGCTGTGTAAGGAATTGACAATTGGTAGATTTTTTGCATTTCAAAACTCTTCCTGCTTTAAAGAAGTGAAATCATGATGTCAATATGTGTTTGCTGACCTGTCATGGTACACTGCCACAGAAGGTATCTGACCCAGCCTTCTGTTTCTTAGAGATGGTCTATAAAGCAAGAAAACTCAGATGTGTGATGCAGGAAGCATCACTCCTCATATTCATGTATCCTAATCTAAGGCTAAAAGATGAAGCTAAATCTTCAGCATCTTGTAATGTCTGGACAATTAAAATTCAGTAAAACAGACTGTGTAGACACGCTGCATATCAGCAGGTGTTATGCTCTTGGTATTGAGTTAGCTTATACATGAATGGGGAGGTAGAGCATCTGTGGGATTCTGAGTTTTAATACACCTCCTTTGGGCATCTGATTCCTTAATGTTATTAAGCATGTTAACCATTCTACTGTCTGACCTGCACAATATTTATAATTTTATCCTTCTACTCTTTTCCCTCAACAGTTTACTGTTGTGCGTCATTCCCTTCATATACCAAGCACGTCTGACAGACTCTTTCTGTGACCTTGATACCTCTGAACATCCTGTTGCCTCTGCTACCCTGATTCTTCTGTTGCCTTCCTTCTTCCCTTCCTGGAAAAGAACCTTTTTTTTTCTTTTTTTTTTTTTTTCTCCCCTGTCTGGGATTTTGGCTTCCTTTCTTTTTTGAACTCGCACATTCTCTCTTAATTACTATTGATTATTTTTGGCTGTGGTTCATACTCATTTGTGAGCTGTACAGTCCAGAACAGAATGCTGTGTTGTATAAATCTAGATTTGGCCTCAGAAAGATTATCTGTGCATTTGTCTATTCTTTTTCCAAAGCTTCTCTTTATTTTGAGCTATTATTTAATTTCATTTGGTGATTCAAAGACTGTGGTTTTGGGATGTCTTACTTTCAATAGTGTGTCAAGATTTAATGAAAACTTCCTGAAAAAGTTTGGGGTTTGTTTGGGTTTTGGTTTGGTTTGTTTTTTTTCTGTTAGCCTAGGCATAACATTTTGTATAAGATACTCTATTTTTCTTTCATTGCATATGGTTTGTTCCTTTGGAACAAAACTAGAACTGGGTGTGACCTAGTCAAGTTGAAGTGCAAGATTCTTTCTGTATCTTGGCTATCAGTCAAGCTGCCAAGAAAAAAAAAGAAACATATCTGTTGTACCTGTGATCTATAAGGAGCCTAAAAGCAATACTAAAAACCAGTACCAGATGCACTGGTTCGTAGGCTTTGCTTCTGCTTTCATCTTGCTGCTTAGCTTGGATTACGAGTAATTTTATCTTGATGCTGGAGACATCCTATGGAAATCAAGGTGTGTGTTCTATTTCTGTAAAAAAAGATGCAAACACCATTTGCTCAAGATAAATCTTGTTCCACAAGTCTCCTTTTTACAGTTGTACTAGGAATAATCAGTGAGTTGTAATAAAAATACCAGCTATAAGATCATGCTTACAGAAAACTTCTTTGCGCTGCACAAAATTCTTCATGTGAACAGCCCATAAGACATGTATTTTTAATCCTTCTGAACTATAAATGTAGGGTTTAGGAGTTGTAATCGTGCACACACCCAGAACTATTCTGACCTCACATGTACTGTGATTCAAGACATTTATGTTATTTAAATGAGTGAGTTGCAATACATAACTCTAAATTTAAATGATGAAAAGTTATTGTTTTACCCTCAGGCAAATAATCATGTTCATCTTGATTCCTTTCCAGGTAAGCAAAGTACAGAATAAGAAAGTAAAGCATTCCTACAGACAATGTGAAACAAGACTAAAAAGGTTTTGACAGTTTTTAATACAAATGTACTTAATAAGATTTAAGTGATGCTTCCGAAAGTATACTTAGTACCCTAAGGTTCTTGTAATGAAAGTGAAATAGAATTGAACTCTCCCCTGCCAGGTACTTTGTAGAAACTTCTTAAGACAGGACAATGGTTTAATTGTCAGTCTTCTCTTTAAAAACCCCAGCAACTAGGAGGTGTGCACAGTGTGAAGATTAAGAACATAATGCTCCTATTCTCATTACTCTATTTGCATCCTATTTGTAATTACATAGAGTTTCATGCCCTGTGGAGTTCAGACTAGTATAAAAATGGAATAATGAAATGGTGAAATGAAGATTTTTGTATTGAGTATGACGTAGAATTACAGTGTATTTTAAAACAGGTATTTGCCTTGACACCAGTTTAGTTTATAAAATGCTTTTCAACAAAATTGTGTTTTCAAAAAAAGTTTTCTTGCTTGAATTAATACAACTGTGACCTATCTTCACATAGCTTACTGTGAAGAGCTGTCTCTTTCCACATGGTCTGCTCAAACTCTTAAGAGCTGTAGGACAAAACTCAAATACTCCTTACTCAGTTTACTTTTAAAAAAGTCAATTGCAAAATTTGTCACTAAAAATATGTGGGAATGAATATTTTCTGTGAAAATCCTGTGTAAAATA
Source organism: Indicator indicator (assembly GCF_027791375.1). Classification (NCBI taxonomy): domain Eukaryota; kingdom Metazoa; phylum Chordata; class Aves; order Piciformes; family Indicatoridae; genus Indicator; species Indicator indicator. Next base: position 23,174,535 of record NC_072015.1, on the reverse strand, counting down.
ATTTAATGACCAGTTTAAGCTAGCCAGCTTGCCTTTCTGAATTTAAGAACAATTCTTTGCTTACAGTAGCTCACATTCTTTGTTTCTTAGAATTTCCATATATAGCATTAAACAGACCTTTTTTTTAAGAAGAAAAATATGCTATGTCTGTGCAAGAATCATCTTAACTTTTAGAAATTATGCTAAAATATTAGCTTGCTTAAAACCTTCCATTACTGTACACAGTGTGAGAAAGTGCTTTTCAGTGACACTCATTAAATCCAAATCTATTTGGTGAAATTGCATAGATACTGTGTTTCAGAACAGTGGTTAATTTGTTAATAGTGTGTGTGGAAGGGAGTAAGTGTTTAATTGAAGTGTGATTATGGAAACATGAACTTGAAGTTCAGCTCAGTGCTGAGGTATGGCTAGGGAATCTCTGTTTGTTCCAGGCTTCAAAACGGGATTTCTAATGTCACCTCAGTTTGGCTTCTGGAAGAGAAGGAAAGTTTTCCTGTCATTTTCAATGAAAGGAAGAAATGTCAGTTTAAGCAATTTTGATGGAATCTTAGGTGTGGCAGTTAGAGCTAGTTCCTAGCTTAGATATTAATTGCAAAATGGAAAATTACTGAAGTGTCTGAGCGAAATTGGTAAATTAATGCCAGGAGTAGGCCACAAAATAGCAACAATAGATAAGTTAATATACTTTCATTGGAGGACTGAAAACTTTATATCTTGCAGCATAGCTTGTATCTTTCTCTCTCTCTCTGCTGCCTCTCTGCTTGGCTGCTTGGCTTTGCTTCAAGGGATATGGACTGCGCTGCTTTTCCTACTGGCCTTGGTGGCTTTGTTATCTCAATTCCCTCTAAGGTACTGGGGTAGCTTTCCTGCCTTGTGCCACTTCTAATGCTGTATGCATATATATTCTGTAATAGTTTATTGCTGTTGGTCTATACTGTTATATTTAGTCTTGTTATAAAATACAATTTCATTTTTCTGACTTTCCAAATCCTGGGTTGTGGTGAATTTGCTCTATGGGACAGATTTACATGAAATTACTGCAGGGGTGGAATCCAATCCAACCTATAACACTTAGGTTAGCAGGGATATGAAAGGACCTTAGCTTGGTTTTATTCTTTTTATTTAAACCATGGAGATATTAGAAGTGTACTGAGAGTGACATGGAGAAGTTGGTAACAAATTGACTACTATACTACAAATTTTCACCAAAATACTCTTAACGAGTGTCAGTAAGAAACACAATATATTCAGGACTTACCTGCACTGCAAAAAGCATTACTCAGTTACTGTCCTCCATGTTAAGCTATCTGAGGTGAAAACTAAACAAAAAGGTGCTGAAAATTGGAAAAATATTATTGAGTCCTTTGAAGTATCTGTCCCTAATGTCACTGACATTCAGTGCTCTTAGGAAATACGGACACATTTATGATTAAACCTATTCTGATACCCAGTGAACTCGTTCAACCCCTATGAAATCCAGCGAATGAGAAACAGATGAAACTTCCTGTAGAACAGATTTTACTAAATGGCCATATAAAACTTTTTTTATGTTGATGTATTTGGTTTGGCTGAGCTGGTCGGTCTCAGGAAGCAGGGCACTCTACATGTAATGGTTCCTCTGGAGAACAAACGCCATGGATGAATATCCACCATCACTTCCTTCTTTCACTTTGTTCTTATATCTGAGCTGACATCATATGGCAGGGAATATCCCTTTGGCCAGTTTGGGTCAGCTGGCTCAGCTGTGTCCCTTCCTAAGATCATGCCCACCCCTCAGTGTACTCTCAGGGCAGGGAAGTGTTGGAAAAACACAGCCTGTATGCTCGTTCAGCAGCAGCCAAAAGACTGGTGTGTTATCAGTTAGAGTTCTGCAAAACACAGGACTAGAAGGATGCTTTGAAGAGAATTAATTCCAGCTCAGCAGAAATCTGCCAGTCCAGAAATCTGACGAAGGAATGGAACATCTTTCTGTTAAAGGGCTGGGATACTGACACAAATCTCTGTGTGCTGGGTATTGAGATGGTTTAAATGTGTAGACTAAGTCATGAGTGTAAGCAGGAAGGGATTTAAGCACGAGAATCAAATGAGATGGTAAAATGTATTGAAATGTATGGAACCTGACCATGATGCAAATGGTATGGAATAAGGGGTGGAAATTGTATTGAGTTTGGCTGAGCTGGAGTTAATTCTCCTCAAAGCATCCTTCTAGTCCTGTGCTTTGTAGTACTGTAACTGATAACAAACCAGTGTTTCAGCAGCTGCTGGACAAGCATCCAGGCTGTGTTTTTCCAACATTTCCCTGCCCCAAGAGTACACTGAGGGGTGGGCATGATCTTGGGAAGGGACACAGCTGAGCCAGCTGACCCAAACCGGCCAAAGGGGTATTCCCTGCCACATGATGTCAGCTCAGATATAAGAACAAAGTGAAAGAAGGAAGGGGGGGAGATTTATCCATGGCTTTCGTCCTCCAGAGGAACCATTACACATAGAGAGCCCTGCTTCCTGAGACCGACCACTGTCTGCTGGTAGGAAGCAGACTCACATCTCTCTTTGCTTTCACTTATGTGCAGTCTGTTGCTTTACTTATCATAATTATTAAATCGCTTCTATCTTATACCTGGCTTTTGTTATATTTTCCCCTGTCCATCTAAGAAGGGGAGTGATAGAGCAGCTTTGGTGAGCATTTGGCCCCCAGCCAGGGCCAAACCACCACAGCTGACCACCAGAGGGAGCCGATGTTGCCACATAGGTGCAGTAGGTATCAAGCAAGAGTAGTAGCATGTGTGAGTTTTATGGTGGTGCCACACTTACACAAGGATTTGCAGTTCTTTAAGAATGCTGTAAGGTTAAACTTAATTTATGGAGATGTTTTGTCCAGGAACTAAAAAGTAAAATGAATATTTTTTATTACCTGTATTTTTAATTAATTTCATTACAAATAGGAAAATTAAGGTTAAATCATATTTGCAAATGATGGCACTATGATCATGCCTTCTAGACATAAGTTCAGGCTTTACTCTAGACATTCTCATAAAAGGTGGTGGCATGTTGGGTTGTCTATTATATATTGCATAGATACTGCCTTTATAGTTAGGGCAAATTTGTCCATGATGTGGAAATTCATGTATATGGCTGGTGTATGTGCTTAGGAAAAAGTACATAGGAGTAGATCAGATTTAGTGCCAGTACAGGAAGATGTGTTCTGCTGGAGAAGTTTATCAGCTTGAATTCTAGCGTTTTAAAAGCATGAGCAGATTGCTTTACTGTTCTCTTTCACAGACAAATGACTTTGTGACCAGCAATTTAGTCATTCAGAGATTAAAATCTAGGATCCAGAGATTCTCAAATGTCCTTAAATGTCTTCAACATGTAATGCTTTCTTTTTTTTCCTTAACACTGAAATCTTTGAGGATTTAAATGAAATTTGTCTTTCTTACTGAGCAGCTGGATGCTTTTTTCTTTTCCAGTGACAGGGGTATAAAATATTAAACTTAGAACTCATTCCTATTTTATCTTTAGAAAATGTACTACTGGTCCAGAATTAAAACTTTTTCTGGGTAAGTGAATTATGGAGAGATTATTCTACATATGGAAAAAGGAAATATTTCTCTTTTTGCTCATTTTTTGACTAACAATTCGAAGCTGTCTAGAGTGCTCACATTTAAGTGCCAAAGGAGAGCGATTGGTAGAGGAATCACAAAGTCACAGGATGTTAGGGGTTGTGAGGGATCTCTGGAGATCTTCAAGTCCAACCCCCCTGCCAGAACAGGATCATAGAATCTAGTGCAGGTCAACCAGGAATGCATCCAGACAGGTCTTGAAAGTCTCCAGAGAAGGAGACTCCACAACCTCTTTCAGGAGCCTGTTCCAGAGTTCTGTGAGCCTTATAGTAAAGAAGTTCTTCCTCATATTGAGGTGGAACTTCCTGTGCTGTAGTTTACATCTATTGCCCCTTGTCCTGTAACAGGACACAAGTGAGAAGAGTCTGTCCCTTCCTTCCTGAGACCTAGACCTCAAATATTTTTATACACTTATTAGATCCCCTCTCAGTCTTCTCCTCTCCAGTCTAAAAAGCCCCAGGGCTCTCAGCCTTTCCTCATAAGGCAGTGTTCCAGTCCTTTAGTCATCCTTGTAGGCCTCCATTGGACTCTCTCCGGTAGATCCTTGTCCCTTTTGAACTGGGGAGCCCAAACTGGATGCAGTATTCCAGGTGGGGCCTCACTAGGGCAGAGTAGAAGGGGAGGAGAACCTCCCTCAATCTGCTGGACACACTCTTCTTAATGCACCCCAGGATACCACTGGGCTTCCTGGCCACAAGGGCACATTGCTGTCCCATGAAGAACTTGTTGTCCACCAGGACTCCCAGGTCCTTCTCCACAGGGCTGCTCTCTAGCAGATCACCTCCTAACCTGTACTGGTGCAGTTTATTATCCTTCCCAGGTGCAGGACTCTGTGCTTATCCTTGTTGAACCTCATTAGGTTCCTCCTTGCCCAGCTCTCAGTTTGTCCAAGTCTTGCTGAATGGCCGCACAGCCTTTAGATATATCAGCCAAGCCTCCCAATCATCCAGTCGAAATTGTATCATGAATTAGAAAGACCTGTGATGCACTTATTTATTAAACATATGGCCATATAATCTATCATATGCTCATCATCTGTCCCTGTAGTCTGCATTTGTAAAGTAAATCTGTGGTCATGATTCTCATACATTCATCATTTATGCTTACATCCACTTTAAGTCCTCCTTATTGTTTCATCCCAGTAGAAAAGTGCCTCTCGGGGAGAGTTGAAACACATGTGTTTAAGACAGCAGTTCTGTCTTCTAAAGACAGAAGTTCTGTCTTCTAAACTTGGCTTGCAGTCACTGCCATGACTTTGATATATATTTAGTGCATGCAGTAGGCACCATTTAAATTTCCGTACTAAAATACATGTTATTTTAGAATACAGAATGGAAAATTACAGCTATGTTGTTTTCTGATGTTGTCACAAAACTATGAAGACTCCCTTCCAGGGTAGTGGGACAAACTTGGCTTTCACTGTTTACACACTTCTTATTCAGGTGTCTCATGTATAGTATGCAAATAAGCTTCTGTATAGCTAGAGAAGTCCACTGTTAAACTAGTTAAAACTGATAAGTTGACAGAACAAAACCTGATTCTTCAAATAGTGGAACAGTTTAACTATGTGAGCTATACATACTTTAATAACTGGGTGGCATCTTAAGCATACTGTTGTACTTGAACAATGCAGTATGGTGGAATATGTTGAAATTGTCACACCTATACAAACAAAGTCACTCGTGCTTTATCAGTAACAAACTAAACGTCTGTGTCTAGATAAATACATGAACAAGGTCGGGGGGAAGGTGTGAGAACTTTAATCCTAGGTGTGAATTTGAAGTTGTTCTTGATTTACAGATTATGTATGGGCTGAGGAAGGATTAGTATTTAAAATGGCATTGAATTTGTAGTGCAAGATTGTAATGATTCAAATGCTGCAATGCACAGGGTCCCACAGAGAGCAAACTATTGAAAAATTTTGTGTTCTCTGCTGCAGGTAGGTGATAGATAATACCTATACCAAAATGCTTGTCCGTCCTTAGAGATGCTCATATGCACCTCTTCCTATCGTCACTTCCAAGTCAGTAAATACTGACTAAAATGCTTGCCTGCTTTCTTCTAAGAAATTGAGAATTCTGGCCATGTACATTCACTTCTGAGTTTTAGGGCCTGATGGAGCAAAAGGCTGAGAGCAGAGACAGAGTCTCTTTTGTCAGCTCCTTTTGTAGATTCCATAATTGGTTCCTGGCATGGATAAAAGAATTACTTTCCAACCTACTGTACCATAAACAAAGGTGCAGCATAAGGGAGGACAAAGACCTAAAACAAAAGAAGACCAAGGAAGGAATGAGAAAGGAGAACTATGGTAGACTTTTTTTTTTTTTTTAAGACTATTGTGATTAAAAGCTGAAAGTGAAGTGGCTGAATACATAATGGTAACCTCCTATAAAGAGTGAAGTATTGGTAGGGGTTTGCTCTACTTTTTAGAGCAAACAAACAGAATAACTATGATTTTCACTTTAAGCATCTTACCAGTTTCTCAGATGCGTTAAATCAGTGCACAGGAGTCACATAATTGTTTGCCACCAGGAAGTGTTTAGTCTGCTTTCTCCCAAGAGACAAAACAAAAGAAAACAGTTACTTGGGGTTTTGTTTGTTTCATTTTATGTTGGGTTTGTTGTTTTGTTTTTTTTTTAATAAGAAATCTTATTTCAATTAAACACATCATATATAAACATTTTCTTGATTATTCATGATTGGAAAACTTTTTAATGTTTAAAACCCTTGTCTGCTTTCCAAGAAGATGAGACTGTAACCTGCCAAGGAGGGATGGAATACACTTGTCTCCAAGAGGCAAGAGAATCTTTGAGAGTAAGCTAGCCAATATAATCAGGAAGGCTTTAAACTGAAGTTCTCAAGGGGTGGGGTCCAACACGGCCATACATGTGCCATTGCACCAGTGGGAAAATAGACCAGACCAATCACAACAGTAACAGGTAGGACTATGGTGGTTCCTCTTATTCTCCTCCAAGGTCACCTTCTTATTCCATTAAGTTTCTGAAGTGTCTGTATATCAAGGCAAAAAGTGTGGGGAATAAACAGGATGAACTAGAGATCTGGGTGCAGATGCAGGGCTGTGATCTCGTGAGAATTACCGAGACATGGCGGGATACCTCACGTGACTGGAAAGTCATCAGGGATGACTATGTACTTTTTAGGAAAGACAGACAAATAAGATGAGGTGGTGGAGTTTTATGTGAGTAAGCATCTAGAATGCATTGAGCTTAACCTGGAGGGGGATGAAGAACGTATTGGTAGCTTATGCGTAAGAGTTAAGGGACATGTAGACATAGGTGATAGTGTTGTAGGCATCTACTACAGACCACCAAAATAAGAAGAAATTATTGACGAGGCCTTTTATAGGCAGCTGGAAGTAGCCTCAGGAACACATGCCCGGGTGCTCATGGGTGACTTCAGTCACCCTGATACTAGTTGGGAAGATCACACAGCCAGGCATACTCAGTCAGAGAAAGTTCTTGCAGTGCATTGATGACAACTTTCTGCTGCAGGTGGTTGAAGAACCATTGAGGAGAGGTGTGATGCTGGACCTTGTATTAACAAACAAGGACTGGTCAAGGACATTAAGGTCAGGGGCAGCCTTCACTGTACTGACCATTAAATGATACAGTTTAGTATTGTTAGGGAAAGAAGCAGTGTAAATAGTGAAATTTCTACCCTGGACTTTAAGAGGGTTAACTTTGTCGTCTTCAAAGATCTACTTAGAAGAATCCTGTGAGCTAGGGCTCTAGAAGGTAGGGGGACCAGAGAGCTGGTTAATATTCAAGCAGCACCTCCTTCAAGCTCAAGATGAGTATATACCCTCAAATAAATTAAAAAAAAATCATGCAGAGAAGTCAAGAGACCTGCATGTATAACCAAGCTGCTGCTGGAAAAACTCAATTAGAAGAGGAAAGCTCACAACATGTGGAAAAAGGGCCTGCTTAGTTGGGAGGATTATCAAAATACTGTCAGAGTATGTAGAGATGCAACAAGGAAGGCCAAGGCTCTCTTGTAACTAAATCTGGTTAAGGGCTTCTTTAAATCCTTCAACAGAAGAATAGAGGAAAAATGGATCCACTGTTAAATGAGATGGAAGACATGGTGACAAGAGGATGCAGAGATGGCAGAATATCCTGATTGCCACCTTTGCCTCACTCTTTACTGCTGACACCAGCCCTTGGGAATCCCAGACACTGGAAGTAAAGGAACAAAACCGGAGGGAGGAAGACTCTCCACTGGTCAGCGAGGACAGGATTAGAGATTGCTTGGATAAACTGAAAATGCATAAATCCGTGGGCTCCGACAGGGCACATCCACGTGTGCTGAGGGAGCTGGCTGATGTTGTTGCTGAGCCATTCCCCCATCATTTTTGAAATATCAGGGAGAAGAGGAGAGGTGCCTGAGGACTGGAAAAAAGCCAACATCATTCTAGCCTTTAAAAAGGGGAAGAAGCAAGACCCAGGCAACTACAGACCCATCAGCCTCGCTTCCATCCCTGGAAAGGTGATGGAACAGCTCATTCTGGAGGCCATCTCTAACCATATAGAAGAAAAGAAGGTTATCAGAAGTAGCCAGCATAGACTAACAAAGGGGAAATCTTGATTGACGAATCCAACAGCCTTCTATGAAGGCATGACCAAATGGGTAGATGAAGGGAGAGCAGTGGTTATTGTCTACCTAGACTTCAGCAAGGCTTTTGATGATGTTTCCCTTAACTCCTTCATAGGTAAACTCAAGAAAAGTGGGTTAGATGATTAGACTGTGAAGTGGTTTGGAAACTGTCTTAACAACAGAGTTAAGAGGGTAATGACCAGTGGTGCAGAGTCCGGTTGGAAGCTGTGGCCAGTGGTGTTTCCCATGGATCAGTAATGGGTCCAGTTTTGTTCAGTATCTTCATCAGTGACCTGGATGGGGAGAGAGAGTGTACCCTCAGCAAGTTCACTGATGATACCAAACTGGGAGGAGTGGCTGATATACTGGAAGGCTGTGCTGCAATCCAATGAGATGTGGACAGGCTGAAGAGTTGGGTGAAGGGGAACATCATGAAGTTCAATAAGGACAAGTGCAGAGTTCTGCATTTGGGGAGGAATAACACCAGGCAGTAGTACAGACTAGAGGCAGTCCTGCTGGAAAGCTACTCCATGGAGAAAGACCTTGGAGTCCTAGTGGATGGTAAGTTATCCTTGGGATAGCAATGTACTTTTGTGGCCAAGAGAGCCAATGGTATCCTGGGATGCATCAAGAAAAATGTGTCCAGGAGGTCTAGGGAGGTTTTCCTCCCCCTTTTCTCTGCCCTGGTGAGACCACAGCTGGAATATTATGTCCAGTGCTGGGCTCCCCAATTCAAGAGAGGCAGGGATCTGCTGGAGAGAGTCTAACAGAGAGCTGTGGGGATGGTTAAGGGACTTGAATATCTGTACTATGAAGAAAGATTGAGAGAATTGGGGCTGTGTAGTCTTGAGAAGAGATGGCTGAGAGGGGATCTTAGTAATGTGTGTAAATATGTGAGAGAGGTCCCTTCCAATCCCTAACATTCTGTCATTCTGTGATTCTAACTATATGCTGATAAACTGACCAATCAGTTAAAGGAACTCTGAGGTTTAACTGTCCAAGTTTTCCAAAAGATAACATCTGAGGGAAAACCAAACCAAACCAAAACATGCGTATACTGTTATCTACTTGTTTGCTGCACTCCCTTGTGGACATGTCCAGTTTCCTCTGTACCTGGCAGCTTTCCTGTTCTGTGCTCATCAAGCTAATTAATGGGATTCAGATGTTCCTCAAATAAAATCATTTGTCTTCAGCCTCCTCTTACAATGGACACAGATTGTACTAAAAAAGCTTTTCTTCACTTTCAGGGTACATGAAGTGCACACCATTCCTCAAAATACAGGGCTTTGACAGTGTATATATTGCATTTTTTTACACAAGAAGTCCTTGCAGTTTTTCCACAGAATTAACTTAGTGCATGTGAGAAAATTAGCAGACTGAAAGTAGTGAAGACAGAAATCTTTAAATTTACATACTGTAATGTGGAGAGCAAAAAAAAAATCAGTTTGATTCTGTGCAGGGCCACTCTAAGGTGAAAGGAGAATATGATAATCTGATGAAATTATGAGCAACATTCCCTCAGATATTCTTAGTAGATAATAGATTGAGCTTTAATGTCAGCACATATATGAAGAAAGTCTTCTTGTTCTTTCTGCCTTTCTATGAAACTTTTGGAACTGAACTTTAGACTTATCCTTCCTGACTAATTCAGAAGACAGCCATTTTAAAGTTTCTGGGGGGGTTTCACAGACAGACTTACAACAGCATGACCTTCTCAACTTAATTTCTGTAGGAACCGAGACTAAAAGAAATTAAAGACATTTCCAAATTTCCCATTTAAAAAATGACCTTTTATGCTGATCCTAATAAGCCCATTAACTCAGGTGAAAAATTCCCCAAACCAGCTTGTCTGTTTTGAGGATATGATCATAGTGCAGCTTCAAATTCCAGAAATGGCCTTGCTCCAGCAAAGCACTTAAGCATGCTTAATCAAGTACCCCATTATGCAGCATGCACGTTATTACTGAATGAACTGTGTAAATGAAAGCTTTAAAATGCTTCACATGAATAAAAATGCAGACAAATTTTCCCTGTGGGGATTCATCCCATGCAGGAGATATCTGCAGCTTTGCATTTTAATCAGTCAGTGGCAAAACCCAACTGCTGAAGTTGAAGTAGGATCTGATACTAACATCACAAAATATGAAAATGGATAATTTATTCCAGTTGGGTGTTCACATAGATGATGAACATTTCTTGTGTTGGGCTACTGTTCACCATAGTATCAGAGATGACACTTCTATTAACATTTTACTATCTGTAAATCAGTACAGAGCATAATATCTGGTTACCACTCTTGCATGTTTTTCTCCCTCCTGGTATTTCAAGTTAATAGGGAAAGGGAGCCCCAGAGCCAAACACAATTGATGAGATAATTGACTTCACAAGAGACTATGAAAGAGCAAGCCAAGTTCAATTCTGACTTAAGTATTCCCATCTTTGCTTGTGTCTGAAGTGATCTGATCTAGTCCATCTGCTGTCAAAGAGGAGTGGTGGCATTACAGCAGAGCTCTTCTTTGAGCACTTTGGAGTTGACCTATCCAATATTTGCTGCCTTATTAAGCTCCCAGGGAGAGCTTCATTGTGCACCACTGAAAAAGATAACCTCATGACTAGAGCTTGAAGTGCAGTTCTTGATACACTGCATTTGATTCTTGCCTCATGCAGTAATTTCTAGGCTGCATCTGTGTTGCTGGAAGCAAATGTCTCTTGCTTTCCATCCATACAACCAGTGGCCTTTAAGGGCTTCTGCACTATGTCTGTGGCTCATTACTGCTAGCATAGGCCCAGTGTGCCCAGCGGTGTTTTAGCTGGTGAGTGTGCTTGGCATACACTGTCCTGGCTTCACTGCCCTTGGTTTGCCCTCATTCTATCAAGGGAGTCTGGTCTTCAGAGCTTCTATGAAATGTCCTTTGAAAATAGTGTGATGCTCCTATGGAGTGTATCATGCAAGGTCAAGGAGATACTTAGCATACTCCTAGTTTTGTTCTCTGTAAGAATAATTCTTTCTTCACTGGGCAGTTTCAGATAGCAAAGTGTCTTAGTGATGCAAAGCGTTCAGGTTGTCCAGACGGTCTTTCCAGGTGTATACATCAGTGGACATCAGAGTGCTAGAGTGTGAATGTGCAGGAAAATATGTAACTAAACTCAGAAAATAAGCATGCTCTTCTAGGTCAAAATATTTCTGCAAATACAATTGCTGAAGCAAACCACCAGCAAAAGTATATTGAAAATGCTCTTGTTGACTGAACTTTGGAGAGGGAAGCAGGTATTCGTTGATCCAAGAGGAGTCAGCTGATGTACATCAAAAGAGGTAAGAGCTTTGTGTCTTTATAGCACAGCAGCATATGAAAATGTTTTCATATCTAAATAGGGACCTAGCTGTTGAAAACCTTCTGTGAAGGTATTTATGCTATTGGTGGTTTGGCTGAAACATGTTTTGGCCAATTAAATGGAGTTATTTTGTGCTGTCCTAATTGTAAGTTAAACAGGTGGTTTGTGCATGAAACATTCAATTTTCTCAGGCTCTGTCTGAGTTCAGATGAGAGTATAGATACTATCCTACACAAAGCTAGAAGGTGACGTAAGGGAAAATGATGGATGCAGTGGTGGACTGGGGTGCTGTGAGAATGTATAAGAAAAAATCTGCAAGAGTGGTAAGTCACGTTTTGTTCACCACCACTGCAGCCTGGAGTTCACTCTTAGCTTTTGATATTAAGCAAACCCACTATTTGCTGCCATTACTGCCTCTTAAGTCTGTATTGTTACAGAAGGTACTAAAAGCATTTTTTCTCATTTGTGCAGCAGTTCTCAGTACAAGTGCTTATATGCCCAAGGCAAGTATACTTCGTCCTCATAAGCAGAAAGCAGCTGTTGACATTTTTTTTATTTTTATGTGTGTAAAACCTAATGATTTCAGTTACAGATACGTTTTGATCTGATTCTTTTCCACAGTTCCTAACTTCTAAATCAGTTTTAATCAGAAATAAATACAGAACTGTGAGATGAATGGTGTCTCTGTCCTACAGAAAGAGCTCTTAAATCCCACAAGTGTGTGTGTATGTATGTGTATGTGTGTTTGGTTTAGGGTTGGAGGATTTTGTCTCCTCTTTACCGAGTCTGCTGGCACCTAGTCTCTGGGGAAGGAAACTATAATTACAATGGAAAAGTGTTTTATGTTTTTCTCCTCTGGTTTACGCTGGAAATATGAAACTGTAGTAGAGATTTTATGGAATTGGTAACAGCCAAACTTAAGAAAGATAATTAATTGATAGAATAGAGTGCACGGAGGGGAAAGACAGTGAAGTTTAAAAAGATACGTTGAGCAAGTGACCTTTTCTCTGTGGTCTTGAAAATCACCTAATAAAACATTCTTTTATGGCATAGGTGCACTAATCATTTTTGTTTCTAATTGTTACACTGCTTTTCAGACAGTTTTATAGAGTGTGCTCTCTAATGTGGCCTATGAAAATCACCTTCACAGTCCATTTGTTTAGATTCTGCAGTGTGCTTGAATGGAAGCTGACCACCTCTGTAAAGGATATGGATTGCCTATATCTATCACATAAGACTAGTAATTCCCAGCAAAATGGTGGTTTAGTTTTTCAGGCTCATTACACCAGGCAGTATCTGGTTTTAGATCTAGATTTTTCCTTTCCTGCAAAAGCCTCCAGAGAGTCCCATTATTGCTCATGGCATGTTACCAGTGTTACACATGGGGATTTATGAAGTGTGGGTCTGACACTATCTATTACATGATCTTAAATATATTTCCATGTTACCCTTGTCTTCTAACCTACAGTTTCTGCTTGCTCATAGTCTTTTAATTACACAGATTAGGCACACTGCTCCTCTCCTCACACCTAAGTAAAGGACCACTAGAGTTAGGAAAGCACCTTGTGAGTCATTTTAGCTTACTGTTAACCTCAGATAGCAAACACCATGAACTGCTGTGAAAGTCTCTCCATCATATGTCATTGTGTATAAAAGGAAACAAACAACTGAGACTGCTGACTGATTTTTTAAAATCTATCCTTCTCTAAGCCAAGTGGTAATGTTCTCCAGTTAATCAAGGGAAGATTGACACATGATCCTTTTCCTGTCAGAAGGCACTTTGCTCTTCGTGTTGCTTTTGCAACACCCGATCCCTTCAAATAAGGAAGTCTGCTTACTGGTATGGTGTAGAGTTGTCAGAACATCCAACAAGGCCTTTATAAAAGCAAGGAACCAGTAGATTCAAGTAAGTGCCAAAAAGTAGAGGATGAAAAGCAGTTTAGCAGTAGCATGCTAGGTCAAATCAGAAAGGCAGAAATCAGAGAGGCTTTTTCAGTCACTGAAGAAAGGATTGTGGGAAAGAAATGTGGATAATAGAGTCCAATATGTTCATTATCCCCTTGTCTGAAAACTTGTGTTGCATTAGTTCAGAAATTTTTCTTTGTTTGGCAGGTGGTAAAAATAAAGGTCTGGCATGAAAGAGGATAGCAGACATTTACCTGAATTGGTAGTTTCGAAACTCTGAGTCTTTGAAGAGCCAGCAGTTCTACCTGGTGCTGTTTTGAGAGGGAGATTTCGTTATAATTTTCAGCGTAGATGTGAAAGAATCAAACATTAGTGTGCAGACCTTCACTGTTGTTTGTACATGGAAAACACAATGAAGAGACTGGAATACTCTTCAGTTCCCACCCCCTGGCTAGATCCCATCTTGTATTGCCTTTGGTGTAGTAAACATTGTTGCCAGAAAAGCTTTTGTAAAAGTTACAATACTTTTGTGTTGTGATATCAACTAACAGCAGGCAGAATTAACCTCAAGGGGACTGCTTAACTACCTCAAATTCATAAGGCAGGTTAAATGAGTCCACACTCCATTTATTTTTCAACCATAAGTAAGTCTAGGTATCTAAGTCAGCTGTGATTAGCTTGGTATCAACTGTGGAAATGCTGCAGATTCACAAGGTGTATCTAATAATGCTCAATGTGTACCTTTCTGATTATATGCGTGGTGAGACACATCCTTTGTGAGTATTAGGATTTTTGTTACTGGCTAATGTGTGAAGGTATGGATTTACTTCTGCTTGCAGGTTTTGTGCAGTTAACAATGACTGCAATTGAAGAACCTGTTGGAAAATATATGTATGGGACATAAGACTAGGAAGGAGTATAAAAATGTCTCATTATGTGAGAACTGGGAGTCACATGCACGACTCTGTGAATCAGCAGCATGCCCTTATGAAGGTGAAGCATTAACCACAGTCTGGGTTGTGCTAGGCAAGAGCATAGCCAGCAGATCAAGGGAAATGATTTTACTTAGGCTGCCATGAAGCCACATCTGTGTTCATTGTCCAAAAGCAGGTTCAGTTTTGAGTTTCATGGAACAAGATACAAACTAGAGCAGAGGCAGCAGATTCTGGCAGAAGGCACTGAAGATGTACATGAAAGATGCTGCGGCAGGACTTGTTCAGCCTGCAAAAGCAAAGGATAAGGAGAGTTTGAGTGCTGTCTTTCATGTGAAAGAAGAGGAAGAGCTAGTCAGACATTTGTCAGAGATTCACTGCAGAGGCTAAGACTGCAGCAGTGGCAAGTTGCACCAAGAAAGTTCTCAGTTTGGCATTAAACATTGTTCTTTATGGAGAGAAGTATAAAATATTGCCCACCAAGTGATATCCCATAGAGGCTGGGGAGTCTCTATGCTTGGAGATTTTCAAAACTCTAAGCTGGAAGTTACCCTTGCTTTGAGGAGGACATTGAACTAGGTGACCTCCAGGGAGCCTTTCCAAATTAAATTATTCTGTGATTCTGTGACCTAAATTTGATGAGGGAACATTATGTTGCTCTTCATCCTCATTTTGGAGCAGGACTGGAGCTGGAGAACATGGTCCTTCAGCTCAGCATTTCCTGGCCTCATCTTCATTTTCTTCAAGGCAATAAGAGGATCTGAGAGAGGAGTGCCTCGGAGCTCGATCCATTCCTTCCACACACCCCATGCTGTTGTCAATGTGTAACAATGGCCATGGATTTTCTCTTTGTTTCTTTTAACTTAAAAAAAAATGAAATTATGCGAAGAGGCATATTGGACTAAGACAGTCTTAATGGCAATAAATGGAGAGGTTCATCCATTCTGCCTCGTGTTTTAACTGCTCACTGAATGGTTTTTAACTATCTCTACATAAAGAATTTTGATCTATGATCAAATCTGAAATTTTGATCTATGATCTATCTATATTGTAAAATGTAACTTGAGCACATTGTACCTGTATGAAAATTCTTAAATTAATCCTGTGATGTCCATTTTCATAATCTCTGTTAACCATTGCCATAACTTTCCCATTTCTTCCACCATCCTTCTTCCAAGTGTATGAAAAAATGTACACTTTTTAATACTGGGCTAATTTACTGGTACTGCCAGTATAAATAATTAGAGTGGTGGGTTTTTTTCTCTTCCTAGAAGTTTTAAGTACTGTCAGTGAAATAATTACATTGTAATTTGGGAATCATTATAGGAATTAATATTCTTTAACATCATGCAGTTTGTAATGTTTTTTACAACTGTATTGTAATAGACAATTTGAACTACAGCAAAGCAATTTCAGTCCATGAAAAGAAAGTTTTTTGGCAGTGGAACAAGTGATGAAAGTAATTGGAAAATAATTGCCAACCTCTTAGCCAGAACTCGGAGGAACTAAAGGAACTCTGCATCTCTCAAACCATTGTGATTATTCACCATGCAGGAGCTAAATCAGCTGTTACCTCTTTAAAAATGCTTTTGGATATACTGTTTCTGTCCATATTGAATGTGACAATAGACATGTAGCAGTGCTGTAAAACCTGAAGATCAAAGCACTTCAGAAACAATTACAGTCTGACAAGAAATAGACTCTGCTTATTGGATTCAGAGGGAATGATGGTTTGGGCCTTAGTCACTGACTTGTGAGCCTGGGTAGGAAATGTGTCTTTGGAGCCCTTAGGTTTGATTCTAATCTCACTCAAAATCAGTGGTGATTATTTTTGTCATAGTAATCAAAGTGAGTATTTTATGCATGGTAGTCTTCACCTTTTGATCAAATCATTTTTGTAAGTGCTGGTTAGCATTTAAACCATGTGAGGCTTATCTCTCTCTCCATCATTGGCATTCTGTGTAAGTAATGTGTGCATACATGTCATATCAAACTGTGCAAATGCAGACGTGACTCCTCGTATGAACTCAGAGTTCAGTGTTCTCCTAAATAATTAGCGCCTATTGAGATTAAAGAGACAAGATCTCTTTTGTGTTAAACAAGAAGCTTACATTCTTTTCTGATGAACTCTTCTCTGTTTTCCTTCTTGATGATTGTGAGCAACATTCTTGCAAAGAGACATCCCAGTCCTGTCCCACCATCTCCGGTCCTGTTTCATCCTGTCCCACCACTCCCCCCTCTCCTGCAATAAAGCCTTAGTAACTTGTGTTGACCTAATTGTGCAGTGACAGCGCCTGCTGCTAAGTGGGGGAGATCCCTGCTATGGCATTCACTTGGGCTTTGTATACTCTGCAGCCTGGAGCAAGACATAGGTAAGCAGCAGTGCAGAGCATTGAGGGAACCTCCACTTCCACTTTTGGGTGAGATGTCTCATGGAGACTTCAGGATGACTTGGAGACTGCGAGCCAAGTTGTACACTCGTCCCAATATCAGTTCCTACCTAAAGCCAGTGAATGGGGTCAGGCATTACTGAAAAAAGATCTTGGCATCGTTATGTATTTGGGAATACAGACAGACTTCTGAAGTACAGCAATGTTTGTCTAATATATTATCTGTGGCAGCTGTTATTTGTGTATCCAGTCCTGAAGTACTTGATGAATAAATACTCTGTCTTAACCTGGATGTGTCTACATGAGATCACAGAATCAAGAATTGTCAGAGTTGGAAGGGACCTCAAGGATCATCTAGTTCCAACCCCCCTGTCATGGGCAGGGGCACTTCCTGCTAGATCAGGTGGCCCAGACCCACATCCAGCCTGGCCTTAAAAACTTCCAGGAATGGGGCTTTCATCACCTCTTTGGGCAACCTATTCCAGTGTCTCACCACCCTTATGGTGAAGAACTTCTTCCTAATATCTAATCTAAATCTCCCCTCCTCTGGCTTGGATCCATTCCCCCTAGTCCTATCACTACTCAACATCCCCAGAAGTCCCTCCCCATCTTTCTTGAAGACCCTTCAGATACTGGAAGGCCACAATAAGGTCTCCTTGGAGCCTTCTGTTCTCCAGACTGAACAACCCCAACTCTCTCAGCCTGTCCTCATAGGAGAGGTGCTCCAGCCCTCTGATCCATCCTCATGGCTCTTCTCTGGACATGCTCCAGTACACCCATATATTTCTTGTAATAGGGGTTTCAGAATTGGACACAGTACTCCAGATGGGGCCTCATGAGAGCAGTGTAGAGGGGGAGAATCATCTCTCTTGACCTGCTGGCCACACCTCTCTTGATGCAACCCAAGATACAGTTGGCTTTCTGGGCTGCAAGTGTACAACGATGGCTCCCAAGTCCTTTTCTTCAGGGCTGCTCTCAAGCCAGTCCTTGCCTGCCTATATCAGTGCCTGCAATTGCCCCAACCCAGGTGCAGGACCTTGCACTTGGTCTTGTTGAATGTCATGAGGTTGGCACAGTCTCACCTTTTCATGTAGTGTCATGACAGAGAAAATCACAAGGCAGAATCATGTCTACCACCACGTGTTACCTGATTCTCTATAGAATGAGAAAGTTTTAAAAGATACTTCCTGGCTCCTGGAGTCAAGACTACTCAGTAAACCTAAGGTAGGCTTTTTTCATGTCTCATGTCGTTACCCAGTAATGCCCATCCATCTTCAGTTTGCACCAGTGGAGACTTAAGCATGTCGAGGGAGGAATAGGTTATTACTTAATCTGTCCAAGGATAGCTCAACTTTAAAATGGATGTTTTAGTGATGCTCTTAACTGAAACAAGGCTGTTTATATGACACAGAATCGTTGCAGTCATGTTTTATGTGTGTGTTCTCATGTTCAGTTGAGTAGTAATGGCAGTCAAAATGCAATTCTGTTCAGTGTCATGTGATAAATGTTTAAAAATTAATGGATCTGCTCAGTGAAAATAAAAGATTAGGGAAGTGCTTTTGCAAACTGATAGACTTGAAGAAATGGCAACATTTTGTGTTTGCTTGAGCACAGGAATTTAATTGTTGAATAGAAGGATGCCTTTCCTTAGTGCTGTGCTTCAGGATAAAACTGCTGTTGAATGAGGAGATTCTTACGCTGGCAAGATCTGCCAAGATCCAAATGTAACAGATAGGCACAGATTTGCATGTGGACCCTACTAGTAAGAGAATTGGTTTTCGTTATGCTTGTGAATATGTGGGAAGAATGAGCTGGGGGATGGAGGTCCTGCTATAGGTCAGTTTGCTGGATTACGTGAAGGAGAGACTCTAGTGTTGGTACTACAGAAGGCAAGTAGGGCTGTGCTACTAAAAGGATGTAAGTCCCTGAGCAGAAAGATGCAGGAGATAGTTGCCCACAGGCAAGAAGAAGGTGAGGACATGAGAGGGGCAATTAGGAAAAGCCTGCCTCCTCATGTCAGGAACTGGAAGCAGCTACTTTATTACAATTTGCTGTGCCAGCTGTAAGGAGGAGGTCATTTCTGGCATCCTGGTGACAACAGATGTGGCCTGTGTTAGACAGAGGTCTTTTTGCATCAAGGTATGCTGCATTGTGCATTGCTTCCAAATGTTTCCATGTGCTTCTACTCTTTAAATTGATTTCTATCCTACTTTGTTCTGGTTTTAACATATTGTAGCTTTCACTAGTGCTTTGGTGGTGAGTTGTAACTGGGAATTTTTTTCTTTGTTAGAAAGCCAAGCAGGCCATACACTCTTATCTGTTTGTCTATGGTCTGGTTTTGTAGGGTTTTATTATTTGGTGTTTAATGTCAAATTAATCATATTTCTTCTTGATGCTGGTGTTTTCCAAACTGAATTTCTGCCATGAGCGTACTCTAATCCATTCAGTGGCACATATTTAGTTCCCATAATGGTCATTTTTAGATGGAACAATCTCTTAGATTAACTTGGGACCTAGGCTAACGTTACAGAAAATGAGGTCATAGAAGCCAGTTGCTTCCAAAGTCATGACAGAGTCTTTGGATCATCTTCCCTCATTAAAATCGATGCTTAACAGCACTTACAACTTTAATCATGATTTGTAACCCTCTGAATTTTATTGCTTCTGATGTCAGAAATCAATTTCACTGCTTAATGGCATCTTGTAACATCAGAAAAGGAGAACGTTGGTTTGATTTTTATTTTAGTTTTACTCAAAGCTTCACCGCAAAGCTACATCCTTACAAAATAATTTATATGACGTTTTTGACAAAGTTGCTTGCAGTTGTCTGACTTAAAGCAAATATTTTTGTATATATGACACAATATTAAAGTATTTCTCTGTGTTGATCTTTTTTATTGAGCTATATGCTTTAAAAAGTTGTAGATTCTGACTCTAAAAACCAGTGAAATGTATATTTAATCTTAGTTGTACTTGTAGATCTGAGACTTCTTATATAATTAACATCCACCACAAGTGTCAGCAGGATCAGACCATAAACTGATGTTTAGTCTTCCTTCTGCTTACTCAGGTTGAAGAATAGAATGCAGCACATTTATAATTCCAAATTAGACATTTAAATTAGTCTTTATTGATTCCTTTTGATCAAAAGAAGTGTGTTTGGGCTTGATTATGTCTTAGTCACTCAATAATTTCAGTCATTGAAATTACTGACCTTGTTGGGAATTCCCCATTAGTGGTGTAATTGCAGGATGGCATCTAGAGTTGGATATTTCTTAAGGATAATAACAAAATTGTCTTTTTCACCAAAAATACTCTAAACAAATGAAAACCCAAGTAGCTCATAGGAACCAAACTAAAATTGAATATGAAAAATACGGTACTATGTCTAAGCTTCTCTCAAAATTTGCAACTTTTGATAGAGCTAAATGTTCCAAGGGATTATCTTTTTTAAATTATGAAATGTAGGAGAAGGTCCTGGTGTAAGCATGGTAGTGTCTGCTTTTCTGTACACTTGCTACAAGATGTTGTATGCTTTGATAAATGAGATGATTGTTATTCTCCTACTTAAGATATGAAAAACTGAATGTTGGTAAAGTGACATCCAGTGGGCCAGCCATAGATCTGGTTTGCCAGTTCAGTGTCCCAACTGGGAAATGGTATAGACTGGGAAATGAACAGACTCCTTATTGAGAATGTCACTCTCTGACAGCATGGAAGAGGAATAATGAGATTGTGTAGTCAGAAGCAGTAACAGGAGTGATTTCTTTCACCATGTAATTTAAATTTTGATCTAATTCCCCAAGCAACTGTCTCTGGAAAGTTGTTTCTTCATAGAAGTATGGAAATTGATTTGTTCTGAAAGATAGAAAACAAAAACTGTGCAGGACAGGCATGCCAAACCAGCTTTCTAACAGCAAAGAAGGACAAAACTGTAGTCACTTTCCAAATCATCTTTATCCTATATACAACTATTGAATTCCATCCTATTTCTAATATATGTCATGTGCTTTTTTCCAATTACAAAGGAATAGCTTTCTGTGTTTGATTTATGTACTGATGACTTTCAACTAACTTTCCTTGTTATATTTCATTTAGAGAGCCTGCTGCCATCCACAACCTTGGATGACACAGTTCTGGAACTATCAGAGGTGGAAGAAACAGCTTCAGAAAACAGCTGTTTTGCATCTGAGGAGGCCACAGAAGACTCAGGTGTTGTGAGTTCCCCATCTGACATTGTATCTTTGGATTCCCAAAATGGCAGTATGAAGTTGAGAGACAACAAACTGGTCAATGGCTCTGTGGACTCAGCTGAGGCAGATGCGATGCATGGCACAGAGACATGCCCTGTAAAGAGTGCCTGCTGCGATAGTGTGACATCAGACAGTGCTCCACAGAGGTAAAAATTTATTTGCAGCTAGCTCGTGGAAAATACCTTGCATGTCCTCCTTGTAGGGAGTCGTTTAAGAAAACCAACTTCTACTTTTTCTTGCTCTTTCATAAACCAGAACCCATGCCAAATGACTCCTCCCAGTAAAAAGCTCACTGCCAAGTCCCCTGCAGTGACATACTTGTAGCAACAGGCAAAGGTCACTTTTCTGTTTGAACTTGTAGTTAAATTTCTCACAAAAGACCACTTCCCTCCAGAGCTGATTTCTGTGAGAAGTCTGAAATAATTTTGTTAGTTTCGTTCATATTTTAGTTCTGATAGCATGTAAGTGCTTAAAATGTTACTGTGTATTTATACAGAAAAAAAGACATGCAGATCATAAAATGGAAAACTCATAAAATAGAAAAATTCAAGCCACTGAAGGCCAGGTGGAAAACTATTGTATTCACTAAATTTGGGGGATTGATCTTTGGGGGTGTACATGCATAGATATGTTCACCTAATGCTAAACTTTGCTGACATTATACCTTGGGGATTTTTGTCAGCAGTTTTTTTGTGTTGGTTTTTGGTTTGGTTTTGGCTTTTAATTTGTATGTTTGGTTTTGTTTGTTTCATAAACAAACATTTTCCTGCAGCTTTTGTAGGAAAATGCACAAGAACCTGGAATTTAACTAGAAACTGCCTTCAAGTACAAGTGACTCTTGACACCATTTGTTTGCCAAAACTCACATAGTTGGTGGCAGGGCTGAAAAGGGAACCCAAAATTTATAGGACTTTGTAAATACAAACTGGCCAAAGAGGAAGCCATGCCTTCATCAAGTAGGTGGCCTGGTAATGCTGACAGGGATAAGCTCTGTGTGATGCTACAGAGTTGTGGGGTAGGCAGCAAAAATTCCTCTGAATTTTCAGTTGACAAAAAGTCTGGGATTTCTGGTTTCTCTTCATTCAGCTGCTAATCTGTAGCCCCTTCATAAGTGCATGTATCATGACCTGTTTATTTCCTTCCACACATTTCTGAGGGAGAACTTCATCTCAGATCATATAGTGGGTGGTAAATTAAGCCAAAGTTAGTATTTAACGTATCAGGATGATGTCAGGACTTTTCTTTATCCATCAGTATCACTGAGGACAGGGGTCAAGCCTCATTAGATGCTTGCTCAACAATGTATTTTTGTCATGGTTTGTCCTTTTTCAGTTTCTCGGATCCTAATGCAGTCTCAGAGGATTAGATAGGCTAATATAGTAAATGCAATCAACATTCCAAGCCTGATCCCAAAAAAGCAACCCATTAATTTCAATAAACTTAAATTAGATCTTGTAAGCTAACTAAGCAATCCCAGCTTTTCTCAAAATGCAGGATCTGAACTGGTTAGGAAAACACAGATGAACATTCAGTAGGGGAGGAAGATGTTACCATAACTCCGAGCAAAGACAACAAAGCAAAGCCCTGTAAGAACAACACTAATCAAAAAATATTTTGGAATTTTTCTGATTTTTTTTAGTCAATAGAAGATTGACCACAGGCCATTAAGTGACACACTCTGTCCTGGAAGTCAGTACTCTCTACACCTTTCACTTCAGCCAAATACATAGACCATGATTTTGCCAAGAAAAGTTGGACCAGATGATCCTTGAGGTCACTTCCAACCTGTTATTCTATGATATGTTTTGTATATTGCATTGAGATATACTTTTGCCACACAAACACACAAAAGTTTGAGTAGTTGGTAAAAGTGTGTATATAAGAGACATCAGGACATTTCATAAGCTATCTGGCAGAACTACTGTTTGAGGGTCTTGCTGAGCCAAAGAAGTAGAAGCTGGAAGGGTAGTGTGGTGTGCTGTTCACTGCAGTGACAAAGCTGCCTACTCCCCACTGCTCAGCTGCTGCGAGACCAGCACTGTAGTACTGTCTTGGGCCCTCAGTTCAAGAGAGAGATTGGCAAACTCAAGAGGGTCCAGAGGAGAGTCACTGAGAGGGCTGTGAGAGGGAGAGGAGTCACCTGGGTTGTTCTTCTTGCAAAAGCAACGTAAGCAGAAACCTGACAGCAATCTTCCCTAAACGAAAGGAGAACTCAGGAATACACTGTGAAAGGACAAGAGGCAACCGTCACCAGATGTTGTAAAGGAAATAAAAATTGAATAGAAGGAGGAAATTACTCAAAACGGGGGTGTTTAAGCACAGTGGAAAAGGTTGCCCATGGAGGTCAAGAAATCTCCATGTTTGGAGGTTCTCAGAACTCAGCCAGGCAAAGCCTTGGACAGCCTGGTCTGACTTTGAAATTATCCCTGCTTGGAGCAGGAGGTTTGGCTTAACCTTTTCTGTAATTGTATCATGCTAAATAGTCTGTATTTACCTATTATGTCCATAATTTTAAAAGAGAGGGTTTAGACTGAAATAAGAGACTGTTGTTGTTGTTGTTGCTTGGGGAGTGCAGTTATTTTTGATAAATTCCATTTATTTTATAGGCTCTGAGGCAGCAAAATTGCTTCAGATCAACTTTAGGGTATAGCAGAAACTTAACATTTATGATTTATTTTAATCTTATGTAAGCAACCACTTAGAGTGGCATAGCAAAGATGCTGATAATAATATATTTTAAGCTTTTGTGCTTTGAAAGTGCCAGTAGTACTTGAAGGTAAATTCTACTCCTAACCTCTGATTGTAAACAAACCAGCTTTAAAAATTGTGCTCTTCGAAATCCTTTTGAGGTTAACTTGTTTAAGTTTTTAAAAGCCAAATCCTGAGTGGAGAGAGAGAAGGAAAAAAACCAAGATTTTCTTTTTTTAACCTATTTGTATGAAATTCTTGATTTAATGAGATGTAAGTCAGTTTTGAGTAGAATTTTAAGTACAGCCAAATTTGGAGAATATCAGTTTCAACTTCAACTGTCAGAACAGCTGCCACCCCAAAATCTGTTAGGAGCTCTGAGATTGTATGCAGTTCTTGTGGTGAACAGACTACTTTCAGGACCGAAACAGCCTCCTAAATTCTCAAGTTCATGTGGATAAGTGATACCAAGCTGTACTGAGTTTTAGTATGTTTCGTAAGCTACAAAACTTAAATGAAAATTTTATACAGAGTTTATTCATTCCTATTTACTTTCTTCTGGTCCATGTACCAAAATGAAGGTAAGAGCAAAGAAATTGGGAGTAACATCTTGCTACTGTAAAGAAAAAGTGTTTAGCAGCAGTGGATCCAAGTTCTCCTCGAGTCTAAGCTCCACTGAAGCTAGAAATTTCATTCAGTGATTAATTTGGCCAAGGATTAGGGGGAAAAAAAGTTAATGAGAACAATGGAAATATTTAGCTCATCCTTTTAAATTGTAAAGCTGAAACTTGGACTTAAGAAGTTGTAATGCTGAATACTCAGATCATTTTGTACTCTGTGTTGTGAAAATTATCCTAAAAGTAGAAGCAAATTATGTTTGGAGTGTGAAAGGTCCGAGTGATATTTTGCACATCCTCTGTGAAGAACTGAAGCGAAGAGTGGAATCAAGTCCAGAGTTTTTATTGAGGTTTGGTCCAGAGGCTTAACCTGTGCTCTAAGAGATCAACAGTATTTTGCCATGTTGCTTACTTTGGTTAATTGCATGTTTAGTTTTAAATTGATTTTTCGTAGAGTTTCTGGAATTGTTTACTGGTCTCTGTGTAGTCATAGGGGCTGCACCTCATCTGCTGCTGAGGCTGAGGAAAGTCGTGAGCGTTTAAGAATACAGTCTTCAGCATGGAATAGGTTTGTCTGCACAAAGCAGCACAAACAGTACAGCCAGGTCAGAAATGGCATAATACCACAGCCTTTGCACACACAGAAATGACAATCACAGCAGAACTCAAGTCTCCTTCAGTTCCTAGAGCACAGTAACAGCGATATCTCAAAGAAGGTCCCCGGATTCCAGGGTTTCCAAGGTGATGTTTTTGCTCCATGGCTTTGTTTTCCAGTACCTGGGAGTAACTTGCAAGTGCACTCTGGTTTCTCTGACAGGAGTTGGGGGGCTGATGTTAGTGTTGTGATTCGTGTTCTAGCAATCTTAATCCAAATGCACATCTTAATTATCATACAGAGCATCAAATCAAATGTCAAAACGCTCTAGTTCTACCCTGGCTCTACTTCTAACCTATTAAACCATCTTTTGTCTCTCCACCTTTGATATCCCTTTCAGCCACTGACTCTTTTTTTTACCGTAAAAACTATAACACAGCTATCATATCTCATGGTATGTTTGTACAGTGCCTGGTGGAGTAGAATCCAGACCTCAGCTGGAGGTGCCAAGGGTTAACCCTGTATAAATAATTGAGTACATGCAACGTTTGACTGTGAATGTTTTCATATTAACTGCTGACGCTGAACACTGTACTACATAGTTCTCTTTCTTCATATCCTTCCTTACAGTTGATTTCTTTGTGTTACATATCTGTTCACCAAATTTTAATATATAGTGTTGAATGAGTAACAAGAAAACCACAGAGAAGCTGAAATGTTGCTTATGTAGCAGTAAGTACATCTCATGATCTCACAGTGTTGCAACTCTGTCCTCCCATACCCCCTCTTTTTCCCATCCCTTGTGTGGTGTCATCACGCAAGCTCCTAGGGGCAGGGATCAGACAATTTTATATGCCTATAAAGCAGCATGCACACCTACTGTCTGGAGCTTTATAAATAATTACACATGAAAAATTATGTTAAAATAATATTATTAGAGATGCTAGGTCACGCACTCAAAGTTAGGTAACATTAATATTAAAGCTGTCTTTGTAAGCCTAGATTCCCCCTTTTAACCCTAATGCCCACCCCCTTTTGTGCAGTATGATAAAGTCTCTAGTTAAAGTTTTATTTCTTTGTTTTAGAGCACAATTAAAAAACAAGTATAGCAGCATTCACTCTCAGCTCTCATTCTCTTCTGGAGACAGAACCATTTAATTTCCTTTTGCTGTTTCTGTCTTACTCATCACACCAGTATGCGTGTACCACGCAGGTAAATTTCATGCTCAGAGGACTGAGCGTTAAAAAGCATCTCATGTATCAGAAGGCAGCTCTCCTTTTTCTCCAAAGTCTGTTCTTAAAAGGCATTTAACCATTTTGGCTGAAATAAAATAATAGAATGATCATGGGCGTGATACAAATTATCACGTTTGATCTCCCACCCAGCAATGATATGTAATTTCTCAAAGTTCCAAGCAGCTGTTATTGAGGTTTTTAGAAGGGGTCTTAAGAGTGGTTCCTCCAGCCTCTCTCAGGGCAGGAAAAATGTTTTATAACACAACACTTTTGTCATTTAGGAAAGATTTTAAGTGTATTAAAATATGTTTTAAAATATTATTTTTAAAATATATTTTTAAAAATAAAGGGAATTTGGCAGTTATAAAGCTAAAATAAATGCAGATTTATTTGGGACAAAAGGATAAAATACCTTCCAAAGGTCTGAAATGGATTTTCTCCTCTTTTGAGGTTCTGTTTCAGTAGCCATGAAGGAGGAGTATTTTTTCACGTACAGCTAGTGGAGGGTAAAGGGTGGGGGCGGGGAAACCCTCCTGAGATCAGTTCATGCTGTGGGTCTGGACCAGGGATAATCCCATTTCCTCCCTTTCTCTTGGAAGAATTTGTTACCTTTGGCTGTGGTTGGGGTAGTTGAAGCTACTAGGAGGAGGAGAGTTCTTTTTATTACCAACCCGAGAAATACTTGCGCTTTGCTACAAAACTGTTAGGGTTTTGATGAGTTAGTTTGAAACAGAAGCTTGAAAGGATAGGGGTAGGTGAACTTGTTCTGCTTAATTTTTAGCCCATTCAAATTCAAATGTTACAAGGTTTTGTATTCCACTTGGGAAGGACAGGAGGGAAAGAGAAGTCGGTATCTGGAGAGAATTCAGCAATGAAGCTGATCAAAGGAAGAAAAAATACAATAATAGATGGCAGAAGAGAAAGGAAAGGGAAAAACTGTAATGAAAAATAGCATTGTATGTATTACATGTACCTCTTTGCACACATACACATTCTATACAATTAAACACCATTTGTCATTATGGCTGAGAAATAAGGGAGATTTTTATTTTGCTACTTCTCTATAGGATAGGTTTTGTTTTGCTTGGGTAAACACCTTTTACTTTTTTGAAAACAGAAATATAGTTGTAAGGGGCATGGGGGGAAATAGACAAAGGGTTAAAGTGACAGGGAGCACTTCAGGGATGAAAAATTACTTCATTAAAACCCAGATGTCTGATGTATTTGCAAGCCTCTGCTTCTTACATGGTTTTGCTAATTTTCTTCCTTATCTTTGGCTTTCCCTTTATTCCATGAAACTCTTTAAATTTGGATACTCTCATGCATTTTTTTGCTGGCAGATCTTCGTGGAAGGAAGGTATTAATGATATGGTTAAGCAATAGATCCTCACAATCATTGTAGAGCATGAATCCAAATTAACCTTTCTGTTACACTCATCCTCTGGAAAAATGTTGCCTACTTTGGTGCTGTAGAACATTTTACATGTTAGGAAAAGGCTTGGCTTGCTAAAGATGTAGTGCTGGCTTCCAGGAGAGAAGTCTCTGTTTCTTATTTTTCTGTGTAAAGCAAGAGAAGTTACATAACTTTACTGTGCCATCTTTTAACTTACAAAGTTATATTGCACAGGTGACCTGGCTTTGTTAAGATTTAAATCATGCTGGTCCACTTTCCTGACTATTTCTGCCAACCCTATCTGCCTGCAGGCTTTCCAATTGAGAAGCTGTTGCCAGAAGCTTGTGTGAGGAGGGGGGGAGCAGGGGCATGCTTCCAGCTGTATAGCAACTACAAGCTGCTGCTTGTGCAGCAGGACCCTGGAACCAACATATGTTGGGGGACTCTGGAAGCTTAAATCATCATGGTATGTAACAAGCTTAAAGATTTCTAGCATTAAGCCACAAAATGATAAGCATTTTCTTTTGCTTTTTGTTTAGATTTTTGACCCAGTAACCATGGAGGAGGACTGTGAAAGGACCATAAACCCAACTACTGCTGTCATATCTATATTTTCAAATTCTTTATTTTAATTAGGTGATATTTATGGCTGAAGGCACTACTGGACCTTCATGTTCTATATGACTGGAAGATAGTTTAATTCAATCTTTGGTGGTTTTTATTCAGCACGAAACAAATCTAGTTTAAAGACCTTTCTAAATTTGATGCCGCCCCACAGAATTAGAAACAGAGCACAAACCAAAAGATTGCCACAAGGATGATTAGGGGACTTGAGCGTCTCCCCTATGAAGAGAGATGAGATCTCTGGGGCTGTTTAGTCTTGAGAAGACTGAGAGGGGATCTGATCAATGTCTATAAATATCTGAGGGGTGGGAGTCAAGTGGAGGGGGCCAGGCTCTTTTCAGTGGTTCACAGTGATAAGACAAGGAACAACAGGTTCAAACTAGAACATAGAAGATTTCACCTCAACATGAGGAGAAACTTCTTTACAGTGAGGGTGACAGAGCACTGGAACAGCCTGCCCAGGGGGGTTGTGGAGTCTCCTTCTCTGAAGACTTTCGAAACCCACCTGGATGCGTCCTTGTGCGGACTTAACCTAAGTGATCCTTGTCTGGCAGGGGGGTTGGACCTGATGATCTCTTGAGGTCCCTTCCAACCTTTGATATACTGTGATACTGTGATTTGAAGCAGAAATGTTACCTGTACCTTGTTCACAGGAAGTATACACAGCTTTTTTTATCACTCATTGAAGAACATCAAAAATAAGGTTATCTGACATTCAGCAAAGCATGACCATGTACTTTTTCCTTTTCTGTGTTGCCTACCACTTTCAGAAATCTCTATCATAAAGACAAGTGGTGACTTTGCTATCTAACCATTCCTTCCTAAATTGGTTGTGAATTCTATAGATTTTGTGCTTTGACATACTTTGGTCATTCGAACGTCAAATCTGTATGCTGAAGTTCACAGGAGGCAGCAGAAATGGAAAATAGCACTGGTCAGGTCATAGCTTAGATGTCCACCACTTACACTAACTGCTTTCCTGCTGCTGTTACATTCCTTCCTTGGAAGGAAATAGAAAAAAAAGTCATCTACCCTAAGTATTAAAAGTGGAAAGATGGTCTCTAAGATTTTATGAACGATTGCCTTCACTTTTTAAAGGTTACTTTGCTTCACCACTTAAAAACAACATACGTACAAACACCTTGACTTTACTAAATGCCATCTTTCTGGCTGGGCTGAATAGCAAATTGTACTTAAAAAGCTCGAGCCATGTATTCTGCAACTTAAAATTGCTCAGCGTCAGTCTCTTCTTTAGCACTTGATATATACCCAAAATAGAAGTGTTTCTCTTTCCAGCATTTGCGTAAGGAGATAATACTGTGGATTCATCTTGAAGAGGGAAAATTCAGAGACATGCAGATGAGTTAATGTAAGTCCCCGGTATCATACTGAGAAGACTATCAGAGCTGGGAAAGGAGCCCAGATGTTCCAGCATCCAGTCTGGAGTAACAATATCAGCTTTCCATGTCATTCAGTCCCTGTTAGCTGACTAAGACATTTGGGAACTTCTACTGAACTACCTTATATTCACTACACCCCTGCATGTGCTACTGCACAGCATACCTGTCTGAATATGACTTTTATTTGACTATCTCCCCTCCCCAGCTAGTAACAAATTCACAGGAGACATGTTCTCGAGTCTTCCGATAAAGCAAACAGTGCAAAATGAGTGAGACTTTCAGGTCATATTCAGTTAATCTGAGAGATGTTTCCTTTCATTTTTTCTTGCTGTATACTGCCATTCCAGCAGGACATGGGTTTCCCTGTCTTCCATTTCATGTCTGCAGCCCCAAACAGATGTCTTTAATATCCTGCAGTATTTCAGGTGGCACCAAGTGCCTGAGTTTAGGTAACTGAATCTCTTATCCAGTCCCATCTCTGCAGTTTGTGTAGGTCTATGTTGTATTTAAATGCGTACGGTAGCAGTAGTGTCCTCTACCTCGGGTGCCATACATGAGGCTCACCAGAACTCTCAGGAGTTCTTGAGTTAGCTTTATCATTTACAGACCCATAGGTAAAGCTGCTCTAACTATAACAAAATTAGAGCTTCTGTCATTGCATATCCATTGTCTTGCTACTGGTCTGATTTTCTTTCTCATGCAGCATTTCCAGCTAGGTTTATTGGAGAATTTTCTCTCTTTCTTAGACTGTAGATATTGCCATAAACGTCTATCTCCCATGGCACTGATTTGATGAAATGCTGCTCTAAATTTCATTTTGTCTCAAACTGTGCAAATGCCTGCTGAGGAGTAATTCTGCACTGTAGCCTAGGCTCAGCAGAACAGTAAAGGCTGTTTTTTAGTAGTCACTTTGCTCCATTCTGTGCTCTTGCACATAAGTAATAAGTGCACAGGCTTCCAGGAACCCTGCACACTTGCCATTTTGAGCTTGGGTGAAGTGCACACCAGCGCAATATTTTTAGCACCTCATGTTTTACCAGAAAGGCAACATAAAGGTTATCAAGTTCTTCAAGCCAAAAAAAGTTTGTGTGAGAAAATGCCACTGGTAATGTTTATCCAGAATGTAAAACATGGTCATGGAATAAGCGATATTTTTCTTGGATTCTGGCCAAAGCAGAACTGTCAACAAAAGAAAAGTGTGTGGAGTTAGAAGGGAAGAAGGATATGGAAAAAAAAATTAAACAAAAAATTAGATATCCTTTTGTTTTCCTTTCCCAAGTACTGTTGTGAGAGTTTTCTTAGGCATATTTATAAATCCTGTGAGCTACTGGAAACAGCCAGATCTTCACCTCACAAAACATGTATCATATTTCAAATTCTCAATGCTAGAAATTTTAAGAAAAGCTGTGTGATTAATCTATGCCTTCTGTCTTGCTTTGTATGTGATGAACTGAACAGTAGTTCTTGTAGGAATTTGGCAATGCAACAGAAAAGATCTGCTTTTTCTGCAGCTTCATCTTTGAAAGCAAACAAGAATCCTTTCATTTTCACTGCATTATTCTCTTTCCTTGAAAAAAATTCTGTGAATTGAATATTATTATCACAGTTGTCTAGATAAGGAGATTGAAGCAGAGATTGAGAGGCAAATTATGTATAGGCACTGCATAAGTATACAGAGAAGAATGAGAGAGAGATCCACTCACTGGTGGTGCCCATCAAGGAGAAGATAATTTTGCTATAAGGAGTTGTTAGGGAAAAGATTTCCGTTGATTGATGTTGGAGGAGAGGTGGTCAGTGTTAGGAGTACTGGAATCCCTGCTTCAGTCACAAATCTGTCTTCCTGGACAAACTGCCCATAAAATTATCAAGCAAATAGTTCTTATTATTTCCTGGAGAAAGCCCAGCACAGACAATCTTAGTGATACAGATTTTGCTGTATTGTAGAACAGTCAAGCAACTGGCAAGAAAGATGTAATCATCTACCAAAAAGGTGGTGAGCTGGCCTGGCCTTCATGAAATTATGTCTCTTTCCATGATAGAAACAGGTTTATACATTTCTCTTGAAAGATTTTGGAAAGAGCTTCTTCACAGTGGCTTAGAGAAGGACTCTCAGTGTGTCTGTAATCTACTTCTAGCTGTGTACAGCTATCCCACAGGACCAGCTTTGTAAAAGAAGAAAGCAGTATTTGCCTTCCATGCTGATCAGTCTTGTTGCTTACATAGTGCACAGTTTGAATAATTCTCCCATCAAAAATGCTGCATCTGAGTTTGCAAATAAATTGCTTTAAAATTTACTCAGAGGAGAGCAAGTATCTTTATTAATTTTATAAAACTTTCCACTGAGAAACCAAAATGAAATTCAGTCAGTTCATTCTTTCAACCTTCAAGTTGAGAATTTTGTTTGCCAGTCTCCTCTCCCATTTTGAATGCCACAGTAATTTTAAGTCTTTTTGTCAGATTGCTCAAATTGAGTAATCTCATTGATTTGTCTGTGTCTCTGCTTCATGGTACAGTAGAACTGCAGTCTTACCAGTTGCCTCTGCTGAAGACTTTGGCTGATTTGTGCCACCTTCCTCTTCATGCATTGGAGAGAACTCAATTTACCATGAGTCTTCCAGTGTGGGTGCTGAGCCTCAAGATCATCAGTTCACATTGGCTTTCAGTTGCTCCTCCTATCAGCAAAACCAAAAAAAATCAGACAATAAAATGGCAAAAAACGAAGGTACATTGTCAGGGTTCAATGTCAGGGAGTATCCTTGAATCATTTTTCAGGTTGTTGTCTTAAAGGGCAGCACAAATTGCATTTTTCAGGTAGGGTTAGGTAAACAACAACAGAAAATGCATTGTCTGTTACAGTATCTGTGCTACTAAGGGTTTGATCTTGAAAAGAACAAATGTGCTTCACCCCGTCAGAGTCAGTTTAAGCGTAGCTGGAGTGGAGAATTACTTTTTTTAATAGGCTAATCACAAGGGCAAAACTTAGATACAGTGTCACAGACAACTATGTCTTAAATTCAGGTAAGGAACAGGGAGATGGAAAAAACTAACTGCCCAGTGTGAAATCCTAACTTCAGTGATTTAGATAAAAAAGCTTTGCCGGTCAGTATTTTTCTTCCCAGGAAACAGAAGGTGTGTTGTGTAGCAGGTTGCGTATTGTTTTTTAAAATTTACTTAATTGTTCTTGGGATTTTTTTTACTTTCATCTTCCTCTCTTCTTTTTTTTTTTCCCATTTTCATTTGTTTAATAAGCCAAAACAGCACTTGGCACCATTTTGATTTCCAGCTTGTTTTAGGTCTTTGTACAAGTTCATCAAAACCCAGGAAGTTATTTTCTGGCAAAATCAGGACTCTTCGATATATTTCATTAGAAACATCTCTCAAGGGATTAGTTTCTCTTTCCTCCTCCCCTCCCTCTCCTCAGGATGCAGAGTGATTTTCTAGTGGTACTTAGCTGCATTTATTTTTCATTACCATGCAAGTTTTATTTAATTAAGGTGCTGATATATTGGTACAGTGGATGCACAGGACAGCTAGTGGTCTGCTTTAAAATTGTATGGATTGCAAAACCTTTGCCTTGCCATATGCTGCTTTTCTGTAAGCCAGCTGAAATGAGTACTTCACACTGAAGTCAGACCATTTCTTTGTGATGAGGTTTATTAATCCTAGTCTTTTGATCATCAGCACACTGAGTATGCTCAGGCACCAGATATCCTGTATTTTTCATACTTTGGGGAATGAGTTTCACAACTCCAGTGCAACAGAAAGGGCTGAAATGCTATTGTGTTTCAGAGCAACAGTGCAAAGTCAAAAAAAGAAAAAAAAAATGAGGATACCCAACCTTTTTTACTTTCATTTAGCAGGAGAGATGAAGAGCAAGCTTCAGCTGAGCATGAGAATGAAGCTATATTCATTGCTGCACAACTCCAGCAGACTTTGGCTGACCTGGACGAGGAGTTAGAAGGTATGGAAGGTATGTAACTTCTGATGTACAAAAGATGGAGACATAGCTGGCAGTTGCAGACTCAAAACTGTGCTCTGAGACATCTGCACATTTCTCATTTAGATTGTGGGGAACAACTCCACAGGTCTGAGACAAAATGTGGTCCGTCCAAAGTAGTTGCTTTCCGTGTACTTCAGGAGCAGCTGCTCGTTACAGACTCACACTGCATATTTTTCAACCTACTTTATCAGATTGTCATTTTATTTCAGTGTCTGCTACCAAAAAGAGATGAACAGCAGCTTATAGGCACATTTTATGGGCTAGGTTTGGTATTTCACTGTCTTCAGTGAAGCTAAATCAATTTATCAAATCAAATTCATCTCTGCGTTTAATTAACGATGTTTCTGGTTTGTATTTTGTCATAATGAAGTTGTGAAGCAGGAGATGTTTTTGTACCCAGTGCCTCCTCTGTTAAACACATTTTAAAGATAAAAATAAAAAAATATGAAAAGAAACAGAAGAGATAAATGTCATAATGCACTCCTCTTTTTCCTACTGTGAATAAAAGTATTTCTCAGTTAATGGTTTGTCACCAAATGATCTGGAATACCTTTTTTAAACTTCTTAGCTTTACTTTAGTATTTTTGCGGTGGACTTAATTGTGATTTAATTTCTGTGAGTTCTCTAACATTGCAATTTCTTAGCTCCTGTGTTGTAGTCCTTGATTTATACCAGAAAATTTGAGAGGAAAGTTAAGCTTCTTGCACAATGAGGCTTTCTAGAGTCACTGGCAATGAAGGGTGAGAAGAATAGAGGAAAAAATACAAGTACTGTTTCTTTGTTTGCTTGCTCAAGGAAATCCTTCAGCTGGGCTGTTATTACTAACCAGGTCTGGGAAACATAATTTGGAGTTGCTCACTGTTTCTCAGAAACATTTCTCCTTTGGAGTCATGTGGTGAAATACTTATCACTGAAAGAAGTTAGTCAAAGATAAGGAATGAACAATAGATTAAATTCTGCTTTCAGCTGCATTTGTATGTTTCCCACTGGCTGAAGCAAGACGACTACAGAAATATTTGGCTGATCTTAATCAGCAACCAGACAATTAAAAGGATCCAGATCTGTCCTTTTCTGAACTACAGGCATTAATATATTCCTGTTAGTTTTAATGTAACTATCTGATCCATGTAAGCTTGTACTGGCTGTTAGTGAAATTTAAAAGTTATATTGCCTAAATACTGCCTATATGTAATGTTGTATGTGTATTTGCAGCAGTGGACGGTGTAAGCAACTTTGACTCTGATTACGATAATGAAGTGTGGAGGCCACATACAACAACAGTCGAGGCTACCCAAGATGTTACCATTTCTGTTCCAGTAACAGTCATAGATGATGCTCCAGAAGTTAGTGCCTCTAACTCTGCTGGAAGTCAAGAGGCAGAGACAAGAGTGTCGCAAAATATCTTGGCTGACTCTGTTATTACAGGGAACTTTACAAATAAAAACAACAATGCAGGTTCCTTTGATAAAGGACACACAGATGGTGGAGCTCTATGCATATCCAAGGACTTAATATATCAGCACCCAACTGAAAATGAATTCAGCCTCTTGCCTGTGGAACAGAGGAGAGATATGTTCGAATCTCTCACATCCTCTTTTGAAAAAAGAAGTGAAAAAAACTTCAGACTGGAAATACCGCACAAGCATGGTGTCAAGTCTGAGGAATGTAAATCTAAGCTGAGTCCATCTCACTCCAAGGTCACAGCTGAAATCAGTATGGCAAAAGAGAAGATAAATCCACTTAATGAAAGTAGTAACAGGGAAAGGTCTCTGAAAAAAAGTAAATCAGAATTAGAAATCAAATGGCCGCCAGTAAAAAAAAATGAAGCAGAAGACGTTCCATCAACATCCACATGGTATCATCGTGCCCAGAACTCAGCAACAAACTATGAACCTAAAATGGGTTTGACAACCTTTAAAGTTGTCCCTCCCAAACCTGAAGTAAAACATTTTGATAGAGGAGTTTCACTTTCCACTGGTGCCATTAAGATAGATGAACTAGGTAACCTTATATGCCCAAACTCTGATAACAGTAAGCACATACCAGGTACCTCTGGTGATGAAAGTGAGGAAATTTGTCTTGGGAAAGTGAAAGCATTCTGGAGGTCAAGTTCTACTGAAAAGCAAAGTGATGACTCTGCTGAGCATCTTCCTAAAAAGTCAGCAGTCACCACAAACTCTAAGCCCTTTACTATAAAACATGAACACAAACTGGTCTGTCTTGCAGCTCCAAAACCTGCAGCACCACAATTTGTTACTACTCAGGCAACTGAAAGACAGTCAGAGAACGAAAGGACCAAACCACCTCTTTCAGTTGCACAATCCCAGCTAACACCATTAATGGCTCCACCCATGAATAAGGACAAGCTGGAGCTTCCATTTGTAAAGCCACATAGAAGAACTTCAAGTCAGTATGTTGCCTCTGCCATTGCAAGACACATCAGTGCAACTACCTTTAAGTGTGACTCTATGGAATATCATGAGAGAGATGAAAATAAGCAAGGGGCAGGAGAGGTTAAAAATGAAGCAGAAATTTCACCCAAAAGATGTATTGTCATAGCCAAATATAGCCCTGTGGACACAGAATCAGCAGAAACAAGAGAAACACTTTCAAGTATTCTTACTTGCAGTCAGAAAGTATCACACAGGTTTACACCTGGTGATAGTTCTGGCGTGGAAAACAAAGTAGTTAACATTAGGTCACCAAATCAAGCAACTTCTCTGAGTTTGTGTAAAAGTGTCGCATTTACTAAGTCATCTTCCAAGGATTACAACATTCCAGAAGATGATAATGGTTTAAACAGAAAACAAAGTATAGCTGAGAGAAAGACACGTCTTTCTTTTGACCAGAAATGTGAGACTTCAACCCATACTACTTCAGTCTCATCTCCTAAGTCTCCTGATCTCCAAGGAGTTGTATCCTCTTTCAGCACACCTTTGCGAGTCACTAAATGGCCTCCTGCTAATGGTGTACAAGTTAGTTTGCTAAAAGCTTCACCTGAGCTGGATGGTGCAGCAGCAAACATGGGGTCAGAACTGGAAGAGAAACGTGATGATTCAGATAGTAATGCTATCAATGAACTGGATGTTAATGTACAGACCAATATCTTTGGACCAAAGAAGAAGTTCAAACCTGTCATCCAAAAACCAGTTCCAAAAGACACATCACTGCACAGTGCCCTAATGGAAGCCATTCAAACAGGAGGGGGAAAAGAGAAACTCAGAAAGGTAAAGTGGAGACCTTTTTTAGCTTGTTGGGATTGCAGAGCACTGTATTCATCCTGTCAGACTCCAGAGGTATAACTGGTAGTTATAACTGGTAGTTTCTGGTGAGCTGGAGTATACAAAGCATTTGAAAAATTTGTAATGGTAAAATACAGACCAAAGCCACTGCTTACTCTTCACATCCTGTATAGATTACACCACTGCTGCTGCTACACTAGCTTAGAAGAGATAGGCTGCAGAGACTCAGCATAAAGGAGAGGTAACTGAGGTCAGCATAAAAGCCGAACCCACATTTCAGTGTGCTGCATAAAAACAGGAACATACAGCATTGAGTAAACCTGTAAATACCTGAAATGAAAGAAAGAAAAAACCTTGCATTTTGGATTACTAGGTGATACTGGTTTTCCACTGACTTCATGCTCAGAGGATATGAGATGGCATCTCTAAGTATAGTGTTACTATTTATGCATACCCTCACTGCTCAGTGTGAGGATTGTAAAAGCAGGTGTGAAAGAAGACAAGACTGATTAGTCTCCATAGCTTGCACTGCGGTACAAGTGTCAAAAATACTGTTAATAGTGTTTCCAGACTACCACTAAGTAAATACCTCATAACAATGTGAAGTTTATTCTTTTCATATTCTAGGTTTCAGACAGTGCACTAAATGGCAATTACAGGAAACCTTCATATGCTGAGCCAGAGAATGAGCGCTCCGCCCTACTAGCAGCAATTCGAGCTCACAGTGGCACCTCAAAGCTGAAAAAGGTAAGAAATCAAAATCGTAAGTGATCTTTTCTTTTCAGTGTGCTCTGTTCCTGATGGAAGTTTTGAGTAAACCCTGATACCACAAACTAAACAGTGTGCTGCAAAGAGAATATTAAGGGGGAAATAACATGACAGAAGACGAGATCAAACTTACGCAGATGTCGTAGCAGGCCCAATCCTATCCTCTGCTATAAAACTGAACACTCTTTCAAAGGATGTACTCTTAGCTGAGCAAGAATCTAAATTAATTCCAGGGAGTGTACATCAAATGTTTACCATCTTCACATTGAGGTGGTTTTTTTTTTTTTTTTTGGTACTTTAAGAGTATGCAGTTAGATTAATATATTTACATTACATTCAGTCACAGTTACCTGAAAACACACTAGGGCTTCATCATGCATGCTGTTTAGTTGTTAACATGAGCTGGTGCATGCAAGTTGTATGCAAGTAATTGATGTTGATGGAACATCCATTTTCAGTAGAGCTGGGTGGTTCCTTCTGTCTTGAAAGATTTACTTAATCATCAAAGCATCACTTATTCCTAAAAGCAAAAGTTGAATTGAAGCTTTAAGTTTTTTTTACTCAGTTTACTAATCCTGCCAAAGATGTGTATTTGGCAAGGAGCTTCACATTTCCCTTGTGTAATGACCCATATCACATACCCAAGTAGCTGGCATTAAATAGAAAGGATCTCTTGCCTGTGTTAGGAAATGAATTTCATCCCTCAGATACCTTACTGCCATTGCTGTATATAGGATATAGCTTCCTCTGAGCCTGAAAGTCCCTTCCTCTGAGCTTAGGCAGCAGCCACCATCACACATACTTAACTGCATTCTGCATTCATTTGGAACAAATGTAAATTTGTGAAAAAAAGGCTCTGACAATGGTGGTGTATTATCACAGACTTTTTGGAATACCCTCCTCCAGCAGAGAAGCTTTGGCCAGCATTTTAAAGGAAGTTGCCCAGGAACAGTGCACTTCTTTTTCACAGCATGCCACCTGTGCTAGTTAAATTACTATGTTTGTGTGTATACAGGGTAAGGTATAGATGTGCTATGATGTAAGGGCTGTCAGTTTCATGTTACCTGAAATGTTCATGGTTTTATCTGACATGATGTTATTCCAATATATTGTATGTATGTGTGTGTGTGTGTGTTTGTGTATCATGACATGATAGAATATAGGAGCTCTCTAAATGTGGATTATATTTGATGGGAGATGAATTCTCTTATTTTTCACTACAGAAGTTTTGTGCCTCAGTTTCTCTGAGAAAGGAATGCTAATACTCGAAAACCTCCTATTTGGCACCTGATACTGCATTTCCTAATAATCACCAAATCATTTTAATTGCTAACAAGTTATCATGATTATTACTAGTAATGTTATTAACGGCAAAAATACTTGCTAAACAGTTGACAGAAAAGCTGGCTTAGTCTGAAAGATTACCTTCTCCATCTACATGTAGTTAAAATAGGATGAGCTTCCAAGCTGATAATTTGTGAAGGAATTTTAGTTTCAGAAATTCCACAGAAGCATACTTGGAAGAGCAATCCATTTGTTTTGTTCTCAGTGCTTTCACATAGCTCTCTGGTCTTTAAAAAAAAAAAAAAAGTTATTGCTGTAAACCTTAACTTTAATGGCAATTTTTTCAATTAAGCCAAAAAGTAATGAGATTCCTGGGTGGCTACAGCAGCCTTCTTAGATTTTCCTGATTCCAAAACCTTTGTGGTTGTTTCCAAGTAAACACCAAGTCTAACTCTCTCTTACCTTACATACCAAGAAGAGTTACAGGACACTTGGAGCTCACAATAAATAAAGAGTTCATTTCTGAGACAATACCAAATCCTTGATGCTAGTAATCAGCCCAGCTGAGTGATGCGAGTGAATAGTAACAGATGTTCAATTCCATGAGCACACAAAAGTTCTATGTGTTTTACATCATTCAAGCAAAGTAAAATCAGGGTACTGAAAGTGTATCAGATGTCAAATAATTACAGTTTAGTCCTGCTTGATATTAATCACCTCCCTTCAATTGCATCATGAGCAGATCTCTTCATTGGCCTCTGAAGAGCTGCAGAGTTTTAGGAACGCAGAACTGTCCTTGCAGAAGACAGAAGACCCTCAGAAAGAGCAGCTTTGTATCCCACCTGCCCCTGCCCAGCCGCCACCACCACCTCCCACTCAGCTGTCAGCAGCAGCCCCTAAATCCTCTGCCATGGCTACCGGTAACCCTGTAGATGCAAGGCAAGCCCTAATGGAGGCCATTCGCTCTGGTGCTGGAGCAGCAAAATTGAGAAAGGTAAATGTACTTTTACATTTTATTGTGGATGAAGCAACCTATGTTTACTGTACTTTTATAAGCTATTCTAACCACACATTTCTTTATTCCATCAGAAGAAGGTACATGCAGTGTTTAACTGACTCAAACACAAGGAATGTATTTCAAACTTAATATTAGAATTGAAACATGCTTGTGCATATATGCAACGCAGATGAATAGGTAGTAATGTTTTTTTTTTAAGAGAACATCAAGAGCATGGATATAATATCAGAAAGCGTTTTCATGCACTTTTCATTCTTGTGAATCTGCGATACCACTAGATGTGCTTTGGGCAAGGTGAACCTAAGAAAGATCAGGTATGTAACCCCGAAGAAAATTTAGAAATAAGTATTCTTTCCTAACTTCAGTAGTGTGTCCTAAACCTTGATTCCCAACACTTAACCTTGGTTGCACCTGCTGAGAGCTGTCAGTACAATCATGGGATCATTCTAATGTCTTACCTGACCTTTATTCATTGGGTGATATCTTTCATTTCTGTGGTCAGCTATGGGTCAGTCAATCCCCAGATGGCCTGGGTGTGATTTTTAGAGTACTTTCACTTATCTCTTTGATGAAAATTTATTCTTCCTAACCTTAAGTTACATTGCATTTTCTGGTAAAATGAAGCAGGTCATTTGGTCTCAGGGGAGCCATCCAAGTATTACACTGCAGTATCAAGAATAGACTTTGATCCAAGGACTTCAAGGAACATAC
The DNA here is from genome assembly GCF_027791375.1 of Indicator indicator. NCBI lineage: Eukaryota > Metazoa > Chordata > Aves > Piciformes > Indicatoridae > Indicator > Indicator indicator. Next base: position 23,133,912 of record NC_072015.1, on the reverse strand, counting down.
AAAACCAGATGCAGTTTTCTCAACACGTGATTTAGCTATGCCAGCCATAATGTGTAAATAGCTTTAATCTTGCTTGCTTGTCCCCTTTAATTGTAAAAATACAGCAAAATTTTAACATTAAAAAGTAGCCCCGGAAATCTTGTTTCCGATGAACCAAAAATTACACAAAACCATACGATGGCTGAAACCAATCAGTGTTTCAGGGGACTTTACATCATCATGCAAACAAAAATCTGGATCTGCAGTTATTTTGCTTGTGAAAAATTACATCAGTATTATGCATACTATTATGACTGGCTGAGGTCTATTCAGCTTAGAGAAGGCTAAAGATTGACCCTATCACAATCTACAACTTCTGAATGGGGGCAGCAGAAAGGGAGGTTTGATCTCTCCTTGGTGACCAATGACAGAACACAAAGAAATGGAAACAAGCATCAGGGGAAGTTCAAGTGGGACTTTAGGAAGAGACTTTTCACTGAGAGGGTGGTTTGTCACTTGAACAGGCTTCCCAGGGAAGCGATTAAGGCATCAGACTTGTCAGAGTTCAAGGAATATGTGGATGACACTCTTGGTCTTTTAAGTAGACCTGTGAGGAGTAGGGAGTTTGACTCAGTTATCCATATGGGTCCCTTCCAACTTGAGATATTTAATGATTCTAAGACTACAAATTATAAAGAAGGAATACTCCAGATCAAGCCTTTATTTCCCTGCTTCACTAATTTAGAGGAAAAACAGATTTGGATATTAGAGAATAATTTATGCAGTTTTTTTCCTAGATCTTTCCAAATTCCTTGTTCTTCCAACAACATTACTCTTGCAGAAGTTCCTGAGCAAACCCATAGCTCTAATCATTAAAACAAGTCTTTATCATATCTTTATAGATTTATTTCAAATCAGTTGGATAGCCAGTGTAGATCATGAAAGTAAGTTGGATATAAAAATGTATTGTGCTAAATACCGTGCCCATCTTCTTTCAGAGTAATTTTTGGTAATTTTGTCATTGAAATAGCAGAAGAGTACATCTCTTATTATATGTCTTTTATGAAAATAAAAAAGGGCAGCATTTTGTCCAAGACAGAGTATGATTTTTTTTATTGCTGTGCTGTCTGTTCAGATAGTGGATATGCAAATTAAGTCTCATATATGCAAAAGACATTGTATCACTTTGGCATCTGAGATCTTATACCTTCGATAACTGATGAAATCAAAAATGTTGTCAGATTTCTCAAAAACTTTCTCTCCAGTGTGTATTAATAATATCTCTTCTAGCTTGCTGTGTTAGAGGAGATATAAATTCTCATTATTCCCTGCAGCTGGGCAACTTGTGACAGCAAAAATTGAATCTGTAGAGGAGAGAGAATATGATAGGTCTGTATCAGAGTTTTCTTCTTTAACAGCTGAAGAATGTGTCCTAAGGAACACTGAGGTTTTTGTAGACTGGCTGGCAGGTGGCTTTGTTCCACGGCTGAAGCAAACATTTTCGTATGTTTTGCCTCTTCTGTCAAAGATCTATGATGTCATGATTCGGAGATGTGAGCGCAGCGATGGTTTTGACTTTGTTTTCTAGAAGATTTTGGTTGCTGCAACTAGACAGTAGAGTAGATAGTTCGGTTCAGTAATTTCTTTGTTTTCTCAAAGTTTTTTGTGACAAGAGCTTCTGATGGCAAAATCATTTATTTAGCTAATAGAGGGGAGAACTGGGAAGAGTCTGGTTTGCTTAGTTATGTATGAATCAGTTTGTGTTTATTTGTGAAAGGTTATTTGCCATGAAAGTAGATCAAATGGGTCTGTGAGGGGAACCAAGTGCAAAAAACAATCATCTAGATAAGGAACATCCAAACAAACATTTGAGCACTATTAATATTTGTGAAAAGGCAACTCCTCCATCCACCCCTGATTACACAGCTGTTTGCTAAAGTCATGAACTCCACGGGTAAAAGATCCACTGTGCAGGAAGGGAGAAGTTGTTGCAGGTTGACCTTGCCTTGCTGAGAGTCAGAGTCTGCACCACACAGGCTGTAATTGGGTCAGCCAAAACAAACCAGAGCAAAAATAGGTACCTGAGGGAAATGCCAAGTATAGGTAAGACAGTATGTGCACAGGTCTCCTGTCTGTTTTTCAATCCATTTCTTGGAGTACTGTGCTGGCTTTGGCAAATAAATCATACTTTGTTATGAAGAAACATCTTCTCTTTTATTGCACACTATTGCTGTCCACAGACTCCTGAAAGAAAATTCTTGTGGACGCCAAGCCCAGTTTGGCTTGCTCAGTAAAATGGTTCTTCCCCAGTGCAGTGTGGTTCAGAGACATGCCAGAAAGTTGTTGGGCTGCAGATCCTACCCAAAGGGAATGGAGACACAGACATGTTACTGAAATAAGTGAATTTACCAAACTGGAAAAGTCCTGACTATGTGCAGGAAGGGACCTTTTTCTTCAGTTCTCAGAAAGGTCTGTCAAGGAACCTGACAGGTATTTAACACATCCAAACTACAATAGCAAGTCACAGAGATTACACCAAGTAAAGCCATCAACCAGAATGGCTGAATGTATCTCGCTGGCAAGGAGTATGATTCCCAGCCATACTGTCTGCCTCCCATACAAAGTGGAATCAGTTGATCTAGGAAATAAACAGCTGATCTGACACCAAATTTTGGCTAATTCTGGTGAGCAAAACTCAGGTCTTAGAACTGTACCAGTTGAGCTTCTAGTGTTAAAGGTGAGCTGTTTTTTTCCTTAGATTGTTTCAAGCAAGTTTTATCACAATTTCACGTTCTTAATATCTTTATGTCTAGTTTTTAACTTTCTATCTCAGAAAATGAAGAACAACTTAGCTAGATTTCTGAAATTCTGCCTATCATTGCATGTGTGTTTTTGTGTCTGTGTAACTTGCCTTGGGATTTGCCATGATTATCTGTGGAAAAAAACATAACTACACATGCAAATAACCCGTTAGATGTCTAGCTGTAGGTATAGTTGCAGCACAAGTCCATGCAGGATTATAAATCTTACCCAACAAAGAGAAGCTACAAAAGTTGCCTTAGCTTATATACCATCTACTCATTTCAGGCAGAGTTGTACCCAGGGATTTGTTAGAAGTATTGCAGGGAAATGTGCCTGCGCAAGGTGGGGAAGACAAGTTGCACAGCTGGAAAACAAGTTTTTGCTTATGGTAAACTGGTCACTGTAGACTACATTTTAATGGCACATGCAAGAGAGATTCTGCATACTTCACACATTTTCCAGTCAAGACTTGGGCTGCATCTAAGCAGTCTTTGCTTTTTGCTCGCTGCAATTTTGAAAATTAATTTGACTCCATCACAGTCCCCACAAGCGTTCATGCCAGTGTTCAGCATTGGCACTTAGTCACATGAACTTTTGATATGTGCAGTGTATCATTCTGTTGGCAACCAAAGGAGCCAGGTAAGGTAATTACTGCACCCATTACACTGAGTCCCTAGTATATGCTGGAATAATTTGAGGTTGGTTGCCAACAAGTTATTCACATTAAGTGCCTTCTAGGAAGCATGGCCTAGTTCCATACCTTTACATCAAGCAGTGGACTATTATTCTCACATAAACAGAGGTATATAATTGTGAATGAAGAAATACTGTGTCTTATCATCTGTGTCAGTGGGTGCAATGACAGAGATTACAGACAAAGCCACAGCTGGTATTGGCTTTGATATGCTGGAAATGTGGCAGGAGGCCCAACCAAAAAGTTGGCAAGGCTTGATACGCAGGTAGTCAAAGGAGCTTTAAAGTGATTCTAGTTCCCATGAACAGTGAGAGGCAGTCATTTGTATGCTGTTACTCTATTTGAATTGAAATACAAAATTTAATTTGAACTCTTCACCTTGCTAATAATGTGTACTGAGACCTCCGGTTTTCACAGAATCACACAGAATTATTGAGGCTGGAATAGACCTTCTGCCATGGTTGCCAAGGCCAAAACAGAAGAGTTAGACTTGATCAAATAAATTATTCCTGTTTAGCTTTTGTGGTAACCTTAATTTATACATTTCCCATAGAATAAAAGCTCAGTAACTTTGATTTTGAAAAAGCACCCTAGCGTTCCTATTTAAAATTAAGGATGTGCTTGGATGACCTGAGAACTAGGAAGGAAGAGAAGCATTTGTTTCAGTACATTTCTGAACCAAAGTGTTTGGGAGTTTCCTTTATTTAATCACAAAGCAAAGTACTCATCAATTGATTTTTATGACCAGTGACAGCTAACCAATACTGAACAGATTTTGACTGTCAGATGTTGTGTACTTGCAGCCTGGGTTTCTGTTCATTCCACAAAATGAAGGAAGTTCACAGAAAAATACATCACCTATGTTGCAGTCATCATGTAATTCCTATTGTAATGCCTCAGGTTTGGGAGTTTTAGGGAACATTAACACCTTTCATTAGACCAACTGCTACTACAGCTTGAAAAAGCAGATAAGCTTTAAGTAGTCTCAAGGAGCTGCTGAAGAGACTACTTGAAAACAGCCCCACAGGAGAATATTTGGCTAACAATGTCTAGAGTTAGAGGTTTAAAAATACCTTGAATGATCGTGTGCTTTCTTTATTATAGGTCCCTCTGCTCGTTTGAATGTATAAAGAACAGGTAATTGGAAAGTCTAAGTCTGTATGCACACATAATCATCATCCACGGGCTGAAGTGGCAAAAACGTCAAGAAGTGTAGTTTATTCTCCTGTCTATAAGCCAAAATAAGTTGTAGTTAATTTTCTGTGTGTTCCTGCATAATGGTTCTGAGGGGGAAATATGTTGCTCCAATGTAAAGCTTTTGTGCCAAGGAATTGTGTTTTGCCTCTGAATATTTAAGGTTGCCAATAAACTATTCTTGTTGGCAGGTTAATAAGAGTATAAACACTACACAGTCTTATGTTAATTGCGTTTCTGGGCAAAATTAAAAGCCTTTGCTAGCTATCTGAAAGTAATACTCATTGCAAATTGTTAAAAATATGTAGCTATTTCAAATTACTTACTTGCTTCTTATTTGATTTGGAAAAGGGCTGTAAGCAATTGAGGTGAAAACCAGAATAAAGATCTCTTAAAAAAAATCAAAACAAAAAGGTTATGGTACGCTATGAAGAACCTGAATTGTCATATGCTGGAGTCATTTTTTAAAATTAGATTAACTTTATATATCTGGTGGAGCTCTGAGAAAGCAAGTAATCAATAATGAACGTGAGACAGTGTCTATCAAAAAGTTACTTAAAGGGATATGATGTATAGAATGCTAATATGCAGAGATATACTGAACCCTAGTAACATCTATGGCACTTTAAAAATATTGAGACACCTTAAAGTATATTTATTTGCAAAATACTGTGAAGGTTATAAATAAGATTCAGAGTACTGGGTAGAGGTCCAAGATTTAGAATTCATTCCTGCACTGCAAAATGAAGTGAAGTTGGTTTATATCAGTAACCAGGATTTTTGACATCTCCTGTTCAGGTCATGCATAAGTTGGTCCTTTGTTTCCAATTTATATGACTGTCGTATGTTGTCTCACATTATTTATAGCAGCATCTCTTTCAAATATTGGCTACTTTGGTAGTTATTGTTGTACATATTTTGAAAATATTTAATTAAATAGATTAACTTAAAAAAGACAATGAAAATGCTTTTTCACATTTCCTATATTGTAATGAAACTGAAGAAGAGGAAGTTTGTACATTTACATTTTTGTAATCACAGACCAGAATAACGGCAGACTGTTTTTCCTCGGAGCTGAAATTTTAAATGTATAGCTATGTGATGCTAGAAGTATATGAATCTTTAGCCACCTGCATTTAATGTATCTATATATTATATATTGTAAAATAACAATGTCTGTTAGTGCCATGAATAAAAACAAAGTCAAAACCTGACACGGCTTTGAAAGACTCTTTTAGCCCAGTGTTTTACATTGATAGAAAGAAAAAAGAACTGTAGATGGACTTAAGCAAACCACTGTGCTGTGTTCAATATCTCAAGTCAATGTAAAATGTCTCAAGCCAGGAAGGAGCTCAAAACTAGTCATATGGGAACACTGTAGAAATCATCAACTGGAATCAAGATGTCAGAGTTATATACACTTTTTTTTTAATAATACTATACTGATAATGATCCATTTCCTCATTAGGGAAGCTAGTGCATTCAGAATTGAGATGCTCTCTCACACCTTAGGATAAAAAAGATCACGTCTGTTGACTGATATGCCTTCTTTTTCCATTTAAAGTCTCAGTGTGCTTTAGATCAGAAATATTAACATGTTAAAAATGCTATAACGGGAAAGCATTCAGTCACTCATAAGTTTCAGTGCTGTAGATAGTCCCACCAGCAGGAAACACAGCTTCCTTGATTAGGTACTGCAAGACAAAACTCACTGTGAGTTTCCTTGTCCTTGGTCTTGCCCGAAGGCCCTTCCTTACTACTGCCTCTTTATTGTAATAGATTTATGGGTACTTACTTTCCAGTGTAAGAGATTCAAACCTGAATTTTGAGATAGTAAAATCTTCCAGGCTTTTGCAGTGCAAAGGTTCTGTTTCTGAGTGCTGGCACTGTATAGAATGAAAGTTTATAAAAGACATATTCATAGATAAACTTCTGAGTATAGAATTCCCATGTATAAAAAACTATTAAGAACAGCTGCAATATGAGATGTCAGCTTCACTGTAACAGCAAAAAACTTACAAGAAATCCTTCTGATTCAATCAGTTCAAGCTAAGAACAGAGGGAGAGTTCATCTGTCTACAGTAGGAAGCTAGACTAAGTTCTTGTTGATGGGAGTTGTGTATGCTCTTAATGCTGTTGAAATCGTGGAAGCAGCTTAATTTAACCTTATGTGGGGATAGGCTGTGGGAAGGTGGAACTGTAACATTCACATACATCTCAATAAATAGCCACTGGCTCTGCAGGTCTTGGCCACTTGGCTCACCTTGCAGCCATGGTCCTTCTCTTAACTGGTTTGTTAGTTTGTATCTTAGCTCATCGTGGTGGGACTGGCTGGATCGGGACCACTATATTTCTCACAATCTTGTGGCACACCACAGATTTTACTGTAAGCCCATTTATAATGAAGTCTATTTGTAGGTAGGACCATTCCATGTAACTTCCTATTAACGCCTTTAGTAGCCTTCATTTGGGAAGTAATCGTGCATCGGTGTTTAGTGCTTGTCAGGCAGGCACTTTTTAAGGTCTTAGCCTCCTCATCCCTTCAATTTTCCCTCCTTCAAGCCTTGGAAACTACATTCAGGAGACATGCTCTTGCACAAACTGGCATTCAGTCTGTGGAACCAGGCTGTATCTCATCCAGAACACCCTTGAAATGTGTCTGGTAAAGACATTGTGTCCTCAACACCAAATGTTTTCATTTGTGTAGCTGCTCTCATTGGTCCATACTGTTTGCTAGTGCAGACGCAGCCTGCCTAGAGGTACCCATGCCAATAAGGTCAGTCCCTGACATGTCTTTTCAGGGTGCTTATAGATGGACAATCTGCAGCCTTGTTTCCTTTTTGGCAGGACTGAAAGAAGGATGGTGAGCTCCCCTTTTTCCCAGCATATTTCTTATATCTCTCAGCCTAGATTTTCCCTACGTGCTCTTACCTTAGTTCAACTGGAAGAAAGACTCTGATGTATGCCAGGTTCATCTTATCCTTTGTATTACCATTTTCAGTAACGTATCGAAATGAGGCAAAAAGTAGTATCACCATGGAAATTTATTAGAGAATTTGGATTTGCCATCTTTAGTCCTTGTGCAGGTTTAAGTCAATGTTCAGGACTTAGAAATATCTAGTCTCACATCTCAAAGTTTGTAGGTCTTCCCTCCTCTTTTTCACCTGCTTTTGTTATTTTTTTTTTAACTGAGCTCAGACTATTAATCAGCCATAAAGCCAGCATTAAGTCACTCCAATTAGGTATTAATTTTAAATAATAATATTGGTTGTTGGCATAAGCTATTTGACTTACATGACTTAATTTTTTCTTGTACAGCCTGCTAGCTTGCAAAATATTGGACCAAAAGATTTTTTTGACATGCACATCAATCTACAGAGTTTCAAACATAGCATTCAACTTCCTGTGCTCATACAAATGATTTGCACATTTTATGCTACGTTTACCACTGCCAAAAACTGTCACTTCATCACTATGTAGGAAAAAGGACAAGAATGAGAGATGCATTATGAAACAATGGAAAATGCCACTCCAAGATTGTTTGCAATGTTTCTTCTCTAATCTCTCCAGAATAGAAAGAAGCAGCTTTGCTGTTCAGTGCTGCTTAGTGTTGAGCACAGGGTTTAATTTGAATACAGAGATCGGTACAAATCTTGATTCGAGTCTGTTTGTCTGCATGAAATGTCCATAAATTTGTTCTTTGTTGATGCAGTACGAAAAATAATTGTCTTCTATAACAGTTTATTATCAAGCTTTATGTATGTAGAGTATTTGTGTGTACTGTTTTATCTACTCATCTCCAATCCTCAGTTGAGTTACATATACATTATATGTACCAATGTGCTTTGGCATCGAGACTTCTGCTAAGATTTATGAGACTATTCCTGTTCTTACTCCATTTGTTGCTGTTGAACACACCCCTCTGGTAGCTGTCATAATGGTTGCATTTCCCCATTTGCAGAAAATGACCTTTGCAGTGACAGAGTTTATTTTTTAAAGATAAAATGAAACAAGGACATTTCTGATTTTTCATTAATGTTTACCTAGTTTTGGTGCAATATTGCTCTGCTCTGCTTTTCATGGGTTTTTTGCTGAGTAGAGTGTGGTGTTTGATTCCTTGTTGATGTCTTCATTTGGTTGGAGAAAGTTTCCATGTAGTTGAATTCCCTGGGTTGTTCATTAAAGTATGCTAAGATGGATGAACCTTTCTAAGAGCCAAAATATACTTTTGTTTGTTTGTTATTGTTACTAAACTTTGTTAAGTATTTATTAAACAAATATAATCTGGTTAAGTACTAACAGGCTACATGATGTTAATCCAGATATGATAGTCACCTCCTAAGGTAGTCTGCACATTGAGGATTTTCTTGTTGTTTTGATTGTTTTATTGTTCTAGGGTTTTATTTGTTGCAAGATTTATTACTTGTTAGAAAGATAAAATGGATATATGTATCAGGGATGGGTTTTTTTTCACACTTAAAGACTTCAAGAACAAGTTCACTTCCATTGTCTGCTCCTTCTAGTCACTCACTTTATACGTACAAGAGCACGCACACAGAGAGTTTCCTGCATCTTTTCAGTAACTCAGAAGTTGGTTTAAAAGCGTCTTTTCCATTTTTAACAGTAGCATTTTTTGTTCTGTAAAATAAGAAGTTTCAGAAAGTCAGAGGCTAAGTTTTGATGCAGTCACAACAGTCAATGCTGGAAGCAATGTCAAATCCAGCTCCAGAAAATGCCATCTTCAGCCAATTCCTTTTTCTTTTCCTTTTCCTTTTTTGCTTCACTTTTTTTGTCTATAGACTGGTAAAAAACATATACATGCCATGTCTCTTGTCTGAAGTCATTATGGTTCTCAAAGCCCTAAAAGTTTCCTCCTGAACAAAGCATAGTTGTGTGGCAATTGAACATCAGATTGAAAGAGAACATTATTCTTACACAAACACAACTGTACAGTTTGCAATTCAGGAGCTGAAAAAGGAAACCTTATTGAAAGAACAAGACTGTGGAACATCATTGTCTTCTACATTGTAACCTGTGTTTACTGCAAAAGGAACAAAGCAAACAGTGCAAATATTCATGGGTTTCCTTTGTCCCATTTCATGCATTCAATAGAGAAGTTTCTATCAGAAGCACTGTGATCTGTCTCTTGTAGTGCTTGGCACAGAGAAGTGGGTCACAACTTGAGGGTTCTGGTTTGGATGACTCTACTAATGGGTTGTGCCCCTTGTTTTTTGCTTCTTGCCTTGCAATAAAACAAAATGTGGTTTGCTTTAGCTAGTACTTAAGATGGTAAACCAAGTGCTTTCACTACAGGGATGAGCAAAGCCTCCACAGGTGAATGCTGTTGAATACAAAAAGATTTGTGATTCAGCCTTTGCTCAACTACAGTGCCTAGTCACCTGTGCAGTTTCATCCCCTTAAGCCAGAGGTAATGGTAAAGGAAGAAGTAAATGGATGTCTGCCCTCTGACAAAACCTAGGAGTGAGGCACCTGTGTCCTAAAGAGCTGCAGCCCTCCCTTCGCAGCAGCCCCTACTAGTGCAAATGGCATCCGTACCTTGTAAAGCGGAGCCCACCGAAACAACTGATACATCTCTGCTTTGGAAGTCATCAGAGATCCTGAGACTGCAAGTATCTCTCCTGACAGAGCTACCTGGTTGGTCAAGGTGCTCAAGACCAGACTTGAACTATCCTCACTGTAGACCCTTTGCTGATAAAATCCAGCCCTCAGCCCTTTAGTCAGCCATGGTGGTGGGTGTACCCTAGGCACTCCCTAACTGGCAGACACTGCACACAGAGCAGTGGTTTGGCTGTGTGTGCAGTGCATGCCACTTTTTCATTAACCACATGTTAATGGCTAATGTTCCAAACTTTCCACCTTATGGAAGGGACTGTCAGAGACAATTTTCAGGTGGACAGTGCTGCAGAAGTGCAAAGAGTTCTATTTTTATGTGTTGATGAATAATGTAGCAACAAGTCTGCGTTGCATAAAATTACTTCTCTACTGCTGCTGGGGCCAGCGTTTGTACAAATGTTCTAAGCCCAGCTATACAAGTTAAAGCTTGCTACTTTTATCCTAAGCTTGGAATCAGAGAAGGTCCTTCATTCCAGGAGTGGGCAATTCCACTTCTTCTCATCCATAGTTCTGATCATCTTACCTATTTTCCAAATAGTCAGTTTTGCACTAGGGTGTATATTAGCATTGGTTTTCTCCATAGACAAGGATGTAATGTTTTTCTATTTAAATACCATGGAAATCATTCATCTTCATTGTCTTTTGCTTTATTTTATGGAGCAAGCTAAGATACATTGCCATGCAGAGTGGCCACAGGTTTGATCCCTCTCGTGGATGAAGCCTGTGCACCTATGTGGGCAGGGAGCACACTCAGAGTATCTTGTTTTGGTTTCAGGTGGGAAATTGTTCCTTTGAGTTTCCACCTATTCTATGCCTAGAGAAGGATTTAAAAGGTTAGGGAATGAAGAGCAGTATTGTTGCCATCCAAAAGCACACCTGTAAGGATAAAGAAAGAGTGGAAAACTGCAGTCATTCCACACTAGAACATGTCCAGAAATGGAGACACTCATGGGTTTCCTTAGGATTCTACATCTCTCCAATGCTTCTGCCATATTCTACAAGTGTTGCCAAGAGATGCTTAGTTGAAAATTCAAATATGTTCAAGGCTGAAGGATCAAAGAGCAATTAAATTAAAAACTGCTGACAGGTCAATCTTAATAGTCATTTCCATGCTGAAATAAGTCAATAAATCTTAGCTTGCAATAAATCTTACCACATAAAGGTGGGCTTGCATAACAGGAAAATGTAGTAAAGTATAGCAATATATTTTATGCAAATGGGTTTTTAAAAGTAATGAGTAGCATGTTTTATTCATCTTGTCCTGGCATCAAAGTGGTCAAGAAGACATTGGACTTCCAGAATGGCTTAGTCCTTTTAGGAGCTATATGCTGAGCAGGCAGAATGTCTTCTATTCGTATTGCTATTTACCTGTATTTGTAAATACAAGCCTTAATTGAGCTCCTGAGCCCCACTGTGTGTAGTACTGTGCAAACACAATGTGAGTGACTGTCCCTGCCCCAAAGACCTTTACAAACTAGAAAAGTCAGAAAAGGAGGATGGGAGCAGTCAGGTGGCTTTCCTGTGGTCATCCATCCAGTGGTGGATGCCAAACTTGAGCACAGGACATGTGTCATACTTTAACCCATACATGGTTGAGAGAGAGGCAGGGAAAGCAGCTGTTCAGCTGGCTTTCGTACTTTTACCCTTCTGGTTTTGTTCTCCTAAATGCACAACGTATGCAATATTGGATAATATTCCTAGGTGCTTGTTTCTAAGATAGACGTATCTCCAACAAACACGTAATACAAGAGGGAGTTAGGATTCAGCTGCTAAATGTAAAACATTTCATTTATATGTATCTCTATTACATCTTCCTGTCCACCTGTAGCTATACTGCCTGCTATCCCCAAGGGAAGACCCACGAGGAAAAAGTTCATGATTCTGCTGCTGTGCCTGAGTGCTTCAACAAGAATCTTTCTATCAGCCCCTGTATAAACAGAAGATGGCAGCTCAGGCAGGCAGCTTTGGGTGGAGGGACCATGGGTCATTTAAATCATTTGCACATTCTAAATCATTAGGCACTATCTGCGAAGAGTAGATGTTGTGTTATATACTGTGCTTGGGATGCAGTGGAGGCTATTTCAGGCTAATAAAATTCCCAACAAGTGACCCAGCACAGAAGTCCTTGTTCTCAAACAAAAGCCTTACATCGGCACAGGCTCACAACTCGCTCTTTTCTCAGTGGGAAGACTGGGGATTGTAATATGCAATCTAAAACAAATCAAAACTTGGTGAGCACAAGTCATTGCACAAGCAGAGAAAGGGCTTGGGGACAGCCAGTGGTTCCCCCAGCCCTTTATTTTTTTTCCCAATTGAATCAGAAGAGCTTTTCCTAGGTTTGCATGGTCTCCAGCAAGACACAGTACCTCACTTGCAGTGTTTTTCCTGGCTCTAACAGACTGCAAAGAGCCCAACCCAAGGTAATAATGTGCTGTGTGTTCTCAAAACTGGGAACAAAAGGTGAAGATTTCTTGTTTTCCTTGGGTTGCAGATCTAATGTTACATTACTGAGGGTGCAGTATGAAACTAATTTCAGCCAGGTCCCTTTGTGTACCTTTTAAACCATATAAAGTTTTCCATCATTATCAAAAATGGGGAAAGTATGTATTTGCCTCATATGCCCAGGACAGTAAATTGTCACCAATAATCCCAGGTGGCATTAGAAAACATTGGGTGACTTTCTTGAGGATTTTTCTCCTAAACACAGATAATGTTATTTTCCACAGAGGCAAACAAGTCCGGCACTGGACTCTGCCAATGATTGTAGGTACTTGTTAAATCAGCTCTGCCTATTTACCTTTCAGCTACAGCTTACATGTAAGAAACGTGCCATAATCTAGCTTTTCCCCCATCAGAGGCTTGAGGAAACCACTTTCCTGTATCATTGAATATAAAGAGGTAACATTTCTTGATTTGTCTCACATATCAAAATTCAGGACAATCAGTCATTCATTCTGCATCATAAATTGTACATGTTACCAACCAAACACAAAGGCTATATTTCTGCTTTTCCTCAACACTTTAATAAGATCATCTGAATTTCAAGATGAAATGTGCAGTCTCATATTTTAATCATTAGGTACCTGTGTGGTTTTTGGTCTCATTTTTACAAGGTCAAGGTGGCCAACATGGTCAAAGAAAGAAAGAAAGATGAAGACTTTATCAACAGAACAAATGTAATGGTTCATACTGAAGAGGAAATAGGTGTCCCATGGAAGGTAAAGATTTGCAAGGGAGCTGTAAATCAGTGGTTTCAGACCACAGTGAAGTGCCCCTCCCCTGTGCAGTAATAAGCCCTCAGCTCCTCTTGTCAACCCTTTCCAGAGTTTCAGTGTGTTTTGCTGAAAGGATAGCAGTCCAGAGCTCAAAAGCATGTAGCAATTTTTGGGAAACTGGAACCATCACACAAATGCTACAAAATTTCACAATCTCAGTATGTGGCCAGTCTCTCTCAGTAGTTTCTGGCCATGATTCCCTTTTTTTTTGGAAAAGAGGGTGGTTCTAAGACCCATCCAGCCTGGCTTATACTTTTTCTTCTTCACATACTTCCTTTGTGATCCTGGACAAGTCCCTTCATTCTTGCGCCCCTTTATACAGAATATAACCTCTGCTGGTCTCCCCTGTCCCATGTGTTTCAAAGGAAACCTGGCAGGGAAAGGAGGTGTCTGAGCTGGGTTGCATTTATTAAGCACTGGCAAACCATTGTGATTTTCCTAACATACGATTAAATGCATGATTAAAGAATGTAGAATGGGTAACACTAGCAGAGGTGTCCAGCCTTACCACTTAGGACCCACAGTACATTTTGCCCAGCTAGTTAAGTCTTCTGTGATGTGCAGAGCTGCTCTCCCTCTTCTGTGATACCCCTTACAGGAAGAAGTGATCAGAGGACTTTCAGGAGGAGCTAACTAGGCTGTGGTGGGAAAGTACCAACTGCATTCACAAGACATCTTTAACCCAATAAACTCATTCAGTAATAGTTCAGTTTGAGGTAGTTGTAGTCTTTTGGACAGGTTGAGTGTCTCTACCACCATGTCAAGCTACTTCAGGCATCTGTTGTGGGAGCACTGAGCTGTGTGGCATGATGTACTTTGTCCTAGCAGGCAGCCCTATTTCTAGCTGTCATGTTGGAGGCAAGAAGAGACTTTGACAGTTCAGATGAAGCTCATGGCATCAGTGCCTGGGGAAGAGGTGGGAGATTTTTAGAATTTCATGTCTACTCACAGACAGATCACAATAGTCAACAGACCACTGACCACAGAGCAGTCACTGGCTCATAGTGAAGATTATTCATGAGAGAAATAGATTGTTTCCCCCTCCAGTTATCTTTTTATTGCTGAAAGCAAAAGAAAAACAAAAATCCTTTAATGATAATTTCTCTTCAATTCCATAGACTCAAGATAAACTAGAAGGTTTAAGAGAACAAATATCCATATAAGGCAAAGTGAAGAACTATGACTATTCAAAACACCACATATTCTTTCCTACTGCATTTTCTCTCTTCTCTAAGCTACTTAAAGAGGGTAGACATCTTCCTGAACAATACTTTATATGTGACATATCTAGAAATTGAAATAAATATCTAGAATGAATTACAGTGACTGCCTTATATATAAATGAATCACAACTCACATGGAATGAGGAAGACATTCCACACTCATGCATACACACAAGCAGGAGTCATACCTTCCAAGGAGGTTAAAAAGGAAGCTTGTAAAGTGATTAATGCAAACATAAGAGTCTTCTCTACATCTATTTGAATGTGCATCCTCCATAGTGCTTATCTGAAGTCTGAGCAAGAGTATTAAAGACTCATTTGAAAATCTCAAGAGCATGAAATTAGCCCCAGGTCAACTGAAACCTCACTGAGCCCAGAGTTCCCAAGCTCATGCAGAATCATTAGTGATGTCTAAGAAAGCATGGCATATTGTTTCTCTGTGCCTCACCCATTTCAAACTCCCCCTCCACAACCAGTGAGAGTCCACTGTTCCACTCTTTCCTCTGCAAATAATGCTCAAGCATCAATAAATGCTTTCTTGTCTTCAAATCTTCACTCCCAGCCTAACTTTATCCCTGGGTCTTGCACCACGCATTTTAAGCTAAAGATTGAGATTTTCCTTAGAAATTCTTTTTCTAGCTTGCCCTGCTCTTCTTAGCAAGCATCTAGCTTGCCTGCCAGGATTACCCTGGGAAGCAACCAAATGAACCTGGCTTTCTTCCTCCCAGAGGCAGCAGGTCTTTACAACTGCCTGGATGTCTCAGGCTTCCTAGAGGAATTTTTCTGATGCTCAAGCAAATATTATGGAGAGAAGGAGGAGCCACTAGCAGAACAAGAACAGGGAACTACTCTTCAAAAGCAGCCCCGTGCAGTATGCCTCCTGGAGTGTGGCAGGGCCTTTTGTGCTGGCCTCAAAACTACTGTGTCCCTCAGTGAGTGGATTCGCTGGTGCTATTCTTAAGCCCTTTTTAGACACACAGTCCTAGAGCCAGCTGGAATCTAGGCCAATTCCTGGAGTAATTATAGTCCTAAGGGGTCATTTGACAGAAGACAGCCAGAGGGGCTCAGGGAGGACCTGCTCATAATTGGTCTCATCTAAGCACAGTCCCAATAGCTGGAGATTAGTGATGGAACAACCACAACCTGGGGCCTCCTTTCTCCTCCCCCACCCCAGGCTGATGAATTAAACCTCTGCTGTGACTGGTTTGGCTCACAGCCATTCAGCCAGTTCCTAACCCAGCAAAACATTCACCCATCCAAGCCATGAGCAGCCAGTTTCTATGGGAAAATGCTGTGGGAAAGTGTAAAATGCTTTACTAATGTCCAGGTAAGCAACATGCACAGCCTTTCTCTCATCTACTAAGTGAGTCACCTCGTCGTAGAAGGAGATCAGGTTTGTCAAGCAGGACTTGCCTTCTTGAACCCATGCTGACTGGACCTGATCACCTGGTTGTCCTGCATGTGCTGTGTAATGGCACTCAAGATGATCTGCTCCATGACCTACCCTGGATACTTGTTCCAGCCATTCTTGTAGATGGGCATCACGTTTGTCGATCTCCAGTCACCTGGAACCTCCCCAGTTAGCCAGAACTGCTGGTAAATGATGGAGAGTGGCTTTCCACCATTTTAGCGCTCATTTCTAGCACTAAGGTTTGGAGCCTTAGTAGCTGCTGAAAAACTGTTACAGTTCTTCCTTCCCTTGTTTAAGGCTAGTCAACATGTGCTTATGGATAGTTTATATCCCTTTTCCCTCTGGAAATGCTGGAGAAATGCCACAGAGATGTGAGTTGAAAATAAGGCTGAACGTTGACTTTCATTGCCTTCATCTTCAACCACAGTGAGCTCCCAGGTGTGGCCCTGCCTCTCCTCTGCAAGTTCAAACCTTACTCCTATGGCAGACAGCTGCTGTAGCAGGGCTGAAAAGTTTTTTTCTCTTTATACCGAGATCTCAGCTCGCTTGCAGCCATGTAGCTGAAGAGAGGATTTGCACAGCAGAATAGCTGGTAGCTATTGCACTAGAAATGGGCTCTGTAGTCTGCTCAGCCTTACAGGTAAGTACCTGCCTGATTAACGACCTGCTGGGTTTGAGCAATTTTTAGGTTCATCTTGCATAGCAGTAGTCCAGGCTTAAAAGCTTTGATGTCTCTGTGATAGAAACAACTGCTCAAGACAGGTTTTTTCCTCTCCGTTATTCTAGGAGGGAATAAGTGCATGAAGGAGTCCTAAAAGGTTTCCTTTTTTTTTTTTTTTTTTTTCCTGTAAGGTAGTTTTATGATAGCCTTGTTTATGCCTGTTAAGAGGACTAATGAACTGGATTGGGAGATTTCTGTACCATTTGCTGAAGAGGCAAGGTCACACATTTTTTATTAAATGTTCACTGTGTATAAACTGGACACATTCAGGTTCACCTGCATGATTGCATTGCTAGTGAGGGTAGTACTCCACCAGCAGTCCTGCTGCAGAGCACAGGCTTTCCCCAAGTCCTTAGTTCTCACATCGAGTAAGACAACAAGATGAATGTGTGCAAGTCTGATCTGGAAGAAGGAAAAAGAAAGAGAGAGAACCTGAATTTCTGAACTAAAGTTTAAAGAAAATGCGTAAGCTCTTTTCCTATCTTGTATGAAATTAGAGAAGCAGCCAGGCAGGTAGACTGAATTTTTTTGTTATGGTTCCCTTTAAGGCCTTAAAGGAGCTGAATAAAAGACACAATCTCATATCTTTCTTTTCTAAGCATACTGAAAAAAATGGGTTTATCTGATTAAAGAAGCAGAATTGTGACAGAATGGGGAAAAATCTATTATGTTCTGAGGGAATGCTCCCTGCTGTTTTTTGTAGCCCCTGTACCAGGTGGTAATGCTTTGGACAAGATAAACTCTGTGACCTCTTCGTGGGAATTAAAGGTGGTTTGATCTTTTCCTTTTCTTTCCTTTTCTTTCCTTTTCTTTCCTTTTCTTTCCTCTTCTTTCCTTTTCTTTTCTTTTCTTTTCTTTCCTTTTCTTTTTTTCTTTTCTTTTTCTTCTTCTTTTCTTTTTTCCCTCAGTACTCAAGAGGAAACGCTTCCCCTGGTGTGACTGCCGGCACTCGGGGACATGCTTCCTCACAACCTCACAATTCCTGCCACACACCCATGCAAACACAATGTGCCCTGCCCCTACGCAGCTACCCTCATCTTGGTCTTCGTTCTCCATATGAGTCTCAGGGCCTGCTGCAGGGGTTCCCCAGGATTGCTGGAAGGGACTTTCCAGTGACTCTGGCATTTCTTGCATGATTCCATAAGATCAAGGAAATGTTTGAGCTTCTGAAATTGGAGCTTGTGTGATGGAACACTGGAACTGGCTGTTCAGGGGGCTCGTGGAGTCTCTCTCTGGCGATATTCAAGACCCACCTGGATGCCAGGCAAGACTGGGGAGCAGATCATCTTGGGGGCAATCACTGCGCACCTGCAGGATGGCCAAGGGACCAGGCCCAGCCAGCACGGATTTAGGAGGGGCAGGTCCTGCCTCACCAACCTGATCTCCTTCCATGACCAGGTGACCTCCTGGTGGATGTGGGGCAGGCTGTGGATGTAGTCCATCTGGAGTTCAGCAAGGCCTTTGACACCTTCCCCCACAGCAAACTCCTGGCCAAGCTGTCAGCCTGTGGCTTGGACAGCAGCACTCTGTGCTGGGTTAGGAACTGGCTGGAGGGCAGAGCCCAGAGAGTGGTGGTGAATGGTGCCACATCCAGCTGGCAGCCTGTCACTAGTGGTGTCCCCCAGGGATCAGTGCTGGGCCCCATCCTGTTCAATATCTTTATTGGTGATCTGGATGAGGGGATTGAGTCCATCATCAGTAAATTTGCAGATGACACCAAGCTGGGAGCAGGTGTTGATCTGTTAGAAGGTAGAAGGGCTCTGCAGAGGGACCTTGACAGGCTGGACAGATGGACAGAGTCCAACAGGATGGCATTCAACAAATCCAAGTGCCGGGTGCTGCACTTTGGCCACAACAACCCCATGCAGAGCTACAGGCTGGGGTCAGAGTGGCTGGAGAGCAGCCAGGCAGAAAGGGACCTGGGGGTACTGGTTGACAGCAGCCTGAACATGAGCCAGCAGTGTGCCCAGGTGGCCAAGAGAGCCAATGGCATCCTGGCCTGCATCAGGAATAGTGTGGCCAGCAGGAGCAGGGAGGTCATTGTACCCCTGTACACAGCACTGGTTAGGCCACACCTTGAGTACTGTGTCCAGTTCTGGGCTCCTCAATTTAAGAAAGGTAATGAGACACCTGAACGTGTCTGGGGAAGGGCAACGAGGCTGGTGAGAGGTCTGGAGCACAAGCCCTATGAGGAGTGGCTGAGGGAGCTGGAGGTGTTTTGTTTGGAGAAGAGGAGGCTCAGGGGAGACCTTATTGCTCTCTACAGCTACCTGAAGGGAGGTTGTAGCCAGGTGGGGGTTGATCTCTTCTCTCAGGCAACCAGTGATAGAGTGAGAGGACACAGTCTCAAGCTGTGCCAGGGGAAGTTTAGTCTGGAGCTGAGGAGAAAGTTCTTCACAGAAAGAGTGACTGCCAGTGGAAAGGGCTGCCCAGGGAGCTGGTGGAGTCACCATCCCCAGAGGTGTTAAAAAAAACATTGGGTGTGGCACTTGGAGCCATGGTTTAGTTGTCAGGAGGTGTTAGGTATTACATGATAGGTTGGACTTGATGATCTCTGAGGTCTTTTCCAACCTGGTTGATTCTGTGAGTCTGTGATTTTAATCCCAGTTCTGCTCACTGCCTGTTCTTCAAGTCCAGAAGATCAGGGAGATGTTCTGTTGTAGGTGAGCTATTTCTGCATCAGAAGGCCAGGCACGTGGTATGTAAGAAGACTCATTGTCAGGCATGGGGTTAAATGAAGTAGGAAAAAGGTTTTCCACACCCAAGACAGTTAAGTGAGTAATCAAATTCTAATGTGAGCTGAGGGAGAGTGGAGTGATGCTGGACTAGGAGAAGACTGGGAATTCACCAGATGTGCCCCAGCCTTGAGTGAGCCAGTCTTTCTTCCCTGAGGAAACACAGGGAGGGGATGGGGAAGGGACAGGTAGTTTTGGCACTAGATCTGAGTAGCACCAGCCCTGTGTCCCTGGCAGTTATGCCTTGCAGGGAAGTAGGCAGTGGAAGAGAAGAGGCTCTGGTGAAGTCTGTGGGAGGGAGGAAAACCCCAGTGAAGTACTATTTTCAGGCTGTACTGTCAGGCAGGATTTGTTCAGAGACAATATATTTCCTCATTGTTACAGATCTGGCAGAAGGTGCAAGTGTGGCTGATCTAAAGCCCTGCTCAGGGGCTCAATTCCTAATTAGGTAGAGAATTTAGGAAGAGTTCCTGATTTTTTCTTGCTGTTTACCAACACTCTGCTTGTCACTTAGCTAGGTCAAAACAGTTCTGCAACCTTGGGTAAAACCCTGCCAAAGGAAAGATGATGAAGAAAGTATTTGTGTTACAAACGGTCACGCAAAGACTCTATTTGCACACAAAGGGATCCACAGGCTTGGAACTGTCAAAGGAGACAAACAAGCAAAGAATTTGGAAGATGTATTTAAAGCAGAAAAATGAGCCTTACAGAGGAAGCAGCCAAACTCAGAGTGCAGGAACAGGAGAGAATCCAGCAAATTAGGAAGCAAATGTAAGTAAAATACAATTCTTTTAAGGAAGGTGCTTTATACACAACCAGTAATTAACTTGTGGAACCTACTGCCCCAGCTGCAGTTATTGAGGTCGGCAAAGAACTAAGATTTGAAAAGGCCCATGAATAATAAAAAACACCAAGCCTTGCACTCCTTAGAACAATAAATTACATGGGAAATAAATCACCGTGCTTTAGATCATAAATAAAAATAAATTGTCCAGTGATTAGAAAGCAACTTTTGCTAGGGGCAGGTTCCTTAGTAATTGCTCATTTTAGCACTTCTTGCCTTTATTTTTTCCTCTGATCATGCAGTCCTGTCTACTGCCTCAACAAGAGAAATGGGTTTAGATGGCAAACAGGCATTTTCTGCCACAGTGTATTATAGTGAAGAAACATAACATCTTCTATTAGCTTCTATTAAAAACTCTTTAAGAGGGAGTTTCCCTTACAGAAATACTACCATAGCAGCTGAAAATCTGCAGTATGGCACTATAGTGTGTAATGCTGGGGAAAAGCTTAAAATCTATAAATTTTGAATTATTTTAGTACTTTTTGCCTTCCAGGTTAGCTTTCAGGTTTTGTCATAATATTGTTTGCTTATTTGTTTGGGGCTTTTTAAAGTAAGTCATAAAACAATTTTAAGAAAAACTCTATGCTTAGACTATTGTACTTTTGTGGCACCGACTTCTGGCTGCTCTGTCAGACAAACTGATTTATAGATTGGATAAATGCATGTTGCTTCAGCTGACACACTAGAAAGCCTAGGTTCAAGCTATTTAGGTTCCAGCTTCATGCTAATAGAGATTAATACAGTCCTCTGAGCTGCCAAAACCAAAGTAATTTGGAGCAGCTAAGAGACAGTTGTGGAGCTGAGCTGTGTGCAAATTGAATTAGGATTTCAGAGCTCCTCTTGCTGAAGCGCTGCTCCCTAGCAGGATGCAGGGCAATGTTACTGGCACAGGCAGTCTACAATGACATTTTGTGCTGATTCCCAGTCCTGAGGTTCTCCATATGCTTTCTCCATACTCAATAATTAGGGGGGTTCTGGTGGCACCATCTCACCACTCTTGGGACAATGAACGTGTGCTTGGGTCAAAGGGTTTTTATCTTACATCTGTCTGTATAGACCAATGACTATTCTGATACCAATCAGATCTTCTTTCTGGTCTTTCAGCATGCATAAACCATGATCATTCATATTAATAGGATTTTCCCTGTAGTGATTCATTACTATTTTTATCTTTGAAGAAAAGGCAATTGTATTACTCTTCTGACTCACTCCACCCCTGCATCTCCTGAAATGCAACTCTTCACCTTTCTGAGTCTCTCTAACCTTTTCCTCAAGCTCAGCTGGCTGAAATCAAGCTTGGTCATCTCTCCCTCACTGGGCAGACAAATTGTTATGTGATGAAAACTAGTCTCCTGCATGGAACCAAAGCTGCCCTAAACTGCATCTGCCCATTCTCTCCATGGGAAAGCATGACCAGCCCTGTCCCAGAGAGGAAGACTAATAATACAGTCTCCACTGCTTTGGACCAGCTGCTTTCCTAAAATTAAATGCATTGAAGTGCCTGGCGTTTCTTCTGAGGAAGTGTTTATACATGTTAGGCAAAGACTTTACACCACCAGTTATCATTTTGCAGGATGTGCTAATAAGGCAAAGCTGAATAAAGCACCCATATCACTCATACTGCACAAGCAACACTAGTGGCAGCAGTCCTCTCCTCAGAGAGAAAAAAAAAAAAAAAAACAGGATGGTGGGTTTAGATGCAGACAGCAAAGAAACTAGAAAAGATGTACATACACTAAAGGTAGCCTGCTTCTTAAGTCTGTATTGTGGACATGGTTTTTAATTTTTCCATAAAATTTTTCATACCTACCATAATTTCTGTACACACACACATATATTTAGTTTTTGGAAAGGTGACATAATCATGACCCTTTAATGGCTTTTTGCAGTTCAGGCCAGTGTGGTACAGCACTCTCCTCACACAGCCTTGACCAAAGCTAGCATCCATCTCCTGAGCTCTCAATGGGCAGGGAATACGAAGGGGAATGGCTGTATTCAACACAGGGACTTCCCAGTGCCACCTTATCAATGGATAGTGTATGTATTTGCTTGTGAATGAGAGTGGTTTAGCAAGAGGTTTCTTTTTGGTCTACATAATGTTTCTGCCTCACCAGAAGGCACCTATCAGCATTTGCCTGATTATTTGGTGCCAAATGGTTCTGCTAACTTTATTCAGGTGGGTTTTTCTTAGGGAAAGATGGCTGTTGCCTTCCACTGAGTCTTTGACAGAACAGATAAATCAACATGATCCAGCTTTTTTAATGGACCTCCAGACAGTGAGAAAGTAGGTGAGACCAAAGGGACAAGATGATTACCAAGGTTAACAATGTCTTGGTTTGAATCTATACAATTTTGGTGGTTTGCAAGAGCAACGAGACTTCCTGCCTACACAGACAATTGGGCATTCCTCCCATGACTTTATTATCTGCCTTGATGTGTGTAGCACGTAAATCAACTGCTGCTTTTCTGTGCAAGGCTTGTGACAGTGCTCTCCCTGGGCTACTCCTCATCTTGCAAGACCCTCACCTTTTGGTGGAGCTGGCAAAGCTTGTGGAGCTGCTGTGTGTATGTTTGCCTGTGTGTGCCAGTCTCCACAAGCATGCAGGAGAACGTGGCTGTAGAGGGTGAAGCACTTCTGTCTCAAACACTTCCTGGAGTTACTTCCCTTCCCTGCCATTGCTTTTCACTTCAGCTCAAGAAAATCTGTCATTTCACTGTGGGCTAAAAGTTATTAGGAATATTATATCGCTGACAGTCACTCTGAAAGGAAACCCTTCTCTGTGTGGCACTGCAAACTAAATTAGAGAACACACAAAGACAAAACACCATCCACAAATCAGGTAAAAGTGATAGTTTACAATGATACAATTAAATTATTTCTTCCCCCCCCCCATTTTTAAATGAATTTTTCTCCATGAAAGAGTTTTGTTGCAAAAAGATTTGCTTCAGCTACAATCAATAGCAAATAGATTACTGAAAAAAATGCTCATTTGTTTGTTTGCAGGCAGAACCTCATCCTTTCCCTAGAGAACAGGCTAACTGGCAAAGCACTCATGACCACTATTTGCCCATCCTCATTTAAGACCTGTAATTGATACACTAAATGACCAGAGATATTTCTATTCCCTTGCTGCTGTGATTAGATGACTGGATTTCTTTAAAACATAATAATAATGAAATAATGACTAGTGAATAGTAAGTCCTGTTTGCATGCTAATACTCTGTTGAGTATCAGGTGCTGCATAAAAAGCTGATGTTCCCCAAACAATTTTCTCAAACAAAACCCTTGTTCTGAATTCAAACGCTGTTTCTGGCATATCCAGTCATCTGTAGCCAGAGGCTTTACAAAGGAAGAGTGTTTCAAGGAATGATTTAAATGAAAATGGGTGGCTGCTTGGATCATAAAAGAGGGAAGGAGTTCCAAGAATGAGAAACAGTTTGGAAAAAGGGCCAAAATCATAAAATGCAAATTCGTGCTTTTAGGAATCATTCACCGCTTTTCAGACAAAAGGTATCTTTTATCCTTCACTTGCTGGGAAGTGTGTCCCCAACTCTGGAGAAGAGAACATTATGAGTTTGATGGGAAGACAATCAATGATGTAAAGGGGAAGCTCCAACCTGAGCATGTACTGTCTCTTCACCCCTGGATTCAGGATACGCAGTGAAACCCTGAACTGCTGGCAGGCCAAGGAAAGGCTCCAGCACAAACCCAAGGGTCTGTGCCTCTTGATCAGGACACAAGTTCTGCACCAGCATAGCCTGCAAGTGATTCACCACCAATGTTATGATGGAGACTAAGATGGAATATGACTGTTAAAAAGTGTTACACAATACATACACAAGCATGAGCACTATGAATGTAGCTAGCAGATACGAAGTGTCTATAGAATGTAGGCGCATGTGTGCAGATATATATAAAGCATTAGACTGACGATCAAAGTTGGTTTCTAAGAAACAGTTTGTTTCTACCAGTTTGGTGATGTGATAAGCCAACTGTTTCCTGAGGCTGAAGAGTTAAAATTGCTGCATGCTGTCCAAACATTTTTTAAATCATTATATTGCTCTTAAATTAATTATAATAATTTTATTAGATGTACAGATGTATTTGCTCTGCTTGCTTCATTGGATTACCCACTATCAAGACTGGATTTCCCTCAAATGTGACAATACGAACGTTGCTATAGCTACCTCAGTTCTAGCTATTTTTTCTTTAAAGCAGGAGTTCTGAACAGCCTTCCTGTTCCAGTATCTGAAAGAGTTTGCCCATAATTTTTGCATTCACATGTATCTTACATTTAAGATTTCACAAATCTGTGTTTCATTTGCCTCTTGAGAAACAGTAAAGACCTTCATCTGCAGACATTTAAACTTCAGTTATATACAGGACAAAAAGTGTTTGAAGAACACCTTTGAAATTAAGAATTCATGGAAGAGACAGTGAGGAAACCATGGTGAAAGAGAAGTAAAAGCCCTCCTCTGCAAGAAATAACTAGCAGAAAAGTAAAAAGAAAAGGCCAAAAACTGAAATACAGCAGAAATGTGAAAGCTCAGCAGTCAGACAACTATCTATAAAGTGCCATTCATGAGGAAATCCTAGAGATGAGAGAAAAAATTTACAGCTTTCTTGTGTAAGCTCTCTTGCAGGTGGAGGACATCACTGAGACTTGCTTCCAACCAGGACCAGGAGAGAAATCTGACCCGAGATTCGATTTCTCCATGCAAAGCCTCATCAGAAAGAATCCCCCAGAGATGTTCTCTGAATACCTGTAACAGGTTAATACACAGTGAACAGGTTAAGCTGCCTGTTTCCCCCAACACAGAAGTGAGGGAAAAGTAACACACAAAACAATTCCATGTTGAGATAAGAGTTTACTGAATAAATGAGATAGTAATAATACAAATGCACAATTACCTTAGCCTATTTTCAGAAAAAGCACACCAGAAATCAGCAGCAAGCAGAAGCAAGCAAGCTAAAACCCCAAGCCAGGTTGCTACTCCCCCATCCCTCACTGTCCCGCTGCCATCTCAGCAGAAGAGAGCCAACATCCAAGACCTGGAGCCCAAAAGCAGCACCTGGACAAGAAGCCTCTCATATTGTAATCTAAACTTCAAGCACCATAATGCTTTGCTCCAGCCAGCACTTTCATTTTGAAGCTGGTATGATGGCAGCATGGTATGAATAACAGCAGCAAATACTCAACCCATGAACCCAAGGGTCCAACATTGTCCGTCTGTTAAGAGTGGTCCACTGCAGTCCATAATCACCAATAACCCTCTGACACTTCTGCTCAGGGAGAATGGAGTTGTGTGTAGGCATATAGGTGAAGGAAGGTGTGAGGAAGAGGTTTTGTGACTGTCTGCAGGCAGGGCAGATGAAATTTCATTGCCTTGGCAACTACCATCTGTTATGAATAATGAGTGGTAAGTCCAGAAATCAATAGAAATATGAATTATTTATTAATTTGGCTCTGCCTGCCACAGAACTATATACAAAAGTTATTAAAGATTATAAAGGTTCAGTATTTGGTCGAGAATATCTTCACAATAGGAATGGTTACAAATGGTTTGAGAACAGTATTGGGAATAACAGATCCAAAAGCAGTAAATTACCCCACTAACAAAAGGCAGGAATTTCCCAGAGACTTTAGGAATATATCAATTATTCACAATGCTGCTTCTGGATTGTGGGAGTTCCTCTTTTGTCTCAATATGGTCTCTGTCCTGTAAGGACAAAGAAACTGGGCTTGACAGTCAGCGATCAGGGACTATCCTCCATACACTGAATGCAGTGTGTCTTCCCATTTGCATCCAAGGCTTCCCAGGTGTATAAGCCTCTG
Source organism: Indicator indicator (assembly GCF_027791375.1). Lineage (NCBI taxonomy): Eukaryota > Metazoa > Chordata > Aves > Piciformes > Indicatoridae > Indicator > Indicator indicator. Next base: position 23,107,563 of record NC_072015.1, on the reverse strand, counting down.
GGTTTGGCCAGCATCATGGGCACAATGCGGGGCAATGGGTTTTGGGTGTGCTGCCATACCATCTATCCTATCCGCCCATGTGTTCACAAATCATGTCTAAATTATCCTTACATGGCTCCCGATGTTACTACACCTAGAAGTAAACACAATTTATAGCTCAGCGTTTCTTATGCAATGCTCATACCAGCAGGCTGACTGAGAAATTCTGGAGAGTCAGTGTCACAAATGCAGAGCATGGGGTCAGAGGGTGCACCAGACTTTCCCTATTTGTGCTTGACAAGCTGCATAGACATAGCCTAGAATTATCACCGTCCTCTACTCCATTGACATCTCTGGTATTTCCTCCAGGCCCTGCAACTGGCAGCACTGGATTCTTATTTTACCTGGCATCTGTTGTTTCCTTCAGACCAAATGGTAGCCAACATGTCTCATACACTTTAATATCATATTAGCAAAACTTCAAAATATGTTCAAACACTGGGAACATGGTTTCCTAAGGTTACACATTGTCAACTATTTTAAGGCACAATTCAAGGTTTTTGAGTGAAGTAAACAAAATAGGGGAGAAGTTTCTACACAAATACTTTTACCATTTCAGCCAGCCTGAAAATTGTTTAAGTTGGTTCAACAGTTGGTCCTGTGAGTCATGCCCTACCTCATTGCAGTGCCTGGCTGCCTCACATCAACCATCCCCAACTGTTTGAACTGAAGAACTGGCATTTAACCTTGATTTCACATTCACGAAATGCCAAGTCCAAAGGCTTTTATTATTCATCTGAGCAGAAGGGTGTGACTCTGCAGAAACTGATTTTAGACTTGATGAGTATCAAGTTACACACTTATCACATACTGAATTACTTTATGATTTCTAACTGCGCAGGGTAGACTGTCCAGGATGGGCAGTAAAATCTCATAACTCATCACTAAGTACTATAAATGTGACCTTATGTTCCTTGACTGAGCTGTAGATGTAGTTCACATTTCCCTGACCCCATCTGTCACCCATCTTACCTCTCCTAAGAACTCTCCCAGATCCTTGAGGACACTCTTTCCAAGAACTAGACAGGTCCCTTCACTTCTTTCTCAGTTACCTGCTAATGATTTCCTTATTTCCAGCTGCCTAGGCTATGCCTTCATGCCATCTGAACACAATGCTTCCCCTTTAAATGCCTTGGGACCTATGCCTGGAATTTAACTCATACTTTGAGCAGGCCTAGCTCAAACAGTCCCTTCCTTGGAAAGCCTCATTACACTTCAAGATCAGTCTGTCTGAACACCAGCTTTTGGAAGTGGCAGTTCCTCTCTTCCTCTTTCAGGAGCCAGGCTCTTAACAGACAGATGTGTTCCAATTGTCTTCTCTAAGATTTCGCAAACAACCCTGCCCTGAGTTGAGAAGAAGTAACTGAGGAGTCACCTTGAAGTTATAAATCTGTTTGAGGGGATGTTGCTTAATTGTTTTGATCTTCTGGCATCTTTTTTTAGCAATCACTCTCGATCTAGTGTTATTCAGGTAATGGTACTCTGCCACACAGACATGCTGAGGTTATACGATATGCAGCTAAATAATACCTTTTAAAATTTGAACTTTGTGCTAAGAAGCTAATGATCAAATTATCCATGTCAAGGAGCCTTGACTTGATAATAGAGACAGCTTCCCTTTCGCCATGGGCTCGATGCAGAGGGCTGTGCTCAAGTGCCAGTTTCTGATAATGCAGTGCTTTGGCCAGAGATCACTCTCTCTCTTTCATCTTCCCCAGGCATAATCTTGGCTGTTACCTGCCACTCTATTTAGTCAAATGCCTTCTGGATGTCAAGAATCTAAGTATGCAGAATGCATGTCAAAGAGCAGTACCCTGCCAAAATGAAGCAGAACCTGATTTCTGTAATCTTTTCTATACAGAGACATCTTTATCAATGTGTTTGAAAATCAATGATAAGTAAGAAGTCATGCCTTTACTAGCCACTGATGATCTTTTGTCAAGAGAGCTCTTGCCTTCCCTTCTTTACCTGTGATCATTTCATACTCATTTCCCTCCCACTCTTCCCCACTGGCACAACTTCCTCTGAAACCAATTGATCTCAGTATTAGCCTCTTTTCTTTTCTTTTTTTTTCTTTTCTTTTCTTTTCTTTTCTTTTCTTTTCTTTTCTTTTCTTTTCTTTTCTTTTCTTTTCTTTTCTTTTCTTTTCTTTTCTTTTCTTTTCTTTTCTTTTCTTTTTCTTTTTTCTTTTCTTTTTTTCTTTTCTCTTCTTTTTCTTCCCCTTTATTTTATTTTTCTTCTCTTTTATTTTTTCTTTTCTTTTTCCTCATACCCTATAGCCAAGAAGGACAATGCCATTCTGGGGTGTATTAGAAGGAGTGTGGCTAGTAGGCTGAGAGAAGTTGTCCTCTCCCTTTACTCTACCCTGGAGAGGCCACATCTGGAGTATTCTGTCCAGTTCTGGGCCCCTCAGTTCAGGAAGGACTTCAGGGAGCTGCTTGAAAAGAGTCCAGTGCAGAGCCACAAAAATGATTAGGGGAGTGGAACATCTTCCTTATGAGCAGAGACTGAGGGAGCTGGGGCTCAGTAGCTTGGAGAAGAGGAGCCTGAGAGGTGACCTCATTCATGCTTATAAATATGTAAAGGGTGAGTGCCAAGAGGATGGAGCCAGGCTCTTCTTGGTGATACCCAATGACAGCACAAGAGGCAATGGTGGAAGTTGAGGCACAGGAAGTTCCATGGAAATGTGAAGAAGAATTTTTTCACTGTGAGGGTGATGCAACACTGGAACAGTCTGCCCAAGGAGGTTGTGGAGTCTCCCTCTCTGGAGATATTCTTAAACCTGCCTGGATGCACTCACGTGTGACCTGCTCTAGGTGACCCTGCTCTGGCAGGGGGGTTGGACTGGATAATCTTTCAAGGACCCTTCCAGTCCCTAACATTCTGTGATTCTATGATTATAGTACACAGCATGATACCCCTATTTATGCTCAGGAGAGAATCCTTGAATAATAATATTTTTTAAAAAAGCCTGACCTTCAATTTCTCTACCTCTATGGAATCTTTCTATACTAATGTGGTTTCTAGCACAACATCATTGCTATGTGTTCAAAGACTTTGCTCATCTCAGTCCTTGCTTTGTAATCTATATTTTGAGAACTAGGACTTTGCCACTATTAAGAAACTATGCTTTAAAAACTATGATTTATTTTAAATGTCAGCAATATGGGATATTCATCACTAAACTGTTTAAGGGTGAATTTGTTTACCTTAGAAACAAAGAAAGATATTCTTCATATTTTCTTAAATTGGATGAATTAATTGCTCCAAAATATCAGAATAATAACATTTAATTACACTGGGACACAGTCAACTTCCATCACACTCCTTTAATCAAAAGCAAAGGTCATATCTGCAGAAGTTTTTAAACTATGTGTTGTAAGTACAGCATGTCATAAATAATGTTATTAAATGCAGTATAGAAAGTAATATAAAAATATCTGTTATGTAGAACAATGATATTTTAACACAAACTTCTTTCTATATTACCAGCCTGCTATGGAAAATGAAAAATTATAATAAACGTATCTGAATTAGCTAGGGCTTTACCTTCTTCTATTTTCAAATTTGGCTTTGGCACCTTTCAACTTCTGGCCACTCAGTATGGTATTTAAGTTACTAAAAGACAGATGATATAATTTATTTATATAATTGGTTCCAGCAATATATTGGGTGTTGTTTGAAGCACAGTGCTAAAGCCAGCTATTGCCTCAAATTATTTACAGTCTAGATAGATTCCCTCACAGCTTTTAAAATCTCAAGACACAATCAGCATTTTAAAATGTTAAGGGTCACACTGGTTTCCAGAAATTTCACTCAATATTAATAGTCTGACCATGCACCTTTTGCCCAAAGTCTCTATCATGGAGAGCAGCATTATGTGGGTTTACCTTCCACGCTACCTGATGTCTTCAGGTGCCTTCAATCTCTTGGTGGACTCCAGAACTGGACAAAGGTAATATGGTTTCAGTCCACCTCGTGTCCAGTTCTTGCATGCCAGAGTACAGGAGTTTGCCTGCTCAGGAATGAGGCAAGAGACCTTCTCCACTCCTTACATCAGTGAGGAGAAACCTCTGTAAATTGTGAGGGAAAGCGACAGTCCCTGCCTCAGGAAAGGCATCTTCTGATAAGCACAGTGAATTAGATGAAACATGGTAACATGGCTGTCATTAATTAAACCATTATGCAAAAAAGGGTTGTTTCAGCAATTTACTTGCATCAGGCATTTCTAAAATATATGCTGTCCCACCCAGATTTTTTATGAGTTGCTATCTTGGAACATGTCTCTATTACCAGCTGTGCAGGGAAGATAGCATTTGTCATGCAGCAAATCAGAAGCAGATGAGACAGAGATGATTCCTGCAAGGCAACTTAAACAGGTTACAGTACCTTATGCCACACCACAAGCAAGCCTAATCACAAGCAGAGCTTTGCATGAAGTAAAGCTTCAGGATCATGGCTGCTTTATTCTTACATGAACCAGCTATCAGCTGTAACTCATCAGCTATGTGTCTCTCCAAACAGTGTTTAATTTATTTAATTGTTTCACTTAGAATTAGAAGGATGCTTTAAAATTTAAAATGCATTATATAACTAAGAAATGCATGGTCAAAGGGTGCAATCTCTTTTGCTGCTGCTGTCATTACTGTGGCCATTAAATAAAATGGTCAGAGTTTTAATTGTTTCCTTAATCACTGCATCAGATCTTGTTTGGGTCAGGGGAAAGTGCTTTGTGGACTGGTTGCCATTCCAAAAAAGTGTCAGAAATGAATCATCTGCTGTCCCACTGTGGTCTGAGAATGTTGACCCTAAGGAAAATAAACCACAAGTTCCCTCTGCATCAGCATGCAAGGTTGCTGAACTGTACAGCTCTGATTCCCCATGTACTGGGAGGAGAAGTTGGCCTGACACCATTGGCATTGCTAGAGGAGTCCTCCACTTTGAAAAGACTGATAAACATATGACCCTAATGTTTGCCCCTTGTTCTCTGCCCACCACAGATGGGGGGGTGCAACAGAAAGAGGACCCAAAGAAAATGATAGTTTGCTCAAAGGCCCTGCCTGAAAGCTGAAGATAGGATCATATTGGTTTTAGATGGTAGCTTTCCAGACAAAGTCGGCATGGGTTTTATCTGGCCAACTGCCTCAAAACAAGTCACTCTAAATCAGTCCTCTGGAATCCAGGAAATGTAAACCTTTCCTGTCCCCAGCACATGCCAGCATTCACAGCTGCTGAGATGTGGGCATGCTCCTGTATCCCAAAAATAAATTGTGATCATAGCCAATATACCCAGGGCTGCACCCAGGGCTGCAACTGTCTTAGAGGCCAGCTGCAGAGAATTCAAGGCACTTAGATGATTGGGAAATGCTGGCTATAGAAGGGAAGAGAACATGGGAAGATGTTTTCTCCTGACTTGTGAGTTAAGAACACATAGCAACAATAGATACAAACTAAAACCTAACAAGAGCTGAGTGGGATAGAATAAAATGGCATTGGAGGGCAGAAACAACTGATACACCGAGCTATTTCCAAACTTTTGCCTGTATCTTCTCTGGGTGGCTTTGATAGGGCTACACTGAATTACACCAACCAGAGCTGCTGACCCATGGGGCCAGGTTGGCTAAGAAGGTTTGCATGATATTGTCCTGATCTTTACAAAGACCAAGAGAAATATGAGAGAGTGGCACCATGCTACAATCAGGCAAAGTGCCAGATAACGTAAAATGCCTACTAGAGTGTCCCATCACCTCTAACATGGCAGTCTAGTGACTTCAATTGCTGAGTCACTGGAAACTAGGAAAAATGAAAAACTGATGAATAGTGATTTCAAGTGGCCACAGCTCAAACCATGAATGTGGCAAAAATTGCCTATTTCTTCAAAAGATTTCAAATGTAGGAAAAGTATCTTGCCAGTAGCTCAGTATTTAGCCCTTTATATACTTTGATCCCAAGAAATGGAATGATTGCCAGAGTCCCATTTTATACTGCTAAGGGCTGAAGTTGCTCAGCACCTTGCAGAGGCAAATCTAGTGGCTGTTTCTGATGAATTTTTGCATGTAGTGATGTTCTTAACCACTAGCTGAAAAAACACTGCAGTCTGACATAGTCCAGAATGCATCAGATGAAGAGGATATGCTGGGACTGACTGTGTTTGAATGCTCAGTTGTCCAACAGAAATGAAATCTACATAAAATACAGCTTGTGAGAAAATATATAGATACTACAAAAATAGTGTAGACAACTTTTGTAAAAGAAAAATAGTTTAATTATAAAATAGTGCTGTCGGAGTACATTCTCCTATCTTTACTACTGCAATTCGTGGAGCTGAGGTGGTTATTTTTAATTTTCATTTTGAGTAGATGATAACTATTTAGACAAGAAACAGAAAAGAAATGAGACACCATCATGCAGCAGCTTCCCTCCTCTTCCCAGACATGAAATACATCAAGTAATATCTCCTCTACACTCAGCATTCACCTTTCAGAGTTGAGGATGAGAGTTACACAGACAGGACCATTGGAAACTCTGGCTCCCTATAAAGTAAAGAAAATCACAGGGCAGTGCTGATACAGAGAGTAACTTGCTGCTCAGAAAACACATAGTCAAAATGTGCTGGATAAAGATCATCAAAGGGATGATTGGTCAGTTTATGAACTGGCTATGTTTGATGATGTGTGCCTTGTTTTCTGACTTCTCCCAGACTCTAACCACAAAAAGTACTGCCTTCCCTCCTCCTCTCCACCACCTAGACTGTGTAATTGGCAGCCAGTAAAAACTTTCTGAGAAAATAAAGCATCACTCCATTTTTCAAATGACATACAAATCATTAAGCATAACTGAGGATCCTGACAGAAGAATTTCATTTCACTGCATATGTTTAAATCCATAGTCTGTTTGTAACACAACTTTTAACGACAAAAGTAAATTGTAAAATATTTTAAGCAGGAAGTCCCACATCCGAATGTTGTACGTACCAAAGGACTGTGTCACTTGAGATGTGATATTGTGGAGTTCTTTATACATTTGGAAATCAAGTATAGGTCAGGAAAAATGGAGTCATTCAAATCAACAGCAGCATGTGTCTATTTGTCTGGGCTGTAAGTGACAATGTCAGCACTGAGTGCTGTAAAGGAATTGTTCAGCTCACTGCTGCTCAAAAACTATGGCACATTGTCTTATGTTTAGTATTGTGAATAACTTTGAATTCACCTTTTCTGTACTTCAGTTTGTCTACTAGAAAATCTGAAATAACACAGTCACTGCTTAAATTCATGAAATGGTAGAACTGTGATACTTAGCAATATTTAGGGAAAGGCATTGAGCAAAAGCCCTAGCACCCAGCCATGCTGACACTCCTCACAGGAATTTATTTCATCCCTGTTTTCATTTACTCAGTCCACTTTCTGTCTTGTCTGCCAGTATCATACATTTCCCATGTCCCTGCCATGACACCTCTCACCCTGTCAGTCCCAGATGTGCTGACCTGGACACCCCTGACATGCAGGGCAGCCAACCATTGAGGTGCTGACACCTGGCTGCCTCCTTTCCACTCATAACCACTCACAAGGATTCCTCAAAATAGTAAGCTAATCACTCTGAGAAAGAAAATTCTGGCAGAGTCACTGTCATTTTAGTATCACCTAATAAAAGGACTGTTTGATCCTCAGCCACATTGCCCCTGCTAGTGAGATTAGGACAATCCCCATCAGATCTAACTTGTCTCGTCCTCAGGCCCTGTTTAGATAAGACTAGGGGAGCTTGCTGAAGTTTGGTTACTCCTTTGTTTTAGGTTTAGGTTAAGAGTCTTGGATTCATCATAGCCAGCATTGTAATGGGCAGATAGAAACAACTATGGTGAAAGAAAGGCTGATTGTGATAAAAGTTGGGCCTGTTGCACCTATGGATTTTCTTGGAGGATGCACAGCTTCTTTAAGCTCCTAAAGACTTCACAAACAGGGCTTGTAATGAGGTTCCTCCATGAGGGACTCATTTACTGGAAAACCTTTGCACCTGAGAATAACAAGTCAGGCTGATCAGCTCTGTCTGACATGGAGAGAGAGAAACAAGAGGGTAACACTGCTAATGTATGACATATAAGACTGCACAAAGCAGGAGAATGTACTGTAAGTCTTATGTTCACACATGACAGAATTATATCACCATAAATTATAATGACCTTGGGGTTTATAATTCTGCTAGATACATATAAGTACATAGGACAACACGTCACTGAGAATCTCTGCTTTTCTAAGTTATAGATGGTCATCTCCAAAATATCCAAAGATTATCCATTTTCTTCTAAGACCATCTGCATCATCATAGAAGAAGCACAAAATCCTTTTGCTTTTAAAACCGAAAGGGTTTAAGAGGCAGAAAAGAGAAGACCCTGATCATGGCTTTGAATTTCTAGCACAGATGTTCATCTTGGCTTAATTTCAGGAGGCTCTGAGTGTATCATGCAACAAAGAAAACTCTTACCCCTCATATCTCAACACTGGAGCTCTATTGACTTGGATCAGATGCAGATGATGCTCTGACCTTGCAGTCCAACTGCCTTCTTCAAACTGGACAAAAATTTATCATGCTATTTCTCATATTCTTCCTGCTGTAGCTTTAGGAAAGATAAATTTGGAAGCAGATGAGTAAATAGCACCATTTTGTTGTAGATCTGGTAGCCACTCTTTGCTTCTGTACTAAGCAGCTGAAATCTCATGGGAGGGTTTCTGAGTCAGAAGCTGGGAGCTGAACACAACAAACTGCATTGGCAGGGAGCTTGGGAGATTTTGTCATTTCCTAAACTGTGACAACACTGAAGAATACAATAGACATCTTATTTCCCTTAGCAATAATCACGTTCCCATGCAGGGGCAAAACTATTCAGCCCTTCAGCATTCATAGTTTGTTCAGTCACAAAACATATTATTACCTCATAAAATCGGACACCTGTCTCATTGTCCATTAAATATTAACAGCAACACCACAGAAATAAGCCATAATGGTTTTATTATATTAATGTTCTGGATAAATCTTATTACAATGTAGTGTGAATGTCAACACACAGAAAGAAAGCGTGAAAAAACAAGAATTTTATAAAAAAACCTGAAGACCTCTGTGATTTAGATGCCACTGCATGCTTCTGGCACAGGTAACAGTATCAAGTGCTCCTTCATCCTTCAGTGCTGCTCTATAGAAATGGCATTGCTTATTGCTTCTGAAGTATCTTTTTTATCAGTAGATATCAGAGCATTTGTGTAGGAACACAAAAGGCCTTTGCAGTGTGCTTCTGCAGCAGAGAACGCCTTGGAGCCAATTGCATTAGCTGCAAGAAAAGTACTACAGAAAGGGGCCCAGCACCTAGACAGCTGCTCCCAAGCACCCACTTTTATCCACTTAACAGTGCTTGCTATAAAAGGGACAGCACACCATGTCTAGTGGTGACTTATATCCCACACAATCTCATTAACTCTGCTGCCTGACTCCTGACCTTTGTCAGCAGAGCCAACCAAACTGGGGCTCCAAAAGCCTTGCTGAATAAAACCACATACTTTATGCTTCCTTACCTCAGCCTGGGCTGGAAGCAGCAGTACAGAAATACCATGCCAAAAGCTGCTCCTGCAGCTTCCCAATCCTGACCTTCAAATCCCTGCTTTTTCTGGATAAATCTTCAGAAGCCTCCAGTCTGGGCTAAGAGTCTCCAGGCTTTCTTAGGAGCTTTCAAGTTAGTCTCAGTTTTAGCTGAGCTGGGAACTCTGCAACAGGTTTTGTCCTACCACTGCTTTATTCCTGTTTCCCAGCCTTGCTGAAACAAAGGAGGTATGGGCAACATTTTTGGTGTTGCAGATGAATAGGGCAAATTTGGTTCCCATCTCAACTCCTGCACGTTTCTAGCTCCCGGGCCCTTGCCTGGCCACAGTCACTTTACACTCAAAAGCCAGCCATTGCCTTTTTGCCCAGTTTTAGTCCTTTGTATCATCATGTATTTAAAACATCTAAACAAATAAATGCCTTATATTGATTTTGTGAACCTATATCACTAATTAATGCCACAGACATAAAAGACACAAACCCACTGGAGACTCAATTTTGGCATTTCTTCGTGTTTCTCAAACAATTCCAGAAAGTAAACCTTTCAGACTAGAGATAAAGGGGGATATCCTGTGCCAGGTTAAGCTGTCCTTCATGTGCTTTGCTCACTTCAGTGGTGTCCAAGTGGTGCAGTCTGGAATGTGGTAAAAACTAAGCTGAGAGATGTTTATTTCAATTGAAATTTGAAAGTTCAAAAGCCAGTCAAAAAATATTTATTGCCTCAAATAATTTTCATTAAAATCTTACCTATACAATACTTTCATGCACTCTCTGTATTTTATTTCCTAACAAAAATAAAAGGGGACCACTTTTAGAAATAATTCAGAGAAGCCTGTATTTTATATTGGTGCTATTTTTCATGTGCATTATTCTATAATCAGGTCAGACTTTTGTCATACTATGCATCTACCGTACAGGCCTTGAGGTGGTAAAGAAAAATTATGGTGAGCAACTTCTGGAAAGACAAAAGCTGTCTGCAGTAGGTTTTCCATATGTCATAACAATCTTTAAATGGAAAGCACACAAGAAGGAATATGTAACTCTCTGATCTCTATTTCTTGCCTTGCTAGAGTTTATACCTAGGTATAGTCTGAGACGAAACAGTGTGTGGGGTTGGAGGTAAAAGGACATGTTTTGTGGACATTTGGGGGTGGGGTGTGGTGGCTAATAACACTTGGTGTTTGAAGCTGATCAGGGGCTTGTCAGACTCAATTCCAGCACAGACACTTACAGGTTTTTGCAATTATAGGGGTCAGATAAACTCTGTTTGGGACTATCCCAGAAACTGGCTGAATGATGAGAAGATTTACAAATGTATGTGTGAACAAATAAGCTTCCTGCATTTGTTACTTGAGCTGTTTGTGGTGTCATGGTATTTGTTCCCTTAAAATATTTATCTGATCTGAAATGCCTGTATAACCCGGCATGATGAAGACAGTAAATAACCAGAGCAAACAACTTACAGAGTAACCATGGGCAGCATATTACTTATCCAAATCAGCTAGCAATTTTTTACAAGAAATTACATTTACAGGCAAAAGTAGGAATTATTTTCTGACTGGTGTCCAGTCCAGAGAAAAGACAGAATGTCACAGAAATTTATGTAATGGTTATTCAGTCTTCTCAGTAACTACTCTTCCAATATGTGTTATTCACACTCTACTTATTGAACTCAACTTTGAAGTTCAATAAGTAGTTCTTTGAAGAACAAGAGCACATAAAGTACGTTCTGTACCTTACAGAATTTATATTCTGTCATTAAAAAACAATATTAATAGATACTGCAGTGTTTCAGATCATAAAGTTTAGTTCTGGATTAATGAGGAGCATGTAAGAATGTTATTTTAAACTTGAATAGACATATTTAACAGGATTTCTTTCTGCACAAGATCAGTGTCACATTCAATGCCACAAAGGCCTCACACAATCAAAAATGAACATTTTTTAATTTCTGGAAAAGTTATTTATACATAGTTAGAAGACTATGGAGCTGAGTTTATGTATCTGAGCTCAGGCTGGAAAATGTAAACAAATAAAAAAATAGAAGCAATAGTCCAGTTCAGTTGTGTCTAATGGCAGATAATGTTGGTGATAAATACTGTAATATTTTCTGCCTTCTTATCTGGAAAGAGCACAAATAATGACTAACTACTGATAAAAATAACAATTCCCTTTACAGACTCACTATTTCTCCTCCAACTATATGTGGACTCTGTGAACAAGAGCCCTGTGATTATGATGACTTCTGAGTAACTTTTGCATTGTGTTGGAATAAATTTTTAATTTATGACTGTGTTGATCACTCTGGCTAACGGGGCAAAAGCTTGGAGCTCTCAAATCTGCACCTCCTCTGCTTGTTCATCCTCCAATGTTTTATTTCCCCAGCAGTCCAGCTGTACTCTCCTCATACTATGTGTACTATTGGGATTATCTTCAGTCATGTGAACTATAAACATGGCTCACTGCAGTTCAGCTAACAGAATGGCAGAGGGCCAAGAAGGAAAATTGTCCTCTTCAACTGAGCAGCTTCTGGAAAGCAGACTCAGGAAGGGTCATTTTGTCGCTCTTGTGGAAGATCTCTGAAACCACAATGACAAAGTAGTAGGGATGTTCTTCAGTGAAATATTTTCAGAGATCATAAAGCAGAACTCAGGGTACACAGTTTCCAATTGTTATGAATTTGAGTAATGTAGTTCCTTCATGTCTCATGTTCATCACATGTAAGCATTGAAAGCAAATCTTCCCACTGGTTTGTAAGGTATACTTGTAGCTGTAACGTCCAGTGCTGAGCTTACTGGTACAGAGAAATAGCACTGAAGTAGTACTGAAGTCTACCTGAAGAGAAAGGATAAGGGTCACAAAGGTTTGAAATCACTTAACACCTCTGTGAAAAACTAACTCTCTTTACTCTAGAGGACAAAGTGCACAAGAAATATAGATAGCACAAAGAGCTGTCTATATCCATGACTGTGGTGCTACTGTTGTAACAAGGAGTACCAAGCCTAGTCCCTAATTAAAAGAGAATAATTGTCTGATTAATGAGGAGCACCAGATGGCATCCAGAGAGGTGTCTTTTTTAGCTTTACTTAGCCATTCATCAAAAAAAAATGTTTATTTTGGACTGTGGTGAAATTATCTTCTTTGGGGTGTCACCTGTAAATGTATGCTCCCTCTGCAAATTCCTCCATTGTCTGGGAAGTGGTGTTGAGAATAGGGAAGCTTTTCAAACTTAACAGAACAGTCATTAATGCTTGAACTATGTTTTTACTTCTTTACACCACATGCACTTACTTTACAGTTTGGTGAAAGAGAATGAAAGGCTTCATCTCCAGCCGTGGTTACTGATGTGCTGTGCAGCCACACAGATGCTGGAGTCAGCAGTGTCAGAGCACATGTGGGAGTCCCATCTCCAACAAGCTCTGGCATGTATTAAACTTTAGACTAGATTAAAGGTCAAACTTTGCTTCTGTCCTTCTTTGGCTCAGAGAGCCAAGGTCCTCAGGCAAGCAAGCTATTATGTTTTATTTCATCGGTTAGTGGAAAGCAGATGTACTGCTTAGCATAATTAATGAGGAGGTCAGACAGTAATGTTTTGTATACAATAGTGTTCTATGCAGCACTAAGGTAAGTAATTGTCCATAAAACCAGTATCTTCTAAAAAGGGAGGGGAAAATCCCCCTCCCTTAAAGAAAATATTAGAGGCGTGTTACTTTCTTTTAGTCATTGTTAAAAATATTGCCCCTCATTCAAGGCCAGAAAGTTATTTTTAAAAAATATTTGGAAAGTAATCCATGGCAATACTCACTACTGTATACCAAAAATTTGTAACTGACTAGTGTCATGAAAAATATCCATGTGAAAGGTAGGCAATTGCACACAGGGCTTTATATACTACCCCTCCTACTGTGTCCAAAGGTCATTTAAAAGATACGGCAAGATGCTATTCCCAATAGTTTCCTGTAAAATCTGTTGCAGATAGCTTTTGTTCAACTCTTCTTCAAATACAAAATAATATATTTCTACAGGCAGGTGAAAGAAAAGCCAAACATGTAAACTATATGCCACACGGGCAGGAAGGTTGTTGCCTCCCTCTCCTTCTTGTGGGGAAAGTTGCTTTCCCTAAGCAGGTTTTTGCTGTTGTTTAAGCATCTGTGTTACCCAGATTTCTGCTCACTATGTTTGGGACACCAGCTCAAATGAAAGGAAACACATTTCTCGTGATGTGGTCTGTGAATATTTTACATTAGAAACACACTTTATTTCACGCCTGTTTTGGCATGTCAGTGACTGCCTAGGGGGCTACAGAATCAAGATGGATTTGGGGGGTGGTTTATTGTTGAAACCTAGAACATTAGGTAACATCTCCAAGCACATTTTTCAGTGCACTGAAGAGACATGCTAGTATTTTAACCTAAGAGACAACATTAATAATATCTTCATGGCTGGCTCTTGGACTTGCTTATTGTGGAGACAAATGCTACCCACACATTCCTTCGCCCGATACACAGACAGTCATAACTTGGCGATTAGCATGGTTCCAAGACCTACTGAGATAAATCAGAGAGAAGCACCACATTGCTTCATACAGACTAATAACTTGAAGCAAGTTAGGAATGCAAAGGGATATTTCTAATGAATGGCTATGCCAAAGATAACAGCAAGGAGCACAAGTGATGAATAGCACAAGCAGAAGACAGAATGTAGGAGAAACAAGGAGGAATCTGCAGCCCAAACAGCCAAAGATATAAAAGCAATTAATAAATTCTCAGATGATTTGGTCATCTCTGAGATATGACTAACATGAAGACAATGAAAGCATGTGGATATCTCTGGGAGAAAGAAAATTATGCTGAGAGGAGAAGCAGTGTTTGTAATTTCTAAACTGAAAGACAGCAGTGTCTTTTTGTTTTGTTTTGCTTAATTTTGGTTTGGTTTTTGGTTTTGTTTTGTTTGGGTTGGGGTTTTTTTGGTTTTGTTTTGTTTTGTTTATTTTGTTTAAGTAAGCTTCATTAACATAGGGATACTGCCAATTTTCAGATGTAACTCTTCTCCTGAGAATGGCAAAAATTGGTATCATCTATGAGCAGCATCCCTACAAAAAAGCACAACTGCCACAAAAGTAAAAAGTAAAAATCAGAGCATTCATCTGGCACTTGCAGGACATCTGAACACATGATAAGGACAGTTAACTGTCCTTAAGTATAGAATAAAACAGTTGTATGTTGGCTTGTCTGTGATAATCAAGGTCAAGAAAAGGAGGGGGGAAAAGCGTTGATGTTATACAGAGGTTCCATATTTTGTTTGCATACATACTGATACGAGGTATTAAGTTTCTACTAGATTTTATCTTCTCAGAAACAAAAACATTGCCTGCAGATTTATTCTGATTGATGTTTCACTGATTCTGAAGTTGAAAAAATTTACCCTCCAAAACCACTAATATTTCTATTGTGACCAGACTTGTCCAGAATTTTACCATCCTAATTAGTTTCACAGTTGTCATCTTGTTTTCCTGTACTCCCCCTCTATCTGCTCATCACCATCTGCTATTGTCCATGGTAAAATCTTAAAGGAAGGACCATCTCTTTGTTCTGCCTTTATACAGCACTTCACAGAAGTAGCTCATTATGGGAACTCAGGGCTGAAATTCCTAAACACCAATAAACATAGTGGACAGAAAGAATAATTAGTCTCAGACACAGCAAAGAAATGCCCAACTCCTGGGTTTTGGATACCATCTCCTGCTTTCTGATTCAGTCTTTTGTTCCTATGCCATTTCTGCTCATCCCATTACAGTAATCACTAGATGAAGGAGATGAAAACACAGGCATAATTTGGGAGGAAAAGGCAACGACAGATGTGGGAAAGGGAACAGTGAACATCAGAACAAGTTCTCTTCCAAACTCACTTGAGGGCAATAGGGAAACATCACCTTTTGCTGTACTTGTACTTCAGCCTGTCTGTTCAGGAGTTTTGTTCTGGTTTTATCATGTTAGAAACACAAATGAAGACACATTAGATGGCAGTCTGTCCCAATACAGAACTTTCAGTGGTTGTGACAGGTTGCTGTGTACTAAAATGGAGCATTAGCCCTAAGCATCATCTCTCCCCCTCCTCCAGCAGTTCCTCTCCTCTCTCCAAAACAGTCAGTAACAGCACAATACTCAGTGGATCCTTCCTACTTACTGCATCTCCATGCCCCATTTCTCACAATAGCTTCATGTTTATTATTTATATGCATTAAGAACATAAGACTCTTGTTCAATCAGTAACTGAAAGAATGAATTACATAGGAACAACAAAACAAAAATATCATTTCAGATGCTAGGTGCTGGGTGACCAGAACTGATGCCTCTGCATCTGAGCTTTATTGTAAACTGTTGTGATTTGGGGTCAGGAGGATTAAAAGAAAATGCTAAACACAATGGAGGCAGGTTATTTCAAAGGACTTGTTTCAATTTGGTATGAAATATGCTTAAATTTCCTCAAAATCTGAGGTTTGTGCTTATTAGATATACAGAGGTTCGGGAGACAGTAGCTTGAAGTGCAATGAGTGGGTTTTGGCACTTGAACAAGTCAACATAAAATGGTGAAACTAGGTAGTCAGAAGGACTGGTCCTTTGGAAATTCTTAAGAGACATTAATTTTCTTAGCTGTTCATCTTAAAATTCTTTCACAGTAAATTGTGTTTTCAAATAAGGCTGAACTTGTTATTTATAAAGGTTTATTCAATTAATTCAGTTAACACTTAGTCAGTTGTTACAAAGTTCAAACCAGTGTGTTACTTGTACTCACGGTTCATGACCATTTTCAGCATTCGAATAAAATGCTTATTCTACACAGGACTACATTCTACACAGGACTATCATGTCAAGCCTGTAATATCATTTTAACTCTTAAAACAATTTCTAAATGTATTATTACCATAAAATATCATCTTGATAGCTATTTATTTTTAATGTTTTCAGCATCCACTTCTTAAATGAGTGTCCAAATCTGTCCTACTATTTTAAAATTATACAAACAATGAAGCAAGTTACATCCCTGTTTTAAGTAGACACTATCTCTGAAACGTGCAGTCTGTCTCGATGTAGGAAATTGCCAGGTGACTGAGTAAATGCTTAAGTCATACTACTTAGTTATTTAAGATGACTTTAAAAGACTGAGACAACTACTCAGAAGATAACAGTGTTCCCAGGGTAGTCTCTGGCATGGATAATACAACAGCTCCTTGTGTGGCCTAGCAATTAGGAGTGCCAGCACTGGGAGCCTGGGTAACATTGCTTTTCATGATTTTCAGGTCATTCCACCCAATGGGCAGATGCTGGAGAAGTCATAAAAGAGATTATAAGTTTGGGGATGCCACTTCAACAGTCGACCATGGGTAAGTGTATGATTTTCACTTGTCAGGACTCTCTGGTAGAGGAAATAACTGCATTTGAGAGGAGAATCTAATCACAATAAATTGTTTGGTGTGTTTAGAGAGGCAATTGCCAGTGTGCCTCTGGCCCTTGGGGAAGCTGTTTGGGGTCACATTCCTTTCCCTCCTGACACCCTGTAATCATTAAAGACTCTCATTATTACCTGTTCCCTGCAGAAGTGTTCCCAGGACATATTGACCAATACACCTAAAGTCTATGGATACTTGAAAAACTTTGGAACATAAGTAAATGGCCCAGAAAATTCTTGTGAGCAGTCTGGCAGCCTGGCTTCAAGTGAATTCCTGGGGAGCTGAACGCCTTTTACCCCCCACTCTGTGCTGGCAGCTCTCAGAAGTCAACATGGTGCTCTCCACGTGGTGTGAGAAAGTGGAACTGGAAGTGAAAGGCCATCATGTTCTGCCACAAAGAGTAGCTGGGAAATCTGGGCTTTTTGTGAAGTAGGGCCTCAGCGCAAGAGAGGC
This sequence comes from Indicator indicator, assembly GCF_027791375.1. NCBI lineage: Eukaryota > Metazoa > Chordata > Aves > Piciformes > Indicatoridae > Indicator > Indicator indicator. Next base: position 23,090,036 of record NC_072015.1, on the reverse strand, counting down.
CAATGGTCAGCATCCCATACTGAATTGCTCCTCAGGGAGCAAGTTCTGTTGAGTGATATCAGTATGTTCAGACCATCTATCTCCACCTGAGACATTTCCCTCTTCCCCTTGGACGGGACCAAACTAGGGTCAGCTCTGTATTCTCCTTCCTTTTCCTTATTTTTTTCTCCCCATTTGAGCTGCCACAAACATTTCACAGAGTGGTATAATGACCATTGCTTGTGGGTCTGATGCATGGTGCATACATGCTGGGTAATGGATTGGGGGCTGCCTTAGCTTTGACTCTGTGTCAGGCTCCTCACAGGGTAAGGCAGGCTGTTTAATAGTGCCTGCTGCTACTGCCAAGGGTTTATTCCCATATATCATGGGAATAAAGTAGGCAGATCACATAAAGCAGTATTCAGGAGCACAGTGGTCTGAACAAACACTAGGAGAAGTAGCACACAGGTAACCTGATCAGGTCTCTAAGCATTGTGCTGCTGTTAAGAAGGCACATGAGAGTCTGTAAGTGGATGACCAAGCTGAAGAACTCTGAACTGGAGCAGGAAAAGGGCAACAAGAATGGCTGAGAAGACTTTGCCTTATAGCAAATGACATAAGGATTTGATCTAACTATTTAACTGTGAATGTCATAAATTGTTGGTGTAATTTACTGAAGACATAGTCAAATCTAAATCAGCTGATGTTCTTTAAATCAAGCTGGCTGTCAAAAATACAAGAAAGCTAACAAAAGACTGGAAACAACGAGATAATAAAAGTGATGTCCTATTCCCTGTGTGCTGAATAATCCAGAGACTTCTATAGTGGCATCTCAGAGCCTAAACCTGCCCTACATCTTCACCAAGTGCAACATATCAATCTTAGCTAAACCAATAAACCAACACCCAGAAGTTGACAAAATTCCTTCAAAGAAAATATCTTTAATTTCAAGCCAAAACTTATTTTTGTGCCTATTGTTTGCAAATTATTCTACTCTGTACAATAGGTCATTAAGAGTCAGGAAAATTTGTGATCAGGCGTGTATAGCTGTGCAGTGGTAATGTGTATACTTGCAGCAGATGGAATGAATATGGGAGAACATTTAATGTGGTAATTGATGCTAAAATCTAAGGCATTCATTAAATGTGTGTTCTACTTAAGGAGTCAACTGAATGATGAGTGACAATTAAAATGATGTCTTTATAATTATTCCAACTCCTATTTATGAAAGTGGAGTGTGACTGCATATTAAAATATGATTGAAGGTTTTGTGACTCCTTATTCTTTCACAGTTAAAACGTTTGCAATTATTTCTCCCTCAGATTAGAGCAATGCATAGTGATGTAAAGTAAGATAGCGTAGGCTTGATTCTCCAGTCGCTTAACACAGGTTTTATATTGGCATATGGTGACTCCCTTAAGCAGAGCACTCCTCAGGATGATTTGAATGGACAATTAAGCTCAGAATGCTGAATACTGTAAATTGAATATGACAATCCAGAGATTAATTTATGGATCGATGATTAATTTTAAAAAATAATATTTGGTCAGGTTTGGAAAGTCTGCTGCATCTATAATGGTGGAGTTTTATCCTTCCAAATGAAGCAGTGGAGAAAGTCCCTTCACATTGAGCAAGATTAGCCCATGCATAGAAGTCAGGATCCTCTCCTTCAATCTACACATGCCTAATGTATTTCTTTGAAAATGCTCAATTAGTATAGCAGATTCAAACTTTGCAAAGGCATGCAATTGTAATTGATTGAAATACCAAGAGATATTCTCAACCCAAATCCACGCTTCCACAATGACTCCCTAAGACATCAGACAGTGGATAATTCCCTTCTCTTGTCAATCTTCTGAAGACTCCTCACAACTGCAGCCAGAATTATATTTTCTTCTCCATTACATAACCATTAATAGTCCCCATTTTCATTTCTCTTTCAGAAGTTGTATTGCAAATATTTTTATTCAGGAATAGAAGTTTGATTTTATATTACATCCAAGAATTACAGGGTAGAGTAGATGAGTCCTTAATTTATTTGAATTTTGGTTTTATTTATATCTGCTGTGCATATTCTTTTGCCTTTTTTTTTTGCCCTCTGAACCTGTTGTGGATGTATCATGGAACCAGTGGTGCATATCTTCGAGAAGGCAGTAAGCTAAAAGATAGATAGCAACACCATGGATTGTTTTTACTGCAATTCTGAAAAGAAAGAGAAGAAAAGTGTGTGTGTGTGTATATATATATATACAGGTCTATATACACACACTAAACATAAATATTCACTGACGTTTTAAACACTGCCAATCTTTAGAAGATGTTTTTTGTGCTGGAATCTTTCCTAGCACCCAAGGCAACAGACTCTCTACCTTTGGCTGCAGAGCAACAGGGCATCCTTGCAGTCACTGCACTTGCTGCTGTCCTGGGTGGAGAGGAAGTTGGCCAAAAGTCTGCTTTATCTGCCTGCATTTCCTCCTGTGGTACTTTTACTGAGGCTCTCTTTCCAGTCTCCATGGTTCTCACCTTTTCTCCTATTTAAAGCTGCTCAGAATTTTGCAGTACCATCTCCTGCCTTGAGCCTCTGCTGCACTCAATACTAGTGCCTGCCCCTGACTACTGCTGCAAAACACTACTGCTGCCTGTGCGGAGTCTTACATCCTGCCCAGCTCTTCTTGACCTTTCCAGGTGCTACACAAGCATTTCTACATTTTTATATTGTGTTACTCTCTGCAAAATATCTTCTCACTTCTAGTCTATAAGCAGGTCTCAGACATCTCTTCTGTGTCACCCAGTGCATTGTGATAGATTAGCTTTTCTACTTAAATTGTGCAATTAGTTTTTATTATACTCCATATTGGAGTTTAGCAGTGCATAATTTGTGAGCACTTAGAATTAGATATATTTTTGTAATGCATTTGAAAAACAAGGATATCAAGATTCCAGATGGCATAAAATACTGGTTTCTGGATTTAGTACTTCTCAAGATAGAATCTGTTAAAATCATGTCTGACTGGAAGGGTGGAAAAAAAGCAAAAGGGCAGTCCAAGTACTGTGCTTCTGGGTTTTGGTGTTTGGGTTTTTAAAATTTTTCTTCCAAGTGGCCCTGTTACAGGTGACAGTTACAAAGAAATAAGCAAGGAAGAGCAGAACAACGAGTTCTTATATGCAGAACATTCATCTGGAAGGTGATTAGAATGGGCATGAGAAACTAACCAGAGGCTCAGGGCCTTCATGCTTCTCTTCATGTTAAACAAGATGAAATTAAATGGTGGAAGTGTTGACATTGTTATTTGTGACATTAGCTTTATTCATGTCACAATGCAGATTCACAAGTATAAATCTAGTAATGGCAAACATATGTATAATTTAGATGTTTTTAGTTCAGTATAAGTTAATGCTGTCAATTATGCCTAAGTCCCAAAATAAGGTGACTTTTTAAGGTCACCTCTCAACAGCCCATTCAACCCTTAAAACAAATCTTCATATTTTATTAGTGCCACTACATTTAGATCTTTCCCTGCTTCTAGCTTCCTCCATACTTTATAAAGCTGCTGCTCAACAGCTTATCTCCCCTGGAAAGATCCCCACATCTTTAATCTGTTTAGCCTATGTGTCATAGACCTTCTCATTTTTTAATGGACAGAATTAAAATACTCTCACAGACAGCCTGTCTTTCTCTGGGAAGATTGTATTATCTCAGGATCTCATGGGGAGAATTACAAGTTCGGCACAAACCCCATGTCACAGCTTGCTCCTGCTCCAGAAGCTTTCCAAGTGCTGCTCCTTGCTCTGCATCAAAGCAAAGGCCTTGGTATCATGCCTGGCCTTCTTCCAGCAGAAGGCAATTGATGAAACTATATAAAAAAGTCTAATCTAATTCTTCTCTGAATGGGGTGAAAACATTTCCACCACCTATGTCAGGCATCCAGAGGAAGGCAGGTCTTGCGTAAATATCAAAAAGAGTAAATCTGCAGGATTTTGGACACAGTGGAGAACAAATATCAGAAGTCCATCTCTCCATTGGCCTCAATATGACTATATATGGAGAACAGAAAACCAGCAACTGGCAATCCTATTGAGCAGATGTCCTATAAAATAAAGTCATTTATCTCTGTACTTCTGTATCAAAAACACCTGTGACAGCTCAGAACTGAATGTCCACAGGAAGACTCCCAATTCTATTAATTCATACATTTCCCTAATAGTTGCATCTGCCCATGCACTGTGCATATACTGGGCCACATGTGAGCTGCTTCCCAAAAGCCCCAGAATATTGTACATGAGCTATACAACCTCAGAAGCACTTGCTGTAGCACAGCTGGAAAAACAAAGTATATATACATTGGTTTTTCATTCATCAATTGTATTTTATAATGTTGACAGAAGAATCTCACCACGTTCGTTTACAAGTTGGCTGACAGTATTGTGGTATTAATCTTATAGATGCATTTACATAATATTTATGTATTAGTACTAATTTTGCTAGCCAGCTTTCCCATACAGCATTTGGCAATGAGGCTGGCACTAAGTAATTGTGGCATTAAATGGAACTGTTATGCTCTTTGAGGTGACAAGTACATTTTTTTTTTTGGTGGATGTAAAGGTAAGTGTGTGGCAGTTCTGCTTATTTATCTATGCCTACATACTAGGCTAAGAGAATCTTAACAAGTTTAAAAATATATAAAGCCTGATTTTTCTCTCTGGTGGCAAATCAGAGGATCTCTAACTTTGAGACTTACCCCTTACAGAACTTAAACATGCTGACAAGTTACTGTTCTAAACTAATAGCAGCGTTGAAGACCTCTGCTAACACTATCAGATAAATACATCTACAGTCTCTGCTTCCCACATTTGACACTTCTTAAGCGCTTGCCTACACAACAAAATTGTTCTTACATTGATTTTTAAAAAATATCATTTGGTTTAGAGTGGTTTAGGTCAAACTAGTTTAAATAGATTCTTTTGAAAAATACATGTTTCTATAAAACGTTGTGTGTATGCAAGTATAAAAGCTCTGCAGAAACCAACACCATCCACGTTCTAACTTGGACAGAAATTGGATTGTTGTACAGTTACCAGCCTTGGACTCAGATTAAGGCTATGCTTTGTTTTGGGTTTGATTTTTAAAAGAAATTAAAATGTCTTTAGGCATTTTAAATTAATTCTAAATTTTAAAAATATGATTGGTGCATGTATGTGTGTGTGTAGAACCACACATATATATATATATATATATATATACACACACACACACACACACACACATAGATACACACAGCTTTTTTTCTGTTGGCATAACTAATGCTTTTGTTTAGATGTCCTCATCTGCTTAGAGGCACTTCCACTGAATAAAATGAAGTGTGTGCTGTCTGACTTTTTTTTCATATAACCCTAGTATTTCTAGACTGAAGTGCTTTCATCCATGAAGTATGGAACATAATTATTATTCATATGGCTGCGACTGATGTGACACGACACATCCTTTCTCTGTTGCCCATCCAAGGTCCTAACATCAAAGTTAAATAAGATTTGGTGTAAGTGAGATCTCTCTTGTTCTGTGATGTAGAAGAATAGCCAGTTATGGTTTGTATAAATTACTTCATAATCACAGCTATATAATATATAGTTTTCTAATGAGGCCAATACCCTAGGCAATAGACCAACCATGTAAATGTTTAAGCACAGTATATTTAATTCTGTTTAATTCAATGGATAATGATGTGATGCTCATAGTTACCTCACCTCCATGAGATACATGCCTGTTGCAAGCAATGTATTGAGAAAAAAAAGGGGGGGAGAGTATTTAAATACGCTTTAAGCGAATTATTTCAAAATATCTTCATTTTCCCTGTGTATTTTACCATCCTTTTTTTGGGGAAAAAAAGATTTCCCTCATGAAATTCAAAACAACCTTCAAGAAAAAACAACCAAGAAACTATACTGAAGAAGTCCAAAGTCTACTTAATACAATGACTTGTGTTTTGATTAACTAAAGAAGTCTACTTGTGACCATTTTATGTTCCTGAAATACAAATAAGTTTCAATTTTCAGACCACAGGTCATGAGTTGATCTACTTTTCTTTTGCTTTGCCTCTCTATTATTTCATCTCTTCTCCTCTACAGCTCTTCTATAAATCTGTGTGCAAAGCAGTGTAAAACCACTACCATTGCAAATCAGTGGGACATTTTGTCTTCAACTTCACAATCACTCATGGTTGTTGCCTGCATGGACTTTAGTAAAGCCTTTGACACTTTCTCCCACAGCAATCTGCAAGAGAAATTGGTAGCTCATGACTTAGGCAGATCTGCTCTTCACTGGGTTAAAAACTGGATGGATGACTGAGCCCAGAGAGTGGTGGTGAGCTGTTCCTCAGGGCTCAGTTTTGGGGCGAGACTTGTTTAATATCTTTATAAATGATCTGGATGAGGGGGTTGAGTGCACCTTCAGTAAGTCTGCAGATAACACTTAAAGGAGTAGGACTGTTGATCTGCTCAAGGGTAGGAAGGCTTTGCAGAGGGATCTGGACAGACTGGATTGATGGGATGATATCAACTGTGTGATGTTTAACAAGGCCAAGTGAGTAACAACAACCCAGTGCAACTCTACAGTCTTGGGACAGAGTGACTGGAAAGCTTTCTGGCAGAAAAGGATTTGGGGATGCTGGTGGACAGCCACCTGAACATGAGCCATCAATGTACCCATATGGCCAAAAAAAGGCTAGCAGCATCCTGGTGTGTATCAAAAAAGAAAAAAAAAGTATGTCCCGCAGGGGTAGGGAAGTGATCATGTCCCTGTACTCACAGTATCACAGTATATCAGAGGTTGGAAGAGACCTCAAGAGATCATCAGGTCCAACCCCCCTGCCAGACAAGGATCACTTAGGGTAGTCTGCACAGGAATGCATCCAGGCGGGTTTCGAAAGTCTCCAGAGAAGGAGACTCCACAACCCCCCTGGGCAGGCTGTTCCAGTGCTCTGTCACCCTCACTGTAGAGAAGTTTCTCCTCATGTTGAGGTGAAATCTTCTGTGTTCAACTTTGAACTGATTGTTCCTTGTCTTATCATTGTGAACCACTGAAAAGAGCCTGGCCCCCTCCACTTGACACCCACCCCTCAGGTATTTATACACATTGACGCGATCCCCTCTCAGTCTTCTCTTCTCAAGACTAAACAGCCCCAGGGATCTCAGTCTCTCTTCATAGGGGAGATGCTCAAGTCCCCTAATCATCCTTGTGGCTCTCTGTTGGATTCTCTCCAGCAGTTCTCTGTCTGTCTTGATCTGGGGAGCCCAAAACCGGAGCCAGTATTCCAGGTGTGGTCTCACCAGGGTAGAGTAGAGAGGTAGAAGGTACTCAGCACTAGTGAGGCTGCAGCTTGAGTACTCTTTAGTTTTGGGAGCCACAATTCAAGAGAGACATTGAGGTGCTGGAATGTATCCAGAGAAGGGCAACAAAACTGGTGAGGGATCCAGAGAACACGTCTTATGAGGAGCAGCTGAGGAAGCTGGGATTATTTAGGCTTGGAGAAGTGAAGGCTCTTTTATTGCTCTCTACAACTACCTGAAAGAAAGCTGTAGTGAGGTGAGTGTTGGTCTCTTCACTCAAACAACTAGTGATAGGACAAGAGGAAATGGCCTCAGGTTGAGCCAGGTGAGGTTTAGATTGGATATTAGGACAAGTTTCTTTACTGAAAGAGTGGCCAGTCATTGGAACCAGCTGCTCAGGGAAGTGGTGGAGTTACCATCCCTGGAGGTGTTCAAAAAGCATGCAGACATGGCACTGTGTGACATGGTTTAGTGGTTATGGTAGTGTTGGGTTGACAGTTGGACTTGATGATCTTAGACATCTTTTCCAACCTTAATGATTCTACGATTCTATGACTTTTGCATGTGTCACAACAGGTGCATGTATTGCACCTTGATCAAAAGCTAAACCTTAACTGATTTCTTATGTGGAGGCTGGACAGCAATGTGATAAGTATGCAAGGTGATGATTCAGCTCACTTTATATGCACTGTATGATTGAGGTCCCATGAAGTTTGCCTGTGTCCTAGCAATATCCACAAACCTGAAAAACACTGCCCATTGGAGGAAATAATTGCCGGTGTAGGTCACTACAGCACTATTTTGAAGACCTTTCTGAAATAGGTCCAAGATGGAAGGAATCACTGCCTCATTGCCATGCCAAGTGCTGCTCAGTCCATCCTTGTCCAGAACCCTGGTGTCAGAACAGCTTTGCAAGGCTAATAAAATGTGCAGTACACTTGTTATTACTCCTAAAGGACAATGCAAAGCATATATATGCCTCAAAACTGAGTTTAAAATAGACAGTGAGGGTTTTACAAGGTCAAACCTGTATGATTCATAATAAACTGTCTTACATGATAGGACAGAGTTGCTTATACACTTTTATTCTATACGAACCCACCACATTCTGTGATATTAAGCTGCTAGACACGCTAATGAAAAGAAACATACGGGTACGTTGCTCCTTATCTGTCAGAAAACTGCCTAGCAAAATGAGGTCACCTATCTGCTCAGAAATTGTGCTTGAACATGAGGAATCCTAGATATTTTTTCCTGTAAATTACAGGGGAGTTGGCCTTTCTTCTGCCAAAAAAGAAGGAAAATTCCTTATGCAAATTCATTAAAGTAGGGTCAGCAGCTTTTAAAAGCACAAGGATACAGGAAGCATAGGGATTTGCTATTTGAGCTGAGTATTAATGTTTCTTCTAAGTGTATGTAGTGTTCAGTTGTGTAATGGTAAACAATGGACTGAAAAACTTACCTGTTTGGTTTTGCCTGAATTATTCTTCTGCTGTCTTGCCTTTACCCTTGATGATTCTACTGCCAAAATCCTATGACCCAGTGGTGAGATATTATCTGACAGAAATGTATATTATCAGGAATCTAGAAAAAATAACTTTCCTTTAGCTGTCTAGAGGGCATGCTTAGAGTTTGAGTATGAACTTGAATCTCCTGTTCTGGACATTTTCTTTTCTGCACAGGTAGAAACACACAGGAGGAAATCCTCCTAGTTATGGCTAGTGTCTCTGCTGGACCATCAGTTTTGTACATGAACTCATTCTAGCTAACTGTGAGATGGGGATAAAAATAAATAGCTGTTGAAAGAAAGCCTCTATGATTATGTCTGTTTGGAACCAGAATATCCTGGACCTGTTCTCTCCTAAGCAATGCGCAAAAAACCCTGCAGTTTTCCCCACTTCTAACTCCCATAAAGATAAGAAGAAATAGTCTGTTCTTTCAGCCTAATATGGGAGGTTAGGGAGAGTTCTCCAGCAGATATAAATGGAAGAAGTTGCCCTTCCACCTAAAGGCCTGTAGTGGGAAGTTCCTAAAAATTACTACAGAAACTAGGTGTCTAACAACCAAGGTTGTTTGAGGACTTAACCACAACACAACACAACATAAATAATTAAAGTAGGATCTAAGAACTAATCATCATACAAGGAAGGAACTCTTTTCCATTTCTCCTGTTTAGCTTTTTTTGGGTATTCTGCCAGTGAACCTTGAACAAGCTTTGGAAAGCTGGGACTCTTCATTCTCTCATGTTTAAAATGATGCTGTCCAGATCTGGATTTGGGTGGAGAATAAAGCCTCTCATTCTGGGGCAACTGGCTGGAAGACATTAGAGTTATTGACACGTATAAAGAATTTCAGAGATTACGAAGATATATAGCAATGAGCAACACAGAGGCCACATCAGACCAAAGCTTCATGGTCATCCAGGAGCTGCATAATTGTGGAAGATACATGGATTCTTTCCATAAAATGTCAAATACAGTCCATCTGCACTGAATCAGGACTGAAAATCATTGACTTTGTTTAAGCAGCCAATCAAGTAAACACTCAGTCAGAAATTCCATTTTAGAGCCCTGTCTGATGCATAGTTCTGCTTTTACTCTGATGAGCTCCTTCACACATCTGTAGCAGTGTATTCCTCCTTGTAGTGTTTAACAAGCACGGACTTAAATCCACATATTAAATCTCACTTCCATCATTGTATTTGCTTTCCTCCACAGCATCCTCCTTCATTTGTTTTGTTCTCTTTCCTAGGCAGGTGGGAGAGCTAATTAATTAATACTATTTATATTGGGAGGCAGAAACGTGGAGCTGAAAAGCAGGGCCATTACATAGAGTTGAGGTATTGTAGGAACTGAGTGGGAAATGCTTCATCTGAAGCCTAGGAGCTCACAGATTTCAGGCAGCAACAGTTTCATCCTGGACACTGTATAGATGTCCAGTCCGTCCTGATGACCAGAGATGAATTCTCTCTTCTGGATTTGAGGAGCCTGTGCATTTTGTACGCTGAGCTGCTCCCCTTCATATCATATTTTGAGCTCTTCTCACTTCTTTCTTGCCGCTGCCCCGTTCACTGATGTGTTGATTGAAAAGCTACAATTGCAACACGTTTGGTGACTTACATCTATTTAAATGAGGCATAAAATCACAGTAAACCAGATTGTCATAAATTTGTCTGTGCCTGATGAACACACTGATAAGCACGGGTAACCAAGACAGAGGAAAGTAGTGAATGACACTGGAGAGAGCTTAGAGGGGCCAATGTTGCACAGGTGCTTCCACCTCTCTTCCTATGCTTCTTGCATTTTTGTCAGACTTTTTCCCTTGCCATGGGACCTCTTTGCTACATAAAAGATATAAACTAGAAATTAATTTCTCTTTTTTCTTCAAAAAGTGAACTAGAAATATAACCACCTGAAAACTGGGGGGAGGAGGCTACTATCATACTTGTCTGTCTTTCTAAATTTTGTTTTCTTTTACACACTGCTGTGAATAGGACTTGCACAAACAAGAATCAACTAACTAAAGATTGACAACACTGAAATTTAAAATATCAACAGAGCTGTCAAATGTTGTGAGTGGGGAGGAGTAGAAATTTTCTTCTGATCTCTTTCAGCTATTGTAAACACAACTCACTTCAACAGCACATTTCATCAACAGATGTTGGCTGTCCTTGTCTTTAATTCCTGATGTCACTTTAGTTTCTAGCAGTTCCTGCTGCTATGTCTCAGTCATTAAAAGGACACTTCTGCACCAGCTTCTTACTGCTCTGCCATCCTGCCCCTCCCATGGGGAGTGCATGTATGTGATTTTTTTTTTTTTTGCAGCTTCACATCCCTGCTTCCAGGTGTGGGTGTGTGTAGGTGGGTGGTGTAATCCCTCTGCACTCAGACTGAACTGCAGAATTGAGGGACAAAAATGTTGTCTCCCATCTGGTCCCAATCCTGAGAGGCCACAGGAGAGCCATGTGGCCGGTGTTATTCAAAGAACCTTCTTATGCTTGGACAGGATCCCCTACTTACCCTGCATAAACAGTGGGAAAACATTTTTCTACACATCATCCTCTTTGCTGTTCTTCTTTTCCTACCCCCTCCACTGCCTTTTCTTTCTCCCATGGGAATGGCAGAATCTCAGAGGAAATAAGTAAAGCTTTCCTAATATAGAAGCTCATCTTCTCTGAAACCACTTCTCATTCTGTTAATGGAGTTCTGGAAATGTTTCTGTTCTCTCCTTATACTAATATGTTATTCTTTTCCTCTGATAGCTGTCCAAGCACCAGTGTCATCGGTTTTCTTAGCTTTATTAGCTCATTTTGCAAAGAAATGCAGAGACAAGTCTAACAAAATAATAATAATAAAATTGTCTGGAGACTTTTATAGCTATGTACTCTCTAGAGACATCTTTCTGAGGTCATTCCTTTGCTGGGGTTTTACACTTCACAAATAGATGTGTTCTACATACAAACATCAACAAAGGATGCTTAATAGATTTACACATGTTCCTCACCCCTTTCTCTCTTACCTTCATATGTGTTTGGCCCAGAGATCTTCTTTCTGAGCATTCCTGCCTTTGTAGATGTGACATCAGTGCTGAATATTCGCAAATCCACTTCTAAAATTTTATATAACAAAAGCACTAAATGTCTGCAAATCCTCCTTGCGGAAGGCAGTGTTTTTTCTGTGCCTCCCCCACAGTTACACTCATTCTTGGGAGAAGCAAGAGCTGCACAGAGCAGCAGATATGGAAACACTCTTGTTTTGCAATAAGAATAGGATTTTCCATCAGGGAGAAGGTGTGCATGAGTACCATGGGGCAGGTGAACCTCCCATGCCAAGCACTAGTTCTATAGGGTGTAGCAGAAACTGGGAGAAGCCCAGATATCCTCCTGTCCCCTATAAAAACCCCAGCTTCAAGACAGAAGAGGTGATTTGAGCAGGGAGCCTTCCATCCTCAAAATAGAAATTGTGGGGATCAAGGATGTGCTAAGCAGGAATGCTTGGGAGAGTGGGAAGCTAGTGGGAAGAGGAAGAAAAGTTCTTTAGAAAGGTGGCATGTAAGGAAACTATGGTGGAATGCAAAAGTGAGGGTGGCCAATAATAGGAGAAATGCCTGCAGTCTCCCTCAGACAGAACTAGTTATACAAAGCATATGGAGCAGGCTTGATATAAGTTCATGCTCAAAATACCTCACCTGCACTGCCAGCTACCTTCCTTGGGCTTTAGCCAACAACACATGCAAAAATAGGAACTGACTGAGATAAGCACAGTGCAAGACATGGATGGTTGCTGGTAGGCAGTGCCCTGTCCAAATGTCTTCTCCCAAATCCACAAAAGAAGAGACAGGAGAAGAATCACCTGGGCTTCTATTTCACACAACCTCTTCCAGTGCAGACTAATGGGTGCATCAGTCAGATTTTCCTGGCAGATGTTACAGCAGCTGGCCTGTTTGGTATCCTGTCTGTTCCTGACCTATGAGGATGCCAACAAGACAGCTGCTTATCTGTGGTAGTGTCCACCCATAAATAAAAGTGAAGGGAAGCAAAAAAAAGTGGATACTTTCTCGCTCAACTTGGTTGTATGAAGTGTAGTTTGGGAAACAAATTGGTCTTGATAAAGGCTAGCTAAGCTAGCCTCAGTATTTCAGAGTGAGGATTTGTTGATAGCTGTGTGCACAGAGTGCAGAAACAGAAAAAATCTGAGCCAAAAAACAAAAGCATGTTCTCCAATAGGAACACAGAATTAAGGTGCTACTTTAATGCTGCATTTTTATTAGTGGCATCTCAAAAATACCACTTTCACCATGCCTTTTTCACTTCTCCCACAGAAACAAGAAAATTAACATCAGCTAACAAAATTCTTAGTGCTTCAGAGGAAATGTTGTTGAGAGGTATTTATACATTATTTGTCTTGTTTGGTTTGGTTTGGTTTTTTTGTTTGGTTGGTTGCATGGTTGGTTGGTTTTTACTTTATCAGAGTCAATGTGTAATGAATTTCCTGCTTTTGTTTAAGGCACAATGTAATTCTTTTCCCAGTCCTAGAGTTTAAGACACACACATACTTTAACAAGCAAAACACAAGCTTCTTCATGTATGATACACCTGCTCAGATAAAATACAGAAGTGAAAGCCACATACAGCTCCAAGGTGCTGACAGCAAACTTATCCCCTGGTTGACTTGAGAACATCTTCAAAGGTCGAGATTTTCCATGTGCAGGAGATTAGCTGTGCTGCTCATGGAGGTGAGGTGGGGTCACAGTTCATTCCCTACCTGTTCTTAATGCTAAGGGAGAGTTATGTGAGCTCATGTCTTCCTCTGGCTGCTGCTACACCACCTGAGAAGTCAGAAAGCATGTGTCCTCATCATCTCGTGCTCTACCCAGCACTGTTCCTTCCAACACAAGCAGGCCAAGAAGACGTTGTGACTACATACCCAGGTGCACACACCTCTGTAGCTAGCATGGGAAGAGAAGAGACAGTCAAGTCCTACGTTTCTGCAGCCCTACGCTGCTCATCAAAATCCCAGGTCACAATACCTGCCTGTCTTTACCTGCATCATAGCTTCACAGGAACAACAGCTAGTTGCTTTTCTCCAGGATGAAGTCCTACCACTTCAGGTTGCTTATGCAATCCTGTAAGTGAGTTAGCTCTACCCCAAACAGGAATCTAATAACTGCGCAGCTCAATTCCTGTGAAAATATCCTATCCTGCTGCTTAGTCTATCGTTGAAATTACTCAAGGTCTGTTTTTATTTAACCATGCTTGCTTCCACAGTCTTTTTCCCCCTCCAATATTAAAAGACCCCCACAATTAGATAATAAAACATATGTAGCTTGTTTTCTTGGATTGTTTCTGAGCTTTTTCCTAAATTGTCACTATCCCTTTGGACTTCAGCAGTAGAGTGGTTGCCAAGTTTCCACAATGCAAACAAATTCTATGCCATGAAATATCATCGCTACATAATTTAAGCTCCAAATGTACATGGCGACAGTTCTATGTTTGAATAATATGAAAATCTGAGATATTGGATGTGAGTATAGTTTAGGATGGAGAGTTGCAAATATTTCTGTGCCCTGGAATCCAGTTAAAATGCACTGTTGCACATGCTGCGTTTCAGTGGTGAAGAATTGCTTGCTTCTACTGCAGGGTAAGAGCTTTATTTGCCTAACCCTTGATTTAGTGCTTTGCACCCCCTGTAAACTGTAACTAATAATGCTCTCTTTGTGAGCTCTGGTAGCTAAGTGGACAAGGGGGAGATAGCTGCAGCATGGAAAGGGAAAAGAGGAAGAACAGAGGGGAAAATAAAAGGACATCTGCAACAGGTAAGCACATCCACCGCTTGCTTTCTCAGAAGAACTGAAAGCTGGGTATCAGCCCAAAACCTCAATTAGATGGTGGCAGTGGAGCTCCACCGATTTTGAAGGAGTTAAGCCAATATAAACCAGCTGAGAAGGTGACCTACTGTCTTGCATTTGGTGCCCAAAGTGGTTGGAGAAAGGGAAGTTTGAAACTGTACTGCTCACATACTGTGGAGGGGCCTGTGGGAATAGTGTTTGCTTTGGCATGGAACTAGGTTAGTGTAGACCTAGCAGGTCCTGCAATGAAAGACTCCTTTCTGCTCTGAGTGATGGTAACTTCCATAAAGAGAAAAAAATCATCCGGACATATTGTTTAACCCACATCCTTCCATAATTTAGAGGTCCTTTCACAGTGCAGACTTCAAGGTGAATCTGTGTAGATGCTCTTGTCCCTGTTTTCGTCCCTGTTTTCATCGCTCGATGTCCTGTGTTTCCCTACATAGCATGGATCTTATGATGTTTTCCCCAGATACCTATTCAGGACTCCTTCTTTAGGTACTTATCATACAGTTCATGTCAGGAACCAATAAATCCTAAGAGAGAATATGTGCTCAGATTTTCCCATTTCTGGCACGCTTTCTGAAATTTGATCTCTTCTTTCCTCTTGCTATTTTCTCTTTTCCACGATACCTGTTCTGGCTCTGTCTAGTGAGAAAGATTCTCTTCTCTCAGTTTGTGAAATTAAGAAATAGGAGTGAGGAAAAAGTGGATGTAGGTAAGAGGCATCTCTCACCATGGGCAGCTCAGTGCAAAATGTTTCAAGCAGTGCAGGAGGGCCTGAGCAAAGGAGGGGTGCAGCAGATACAACGTCTCAGAATCCACCTCACAGAAGCTTCCTTCTTTCAAAGAGAGATGACCAACAGAAAAAGGGACTGGCAGACAGGGAGTGATGTCTGATTTTATTTTTCATATAAAAGGCAGAAGATATCAAAAAAGAACAGTGGATAACAGGTTTAAAATAGACAGAGATACTACATGATGTAACTCACAATAAGTAGTTCCCCAATTTAATCACAGAACTTCGTGAAGGCCAAGAAATTTTATGGGTTAAAAAAGTGATTGGCAAATACATAAAATAACTGATGTGGGGAATCCTGGAAGCAGAAAATATGGAGAACATGGAACTACTTAAGAAAATATCTGGTGCTATTTTCTCCCAAAATCATCTACATACTGGCCATATTCACACGTAGGAAGAGGGGTGGTGAGCCCTGGTCTGATCCAGTAGCAACACTGCTATGTTCAAAGGCCCAGTCAGTCAGGTCCTGAATGCCACTAGACCTGCAACACTACTCTCTTCAGGAACTCTAACAACAGCAGGCTAGATTAACTTTCTAACAAGATTGAATACTGACATAAAATTGGCAATTCCAGATACTGTATCTAGAAACATTGAAGCATTCTCCTTCCAAGTGGAAGAAAATGAATGCCCATGGTAAATATTGACTGTACTTATCTACAAAAAATGCATCTAGCTGATACATATTTAGTATAAGGAAGTCCTTATATGCATGCAATTAATTGGTAATATGGGTATGTCACCAGTCCTGGAGAGATATATCAATCATTCCTTGTTCGCTTCCTCTGGGCTCGTGGTGTGCTGACTCATCTGACTGCAGCCATGGAAATGTATTACAGGTGAGAAAAAGAAGGCATTTTGAAAAGCAGCACTAAGTGTGTTTTGTGTGGCATAACTCCAAAGACAACCTTTTCCCATTAGCAATTCAGAAGGGTGGTGTTGGTATGGATGAAGGACAAATGCTCACCATGTTCAGGAAGGGATGTTAATCCCTGAATGACCACATTGTTTATTTCTGATGCCGCATGATAATTTCTCTTTCAACATTACTACAGCACATCCCAGAAATCTTAACCCAGAATATATATCTATTATCTCAGGGAGGCATTTCAAGCTGCCGCTGTACCTTGGTTTTGTTGCAGGCTGGTGAACTGTGATCTTGTATCAACTGATATTTAGCAGTATGTAAAATGTGCAAAGCTTGAGCAAGACTCTGGGCTCTGAGTTATCAGCTTGTCATCAAAGGAGTCATTTTGCTCAGGTCAGTTATGTCACAGTACACCGCACTGCAATACTGATGTGGTGACATTCAAGCTTCCCAGGATCTTAGAGATGTGAACAATATTTACCATCTAAAGACCATGCTAGTAGACCATGATAGTTAGCAAGAATTGTGCAGTTCTGCATTACAAGTATCTAGGATTTCTCTTAAAAAATGCAAAGCAGACACCACAGCTACTACTCAAGGTTTCTTCTAAGTTATAGAAATTATGTCATAATGATAAGTCCACTTGTTAGGAATAATTGGAAATATTTTACTGCTATCTGTCTGGAATAAATATCAACAAACTGATTGTGAGCATTTATAGGAAAATAGGACAGCACAAGCAAATTCTAGTTCCTGTCACCCTTACTCACATCAAACTCTCCTTCGGTGAGTGGCCTCCTGCCTTCCAGAGCTACACCAGACACAGGGATTGCTCAGTCAAGCAGTAGTAGTACACTTACATATAGGAGACCCCTGACATGTTTCTTCCACTCCCTAGATTCTCTTGCTTCAGCTTCCGGGTTCTGGTTACATAGCACAAACCAGAAACCATATTAAAGTATGTCTGAATTGGCAAAGATTGTGTGATAGCTCAGATATGAGATGTTGCTTTTGTGGGGACTTCTTTGTGGTTTCTGAAGCTAACAGGGACAAGGAAGGAAAACTATTCTTTTTCAATATATTCTATGTGATCGGTTTCAATGAGATCTTCAGAGATTCAAATCATGCTGTTTGCAAATTCACACTACTGCATGAAGAAACAGACTTATAGGAAAAGTGTATGACTGAATTAAAGCATTTATTCATATTAATGAATTTGTTTATATTCCTATTAACATAAATAAACACTTCTTTACACTGAGGATGATAAAGAACTGGAACAGGCTGACCAGAGAGTTTGTGGAGTCTTCTTTTCTGGAGATACTTGAAACCTACCTGGATACAGTCTTGTGCAATGTGCTTGACATGAACCTGTTTTAGCAGAAGTGTTGGACTAGCTGATCTCCAGGGATCCTTCCAATCCCTACCATACTGTGGTTCTGCAATTCTGTGATTTAGTGGTCTCAGCTCAGTGTTGAGGTCTGTTAAATTTAACTACATGTTTGCTCCATTCATCCTTTATTCTGTTTATTACTGTTTGTCATACATCCCCTTTAAGAAAGTGATGGCAGGTTCTAGGACTTTGTGTACCTTAACACAGACAACTATACAGCTGGCTAATCTTGTAGGGTGACCATTGCTTCATCAGATCTGGCATGAAACCTTCAGAAATCATCTGATCAGACCAGTCTTGCTACACATTTGATTTCCTTATTATAAATTGCATATCTGTCACAGTAATTTCTGGACACTTCATAACTACAGTGTGATAGCTATCTCTGTTAGCTTTGATATTGTATGTAAAAGAGTTGGGGCCTATGTCTCAGAAATGAGTAATTAAGAAGGGAGACGAAGATGTTTTAGGGACAAAGTCTTCAATATTAGGAAGATGTTCTTATACACAGTTTATTATGCAAATTAACCTACCCCATTCTAGGATCTCAGTACTTTGATCTTGCCAAGTCTGATGTGTGAGACTGCCACTTGCTTAAATTATTCTGTAACAGATACAGGATTTGGTTGTTTCTGTTTTCATTCAAGTTCTCATAGTTCTGTAAGTATATTAAAAAAAAAAAAAAGCATGAATGTGGTTTGTGCATAGAGATTTTTAAACTGGATGCATAGATGGATTTAAAGGTGCCAAGATCTTGAATGTTTACCTTTTTTGAGTACAATCCAATTTCTTTTAGTTTGGCCAATTATGGATCTGATCTCATTATTAACAGGAGCATATCTACCATTTTAGTCAGCAGAATTCTACTATGGTGAAGAGTAGAGTAGGACAGTCAACTTTATAACAGTTCGCATTTCAGCTTCATTTTCAAATTTTTTCATTTTTTTAGTGTCTCTAAAATCACAATGAGGTATACCAAGAAGTTGACTTCCTGCAAGTAACAAAATATTTCAATATTTTATTTGGGAGGAGAGGGAGAAAAGATAAGTGACTTGAACATTAACTGCAAAGGAAAAAAGGGGAATTTTTGCAATGGGATGAAGGTAAAGTCAATTTAGAGACATGAGGGCAGATGGAGTAAGAAACAGGAGAGGACATCTATGTGTACTGGGAAATTAAAAAAATGTTATATATGCCAATACTGCTGTGAGAGAGGAAGAACAATAAAGAAGTTAGCATTACCTTAACCATTCTCATCTATTTTAAATGAATCACTGTTTCACATGGTGAGTCTCACTTTCTTCACACCCATTTCCGTCATACAGAACTAACACACTGATTGTCTTCTCAGGAAAAAATTGTGCCAAAACACATACTAAATTCATGAATAAGACTATGAGACACAAATCTTCCACTTACTTCAATCTAGACAGACTTTTTTTTTTTTTTTTTCTGTCATCAGGTCAAGAGAGGTGATTCTCCCCCTCTACACTGCTCCTGAGAGACCCCATCTGGAGTACTGTGTCCAGTTCTGGAACCCCTATTATAGGAAGGATATGGACGTGCTGGTACATGTCTAGAGAAGGGCCATGAGGATGATCAGAGGGCTGGAGTTCCTCTTATATGAGGACAGGCTGAGAGAGTTGGGGTTGTTTAGTTTGGAGAAGAGAAGGCTCCAAGGAGACCTTATTGTGGTCTTCCAGTATCTGAAGGGGGCTCCAAGAAAGCTGGGGAGGGACTTTTTAGGGTGTCAGGTAGTGATAGGACTGGGGGGAATGGATCCAAGCTAGAAGAGGGGAGATTTAGATTAGACAACAAGAAGCAGTTCTTCACCATGAGGGTGGTGAGACACTGGAACAAGTTGCCCAGGGAAGTGGTGGAAACCTCATCCCTGGAGGTTTTTAAGGCCAGGCTGGATGTGGCTCTGGGCAGCCTGATTAAGTGGAGGGTGTCCCTCCCCATGACAGGGGTGTTGGAATTAGATGATCCTTGGGATCCCTTCTGACCCTGCCAATTCTGTGATTTCTGTGAGAGTATGTCAAAAACCAAAAATGGGAAGCAGAAAACTTCTTGTGATAGAAAGGAAAAGAATTAGTTCTGTTGTATGTGTTCTTTTTGATTTCCTGCTGGTTAGTCACTGACCACAATCACTCATACTGCACCACATAGCTGTTCTTCTGCCTCTTTTGTCCTGCTCTACTATCCTTCCCTATGGAAAACTGCCTTTTTCTTCACAGACCATCTATTCAACCTTTTCATATCATTCTTCTTAGGTTCATTTCTTTCTGATCTAACTTTGTGGTTTGACTATGCACATGTTATTTCTTCTAGAAACAGAAATTGATGGGTATGGTCTACCATGTGTTTGCATTGACTTTTGAGATTTTTGGATGTAATCCCCTCCCTGCAAAGTATGGACTGCAAAGCAATATGTTATTTCTTCCTTGTTGGTTCTAGACAGTTCCATGTAATACTGCAAACTCAGTCTTCGTCTTGCACACAGCATTCAGGAAGCTGCTGAATGTCTCTTCTATGCTGTACATTTATTGACTGAAACATTTGAGTTGTTGCTTTTCACACTGGTAATTTTAGAGCACAGATGCCTAGCATGTTTACTCACATACCAGGGCTCACATTTAATGAGCAAAATGTCAAGTATATTGTTATCCACCACAAAAACTGTGAAAAATATCCTTGCCATCTGCAGTGTGCCTTCTGCTTCAGCCTAAAAGACTTTTACAAGCAACTACATGAAATTAACATTGAAGTCAATATTTATAAATGGAACCACCTCTAAAGGACCGGATCTTCTCTCCTCCTACATCTCCTGTTCCTCTGGGAGTTAATGAGCTGGAGAGGAGGATGGATGCAGGAAGGAGAGCCGAGTCACGCTTGGCTCCTGTTTGCAGTCAGACAAAATAATCTCTCCACACTAAGGAAGAAGCAGAAACAGAATAGTGGCACTAAATTGCATTGACAGCATCTGAGGGCCAGATCCCATGCTGATGTCAGTTGGCTTCATTGTCTTCTCTGAAGCGATGCAGCAAGCATAAATCAGCACAGCTCGGCTGACTTACGTAGCATGATGTTTGATTTGTGCCAGCTGAGGAACGAGCCTAAAATAGCATTCATGAAATGTTGGATGTTGGATGTTGGATAGCAAATCTGAAACTGGCATTCAATAGACTGCCACAAAACAAGATAGCATCTTCCAAGAAAATGTTTTCTCTTTCTCCACCAAATGTAGTGTCTCTGGGGCAACAACCAGCCATTTATTCTGACTTTTTATGGTGCTGAGGACAACAGAGATCTCATCTGTTGCTAAAGCCTCTAGCTTGTCCTGCAAGAATAATAAAATGAATAATTACTACTAAAATTTCCTCTGGACAGGCTATGCTCCTTTAATTTTCCTCTTGCAAAGCCTTCACTCCCAGCATGATTACTGTGTTGCAAGACTGAGATCTAAGCACATTTTTAAAAAATGCTGTGTCTACTGCTGTGATCCCAACATCCAGAAGCAGATGAAATTCCATCCAGACCTTAATGGAGCAGAGATGATGAACCAGAGCCAGAACATCCTCCCTTGGAGAAGTGAGTAAAGATAATTTTTGCCACTTCTTCCTGCTGTTCTGCCAAGTCACTGACATACCCTTGGCCTGACCAAGCTCATCTGAACTGCAGTCTATCATGGCCATCATGAAAGCTGGTCATTCCTACAACTAAAGGCTAATGAAGCAGGGAAAGGTAGTCTAATTGTATAATCAACACTGCCTTGCTTCTTCTTCATTCACGTGTTGAATAAGAGGATAAGGAAGAAAAGTGCTGCTGTAATTAGCAAATATAGCATAAATATTTTTCAAGGAAATTCTGGGTCAAATGGATTTAAAAATTTGTATTTAGAGTTGTTTAGATGTAAATATATTTCCTTAATTGGACTTTAAGAAGGGCACTCACATGTTTCCCTTTGAGCATTTCTAATATAATCATCGTTCAGGCAATTAGGCCACATGCTAAGCCACAAATCTTATCTTCCACTCTGGTGAGTCATAAATAAGGACTGAGTCGCAAATAGAGCAGACAGACAAATGGTGGCAGGAAGGAAATTAGATTGACTGTGAATATATATAGGCTAGAAATTAGAAGATGGCTGAAGACTACCTGAGGAGTGTAATTACGATACAGTTTTCTAATTGGGAGGAATTGAGAGAAGTAACAAAAGTTGTTTTATCATTTAGCTTGATAAGCTCATGAAATCGACTGTACACTAAGTAGGAGAATTTCTTAAGGCTGATTTAGATGTTAGGAGTTCTCAAGTATTGTGAGTTGCTGCCTGTCGTGACTACCTGTAATTAGAGTGGCCTTATTACCCAAGTTGTCAGAGGCAGTTCTGTTGTTATCAGTGGTCCTTAGGACTCATACATAGCAGGAGCAGATTGCACAGCTACAACTACGTAACGCTGTCACACATTCAAAGCTCTATTTAATGCAGAATCTAGTCTTTGCATGGGGAGTTTGCAGTAGAGTGTCTGTCTTGCAAAAACCTCCTGTTAACAAAAGTGAGAACAGCTTGACTTCTAATTCAGTGATGGGGTGGGTGCACCTAATAACATGGAGATTGGCTAGTAGTTCTATCAGCTAATGAAATATTTTCCACTGTTTGATCAGCATGATGACTTTCTGTCATGCAATCAGAGTTCCTGGGAACTCTTGTAATACATATAACTGGCACTTAGGATGCAGGGTTGCTCTTTCCACACTTTGGTATTTTTCAAGAAGAAAGGGAGACAGGGATTTGTGCTGTTTATTGGGTAAAATTTACTTACTTCCACTGAGTAAGTAACACTGAATATGATGATGTAGCAAATAATACAGGCCAGAAGGATATCCAAGCATGTGAATGCTATCTCTTAAACAAACAAAGTCCCATGTCTGACAAAAACATGGGTTTCACTGCATCTTCCAATTCCACAGCAGCTCTGGTCTGGAACAGCAGTCTTGTCTTTAAATGTGATCCTTGCTTTGCTGTGGCACGATGTGACTCAAAAATGCTGTGCTTTTAATCATTTCCTAGAGCATGGATGAACATCCTGTACTGTATTTGCCCCATCAGCTGTTTTAACCAGTATGTCCAGGGCACTCTTGTTCCCTTTCCTGCATGACCCTGTGTCTTTTATCAAATGATACAGGTACTGGTGTTTCCCAGAGATATTCATGCTTGGTTATACAGCAGGAATGCATATGACATGATGCATAAATAATATAACCATGTATAGTTATCATGTGATACCAGATGCCTGCATTTTCTTCTGTTGGGAGCTGTGTTCTCCTGCCAGTGCTCTATGCATCTGAATGAAAGAACCTTTCAGCTGTAAATATCAGGGCTATCTCACCCTAAAGGCTCAGCACTAGTAATCTTGGGTGAGTTACTGCTTGTTTTCTGCAAACTTAGAATTAGGTAGTCCTGGAGAAAGACTTCTGTTTCTTTCAATTTCTTAACATTTCATCAGTTCACATAGGGCAATAGAAAGGTGCCCTACCTCACTGCCTCAATGCATGAGAAGGTTTTAAGTAGACAAAAAATATAAAGATATCATCATATCTCACTTAAGTTTCCCAGAAATAAAGAACAATTAAAATAATAGTATGTCATAAATTAAAAGTGTCTCTTAACTGTACAATATCTGTTGCAGAGTTTAGAGATGAAGAAATCAAATCTGACTTGAACTTGCACTCTAATCTCACTGGGATCAGAGTTGCATCCCAGTATCTTTCTGAACTTATTTGAAAAAAGAAATTTGCCCCTTCAGAAACGTGAAATTTTTTTCATCCTATGTGTGTTGTTAATATATATGTTAAAGATAATTCTAAAAGGATTTCCATTTTGACAGTCAGCTTGCAAAAATCTCTGAGAAATCACCCTTCTATAAGTACAAAATAAAACCTTGTTGAGCTGAATCTCCACGTTAAGTTATGCCAAAGTTCCCAAATTTAGGTAAGTGTTATTGTAATTTTTGAAATCATGCCATGTATTTCACACAACATACACAGAATCATAGAATCGTGACTCACTAAGGATAGAAAAGACCTTTAAGATCATCGAGTCCCACTATAACCCAACTACCATGACCACTAAACCACATCCTGAAGCACCACATTTACACACTTCTTGAACACCTCCAGGGATGGCAACTCCACTACCTCCCTGGGCAGCCTGTTCTTACTCTTTCAGTAAATAACTTTTTCCTAACGTCCAATCTAAACCCTCCCAGCACAACTTAAATCCATTTCCTCTAGTCTTATTACTATTTACTTGGGAGAAAAGACCAACACTAGCCTCACTACAACCTCTTTTCAGGTAGTTATAGAGAGCAATAAGATCTCTCCTTAACCTTCTCTTCTCCAGACTAAACAATCCCAGCTCCCTCAGCTGCTCCTTGTATGACATGCCCTCCAAACCCCTCACCAGCCTTGTTACTCTTCTCTGGACACTCTCCAGGACCAAAATGTCTTTCCTATACTGTGGTACTCAGAACTGAACACAGTACTCAAGCTGTGGCCTCATTCAGGGCTCAGTACCAGGGTACAATCACTTCCCTTCTCCTGTTGGACACACTGTTTTTGATACACAAGTTCAGCCATCCATCCACCAGCACCCCCAAAGCCTTTTCCACCAAGCTGCTTTCCCAAACCTGTAGCGTTGTTTGGGGTTGTTGTGATCAAAGTGCAGGACCCGGGGCTTGGTCTTGTTAAACTTCACCCCATTGACCTCAGTCCATCAATTTAACCTGTCCAGGTCTCTGCAGTGCATTCCAACCCTCAAGTGGATCAACACACCTGCTCAGTTTAGTGCAGTATGCCATCCTGCTGATGGTGCCCTCAATCCCCTCATCCAAATCATTAATAAAGATACTAAACAGAACTGGCCCAAATCCCAAGCCCTGAGGGACACTACTCATGACTGGACACTAGCTGGAATTAACTCCATTTATCACAATCCCTTGGGCCTAGCCATCCAGCCAGTTTTTAGTCCAGGGAAGAGTCCACCTGTCTATGCCACGGGCAACAAGTTTCTTGAGGAGAATGCTATGGAAGACAGTGTCAAAGGCTTTACTAATGTCCAGGTAGACAATGTCCACAGCCTTTTCCTCATCCACTAGGCACCTGCCTGGTCATAGAAGGAGATGAAGTTGGTCAAGCAGGACCTGCCTTTCATGAACCCATGCTGGCTGGGCCTGATCCTACTGTTATCCTGCACTTGCCCTGTGAGCACACTCAAGATGAACCAATCCATAATCTTCTCCAGTACTGAAGTCAAGCTGGCAGGCCTGTACTTCTCAGGATCCTCCTTTCAGTCCTTTTTGTAGATGGGTGTCTACAAAACACCTGGATAATGGGGAGTTGATGCTGCTCTCCATCCCTATCAAGAGGCTGAATACTCTTAGGATAATGGGTCTTACTGTTAAAGACTGAGACAAAGGTGGCATGAATTATCTCAGCCTTTTCCTTATCCTTGATAGCAATGTTCCCCACTCTGAATCCAATGAAGTGTGGACATTTTCCTTGCCTTTCTTTCTGTTGTTAATGTATTTGTAAAAACCATTTTTGTTATTCCTCACAGAAGCAGCCAGGATGAGTTCCAGATGGGTTTTTGCCTTTCTGATGTTCTCTTTCCATGACTTAACTAGATCTCTGTACTCTTCTTGAGTTGCCTGCCTCTCTTTCCGAAGGTGGTAAACTCTCCTTTTTTTCCTGAGCCTCTGCAAGACCTTCCTGTTAAACCAGGCTGGTCATCTTCCCCAACAGTTAGTTTTTTGGCATCTGAAAATAATGTTTGACTGATACATGTGTTTCTAGCTCCACTACAAAATGAGTTTATATCTACTTAAGATCTGCTATAGTGGATAGGTACTGTAATTTATAGCAGAGCTGTTTGCTCTGTGCTCAATGTTGTTCATGCTTGAGGGGTTTGCTTTTGACATCACTGCATACAGAATGAGGTCTCAGAAGTATGTAAGCTTTCTCCCACTCTCAAATTGACTTATTTATACCAACAGTAGGCTGAAATTCTTCAAATTTCAATATCACGACTACATCATGATGCTTCCTGTAAGAAGTAGGAAAATATTCCTGCTTATTCCATTGTAAAAACATCTCTTTCATTACTGAAGAGTTTGCTTGGCCCTGCTTAGGGAAGCATACTGACTACCCATTTGTGGGGAGCTTCACCATATCAACGGTTTCCTCACATCCAGCTGTGCTGCAGGATTAAGTGACTAGCTGGTATTTACTTTCAGAATCTAAGTTCCACTTTAAACAAGTGCTTAACTTGTCCAAGAGGTGCTTTGTATTGGGAAGTAGTTTCAGGAGTAGATGGGTACTCCCTGTGGGCTCATGGGGTGAGACTACACAGCACAACCCAGGACTGAGCCACTCTGGGTCCTAGCTCTGCTACATTCTTTTGTGACTTGGGAAAGTCTTTTTTTTTTTTGCCAATGGCTTTGCCTCTGCCTCTGAATAGCATCCCTTAATTTCACAAGCTTGATGTTTGGGTGCCAAGCTTGTGGCATAATGCTGAAGTTTTAGAGATGCTTATTTTTCTTCAGACAGCAAATAGGATCACTTGGAAGCTGCAGGCATGGGAACAGTGTAAACCTAACTTCCGCATGCATCAGTTCCCCCACATGCTAAAGCAGAGAAATCCTACTCATCGTGCTACCACAGCACTATAAAATGACATTTGTTACTGTTTGTAAAAGCCAGCAGGTTTCTTAGATCAATACTGCAACCAAAGTACAAAGTAATAGTACTTCTTGAGGAGGAAGAGGATTGCCTTTTAAGTTGCCATCTGCTCCTGGTCCGACTCCAATTGCTTTCTGGTGAGTAATCTGAAGGCAGTTTTTTAGAATCAATTTTGTATCACATTTTCACAACATGACATATGTAGCTCTAGGTCTTAAAGAGGAAAGAACAATCCATCAGTTGTCTGCCTCCCACTGCAGAAGAAATTCCTCTAAATTAGGGGAGAGTAATTAGACAGATTCATTGATCTGATGTAAATATCCTTTCTGTATTGTCACCCCATTGTGGTTCACAGAATGAATTTTTTTTTTTAATGGCATTTTCTAAATTATCTAATCCCTGAGGCATGGGTGAAATAAAGCTTTGCTTTCCAAACAATAATCAGTGTAAGAGGATCACCAAATCTTTGGTTGGAGGAGGGAGAATATACAAAGTGATCAATGTAAGACCAGAAATGTCATCTGTCATCTTAGAACAAGGGCTGTGTGGAACAGAATCCCTTGAAGTGGGCTCGTGCTGGTAGAAGAGCCATGTTCCTCCTTCAAGGCAGCCTCCTTGCTTGAGCTCCAGTCCTGCTGATGCCTTTTAGCCATCCAGCACCAAATCTGTATCATCATGGGATAGTGTATGTTAGAGAGGTGCTTGGTCAAGGAGAAAAAACTGACGTTCCTGGTAGGTGCAACTGTCCTGCAAGTCATTGCAGGAAAGATATTTTCTTTTTGTTCCCATTAACCTTTTTTTAGGTCCAAATGGCTTTTGGTATTAGGCAGAAGTGCACATTTAATCTACTTTTAGAAAAACAGAATAACTCATGGCTAAAACTTGGGCTAACAGTGACATTTGCCTGCTCAAAGCTTCCAGCTATAGATGGTAAGAATTTCCTAAGGGGGGTCAGTGGATCTCCTCTCAGCTGCTGTAGTAGGTCCTGTGAGGTTCCCTTAGACTTCTCGTTGTCTATGGACCTATACTGCTGCTGAAGATGAACGTCTGGGCTACAATATTGTACCACGTTCTTGTTTTTCTACTTCATATCTGATGGATCCTCCACTTTATATCTGAAGCATCAGAAGAAAACAATTAGGGACAACTTGACCTTAGCAGCTTTAATTACATTCTTTGATAGCCAAATGAACAATCCCCCCAAATTTTCTTCTCAAGAATGTTACAAATCTCACTAAGAATAAATGCAGATTATTTGCATGCATCTGACAATCACAGAAAGGATGTCCTTTGACAGATAACAGCCTTGATAGTTTTGAAGGGAGATCTGTATTTTGTCAGGATAGTAACTGTTTTGAAACGTCGCTCTCTTAACAAAGGAACAATGTTGTTATGTGGAACAATTTGTCCTCAAAGTTTTTTTCTATAATAAAGATTCAGTAAATGCCTACTTCTGGCCAGAAAATCTGAAGTGGAAGTCCCCTCAGGATCTGCAAATGAGGAATGTGGCCTCTACTGACAACGGCATTCTTTGAGCACACCTTCCAGGTTCAGCCTAGTACAAATAATCGGTAGAAGATGAGAGGTCTGGCCATTTTCCTTTCACAGTTTGATTAGATGACCCACCTAGCTGCAAATCATGTCCCTATGTGCCATATCTACATATATTTTAAACACTTACAGGGATAATGATTTCACCATTTCCTTAGGTAGCCTGTCCCAATGCATAATTACAGTTTCAGTGAAGAAATTTTTCATATCCAGTCTAATCCCCAGAGCAATTTGAGGCCATTTCCTCTCATCCAATCTCTTGTTACCAGGGAGACGAGACCAACCGTCACCTCACTACAGCCTCCTTTCAGGTAGTTGTAGAGACAGATAAGGTCTCCTTCCATGTTTCCTCTTCTCCAGACTAAACAGCCTTAGTTTCCTCAGCTGTTCCTCATGAGACTTTTGCTCTAGACTCTTCATCAGCTTCATTGTCGTTCTCTGGACACACTCCAGCAACTCAATGTCTCTCTTGTAGCCCAGGACCCAAAACTGAACATAGTACTCAAGGTGTGGCCTCCCCAATGCAGAGTACAGGGACATGATCATTTTCCTACTCCTGCTGGCCACACTATTCATGATAAAGGCCAGGATGCTCTTGTCCTTCTTGACCACCTGGGCACACTGCTGGCTCATGGTTAGCCAGCTGATGACAAACACCCCCAGGTCCTTTTCTGCTGGACAGCTTTTCAGCCACTCTGTTCTAAACCTGTAGTGTTGCATTAGATTGTTGTGGCCCAAATGAAAGGCCCAGCACTTGGCCTTGTTGAATCTTACACAACTAGATCCCTGTGTAGAGCCTTTACACCATTAAGCAGATCAACACTTCCACATAACTTGGCCTTGTTTACAAACTGACTGAGGATTTTCTCAATCCTCGCATCCAGATCATTGATAAAGGTATTCAAGAGAACTGGACTCAGTACTGAGCCTTGGGGAATGCCACTCATGACAAGTCACCAATTGGATTTAACTCCATTCACTATCACTCTCTGGGTTTGGCCATCCAAACAGTTTTTTACCCAGCAAAGAGTACACCAGTCCAAGCTGTAAGTAGCTAGTTTCTTCAAGAGAATTCTATGGAAGACCGTGTCAAAGGCTTTACTAAAGTACATGTAGACAGTACAGCCTTTCCCTGATCCACTAGAGAGGTCACCTTGTCACAGGAGATTAGATTAGTCAAGCAAGACCTGTCTTTCATGAACCCATGCCGTCTGGGCTTGATTCCCTGGTTGTCCTGCACGTATCATGTGGTTGCACTCTGCTCCATAACCTTCCCTGGAACCAAGGTCAGGCTGACAGGCCTATACTTCCCTAGATTCTTCTTCCAACCCTTCTTGTAGACTTGCATCACATCTGCTAGCTTCCAGTCAACTGGGACCTCCTCAGTTACCCAGGACTGCTAACAAATGATGTGAAGTGACTTGGCAAGCTCTTCTGCCAGCTCCCTCAGTATCTTTGGGTGGATCCCCTCTAACCCCATAGACTTGTAAATATTTAGGTGGAGTAGCAGGTCACTAACTGTTTCTTTTTTGATTATTTGGGCTTTATTCTGATCCTCATTTCTGTCTTCTATCTCATGGGGCTAAACACTTTAAGGATAAATGGTTTGACTTTAAAGACTGAGGCAAAAAAGTAATTAAGTACTTCAGCTTTTTCCTTATCCTTTGGGCCAATGTTTCCCCTCACATCAAGTAAAGGATGGAGATTCTTATTGGGTTTCCTTGTGTTGCTAATGCCTTTGTACAACTAATTTTTATTATCTTTTATGGTGGTGACCAGACAAAGTTCTAGATGGGCTTTCATCTTTCTAATTTTCTCCCTGAATAACATAACAATAACCTTATAGTCTTCTTTTTTTATCCTGAGTGCCAGCAAAGGCCCCTGTTCAGACAGGCCAGTATTCTTGCCGACTTTCTCACCTTTTGGCACATAGGGACAGCCTGCCACTGTGCCTTTAAGATTTCCTTCTCAAAGAATGTCCAGATTATTTCAGTGTGTCTTTTTTAAATAGCTTTGCATTAAATCATTAACTGGGAAGAGCAGAAAAATTTAGAACAGTACATAATAATTAAAAAAGCACATAGTAAATCCTTTGTGCACTGAAGAGTGAAAGTCAGGTCTCTCCCGTTCTCCAAGGGTGTGCTAACTGCTAAGCTCCATGGTTGTTCTCATGTTCTCTCCTTAGCTGATTAAATATTTTTCAAAAAAAAAAAGAGAAATAATTTAGACTGGACAATGACTTCTTACTCTTTTCACATGGTCAAATACATAGACAAGACTTGTAGAAAATATAATTTTAAATCATTGCAGAAAAAAACTTGTATTTTCATGCAGGTTCTCAATAGTCTGCATAAGCAGCCTACCCATGGTTTTCTGTGGATGGAGAAGGGGAATCTCCTCCTGTCACCTGATTTCTGGGAAAGGTTTGCCTTAATTGGCTAAGGAGAGTTTGCATCCTTTGCAAATGGCAGACTAAATACAGGAAGTCTGGTCCAGACTTGAATGGACTATTAGATGTCTGTGTTTTGCTCATTTAAAACCACACAAGGGTGGCCTGCACTGGACAGTGGCAGGAAACGTGAACTGGCTGTTGTAAAGTGGTAGTGCCCACAGGAAACAAGAAGAATCTGCCTTATGTATGCCTCAGCTCTGCATTCCTACCCTACAAACCACAAAAGGCATGTTGACACCTTGCAAGGCTGTGTTATTCCGAGGTGCATTTTAATTCAGAGGATGCTGAGATTTGCGCACAGCTTAGCACACAAACCAAGATAATATCTAGTTTGTATCCAGTACAACTAGATTGCTGTGTCTCTCCTCTCAGCTTCGTGAAATCTCTCTCTATGTAATCCCTTCTGTTTTATGGATGGCACTAGCTTGATGATCCGTCTATAGGTGAGAAGATGCTCCTGTAAGCTCCAGTATGCAGGGCAAGTTATGGCACTGAAGATTTTCTTTTGGCTTTATTCTTATTATAATTCCCCACCCCAGGAACCAAGAAAAGATTCAAGATGAAATCATAGTCATGCTAAGGTCCCTAAGAATTTTGCCACTGACTGCAGTGTCAGTGACTGGATTTCATTCTGAGTCACAGTTCCTGTGTTCTCTCCTCCTCTGTGGCAAATCTATGAATGAACATTATATGTTTTGAATAAATCCTGATTTCTCATGTCAAAAATGAGAATATATGGTATAGCTTGAACTGAATCTTCTCCTATTGCAGTATAATTTTGAATTTGTCTTCCCATCTAGTATTATCTGGCATCCTAGTTGAAAATATATTATGCATCTGGAAAGCAGCTGACTTTGATTTGGAAAAAATGAAACACTTTCAACATGTCATTTCACTTAACATCTTTGATGTCCAAAAGTACTAATTTTCTTTATCACTTTAATGGAACTTAGAGAATACAGCAATTTACAGTTATTAATGTTGAATTAGTCAATGTGTTAATTGTGGGTCTAGCACTGAGAACAAATGTGTTTTTGTAGAAGGGTGGGCTGAATGTATTAGTCTCTTTAATGCCGTTTCTGTTTGGATGATCAGCATCTCTTAAAACTCCCCTCTCTTCTCTACCACCTTGTGTAACTGCTTTATTTTGCACAGAGCAGAAAGAGCACATCTCTCTCATTGGAGCTTAGAACTCCATCTCAAATTACAAAATGCCCCTGACTATTCAGCCTTTTGAAAAAGTTGTAAATAGAGATATAACTTACCTAGCAACAAACACCATGCAGTCTGTGAAGACAGTGAGTTTATTCAGTTATGGTAATGTCATAGCTCTTGTTTTTCTATCACTAGTCTTTCAGAGACCAACCACAGAAGAAGTCTTTTCTATACTCAGCTAATGTTAACAAATCCTCTTGATAACAAATGGGCAGAATATGAACAATCTAAACTTCTGAAATAAATGTATTTGATTATGTTTCTGCTGAGTCAGGTAAAAAACAGAATTGAGTGAATATTGGAAGAAAGCACATAAAGTTTTGAAAATGACAGCCATTTGGCTAAATACAATCTGTATCCTTTAGCTCATACAGCTATATTTAGTCAATGTTTTTACAAACATGCTTAGTTTCTTTCTTAGCACTTTCCTTTCCCCTCTCAGCTTTCAATCTCCACCATACAGTGACAAAGTAAGTATAAGGGAAAAGAAAGATGTAGACTTTATTAAGGACTTTATTATTAAAAAGACTTATTTTCTTCTGGATAGCTTTTAAAAATATTTGAAACATTTCCTTCAAGTTTAGTAAAAGCAATAAAGTATAGACAAAATAAACTTATTAACATTTCAAAGGTTGGTCAGCATTTTTGCCTGTATACCTACTAGGTAATAATGACCATGGTGAGCCTTTTTTGATCACTGAAGTATTTTATCAGTGCATTCTATCATTCTACATTTAACTGTTTTAGTGGTGCTCTTTTGAATAAAAAACTTTATGACAGCTCAGTTTTGTCTTGAAGGACACAGCTGTAGTCTAGGAAATTAAACATATCTTTCTTAGTGTTTTTATTTGTCAGAGGTGTATTTTCAACATTTTTTTAAACTCACCACAAAATGAAAAATATTATATCACCAAGACTTGAACAGTCTCTTATTTTTGTAGGTATTAGAAAGAAATTTAAGTACAGACACATGCATAATAATAATCCAATTGAACATTTTATCATTGTCAAAGGCATTTGTAGAGGAATCCATCAACCCTTCTGATTACCATACAAGTCAATTTACTGTCTTCAAAATGTCTTTAAAATTAATGGCACTCAGTGTACACACTGTAATCCTTTAAAATAATGTACATGGCAAACGGATATGTTCTCATGCATTAATAATTTAAAAGTTAATTTTAGATACTTACTCAATATGATTAACTGATGGATCAGCAGTCTTATACAGAGAAAGTGAGCACACTTAAAGGAAAAGCATGTTGGAAGATCGCCAGGTTGCTGCCTGCCTGTGTGATGGTTCAAAGATACCTGGCCTTTATCCCTCCAGTTTCCCTTCGGCACTGAATGCAGCACATCATGGTTAGGGACGTCCCTGTTTTTAAGATTAAACGTGTGAAGTGCCTTTGAGGTTGAGGTAGTAGGACTTCTGGGTGAAGAAGGTGGATGTTTTGGAAAGCAGGAATCCTTGTGACGCAATCCTGCCAGTGGCTTGCTGGGTCTTCAGAGCTCTCCCAGTTATATAACTTCTCTCCTTTCACTTCTCACTTTTTGAGGACACGCTGTAACACTGAGCTGTAATTTGATATTCTTGGGTGGAAATACTACAGATGACAAAGTATAACCATTTCATTGCACAGCTAAAGAATGTGCTGGGGCAAATGGCAATTAACAGTGGCTAGAAAAGAAGCCCTTAGTTGTACCCATAGCACTGGTCTCTGCAAAAGCTTCATGAGCCTTTTATCTATTGTGCAAACCTTGGGCAAATACTACAAGCACATGTATGGCTACAAAGAGGATGAAGGCTCTCTCTTCACAAGGAGCCACAGTGAGCAGACAAGGGGTAATCCATACAAGTTACACTGGGACAAGTTTCATTGTGATACAAAAAAAGAAAATTTTTACAGGGAGAAGAATCAGCTATTGGAACAACATCCCCAGGGATACGGTGGAGACTTCATCACTGAAGACTTTAAAGCTGTGATTGCAGAAGCTGCCAGATAACCTCATCTAGACTCTCTTTCCCACAAAAGATTGGCCTAGATGATCTTTGGGAGTCCCTCCCAACCTCAGCTACTCTTATCATTCTTATGTAAGCATGTGGGCTGTGATGTCAGCCATGGTGGTCTGTATTTGGCAGGTGGTAGGTGCTTCCTTACCTCTGGAGTAATCTCAGGCAGATATCTGATACCACTTGCCTTTCACCTTTTCACTTGATAGTAACCTGGACAGAAGCCTTCTGCTAGTAGCAGAGAGGAGGCAGTTTTTCCTTTGGTGAGGTACTAGCACTCTGAGGCTGGACCCACAAAATACACAATCAGGATCACAGAAAATCAGAGCAGACCAGCCCAGCAGTGGAAAGAGATGGGTGGACTGGGGACTGAGAAGTGATGGCACATGGAGCACATGGAGCAAGTCTCCAAAGGACCAGGCTAGGCTGGGATAGGATGGGTGCTGACGGTGCTGACAGGCTGAAGAGCAACGTGCAGCACAGCGTCAAGTGGAGACAGCCGATGGAAGTACAGTCTCAGAGAGGTCGTGGGGATGGTAGCCCGAAGGGGGCAAGCAGCAAGCGGCCGTGCATCTGAGAGGCTGAGGTGTTGCAGAGGAGGAAATTGGAGAGATTATTTGAGGAGCAGAATAAGGAGAGCAAGTGGTGAAAACTGAGTGAGATCAGAGAAGGGCTGGATCTGCTTTGGGGATTGGGAGGGCGGACTGATAACAAAAGCATTCCTTTAAATACGGTAAAGAAGTGCCAGGGAGGAAGAAAGAGGAAGAGCAACGAAGGCATCAAGTTACATTTCAAACTATATTCAGTGGAGGTGCTCAGCCTCAACGCTTCCACTAGCGTGCAATGCATTTGTCTTAGGAGGAAAAGCCCAGAGATTTCTCCAGCTTCTCCCTGATTTCCTTTTATAGTCCTGACCACTTCTTATGAGAGGTGTTTTTATGTCTGGCAAACTCCTCCCAGATGTCTCGGAGGTATGCGCTGAAGCCCGTACGCTTTAAGTAAGTCACTCTTACAGAAGTGTGCCACTTTCAGTGCTTCTCGAAGAGGTTTTCTGCAGACCAGGTTATTAAAGCTACTTGCAAATACAATTGCCTGGAGCTACAGTAAAGCTCTGGTGATCCACGGAATGAAATACCAAAGGTCCCAGTACACAGAAGTTGTCAGCAGCAGTCTGTAGGAGTGCTGGTGGCAGCCTGAGGATTCAGGGAGCTCAGGGTGTTTGGCAGTATAGAAGAGTATCCTGAACACTCCGCTTTACAGCTGGCACTCACTGAGCGTCTGCTCGGTGCTACCTGGAAGGCAGTGTCCCAGCTCTCGGGCCACCTATCCCTGGGCAGTGTGTATGGAAGAATGTGAGAACACGGTGGGCGGATGAAGCTAATGAAAAAGTCCACGCACAAGCGTCTCGCGTTTGTTGCTGGGGCTCTGCTGGCTTTACTGTAAAGGAGAAAACAGCCTCCCTGTCCTTTCCCATCCACCCCAAAGCATGCGCTGGTGCTACCTGTGGGCGAGCTCTTGTTAGAGGGTAGCGACACTCAGTAATAGCCTCCTAACTTGCTAACCCCAGCGCTTCCCCTCACGGGAAGGGGCGCTGCCGCTGTGCCGCCCGTCACCACCGGAGATCCCAGTCGCCCCCTGCCCTCGGCGGGGCGGTGGCGGCGGCAACAGCGACTAGGCGCGGGACGGGGCTGCGGCTGCGTGCGACGGGGGCGGGAGCGGGGCGGGGCCCCGCCGGGAGTCAGCTGGGCGCGAGGGGAGAGCGCGGTGGCGGTGGGTGCCGCTAGCAGCGGAGCCGGCGGCGGCAGAGGCGCGGGCAGAAGTTTTTTTCCGCAGACCCCTGCTATAGCCCGGGGTCGCTTTGCAGAGGCGCGAACGGCCCCTTCCGCACTGGGTGTGTTTTGCCTTTTTTTGTTTGTTTGTTCAATTGCATTTTATTTTTTCTTTTAATTTACACATTTTTTGTTGTTTTTGAGGCGCGTGGCTACTAGAGCCTCCCCCGCCCGTGCCTTCTGCTTCTCACCGCCTAGAAGACCCCGCTCTCCGTCCGCGCTCCTGTCGCCGCTCACGACCCTGCCCCCGACCCCCTGCGCCTGCCCGAAACTTGGCGGGTGTGGGGTGCTCGGCGAGGAACCGTGCCGGCCTGCCGCCTGCCCAGCAGGTAAGGGGTCGGGGTTGGTGTGACTGCCCCGGGAAGCCGCAGCAGGGGAGGCCGGGCCGGGGGAGGGTGGGGGCTTGCCGGCTCCTTGGTGGCAGAGGCTGGTGGGAGGAGGAGAGCAAACTTCCTTTTCCTGGGGCCGACGGTGAGACCCCCATGCCCGCGGGGAGCGACGTTTGCGCACCTCCCGCCGCCCGGCGGGGGAGTCCCCGGGGTCGGACGCGGGGCGGCCGGCGGCTATTCGCCGTGGAGCTTTGGGGGAGCGGCCTTTCTCCCAGCTCGGGGCTTCCTTGACGCGTTTTGTTTGCTTGCCTTTCTTCGCTTCTCCCCGGTGGTGCCGGGAGCCGGGCTTTCCTGTAGCCCCGTGCTGGAAAGGGCTGAAGACCTGCCTCACCAGCTGCTGGCGGTACTGCCGAAACTCCCCCGTTTGACCCCACCATGCTCCTTCTTCCTTCTCCCGCCGTTTGGTGCTTGCGGGAGGGCTGGCGGATGGGCAGTTCGCAGAAACGCCACCCCGGAGTGCTGCCACCTTCCTGCCTATCCGCTGCGCGGGTCTGCGGCGGCGGCCGCACCGCGGGAAGCTGTATGCGTGGCGTGCGGGAGAGAGGCGGCCCTGCGCGCCGCCGCCTCCCCCGGCCGTTCCGGAAAGCCCCTCTCCAGCCCGGGAGACCCGGAATCGGGGGAGAATGCAGGATTTCTTCTTCCCCCGCTTCTCGCCGGGGAGAGCCGCGCACGCATGGATCTCTCATTGTATAACTGTGGTACTGCAAGCTGGATCTGAAACTGTGGCATCTCTGTAAGAACAGTTTGCAGTTAATTGGTTTGGCAGATGAACCCTGCAAAATCCTCTTGCCCGCTTCTGTTGCTTAAGTGCCAGCGCCGCCTCCCCCCGCCTCTCCCCCCCTTCTCCCTTTTCTCCTGCTTTCCTTTGAAGCGTAGCATAACTCTATTGCCAGCAGGATGGAAAGTGCTGATTCAGCAGCCTGGAACCCCACTCCGTCTGAAGTGGTGGTCTGCCTGAAGTGTTCCCATTTGTTGAAATGAGAACATGTGTTGCTGGTACGTCAAAGCAGCATTGATCGGGTTTTCTAAAACAGCCCCAAAGGCATTGGTTTGCTTTTCCCTTCTACTAAAGAAGAGTGAGTTTAGGACTGGGGGAGGAAGTGACAGGGTGATAGAAGGCATGTGAGTGGCAACCATATTAAGTTATGCTTCAAAGAGATGGTTGGAGTTGTGTTGCCACATAAAAGTACTGAGCAATTTCTCTTTTTAACAAAGATTTTGTGGAACCCGTAGCAATGATACTCTCTATGCCTGCTTCTAGATACTAGTTGTGCTTAAAGTTCTAGAAAAGGTACAGAGAAGGGCAACAAGGCTAATCCTAGGATTAAAAGGAGTGAGTTTTGAGGATGGGTTAAAAGAAACCTACCACAAGCACATGGAGATTAGAAAACCTTTGTGAAAGAAGGAAATATGCTTTAAACTTTAAACCGCAGCTCTAGATGTGCTTCATGGTCATTTTGGGGCTGGGGAAGGGTGCAGGAGGTCAGCAGGATGTACTTTCCATGCAATGTTAGTCTTCTGAAGGTCTTACCTTGCACCGCAGTGGAAGAGGGAGAACTGCTCCACAGCTATATTCCTCTGGATACCTTTGTACAGTTATGCCAATATCAGGGCTGTTCAGGTTTTCTTTCTTTCTCTTTAAAACTACATAGCAAACAGCAAAGCCTGCAGAGCAATGTTTGGTAGCCTTGTTGCAAATTATAAACTGATGGACCTTGATGCTTGCTTCCTGTGATCATTTTACTATGTTATACTGTGAGTGCTTTTCTTCACTTGGACTTTGTTTTTAAAATAAGTCTTGTCTACTCTGACTATGTATTAAAGATCTTGTGGTACTTCCATGGTTTTCCTTGGTTTTGTTGATCAAAATATGCCCTCCCTTATTGCTGTGTGAGTTGGCTTTTGTTCTCAGATACAGCCACACCTGTATTTTAGTAGCATATTTCTGTGTTTTTTGTAAGGTAGTCCAAAAGCGCTGCTTAAATGCAGAAGTGGTCTCTGTATTTTGGTTCTGTTTAAGCATACACTATGTGCTCTGTAATAAAAAAAAAAAAAAAAGTATTTGCAGTCCTTTTCTTGCAAACACTTAAATTACTCCAGCAAGAGTTGTCACAAAGATTTTTATTATTTTTTTTTAAGAAATCTTTGATTGTGTTCTCTGCTGCACTAAGGATGTAAATGGACGAAAACTATCTGAATATCTCTGGCATAGGGATCCTCCCAAGGTGGGAAGTTCCCAGCTGGCAGAGGAGAGACATAACAGGGTCATGTGCTGTTTCTGCCAGGAGCATGAGAGCGTTGTGCTGGGAGTTTGTTTTCTGACAGCACTGAACTAGCATATGTCCCTCTAGACAGTGAGGCACTGGCAACTTTCCTGAGTGCGTGTGACAGTGGCAGCAGGCTAGCTGGGGGGGGTCCCAGGTAGTGCCATGCTGGATGGGACCCTGCTCTTGCTTCTGTCTTCCCTTCTGACAAGCCCTTACATGTGTGCTTATGGAGCTTTATAGTGACAGTGCTAAACAAGGCCAGATTTTCAGGCAAAGCTTTTGCTTAGACCGGCTGAGCTCTGTCTCTAGTAGAAGTGTGTCTGTGCATGCACTTGGGTGCTTCTTCGAATACCTGGAAGCTGGGGGTCAGGGAGTGATGAAGGAGATGCCTTTTGATGGCCAGTGGTATTCGTTTTTAAGATGCACTTAAGTATTTGTTTAGGTAAAAAATTCATTTGTTACAGCAAGCAGCTGTGGTGCAAAACCCTTACCAGTTTCTACTGGCTTTTTTACTCTAAACCTCTATGTGAACTTTATTAGTGGGATCAAGGAAAAAGCTTTTCTTAGTTGTTTGTGTTTTTTTTTTTTTTTAAGCCAGAGTTTCTGTCCAAACTAAGACTAAGGATCCATGTTCTTTGGATTTGTCTCAACTATGAAGATATTGATAGCAGTTCACAGTACAGTTTTTCTTGTGTACCCACCTGGCCTCGTGTTTTCACAAACAATGAAGATAACTCTGGAGACCTCTGCCTCTGTCAGGCTTGCATGAAATTTGCCAGCTGGCTTGGCTACCATGCGATTGCATAAGCTTCCTTCTGTAGGAAAGCAGGCTAGGGAGTTAGCATTGTATTTCTTGGAAACAGGAGCTGCTCCTGGGCACGTCCAAAATATACCAGTTGTGACTCTTCACCTAGGGAAATCTAGGAATGAGGATCATTTTCTTGAAAGTTGAAACGCCACAATCTCTTTAGGATTTTTGAGGAATGAGGTTGCCAAGGAATCCTTTTATAAGCATGGAACTACAGAGGTTTTGTATCCTTGCACTACATGCTGCTAAGGAGACTGCTTGCAGCCTAAACTTGGATGTTACAAAGTAGTCTTGCTTCTCATCGCTTTTTTTTCCCAAACCACTGGTAGTTATGAAACACATTATCAAGTAAATGAGTGTTACCCCATCGACTTTTTTTTTTGTACTAGTTGATCTGTGCACTTCTGAACTAGCCCTGTGCCAGGTTTTTCCTATTCTATGTTGTATATGTGTATGTTTCCTATCCTATGTTGTATTGGATCATCTTTTTTGGAAAGCCGTTCTCCTATTACCTCAATATGACTCCTCTGCAGTGTTGTAGTTGTGGAGAGGACTATTGAAAGAAGCTAGGTTTCACTGCGTGCCACACAAAATTGTTGATCAGTGTGAGGCATTGTGTCTACAGACAGACTGTTAATCTCCGCAGTAATGAAACAAGAAGAATAGCCTGACTTTATGAGATCTGGTTGGATATACTCTACAGTCTCTTATGTGGCATGCTTTATTCCCCTGGATATTGTCTCTTCAGCAGATGTGAGAGACAGACAGGCCCTGCATTTTTCATACAGGTACGTTCATCTGCAGTCTGTGGTGTTTGTGGTTTCTAGCAGCTTTTGGACTTACAATGTGCGTAGGAGCTGAAGATTGAGGGTTTCACAAAGCGATTCACCACCAGTGACCAAGTTATCCTGAAACTCTTAAAAAGATTTTTCAAATTCAAAATGACACACATCTATAGCCTGAAGACTCATCTCCTTCTTTGCTTTTTATAAGTTGTAGATGGATTGGTTCATGAAAAGCAAATGAACATGGCTATCAGGACTGAAAGCATCACAAGTTTGAGCCCTGCTTTACAGTAATGTGCTTGTGAGCAGTTCTATCTTTCTTGGAAAAGACCAATGATTTCTGTTAAATGGCAGGGAGCCAGAGCTGCTAATGAACTGGACATCTTCTTGTAAGACAGTCACAAAATCCTGAGGGTTTTGAGTACTGGGTGATTCCTTTCCTATTAGGAGAAGGCAGTGGTGGCTCTGTGGATGCTTGAGATTTTGCAGGCAAATGACTCATGGTGGTCAGGACCAGAGTTTCAGGCGTGGATTGAACAAAAGTATAGGCAGGATGAATGGTAGAGGTTCTTTAAAACCCAACATGAATGCTCATTTACAAGTCAGGAGAGATTTTAAGGAAATGTGCTAATTGCATCCCAGTTTTAACCCATGGGGAGATGCAGGTTGCCCCTTCTGGATGATTACAGCAAAAGGTTGATTGTTCTAAGTGAGTATCTTTATAACAGAGTAGGAGACCTTCTCCAATAGCATGGATAATACAGTGTGTGGCTTTAAGTTAGTGGGAGGGACTTTTCCCTTCCTGAAGCCTTCCAGAAACTATTAAGTAACTTTTGGTAGGTCATTACATCTTTAGGTATCAAATGATAACTTTGGAGAGAGGCAAATGTAGTTCTCTGATATGTGGTATGAAGTAGAATTGCAGTTTGTATCAAATTTGCAGTTTGTTAGACTAGGTCTGGCATAATCTAGGCACACGGCATGAAAGTCTACCTCATTGATACTGAGAGGTGAAATGTGTCTGTCTTGGACCTCTTCACAGCTTTGAAGGCTGCTGGCTTTAAGATTATGTTGGTTCAAATGTGCTGGCATAAGGTTTCTTTCATAGAATAGTTTAACCTCTTGGAGAAAAGATCAGTGGTAAGAAATTTCCCTTTTGTCATATGAAGATAGGACAGACTTTGCGTATTCTTTCCCGAAGTGAGAATCGGGGAGAGGATGAGGGGA
This sequence comes from Indicator indicator, assembly GCF_027791375.1. Taxonomy (NCBI): domain Eukaryota; kingdom Metazoa; phylum Chordata; class Aves; order Piciformes; family Indicatoridae; genus Indicator; species Indicator indicator. The sequence goes on along the minus strand of NC_072015.1, from coordinate 23,049,051 downwards.
GTTGCAAGTCCTAATTATACTGCACATTGTATTTCTGAAAAGAACTTTTAAGACTATGTTGATAGTTATGGTCCTTTTGTGCAGTGGTGATGAGTGCTCCCAACAAGATTGCTGGAACACCGTGACTGTCTCTGTGTTCTCTGACGCAGGCAGATACTGTACAGTATCTGAGAAAGAAATGTGGTATCCTGTTTCTGTTATATTCTTTTGTTGGACTCCAAGGGAAGATCATGAGAGGTTTTTCCATTTTCTTACCCTCCTGCTGCTATGCTGTGAGCCTTTGGCCAATAGCAACAAGTTGAGCAGCCACGTTGATCTTAATGCCCAACAGTTGCATTAATGAGTGTAATATTAACTATTGTACAGTTCTGTTCTTTCAGCAGTACTATGCAAACAGTGTATTTCTTAGTGACTCTTGTTTCAGCTTTTTTGAAAGCCCAACCCAAGGAACATGGGCAAGTTGCAAAAAGGCAGTTTTACACAGGGAAGTCATGATGAACAGGGTAATTGTAAACACATGTTTGGTTAAACCACTAGCAAATCAGCCTCTGATTCTTCCCAGCCTCCATCACTGCTGGCTTCTACTAGTTCTCAACATGACAAAAATAGGAAATTACTTTCCTGGCAGAAAAACCATAGAGGAAATGCCATGCCATCTTGTTGGAATAAACCTATAGCCCAGTGGGAAGGAACTCTCCTGCCGAGCAGTGGTGGGGATTTCTACGTTTGATTACAAAGTAAACTTTGGAGCACAGTCCTTGCACTGCTTTCGTGCTTACTTCTGCAGAATTTGTCAACAGAAAAATCAGAGAAATGAAGTTGATCCTGTGGTTGCTGAAGGCAGCAGATAAGTAAGGATGGATAATATTCCATGACACCAGTATCGTTCTTCCCTTATGCATCCTTGGTGAGAAAATCAATAAGCAGGAAGAGTCTAAATCTGTAGACTCTTTTCATGGTGGAGATTAGCACTTGATGAACACTTGGAAACTTCTTTCAATGCCTGGGATCTAAGTTCTGCCTTTCTCATAACTTGATCAAGTTATGCTGCAGCTTTGTTCTAACTCATGTTGTTGGTTTGTAGCACAAAGTAAATTTTCAGAAGTTTTTTTTTTTTTTTTTACATTGATTAGTTTTATTTCTAGGTCATCTCGGGTACTAATTTCAGTTTTAAGACCATGGAGATGAGAATCCTTGAAATATCAACCAAATCTCTTTCACTGTAGATGCTGTTCTTACAGTATGGTTTTGCCACTTAAAAGTGTTCTGGGTCAAGGAGTTGCATGTTTCATATGTTTATAGAGTGTTTCAGACAGATTTCAAAACTAACTGGCAGCAAGGATTTGGATCGTTTTCTAGAGGAGAAACTGCTAGAAATTTTTCCCAGATCTTCATGTAAATGGAGCACAGTAGTACATTAGAAAGGGTTAGAGGAGAAGTTGTCAAGAGCTGAAAGAAAAATGGGGAAGTGATTATTCAGTTTTATTCCCCCTCCTCCTCTTTCATTTTCCTTCTTTTCCATGATGTTCATCTATGCCAAACTACTAGATACAGATTCAGATAGGAGAATGTTCTCTCCTAAAATTGGAATTGTGTGAGGGGGTGAGAAGGACTGGAGAAAGGTGAAATCTGTAGGTGGGTCTTGCTTACTGTACTGTTAAATCTTTGAGCGTCCTTGGAAAGGAATGAGAAGCTTTTATTATATCAAGGCACAATTGTAGAAATAAACTTTAAGAAGCTGGAAAAGCTGAAAATTCCTAAGCTTGTGGTATTTTTATTTTTTGCCAAAGCCTTTCTTAAAAGGCCTGCTTTCCCTTCTGGCTCAAATGTATTAAAGTCTATTTAGGAGAAATACATATTGCAAGGCCATTGATTTTTCCTGAATTTAATATCTTGTGGGTGATCATTCTTCATTCTAATAGCTGCTTGTGTTGACATCACCCAAGATGTCAGGGAATTGTGTCAGAATTCAAGCCTTGATATTTTGCAGAACAATGGCTCAAGTTCTGGCAGATGCTTTCTTGATGGGTCAGGTTGCTTTTGTTTTTCCTGTCCAGCTCTCACCGTGATGTTTCAGTTACTGTATTTGCAAGGAATGCAGTAAACAAGTTCTATCAGAAGGATATCTGTGCAGCACGACTGTGAGGACAAAGTACCACATGCCATCAGCATCTATACTTCAGACACAGAATGCATGCAGTTTTAACACTTCATGAAAAAGCTCACCAGCTTTAACACTAAGTTGTCCTTTGTATTGTGATTAAATATTTCATTTCAGGAATCCTGAGGTCCAAAATGTTGAGGCTAGAAGTGTGGTGTGGTTTTTTGTTTGTTTTGCCTTTTTTTGATGTTACTGGTTGGGGTTTTTTTGCTTGTAGGTAGGGTTGTTTTTGGTGGTTTGCTTGGTTGTTTTTTTTTCCTTTCCCTTCCCTCCCTGGCTGTTGGGCACCAGATTTTTTTTTTTTTTTTGTTAATGGTGTTTCCTAATGAAGGCTCCATAAGGGGAAAGCAATCAAAATACTCTATTATTATGTTCCAGAAATGATCTGAATATGATGTCACAGATTATACATGATTTTCATGAATTGATAGCTTTTGATATTTTTCACTGATATAACATTACCCATAGTCACTACATTTAACATTTGAAAGGTTTCAGAAGACGCATTGGGTTATGGGTTGTTTTTTAATAAAAGGCTTCAGGAGAACTGATCAAGGAGACCACAAAATGAACCATAGGAGTGCAGACCGAATGCTATTTGTGTTCCTGGCATCTCTTATGTGTATGCTCAAGCTTGTTTTGCATTCAGCATGTTTTTTTGTTCTAGAGCTGATGCTAAAAATGTCAGGAAAAATCTCTGTGGAGTCCCTTGATAGCAAAGGTGGATCATATTGTTACCACATGAAAAGGTAGAGGAGCATTGCAAAGAAGTGTTGCAGCTGATGCTGCGCAGGACAGATGAGCTCAGGTGTTCATACATTCCTGGTTGAATCATAGGTAAGTAACTTCCCCAGTATCCTTTGGAAAATAGTACTGCTAGTACAGCCTTTGGTAGGGGAATGGCTTTGCAAGGTGTCTTAGGAGTCTCAGCCTTAGCTAATTTTGGTAAATGTATAATCAGTTCTGGTTACTCACAAATGGTTCAGCTATTCTTCCCAGAGACAGGAGAAGCTCTTGTGCATTTGGAAAATGGGCCATTTTGAGAAGTGAAGTAAACAGAGTCCTGTACTGCAGCAAACTTTTATAGAATTGCTTTGCTTGGAAACGTCTTCCAAGATCATAGAGTCCACTTGTCAACCTAACAACACCATGGCCTGAAGTGCCATGCCCCCATGCTTCTCAAACATCTCCAGGGATGGTGACTACCACTTCCCTGGGCAACTTTCTCCAATGCCTGACCACTCCTTCAGTAAGGAAATTTTTCCTAATATCCAATCCAAACCTACCCTGGCACAACCTGAGGCCATTTCCTCTTGTTCTATCACCTGATACTGTGGAGAAAATACTGACCCTCACCTCATTACAACTTCCTTTTAGGTAGTTGTGGAGAGTAATGAGGTCTCTCCTCAGCTTCCTCTTCTCCAGACTAAACAATCTGAGTTCCCTCTGCTGTTCCTTGTAAGACTTGTTTTCTAGACCTCTCACCAGCTTCATCGTGCTTCTCTGGACATGCTCTAGTGCCTCAATGTCGTTCCTGTAGTGAGGGGCCGAAAACTGAACATAGTATTTGAGGTGCAGCCTCACCAATGCAGAGTATGATCACTTCTACTCCTGCTGGCCACACTGTTCCTGGCCAGTAGGATGCTATTGGCCTTCTTGGCTGCCTGAGTTCTGGCTTATGTTCAGACATCTGTCAACCAACACCTTGTCTTCTGGGCAGCTTTCCAGCTGCTCTGCCTTAAGCCTGTAGTGTTGCATGGGGTTGTTGTGACCCAAATGCAGGACCCAGTGCTTGGCTTTGTTAAAGATCCTACAGCTGACCTTGGCCCATCAATCCAGTCTGTCCACGTCCCTCCATAGAGCCTTCCTACTCTCAAGCTGATCAACACTTCCACTCACTGAGGGTGCATGCGATTCCCTTGTCCTGATCATTGATAAATCTATTGAAGAGAACTGACCCCAGTACTGAGCCCTGGAGAACACCACTAGTGAGTGGCCACCACGTGGGTTTAACTCTATTCACCACCACTCTTTAGGCTTGGCCATACAGCCAGTTCTTAACCCAGTGAAGTGACCACCCATCCAAGAATTATGCAGCCAGTTTCTCCAGCAGGATGCTGTGAGAAATGGTGTCAAAGGCTTTACTAAAGTCCAGTTTTCCTTAGATTTGCCTTCAAGAATTTCTTGTGTCCTTCATATCCTGTCTAACTTTTCCTTACAAGGTTTGTTGCCTTATATCTCTCATTTGAAATTCACATAAGCCAAGATGACATTTTTGTGGGTGATGTGAAGTAGCGTATCGGGTCAGTTTGTCATTGCTTGGTAGAGTTTAAGGGAGAGACAGCTAGAGTGCAGCCAGCAGTGATACAAGTCAATTTTCACTTTTTTGTAGTGCTGAAATACAAATTTTACATGTGAAGAATCTGCAATGTGAGCAGGTGAAGAAGCATTTCTGCTGGAAGAGAGGCAGGTCTTCATCTCTCAAAAGATGTGGGCCATAGTAAGAGCTTACTTCTACCAAAAGATAATGTTATTTTTGTTAGAGCAATTTGGTTTCTTACTTCAGGTCAGTGTGGTTGTTCACTACAGGTGTTCATGGCTGACACTAACCAGCTAGAAAGCTGTCCTGTGTATGTTTTTTGTTGTTGGTTTGTTTGTTGTTGTTGTCATTGTTTTTATGTCTGGGATTGGTTATCTTCTTGAAAGCATGTGGTGAGGCAGGTGAGGTGCTATTCCAGTGAAAGGATGAGAAAGAAAAGGTAAAGAGAAGAGTGGGTCCCCTTTCCACTTGCTGGTAGAAAACTGCCTGGACCAGCTTGGCCAAGAGAGCCTATTGGTATTTCTGATAGACCTAACACAGGGTTTTTCCATTTGAGTCCAACAAACATTATGAAGCTATACAGGCAAACAAGCTAAGGATTAGACTTGGTTTTGCAGAGAATGTCCAAAGCCTGCCTGTGTTTGCAAGGTTTACTTGTTGAAGGGAGTATTCTGTGTCATGTGAGTATTTAGGGAAGAGTATTTTGTTAGCCTTGCATCTCCTCTAATCAGTGTGATGGTGTCTTTATTTATGTTGTTTTCTTTCAATTTGGGTTTTAAGAAAATGGATGTGTTGTAGGGTTGTTTTCTTAAAATGGATATGACATGCACCAATGCTAGGTGTTTTATTTTTAAGCATCTCAGACGTAACAAAAATGTTACTATTGCTCTTGTGCATTTAAAAAAGATGAAAATAGCACCTTCACAGTTGGAGAAGATTATATAAGATATGTTTAGCTGTATCTCATTATATGATCATCATAAACCAGAGCAACCAAGAAAGTAACTGGTGATAAATCCATCATTATTCGTATTGCAAGAAATACCAATCATAATAGCTGGTCAGACATACAGTGGTGCTATGAAGACCACTGGAGATTTGCTTGACTTGCCCTGAAATGTTGTGGTAAAGCATACTTGTTTCAGGCCAGTTACCAGCTGAAATGTTTTTTCTGGAATATTTTGCCTGTTGCCAATCTCACGATCCCGGAGCTGGCTGTGAGCTGGTTTAGCCACTCTGCTGTGACCCAAAGGGGTTTTTATAGCCAAAGTCAAATAAAGACATTAGAAGTAACTACTCTTGTGTCTACTAGGAAGTGGACTTGGTGGCTACATATATGGCTTGTTTGTAAACTCTTGTGACTCTTGAGCCTTGGGTAGAGCTGCAGACTTTTCAGTGTTGCTGAAGCTAATATGCTTTAGCCTGAAAAAAAGTCCCACCCTGCAAACTGAAAGCCAAAGTAAGTTCTTTAGTTTGGGGGTAAAGTGGCATATCATGGATTTCCTTGGCTGTACCAAACAGAGCTTGGGAAGATGTGGAGTTCAGGTTTTGATTTTTGAACTGCACAACAGTGACTGTTTGTTGTTTTTTTTTGGTTTTTGTTTTGTTTTGTTTTGTTTTGTTTTTTATGTTCCCCCCCCCCCCCCCCCCCCCAAAACAACAACAACAAAACCATTTCTGGTTGATTTTCTCCATAATTTTAACACATGAAAAAAGGTTCAAGTAATTGATTAGCTCAGTCTTTCTACCTGGGTGCCAATGCTGCTATATGTGAACTCTTGGATGACCTGAGTAAGAGATCTTTTCTGAACCTTCATTGCAGATGTCTGTCTAAAACCAGTTTGTATTTTGCAGAGTCATTTGGAGAGAGACAAAATGCTTATTATATGTTCTCCTCATACCCTGTGTTTTACTTTGAGGACTCTGTACCAGCTGCTGAATAAAGTTAAGGTTTTATAATGCATGCTACTCCTAATGCTTTGGTTGCTTTGTACAGCTGTATTAGGGTTTTGGGTTACTGAGATGAAGGAAGTAATGAATGAGAAAAAAAATCAATTTGAATGGCCACACTAAAATGGTTGCACAGAAATAGAAGTTTCTACCTTTTAGGATATGTGGCCAAACTACATGCTTGACTTTAGTCATGTTGTGTGTCCACTGACTTTGGCAGTGATTCAGAGAAAGTTCATTTAGCCAGAGAAGCATCAGTGATGCTTTTCTTTGAAAAATTATTTATATGTTAAAGTGTGTGGGAGCTGAAGCTTTCTTCCTGTGTGCAACTGCAGCTTGTCTGTTGTCAGTGTTTGAGTATGGATCTACATTGAAGCCATGTGGTCAGGGTGAATTTTTGCCTCTGCCTGTGGTTGAGCCATAGAGTGTTGCACTCTGTGGGCAGCGATGCTTTCATCCAGTAGCTGGTCTTAGTTCACCTCTTCCTGACTGCATCCTAAGTCTGCAATTGTAACTCTGTGGAGACAAGTGAGGAAGTGTGTGCTTTGTGTGAGGAGCTTGCAAACTCCTCTAAATCCTGGTTTGTTGTGTGGAAAGACCAGAGGTTTCCAATGTGGTGTTCTTTGCTCCTGCTTCTGTCTTGCAGTCAGGGTTCCTTCCCTACAGCTCTCTTGTGAGCAAGATCACCTTCTGCTCCCTGCAGCCCTGTGACCATACTGTCTCCCCTCCTGGCTATTCAAACACCCCATTTCCCTCTTGGGAATGGGTGTGCTCTATGCATCTCAGGGTTGTGACAACTTTCTGAAGTCCCTAGCTGTGACAAAGTATGCAGCAGGGAGCTGGAGTTGATGGTATTGTAAAGTAGAAGAGGGAGAATCTTGAAAATGTGTGCCAAGAGGGAGACAATATTGTATTAAGGACCAGTTTTCATCTTCTGCGTGGCACTGTCTTAATGTGCTGTACTGACACTTTGAGTTAAGACAGGTTTTTATGGTAGAAACTGTCTACAATACAGAATTTATGGAATACCTTACAGACATGGAAGGCCAGTTGTTTGCTTGACTTCAGTATAGATGTTATAACTGATCCACAGATAAAGCTGACTCTTTATGTGGCATGGGAAGATGAGGGAAAAGGTAGAAGGAAGAATATATTGCTTCTCATGGTCAGGGTGACAAATGTCCAAACTGAAACCATGCAGGTCAGGATTAGGGCATCATCAGCATGGTTTAAATTGAAATTTATTAGTTTAGTGTACTCTGTATTTGCTATGTTATATAGCCTCATTATGGTATCTCCTCAGCAGCTCAATGCATGCTGCATCCCACAGCGTTCAACACTTCATGGATACCTTTAGGGGACCTTAAGAGTCTTTTAGCAACTTGGTATTTATGCAGGGCTGGTTCTTGGCAGAGTGTGCAGTGGGAGCTGTAGTTGCTAGCTGGACCAGGGTCCGTTTGGATTGGTGGTAGTGTGGAAGCTTTGCAGGGTTGTCACTGTGTGCAGAGCTGAGAGGCTCTTGAAGGAGAAAGCCTTCAGGTTATGTATTCTGATGGTCTTCTGGGATTCTCTTAAAAGTACAGCTGTAATGGGGTAACTCATGATAGCTGACACCTTAATGTGTGGAAATAAGGTGGACTGAAGTGTGAAAGTCACTTTTCATATAATTCTAAGATTCATAGAATACCAGCTTGGAGGGGATCTCAAGGATCATTTAGTCTACCCTTTCAGGGTAAGAATATAATTTAAATAAGATGGTCCAGCACCCTGTCAAGCTGGGCCTTGAAACTGTCTACCACCTGCCTTGGGAGTTTATTCCAATGTCTAAATGTCACCTCTGAAATCCATTAGGAGTTTAAAATTAACCAAATACTCCAGGTAGCTTAAAATGACTTTCACTTTTATCAGAAGAGTTTGTTTACAGCCTTGTTGCTGTAGTGCAGCCTGGGCTACAAAGCATGTGTGTGTGGGTGGGCTAATCAGTGAAGATGATTTTGCAGTGTGGCCGGAAATCTCCATAAATATGTCTGGTCAATGAAGAAATAATAGGATTTTTATAGACCAAAGCAAAACAGCCCAAAGTAGCTGTATCCTAAAACTGACTTAACCTATAAAACTTTGAATTACGATGTCATATTCTACCAGGGAACACTGCAAAATCTTAATGGGAGCAGTGCGAAGTCTTAATGTGATTACAGACTAAAGACCTAAAATTTAAGAACGGACAATATACCCTGAGTTTTGGATGTAGAGGAATACCAACTAAAAACGGTTGGTGTTTTTGTCCTCTTGATTTGTTTGGTCTTTTTAAATTGTGATACATACTGTAAAACAAACAACCAAACCAACCAACCACGAAAAAAACCAAACCCAAAAATTAGGAAACTTTGCAGTCTGGTTTTGGGGATTTGATTGACCTCTCTGCTCACACGTGTTTTGAAGCAGTGGAAGGGTAGGGGAGAGGAAAAAATTCCTTTGAAAGAGTGTTTGGGAGATGTGATGAGAGCCTAGAAGAGAAGGTGCAAAAGGTGATATTGACACAACTCTGGATTTTCTAATTGACCTGATTTTCATACTTTTTTTTTTTTCCTCCTAGTGCACTCACTTCTCAGTGATGTGAAAGGAGAAGGAATCAAATTTCCATAGTCATGTAGGTATTTCTAGTGTGATGGAGAGAAAAGGCAAAGCAGGCTTCTTCCCACCCCTCAAGTGAAGATGGTGATAGGTGGGGGAGTGTCTTAGCTCAGGGCATGTCTAGATCATGGCTCTGAAAGTGATTACCAATATGATTATCTTTTTGGAATAATGCTAGCATTCACCATACATATGCCCAGCAGCAGCTCCAAGAAAAAAGCTGTTGTTTCTGGGAGCTGTTTTGCCTGTGTCATGGTGTGGCTGTTTAGGCTGGGTGCCTCCAAAAAAGAAGCCACAGGGTTGAGAGCTCCAGTGTCCAGAGTGTCCAGCCCAGTGGGTGGACACAGTAAGTAATGTATTTCTACCCATACATTTTACACCCTTATAAATCTGGCTGCAAAATTATTAAATTATTGTCTTTCTCTTTCTTCCCCTCTGCTCCTGTGGGAGAGAGACACTTTTTTTATCTGGTGATGATGGAGGCCTCTTTGGTCTGAATACCTTTTTTTTTCTTTTTTTTTTTTTTTTTTTTTTTTTCCCCCCTCCCCCAAAGCAATCTTGGCCTGTTTATGCCTAATGCCAGGGTAAAAAGGTGGGTGGCAGTTCAGGCCTGGCCAGCCTGAAACCAGCCTAGCAATGCTAGGGGGAAGAAAGAGCCCTGGGGTTTTTAGTGAACCCCAGGTGGGGAGAAGGGGAGTGTTGTTTTTTCTTTTTTGGTCTGGTATAAAGGAACTTGTGTGTTAAGTTTAGACTGGAGATTTCTTTGAACTTTATATGCTTTGCTATGCTCACCACTACACTTTATAGTTTTTGTAGTATATGAATTGCTTTTCGATGTAAGCTTTCCATTACTATCCAATCCATTTGTGTGAGCATTCAGTCACTTCTAGGTAGATGTTTATTTGCTGTGTCCTGTGGTTTGGTGGCCATTTGTACAGCTTGGAGATTCCAAGGTTTACCACACAGTGATGTGCCTGAGCAAAAAGGCTACTGCTTTGGATGCAAATGGTGGCATGTCTGAACTCCATGAAACATCAATCCCTGCTGAGCTATCTTGACTTAAAATGTCTATACCTATTGATTTTTTTTTTTTTTCCTAATTCTTTATTTTCCTTTCGATTTTCCAGCCATTTTACTGTTTAGGAGTGACTATTGCTTTGACTTTGCAGCAGTCTTGCCAGCCTTGTACTCCAAGATCCCACTTTTTGCAGTTGAAAAAATGCAAAGTTGGGAGCAGACAGTCATTCCTGAGAGAGGGAACACTACTGGTGATAATCCAGTAAATCCAAACCAGGCCTGCCCCTGCCTAGAAACCTGATCTTAACTCTTAGATCTTTCTTGCTGTTGCTGTGATACTTGCTTATAATTCCTGCTTCTTAAAACAAGAAAGTGTTTGGTCTAGTAAGTTTTAAGGAAAACTGCATGAGCTAGATGTATAAATATCTCTGCATCAAGCATCTTACTCTGGAGTACTTCATTTAAAAAGGCAAATGACTGTGTTTTTTGATATTCACAGACTATATCTGGTTGGAAGAGACCTCAAATATCATCCAGTCCAACCTTTGACCCAGTACGGAAGGGTCAACACTAAACCAGGTCCCTAAACACTAGGCCCACGTGCCACCTGAACACTCCCAGTGATGGTGACTCCACCACTGCCCTGGGCAGACCATTCCGATGTTTGATAACCCTCTCTGTGGAGAAATATTTCCTAATATGTAGCCTAAAACTCCCCTGGTGCAGCTTATAACCATTTCCTCTAGACCCATCACTTGTCATCAAGAAGAATCTGGCTCTCTCCTTGCTCCAGCCTCCCTTCAGGTAGTTGTAGAGTGATGAGGTCTCCCCTAGTCTCCTCTTCTCTAGACTGAACAACCCCAGGTCCCTCAGTTGCTCCTTGTTAGGTCGTGTGCTCCAGGCCCTTCGCAAGCCTCCTTGCTCTTCTTTGGGCATGCTGCAGCACGTCAGTGTCCTTCCTATAGTGAGTGACCCGGAACTGAACTTAAAACTCAGTGTGGCCTCACCAGTGCTGAGTAGAGAGGGATGATCACCTCCCTGTTCCTGCTGACCACAGTGTTTCTAATGCAAGCCAGGATGCCATTGGCTTTCTTGGCCACCTCGGCACACTGCTGACTCATGTTCTGTCACCTATCAACCAATACCCCCAGATCCTTATCCAAGCTGCAGCTTTTCAACCACATAGCCCCAAGTCTGTAACTTGCCATGGTGGTTGTGACCGAGATGGAGGACTTGTCACTTGGCCTTGTTGACCTTCATACAATTAGCCTTGGTCCATCGGCCTAACCTGTCCAGGTTCCACTGTAAAACTTCCTCTGGCAGATTGACACAGCCACCTGGCTTGGTGTCATCTGTAAACTTACTGAGGGTGTATTCAATCCCCTCATCCAGATCATTGTTGAAGATATTAAAGAGTACTGAACTTTGGGGGACACCATTAGTGACTGGGCATCAGCCAGATTTAACTCCATTGACCACCACTCTTTGGACCTGGCCAGTCAGCCAGTTTTTAATCCATTTCAGACTGCGCTTATCCAAGCCTTGTGCCATGAGTTTCTGAAGAAGGCTGTGAGAGATGATGTACAATATAAAGCAAATGCAATTCCAAAGCCTCCCTTAAGCCTCTGTGATATGCTTAAATATCTTTGAGTGCATGGTTAAAGGCTAAAATAAGTCTTGCGCTCAAGAGAAGTCAGTTTGTGAGATTTGTGAAATGCTTGTTCCCACCTTCTTCTAGTGACGCACATGGGGGGGGCCAAACTGATGAATGAGATGGAGAACTGGTGAGAGAAAATTGGCTGAATAATATGGCAATACTTGCAGTTATGTTTAGTAAGAGTTCATTTCCTTTAGATAGTCCCAGAGGTTTTATGCATAGTAAGAATGAAAAGAAATGCAGTTTGGAATATGGTGGTGGTACAGATCAATCAATGCTTACAGTTGACAATGTTAAAAAAAAAAAATGAAGGGATTGAGGTGGTGGTTTGTTATTGTGGTGGGTTTGGGTTTTTTCCCCCCCTTTCTTCCCTCCCGAGACCTCCAGAAATTTTTCATACTGACTAGGTGTTAATGCCAAGCTGCAGAATGATAGGGTTACAGTAGTGACTTCAGTTAATTGTGCTGGGGTAAATATGTATAGATAATTCTCTGACATACTCCTCAAGAAGAAGAATTTTTTCTCCTACTTGTACCTGTCATAAACCTGACAGCCAAGGAAACAGTTAGATTTTGATCTTCATCTCCTGGATTTTGGCTAAGTGTTAAAAAAGTATTGAGGACATGAGAATCAAAGTGGTGTTTCTGTAATTTGTTCTCCAGGGGGAGACTGGAGAGTAAAATTTCCAGCACTGCTCTCGACAGGATGTTGCCAGTGTGTGCCTCCTGTTGTCAGGCTTTGGTTTATTTGTAGTGTTAGAACATCAATGGATCCTTGTATCAACAGAGGCAAGTACATGGGTTAGTCTTTTAAAAAAGATACCTCAGTACTTAAGATTTGCAGTGTTTTAGGATGGTTTTTTTGTTTGTTTTTTAAGACATTATGTCTCTGAAGGTTACAATTGGCATGTAGCTCATTGTCATTCTCACTTTGGGTGATGTTCTTAAAGGAGACAACATGTCCATGTTAAACTTATTTTTCTTGTAGCACAGACCTAGGTCTGGAAAGGAGACTTTAGAGTGGTCAGCTAGTCAATGAAAAGCTGGAGTGTAGTTGTGGTTTTGATGGCAGTTTGGTGACGTTGATGGGGAAACTCCATGTGCTCCCCAGACAGTCTGTCTCTTGACTGGATTTTTTTCTTTAAAGCCATTTTGACTTGGTGTTTTTTCCCAGTACCCTCATACCACACCCTCCCTGTCATTCCACATGATCATTTTTTCTAACTCTTTCTTGCTTTATAAACTTTTTCTTTTCTTCTGGAAGTTGTGGGCAGGGATACCAGATTCTTCCCTCTCTTTACAGCAGGCTTTTGTATATTTCAAAGATACTTATCATGACCCTTAAGTTTTCTTCTTTTGGCCGAGCTCCAGTTCATTGGTTTTTTTCTCTGACTCCCGGATATCGTTGCTTTTCTACATGTGTGATCTTCCTATTGCTTTTGGATTCTTTTCCCTTGATCTTTTCTGAAATGGATACAACTTTATCAACCACAAGTAGAACAGAGCTGTTACTTAATGATTCTCATGTGCTTCACTATACATTCCTGTATGCTATTTGCCTCTTTCTCAACAAAGGATTTTTCAGTTTCTAAAAGAGGCTTTGAATTGAGTCTTCCAGCAGCTGACAGCTTTAAGTTAGCAGTGTCCCCATGTTTAATGAGTGTCATTTTCTGTTCCATTATATAGATCATTAGAGTAGGATGGGACTAGAGGAGATCTCTTCAGAAGTTATTCAGTATGTCAGGGTATTTTGTAAGTCCTTACATTTTTTTTCAACTCTGAGCAGATGGTTAAGTCAGTGGAGTTACTCAGTCACTTTCAATTCTGCCATAAGATGCCTGCTTGCACTGACAACCTCTGTGACAAAGTTTGCTTATTTTTAGTGAGATTTTGATTTGAATCTTGACATAGTTCTGCTAATGTCAAGATTCACTGTCTACTATTTTTACATTTCTAAAATATATTATTCTTTCATAGTAGGAAATTGAGTTGGTTTGACTTGGTTTATCCATGAATCACCATTTTTTGTTGAGTTAAATCTTTCATGTTCTTCTGGATGCTAACAGATAGGTTTAATGGCAATCCATGTTTAAATATGCAACAGTTACCGTTCTTCCTTTCATTCCTTTCCTACTTTAGTGTATCACCATTTACCTATTCTCCAGCCTCTGTTACCTTGTCAATACTTCATGAACTCTGAAAAATAACTGCTAACGATTTAAAGCTTTAAGAAAAGCCCAAACTGTTCTACATATTCTTGACCAAATTTAATGCAAACAAGCTAATTTGAGAAAAGGCTGATTCAGTTAATTTTATATTAAATCTAATTTTTATTTTCCTCTTCTGTGTCCTGCCATAGCTAGTATTAGATATTTTAATTGTCCTTGTTTCCTATCGCTTTCTTGGGAAGGTCATGTGTGGACCAAGCTTTCTCTTAATCATTGTTTTATTGCTATGGAATTATAAAATGACTGATTTTTGAAGTCTCTTGCTTTACCTTCACTTATTCTGGTATTGCAATAATTGTCTTCAGACTGCTGCTCTCTTAGTGGAGTGCATATTTTGCATGACCTCTTTAGGGAGGAAGAACTACTAGCTGTTGGCTTTTGGTCATGTATGGTCAATTTAAACATCTTGAGTCTGGGGATTAACTGGAAGCCAATTTAAAACTGGAGATGAGAGAGAACAAACAGTCAGTGGCAGAAAGCTCTTGTCAAATATGAAGGCAAGTTCTTTAATCTGGATCAACCTATCAAAATGATTAATGGGCAAATGCCAAAAGATTGAATCTTCACCTCAGCTGGTTTTGTCAAATTTGGGTTTGAGAATGTCATTTAGTTGGTGCTCTGGTGTGTTCAATCATAATTTGGAAGCCATGTAGGGTTTTATATATGGTGCTTCCGCTTCTGAGACTAGATAGTTTAAAATGGAAAGTACTGAAATGTACTACTGAACCCAAAATGGCTAGATAATCTTATGATAAACTTCAGGCTTGGTAGTTTATCCTGTGTCAACACCAGATCTACAAGCATGTTGGATAAGAGGATGTTTACCAAGTATAGACAGTAAACCATGGAATGCTAATACTGTGCACAAAATAAGAGCCCTTCTGAAAAGTAACGTGCAGCTTCAAGAACACATGGTTTGGTTGTAGTAGAGACTAAAGTTGTTGGCTAGCAGCCATCTTTCAGGTTAGGATCTTGTCTTGAAAGCTCTTTTATAGAGATGACTTCTGCGAAGAACTTGATAAAAAAGCATCATAAATTCCTCATGGGAAATTGTTCTTCCTGGTCTAACAAAAACAATCTTATGATGAAAGCACAAGGTAAGTGTCAGTGAGCTCATGGAGGCAGGGTATCTTTGTTAGAGCAGCCTGTGGCTAGTTCAGATTCTGTTCTGTTCTATGCTCCATAATTAACATGTTGCAGGACAGTTGTCACCTCTTTGATGGAAGATCAGAAGACTGACTTCGAAAGTCTGTTTGATCAACTCATTTCTTCTGCAGAAGCAGCATATTGTTTGAGAGACAGAGCTTACATAATGCTCCTTCTGTGTGTGTAAACATATGTAACCACAAGCCTTTTGTTTCTTGACTAGTTCAAATTTATCCAAAGTGTGTATGCATTGTGGAAAGGGATGTAAAGGGGATGAGTTACAGGATGCATTTTGGATTTATTCTCTCTTCCAGTGTTCCAGAACTTGTACAGACTCATTACAAGCAAAAGGGAGGTGAAATAAGCCTATTTTTATTTTCTGTTTGTGCCCTACCCTGCTGAGAGCAGACTGACTGTCGAACTAATCAATGGTCTTGCAGCCTCACGCTTGCCTTGCTGTGTTGATTCTTCAGTTGCATGGTAGCTGGTAGACTTTAAATTCGAAATTAGCCTATAATCTTGTGCTGGTTTGGCTGGCTGTTTAAAATCTTTAAAGTCAGCCACTGAGGACAACACATAAGAACAAAAGTCAGCCTGCATGTGTGGCATGTGTGTTCTTGTTTAATATCAGAATTCCTGGTATGGCCAGGGATACATGCCAGCTTTGGCAGTACAGGGCACAGTTCAGATGCTTAAGTACTATACTAAAAATAACAGGACTATTTTAGACTGGGACCCAATTAGGGAGAGAATAACTTGTTGCTCTGCAGTCAGTAATCTGAAGTAGCAGACAGGCTGTGATGTGCAAGTAAACTCAGCTGTTTTATATGTGCAGTTGCCAGTTTTGATGTTGCTTCCTTGCTGTGCTCCTTGGGTGTTTCTCCAGAGGTTTAAAAAAAAAAAAAATTAAAAGCCCTATCTTACAGCAGACTTTGTATGCTTTAGTTCAGATTCTGATATTAGTGTTTAATAGCATTACAGCTCCTAATCCTCTAGTGGTGGCTTGGGAAATTCCTAGAAGGCAGGGAGTGAGAGGCAAGGAGCTGTGCTGTGCACTCCCTGTCACAGCAGGGAAGCTTCACTCTGCCCTGTGGAAGGATATTAAGACTGAATCTGGGCAGCCAAGAAGAAGAGAGTCTGGTTTGAAGACTGTTGAGTTTTTTTCCCCAGGTTTGCCTACTGAGGACAAAATCATTATGGTTCCAGAAATGTGCTGTTTGCTTTTCTGTGTCAAGAACAACAATGAAAATAACTTGCACATCTACATGCTGGAAACAAAGTGTTACTGTACACTTCAGTAGTTTGTCTCTGCTGGTTTTATTTTTGGTGATGCTGCTTTTGCTGACACCTTGCCTGAATTTCAGTGAAGTGACTTAGAGGAATCTGAACTTACCGGTGCATGGAGTGTGTGGGGCCACGGGGAAGGAGAAGGCATGCTCCAGCATCTGAATCCTCTGGTCTCAGTTGCATTTCAGCTGCATTTGGTCTCAGTTGTCTGCCACTCATCAGGGTTGTGGGTGAGGAAATGCTTATGCAAATGCTGCGTTGGGTAAACTTGTGCCAATGCTCAAGATGAAAGCTAAATGCACCTAAAACTTCTATTTTTGTAGATGTCTTCCTAGCATGGTATTTTGAGAACATGAAAAAGCCAGAATCTCTTTGGTGTTGTGACACATGCTATTTTGAAAGCAGCTTTTCTTTTTATTTAAAATAAAAAGCTGGTAAGCATTCAAGGTGTTGTTCGGCTCTGGTCTCTAAACAGCTTTCATTACAGTGTTGGGCTTATGATCTCATTTCAGAAAGACTTCATCAGATATGTGCAGGAAGCTTTATGTTCTTTAAAATCCTAGGTTTTGATTTGTTCATGACTTGGCCTGAAATGCAAAGGAAGAGACTTCCTAGATGTCCATTATGAATATGACACCTTTTGTTATTGGTGCTGAAACACAGCACATCCTGAATGTAGTAAATTCCCATGGAAGTGGTGGTAGAGGTACCCTGGTGAAGCAGTTCATGTTTTGTGTTTCGGAGAGCCAGCCTTTAGGCATGTGCTTGTCAACCTGCAAGCTATATGTATTCTACCTTCTGCATACTGCAGCAGCCTGTGGGACTTGCTGTTAGAATTAAATGTTACATGGAGGATGCCTAGCAACTGTAGTTTTTTAGGTCTATGCCAAATTGTTAAAGGTGCAAAGCTGTTAAATGGATGCAGTGTTTTCTGGAGGATGAAATGTGGTGGTGCTGAGATTGTGATTCTGGACCTGTGATGGGGCTGTCCTTCCAGGTCCCCTTCACCATCCCTATTAGGTTAATGTCTAGCACCCACAATTCACATGCCAGAAAATTAATTTAAAAAATAAATTAACCAACTTAGTTCATATGAAAGGGCTCTATTAATGAGCCTAGCTGAGGGGCAAGTAGCCCTCTGTCATGCTGGTTCTTCTGGGGGATGTGATCTGGACCAAGGTGACCCAGAGCGAGTAGCCTGGAATAGTGATGTCTTGAACACAGAGCTTGTGGCTCAGAAACCCACCTTCTGCCAGTGCCTATGCTCAGGGCCTGCTGGATGACTTAATTCTTTCCAGATATCTTGGTTTCTCTGAAAATGGAATTGATACAAGGCTCCTTTGGGGAAGAAGAGTAATAATCTTACTAAAAGTGAGAATAGTTTTTGCTGTTATTCTTAATAAGCATAGCTGTAGTGGATCAAACCACTGGTTAACCAAGAACTGTTTTGTGTGTCTCTGGGCCATTGGTAGCAGTTGCTTAGGTAGAAAACCTGCAAGGAGCTTTCTTCTAGTTTTTAGGCTCTTCTGCTTCATGGTCAGATGACTTATCTGGGCTGAATGATCCAGGTCTATTAGCTTTAGGAATTTGTCTTCTCTGTACTCTTTCAAATTATATTCTACCCTTGTTATTGTCACAACAGCTCACAGTTTTCAAGAAGTGGGTGTGCTCTGGGTTTAATGGCTTGTCATGATTCTGCTTTGCTTGTGGCAGTTCCTTAATTCTTATTTTTTTGTGAGATTTTGAGGTATTGTCTATTTATTTATTTTTTCTGTTGTAATGGTACTGTCAAACGAGACTGACTCTTACATCAGTGCTACACACAGGCAGGGTTATTTTTCTTTTTGCATGTTGGCTTGAGTCTGTGGAAATTAAATCAGCATTGCCCTATTGGTTGCCCATTTGTTCATGATCATGAGATTATTGCACTTTACATGAAGCTACATCCCTGACTGAACACATTATCACTGCTAGCAAACTTTGTACCACCTCCATGTTTATGTTTCAGAGAGCCCATGGGTACATTGAAAAACAGTCACTGCACGCATTCTTGAGACATCTTGGATTGAAAAAGTGCCTTTTTTCCCCTGCCTTGAATTCTTATCCTTCAGCTGAGTGTTAAAGGGGGAACCACTCCTGCAAACTACAGCAGCTCAGGTCCTTTTAAGAGTCCCTAGCAGGGATAATGTCCAAAAGTGCCTTTGTCCATATAATATCATAAACTTTGGATAGGTTTGAGTCATAGCTTCTGCAAAAGCTGTATTGAGTCTTTCTCATGTCATCTTTGTTTATTATATTAATGCCTATGTTACCTAGTTTTAAGTATTTCCTTTGGTAAAGAAGTCACTTCATGGGTGGTTTTGGTTTTTTGTTTTTAGTTTCTTGTTTGGTGTGGGGTTTTTTTCCCCCAGTTTCCTGGATTTACCTTCTACTTCTGGAAACTCTTCTAACTTGATCTTTCGTGCTATGTCCAAATCGATTTCGATGTGACAGGATATATACAGCAGTTAATAGTTTGGCGGTTTGATATTTCCTTTACAATTCTTGTCTGAATTCTTTCTGTTCTAACAATTTACTACAGCCTTCTAAGGTTTGTCTTAAAATGTTGTCTGTCAGTAGTTGTTCAGTATATATGGTGCCTAGTGAACTTTTTGAGGTTGGCGTACTTACTTATTTAGTAATGAATAAACAGCATGTCTTAAAGCAAAAGTGGTCCTTATCTTTTTGCCTGTCAAAAAACCTCTAACAAACTTTGAAGACATTTGCATCTAAGGTGAATTTTGAGAATGAGAGAAGAAAGACTCACTTCCTGTGTTTTGCTGTAGAACTGATAGCAGACGACATTCTAGTCTGGTCTTTGGTTTCAGGCTTGTGTCTGAGTTCACCCTAGGCATTTGTTTGAAGGTAACCATAAACATGAAACTGATCTTCACTATCCTGACTTCTGGGGCTTTTGCCTTAGGTTATAGGGAGTGCCTGTTGCAGCATCAGTACATCCTGTGTTTCATTTCTGAACTTCAGTGTCCCTCTCAGTGTAGCCTGTTCTCAAGTTACTAGGACACCAAGTTAACATCTTTGAGTACGCTTGGCAGAACAAAGTCAGAGGAATGTACTTGGTGAGAAAACTTAGTCTCCAAGTTCTGCAGCAGAAAGATGACTGCAAAATTTCTGTGCCTCAGCAAGAAGTCTCAAACAAGTCTCCCACTAGCAACAGAGTGAAGTTCTAGTGTTATCTTTTTCAATGTTCCTAGCACATAATGAAATGTTGCTTTCCTGTCCAGTATGAGAACTTGTTTATGAAATCTTATATTGCCCTGCGAAACTCAATACTTTGCTGCTTAATACTACAGCCTGAGCGATGCTCAATGAGGTGGATGGAGTGCTTTGTGTATGAGCTGTTTCAGGAGCCATGAAGTCTAAATACAGCACTTCCTTAGCTTGCACTTGGAAGCTTCACCCGCTGTTGGGGAGGGGAAAGAAATCTTGGTGTCACAGCACAACCCTCTAGCAGATGCATCCTCCAAAAAAATAAATGAAACAGCTGAGTCATTAGTTCGTTCTTTTTCCTACTGCTGGCCAGTGCCCTTGTATTTTGCACAGAAGGGAGAAGACAGACAATATTGTCTTTAGTGTCCTGCAGGGTATGAGTAACCATCTTCTTCACAAAATATGGGTGGCGTCTGTCTGTCTCCATGCCATGGGAAAGATTAACAATTAAGGTCAACAACTAAGGTTGTGAAAAACTTTGAATAACTGCAACATCTGCTCTTACACTAGAATAAATAAAACAGAGCTGGAGCTCTAATTACCAGCAGAGTACTTGCTCATATCTGTTTTGTAATTGTGGGCTCATAAAATTCATACTGTTAACCATTCCCTTGCTGAGCTGTGACCAGTGGTCCGTGCAAGTAGAGGTTTTGCCAAGAGCTATGTGCTGAAACTGGTTGCAAGATGAGAAGAGGGAATCCTGTATAAAACCTGGGGCATTGTGAACTTTGCTATGGCAGTAATGTTCAGGTGGCTCCTGAAGCAGCTGTGGGATGTCATTGGCCACTCACCTCAGACATGGCAGTTGACCCCTTGAACTTCACAAACCATTTCAGTGTCACGTAAACCCAGTTTTCCTTAACTGCTGTTGACTCTGGTTTTACTCTTGCTCTGAGACACAGTCAGGCTGTTGAGGCATAATTTACTGTGTCTCAACTGATTGTTTTTCCCGTAAGCTCCTTAAATATGATGGCAAGAGAGCACCTGAACGTGTTCTGAGATGAGTATTTCCAGAAGCAGACATTGAGGCAACAGTGGTAATAGCTGATTTATAATGCCTGCAGACCTTCTGTTAATCCATCAGGAAAAATTTACAAATTAAGAGAAAATGTCCTGAACTTCACTTTTAGCAGTATTCATTCAGATAAAGCTGTTTTGATATTGTGGAATCAATAGACCTCCAAGACTGAGTCCAGCCTAGCACTACCAAGTCCACCACTGAACTATGTCCCTAAGCACTACATCTACATGTTTGGGTTTTTTTTGTTTGGTTGGTTGGTTTTTTTGGTAACAGTTCCAGGGATGGTGATGCCAACAGAAGTGTTCTATGAATAGAATAGACTCTTTCAGTTGGGAGAAACCATCTAGTCTGACTGCTTCACTTCAGAGCTGACTAAACCTTAAAGCATATTAAGAGCGTTGTTCAAATGTCCCTTAAACACTGACAGATTTGGGGCATTCACTACCTCTTTAGGAAGCCTGTTTGGGTGTTTAACCACCCTCTCTGTAAAGGAAATGTTTCCAGATATCTAGTCTGAACCTCCTCTGATGCAGCTTTGAACCATTCCCACACATCCTGTCACTGGATAAAAGGGAGAAGGTTTCCAGGAGGGTAGGAATCACATTATTAGTTAGTTTTCCCTGACTATGCAGGGTGATTTCTTTGCTGATCATTTTCTCTGCTGATGTGTTGCACCTTCCCTCCAGAGAATGAAAACTTCAGTGCTGCTCAAGTTCTGGGAGCTGGAGCCTAGTCCTTGGCACACGTGGCCTCTACAGAGGGAATAGTTTGTATTCTGACTTGGTGCAAAAGTGGAGTGATCCTGCTCTAAGGCTTTTTTGGGTGTTTTTGAAAATGTGACATTAAACCTGAAAAGACTTAAACTGGTAGACAGAGATCTGTGTCAAAAAACTATTAGGGATCTGCTATCAAGGTCTGTTAGAAAACACCGATGCCTTTCTGTCCCTTAGACCGTGGGACAAATGCACATCTGTTGTTCCTTGGCTTGCTCAGTGTTTCTCCTTCTGCATCTATTGGTAGTGGTTTTCTACTACCTTGCATTTCTTTAGCTGCCAGTGCTTTTCTGGCTGGTGCTGCTTTTTGCTGTCATGGGGAAAATTATATGCATGTTACTCCTGCTGCTTGCTTCACCATTCTGAGTATTCCTGCTGAGACTGACCAGAGTGCTCTGTTGGGCAACATGTTGCACCTCATCAAGAGCAGAGTATGAGGATATGCCTATAGTTAGGAGACAACACTGGGAAAGTTTAGAGCTGGGAGCTTCTCTGGGAACTGTGGCTATCTTCCACAGAGAGAAGAAAACTTCGTCCCTATGGAGCAGTGTTTTTTAAACTGTGTCTTGAGAGGCATTCAGCTTCGATGAACTTCTGTCATGTTTTGGAGGGAAGCTTTTTGGTTTTGTATATTGAGGAGGTTCTCATTAAGTTAAATGAGACAGTTCTCATGAAAGTTGCACTGCTTATTTTAGGCTATTGTCTTAATACAAGTTACTGGACTAGAAAAGATGTATATGCAAAGATGTTGAAGAAAACAGATAGTTTCCAAGCCATGGGGTAATTTACCTGAGACCAACAATGCCATAAAAAGGGGAGAGTGTTAGACACTGGAGGAGAGGGGTAATGTTGCAAGCTAGGTATTGCTGAGATCTGTGAGCATCAGAGCCTCGGATGCAGGAACTATATTCCTCTTGCAGTGAACGAAAGCAGCATGAAAGCCTACCATATTTGTGTAAAGCAGGCAGTTGTGTGAAGCTATCTCTTCATGCAGAACTGGGTTTTAATAACATAATACTGCCAATTAGTGAAGATGAAATGAAAATCAAGTCTTCTGGTGCATCTGTCAAAATGATTGTATGCTTTTAGAGATGAAAATATGGAGGAACAAGAGAGAAACTTGGAAATTTTTTATTTTGTCAACTAACAGTAGCAACTGGAAATTTCAAATTTCTGATATCTAAAGAGGCTTTTGCAAGACTTTTTTTCTGTTTTGTGTGTGTGGTGAAGTACTCACCATGCTGAGCTCTGCCATGGCTGAAGTTCTGTTTTGCATTCTGTTGCTGTTAGAGAGACTCTTCATCTGCTTACTGAGTTCACATGCTCATACATAATTCTGTGCATATATAATATATATGTATAACACACAGTGAAATGAAACCCTAAAAGTTGCTGGGACAAGCTGAAGCTTTGGCAGGATTGACTTCAGCAGTACAGAGACTGTAAGTCTGTGGATACTGTGGGACTGGTCTGGCAAGATTGTCAGTCTTGTCCAGAGGTTTGAAGCGACAGTGCTGTGCACTAGGGAGGGATTCCTGTGGTTGGTTTTGTGCCTTTAGATCATGAATCATAGAATGGTCTGGGTTGGAAGGGACCTCTGAAGGTCATCTAGTTCAATCTCCGCTGCAGTTAGCAGGGGCATCTTCAACTAGATCAGGTAGCCCAGAGCCTGTCGAGCCCCACTTCCCTGGGCATCCTGTTTCGGTGTTCCACCACCCTTATAGTAAAGAATCTGTTCCTAACATCCAATCTAAACCTGCTCTTCTCTAGTTTGCAGCCATTGGCCCTTGGGCTATCATTGCAGGCCTTTGTAAACAGTCTCTCTCCATCCTTCTTGTAGGCCCCCTT
This sequence comes from Indicator indicator, assembly GCF_027791375.1. NCBI lineage: Eukaryota > Metazoa > Chordata > Aves > Piciformes > Indicatoridae > Indicator > Indicator indicator. Next base: position 23,025,743 of record NC_072015.1, on the reverse strand, counting down.
CAGGTACTGGAAGGTCAGTATTAGGTCTCCCTGGAGCCTTCTCTTCTCCAGACTGAACAACCCCAGCTCCCTCAGCTGGTCTTCATAGGAGAGGTGCTCCAACTCCCTGATCGTTCTTGTGGCCCTCTTCTGTACCTGCTCCATCAGGTCCATGTCCTTCCATATTGAGGCTTCCAGAGCTGGATGCTTCAGGTGAGGTTTCACCAGAGCAGAGCAAAGTGGCAGAATCACCTCTCTGGATCTGCTGGCAATGCATCTTTTGATGCAGCCCAGGATGTGATTTGCCTTCTGGGCTGCAAGTGCACACTATCTGCTCATGTTCAGCTTCTCATCTACCAGCACCCCCAAGTCCTTTTCCACAGGGCTGGTTTCTATCATCTCAACCCCAGTCTGTATTGATAAGATTGTTCTGGTCCAGGTGCAGTATCCTGCACTTGCTCTTGTTGAACCTCATGAGGTTCACCTGGGCCTACTTCTCCAGCTTGTCCAGGTCTGTCTGGGTGACATCCTGTCCCTCTGGCATATCGACAGCACTATTCAGCTTGGTGTCATCTGCAAAATTCCTGATGATGTTCTTGATCCCACTGTCTATATCATTGATAAAAATATTAAACAGTACAGTTCCCAATATGGACACCATATTGGTGAGGGACACCACTTGTCACTGCTCTCCATCTGGACTTCAAGTCATTGAGCCCTACCCTCTGGATGTGACTATCCAGCCAATTCCTTATCCTTATCCATCTATCAAATTTGTATCTCTCCAGCTTGGTGATTAGGATGTTGTGGGGGAGGGTGTGAAAGGCCTCACAGAAGTCTAAATAGATCACATCCATGGGTCATCCCTTATCTACTGATGTAGTCACTTTGTCATAGAAAGCCACTAGGTTGGTCAGGCAGGATTTGCCCCTAGTAATGCTGTGCTGGCTGTCTTGAGTCACCTTCCTGTCCTCCATGTGCCTTAGCGTGGCATCTAGGAGGATCTGTTCTGTGATCTTCTCAGGCACAGAGTTGAGGCTGACAGGATGGTAGTTCCCAGGGTCTTCCTTTCTACCCTTTTTAAAAATGGATGTAATGTGTCCCTTCTTCCAGTCACCAGGGACTTCACCTGACTGCCAGGACTTCTCAAATATTGTGGAGAGTGGCTTGGCAACTACATCAGCTAATTCCCTCAGGACTCCTGGATGCATTTCATCAGGTGCCATGGACTTGTATATCTTCTGTTTCCTCAGATGATCATGTACCTTGTCTTCACTTACAGTGGGAGGGACTCTGTCTGCCTGGTCTCCAGCTTGTGGGCTATCAACATGAGAGCCATGAGGAGAGGGGTTGCCAGTGAAGGCTGAGGCAAAAAAGTTGTTGAGGATCTCTGCCTCCTCCTCATCCATTGATACAATTTCCCCACTGTTGCTCATTGAGGGGGTACACTTTCTTTAACCTTCCTTTTCTGGTAGAAAGCCTTTCTTGTATTTTCTTTACATCGCTGGCCAAGTTCAGTTCCATCTGTGCCTTGGCCTTCCCAACCTCGTCCCTACACAATGAGGCAATGTCCCTATACTCTTCCCAGGATGCCTGTCCCTTCTTCCATTTCCTGTGTAGTCCCAACTTGCCTTTTAGTTTGACCATCAGGTCACAACTCAGCTATGGTGGTCTCTTGCCTTCCTTGCCTGATTTCTTACATATCTACATCTGAGGGAGTTTTCTCAATTCCTTGTGTAGTGTGCTTCACTGAATCATTGTAACAGTGTGAGAGCTGAAATCCCTCTCCCACAATAACCAGGCTAACTCGATCTGGAAGCAAAATGAAGCTGTATTTTACAGGCAAAACTACAATCTATGATGAAATGCAATGAATATGTACAAATATACAATATTGACAAGATTTACAAATATGTACAATCAACAGAAAAACACAACCAAGTCCCCTTTGGGCCCTCCCCCTGAAAAAAGAGGGGTCTGTGCTTCTTTTCCCTCCCCCCTCCCAGAGCAGGCAAAAGGGAAGAAAGCTAAAAAGCAGAGAGAAGTTGTTAGACTTAGCTTGTCAAGGTCAGTATGTTATCTTCAGCCAGGAGAGAGAAGAAGCAGGCAGACAGAGACAAGATGGACTGCACGAGTGGCTGACTTCCCCACTGTCCGCTATCTTGTTTTGAGTAGTAGTTCTTAAACATTTCCATCTCTCCAATGGAAGCGTTTAGAATAACCATTATTTTGCTTTTTTATACCCAATAGTGATTTACTTACATTCTTTCACTTTCTCTGCTCGAACTTTGTGAGGAAAAATGAAAGAGACAGTGTTAAAACCATCACAATCTTGTAGATTGGAAGGGGCCTCTTGAGATCGTTAGTCCAAACCCCAGGTTTCTCAACCTCTTTTAGATAGCTGCCAGGGAATGAGATGAACTGCATGTAAAGAGTGCTTGTTTCTCTTTGCTGACAGTGCATGGGTGTACATTTCCCCTATACTCATGCCATGTGGATACTTGACTTTCTTCATATCCTGTAATAGAATTGTGATCAGCTCCATACATGACATGGATTTGTTCCTGTAGGCAATGTACTGCAGGCCTATAAAATAATGTTGTGTATGAGGATGCTTATGTACTGTCTTCTGCCTTTCTACTGCTACCAGTGCCAGTTGGACAGCTGTAGGGTGGGAGAATGCAGATGACACCTGTGTGTGGGTTCCAGGCTTGGAGTACAGGTGTTCTGTGGGTTGAAATACATCAGCACATAGGGAAGACACTTTGGCTACATCTGGAGCCTACACCCTTTGAGAACAAATGTTCCCCTCCAGCAGCTCTGTAGTCTGAAGGTTAACTTGTTTCTTATTTAACACATAACTAGTTAACCTTCAGTTCTGGTGACATTCACTGTTTCATGCCTCTGTTAAATAGTCTTACAAGGCCTGAAACAACAGATTTTATTTATGGCACCCTGAAAGAACAGGTAAATAGCTCTTAATGTAGGTGGCTTGGCAAAATACTCTAGTCAAGTCAACTATTTGGCCTGCTACTCAGCCTTCGATACGTAATCTTTGGGTGCTGCCAAAATACCATTCTAATTAAGCTGACATAGTCTATGAAGCCTGGGTGGTATTACTTCGGTTTTCTTTGCTGTGCTTCCTAGCACTGCATTTTGAGAGGGTTGATGGAAACTGTGACACTTGGACCCTCACCAGAGTCTTCATTAAGTGAGGATTTCAGTCACCTTATGACCTGCAGGATCAAAGGAAGGAGTATTCTCTTTCTTCCTCTCTCTGCAGGTGCAAGTTAATAGCAATAAATAAATGTACACTAATGCACATGGAACATGTGATCAGTTGGACAGACTTCAGCTTTCTGTTGAACATTAACACATTAACCCTTCTACAAAATATTAACCTATTCTGTTATTTTCTGTTCTGTTTACACTTAGACAATCTATGCTCTGTTTGTCCCAGGGTGGTATATTTGCAAATAAGTCAGCATACTTGCTTTTGAGATGCCATCTTAAAGCTCTTTTTCAAGAGCTGAAAAGCATAAAGGGGTAAGAAAGACTTTGCATTTCCTATCTTGTTTGTTTATTTAGTTCTTTAGTTATTTTAGACATTCTAGCCTGTATTCAAGAATAGAGCACCAGTAATATTCTAGCTGTCTCTTGAAAGTCAGGCACTGCAGCAGTACTGATTTCCTGCTGCTGAATGTAAGCCACCCGTGGATTTGGAGCTTGTGTGTTGCATAATACCAGCAAATGTATCAAAGGTTACAAAATGGTCTCCTTCCTCTAAGAAGAGATTGTTGCTAGTGAGGCAGCATTAAAATATGCGAGGTATCTATGACATCAGTATCTTAAAACTGCAAGTAGTTTTCTGTAATTGAGCATGCTCTGGCACTGTGTGCTTCACTGCACAGGAGTGAATACTTGTAGCCTCCAGATTGTGTACTGCGGATTGTGGACTGGCACAATTTTTATTCCAGTCAGTCAAGGGTGTATGTATCGCTTTAGGTTTCTTTTAGGTTCCTTTGCGATTCATGCACTACTTTACTATATTGTTGAATAGATGATGAGACTTTCTGTTTCCATCTACAGCCATACAGTATTTGTTGTAGCTGTCTTGCACTCTTTGCAACTTGAAGTGGAGTTGGCCATAATCTGCTTTCTTGGAGCTGATGTAGGCTAGGACTTGTGCATATGGTTGAGCTACTCATGGCTTTGAGTTATCGCTTACCAGCTATACTATAGTAGCTCCTACCCTGCTGTGCATGAGAGAGAAAATGGGTTTGATTGTTTTTACTACTTACTACTATTGCTTACTTACTCCTTTGCTGCGTTTCTGCTGATTTGTGGTATCTTAGCTGTTTAAACAGTTGAATTCTTTGGAATAAGTTGTATTTGGGAGTACATTACCACAAAATTCTTTAGAGGATGTATTAACGTCCTGTTGGTATTGGAGAATGCATCTCTGTCCACAGCATGTAATTTTTTTCAAAGGCTAAGCAGAAGGGCTTTCTTTTGAGTGTTTCAACTGCAAACAAGAGGTATATTAAGAACAACCTGTGCATTTCAGTGTACCTCTTATGGTATCTGAAAAGAGCCAGTAGCTTTACCTCTTATGGTATCTGAAAAGAGTGAGTCCTTTGCTGTTCGAATCGAAATGCCTATAAAGTTGCCTTCTGGCTTCAACTGTTTAGTAGACAATGTAAATAAACTAACAATGCAAATTAACTAACACAAATTATAGAGATCTGTAAAAGCCTCTGTCAATTGGTTTGCTTAAAAACATGAACCTTGCTGTCTAAATAAAAGCTTTTTGGTATTTCCAGTTACTAACCCTTTAAAAAAAAAAAGGGCACTGTACTAAGAGAACAGCAAATGACGCATGTACGCTTAATGTGTTAACTATTAGTATTAAACACTGTAAATAATCAAAATGGTGGAAAAAAAGTCTAATGTCCTTGTTCCACAACAGTGATTTTTTTTTTTTTTTAATTCATGAGAATTGTTTTAACTCATCTGAAAACGTTAGAAGGAAGGGGAGTCTGAAGGAGCAATGTGGATGGTGTTGATAGATATTTGCCTATACCTGTCTGTGCATGACTGTGGAATTTAACTTTGATGTCAGTCTTATGGTCAGCACCATATAGCCAGTGCAGTGCCGTTATAAAAACTAGCAGGTTTGGTGACTACTGAGCCCCCTGTGTAAATTTTACCAAGAAAGGAACTTCCTTGTGGAAAATGTGCAAGCAAACAAAAATAGGGGGTGAATAACTGTAGCGATGGAATAGTTCATCTGGAGGAAGCAGACTTAAAATACTTGAAAAACTGATCAGTGGGGACTGTTTTTGTTCTTTCTTTTTTTGTGTATATAATTTTTTCTTTTGCATCAGTTAAAAAGGGGAGGAAAGGCTTCTGCATGCTTTAGAAAATTCTCCAAAATGGAAGGAGCCCTGCAGTGAAATGAAGGAATAGAAGTGGGAAAGAGGGTATAGGTGCTGCAGATGGCAACTATAAATTTGAAAGTCCTTCTGTCACACCTGTGTGTATGTTTTAACATGTTCTCCTAACCTTTGTTGTCAGGAGGCTGTAAAAGCCTGTGGGGTGCATTCTACCACCTTGTAACCTTCACAAAGGGAAGCTGAGTGAGGCAAATCAGTATTTCTAGTGTAATGTTTAGAGACAGGCATGCAGATCAAGCTGTGGCTTCAACCAGTTCTGTAATGAGCTGACTTCATTCAACAAAAATGTGTTCTACAGAGGCTGATAAATGTGGTCTATTCATATTGCTGTTAGGTAGAAAAATTCATTTTGTATAATTTAGTCTTTGAGTTCAGGGTCTGGAGTCACTGTCATTCAAATCCCAGCCCCTTTGTTGGGGGAAAGGCCATTCACACCAATGGCAGGTTGAAAGCCTAAAGCAGACTTTAGTTGAGTCGGTACCACGTGAGGAAAGCAAGTGCCTTCTAGAAAATGCAACTTAAGAAATTATTCAAATGTTTATCTTCTGTGAGATGCCTGGAAAGCAGTAGTTCTTGCAGACATGAATCAAGAAAGGTTTGCCAGCTGCTAATGGAAGCAAACAAAGAAAATGAAAGTTCACAGGCTGCTTCAACCAATGTAATACTCAGTGGAAAAGGGTGATCCTGTTCTCTTCCTCTCTTGCTCATGATGTTCTGCTATTCATGTTGTGCCAGATGAACTACTTGTCATATCTAAGTTTATTGCACTTGCTTCCTTAGCAGAAAACTAAACCCAGCAAAACAAATGAGTTCATTAACACAAGATGAACTCATTAAGGACCTTAACATGGCACAAAAAGGGGAGAAGGAAGGAAGGGAGTATATTATGAAGCTGCTGGGAGGAAGTGGGGAAAGAAAGCAGAGCAAGTGGGGTGTCTGTCCTGTTCTTGGCAGTAACATGCTATTAAATCATCTTAAGTTGTGTAACTTCACTCAAAGTCTTCAGGTTGAATAAGAAAAGCCTAAAATAACAGAAGGTAATAACTAGACTGCTTCCCCAAACTACAAAATTTTGCATTGTGTGTTATAAAAAAACGTGTGTATGGGGGAAAAGACAAGAAAATGACAACAAGGAGGACAGAGGTAGTGTTTTTGTTCTATGGAAACAAAAAAATATAGTGAGAAAATGTATATACAAAATTAAGAAACATCCACAGTGTTTTCATTGTGGTTGTTCTTGAGCTGCCTGACTATCCATCTCTTGTCCCAATCATACATCTACGCACCTATCCTGCTTTGACATATCTCTTGCTGATGGGACTGTCTACTATATAGTTCTTTATTTCAGTTTCTAATTAACATTTCATTTAGACCCAGTACGATCTCTTTGGTTGTCAGAGTTCCTGCTTCAAAGCTGTGGATTATTTGTTTTAGAAACAAGTTATTTCTTTGAGTGATTTTGGAAGGGGAGGAATACGTGCTGCCGAGAAGCAGAAGGGGACCCATTAATGATTTGGCTTGATGATCTCAGAAGTTTTTTCCAACCTAAGTTATTTTTTGATTCTATGATTTAGCTATTGAGAGGCAGAAGAAGATTTTCAGTGACCAAGGAAGATGGTGAAACTGCAGAGTCTTATAAGTATTTCCAAATTTCATTATAGATTTGATTTTTAAACTAGAATACTGCCTTCAGAAACAAGGGGGAAAATTCCTTACGTAAATGAGCTAGGTGCAAAGTAACTATTTTTCTCCCAGGCCTTTATCCTTGTTTCCAGTGAAGCTGAACTGCCAGAAGGTGAACGTGAATTCACAAGCTATGAGTTGTGAGGAGCCTTTTCTGAATTTTAGGCAGCTTCAGAAAAGCAAAAAATGCTGAACTGTGTGTATTTATTTAATTTTATTTGGCAAGACTCGAAGCAGGATGGCATCAGCGCTTCTGCTTCAGTATGTATCTGTTTTGGCTTTCAGAAGCCTGAATTGCTGTTGCCAAGATTTTTCACATTCTGGCAAAATTACAGTGGCAAATGGGTTCCTTTACAAGGTGTAATATTTAGACTAACAGCTTTGCAATTAAGAATGGCAAAGAGAATTATATTCCCTTTTTTTTAAGACCAGATTTTTTTAGTATGGAATCGTAGGAGTGTTTGGATGTAACTGAAGTGCTTTTGATTGATTTATATTTTGAACAGTGATTTTCATTCTAGTGTGCAACACTCACTTGAAATTTTAGCTGGAACAATGCTTTATTTTCAAAGCTATTCGAAGTACTACTCTAGTTAGGGAGTTGCTTTATATCATATACTGGCAAATGTCTTTGGGATACACACGTAGAACAAAATGTGTATATCCATACGAACCTGGGCAAGGGAAGTGGGAAGAAATGGGGAAATCTCGAAGTATTCTTAAATAGGACCTGCTGCTAATCTCAGTAGGCCATCAAGAAGTCAGTGATAGTGTGATTGAATCGTTTGCAGCTGGAGAGTGATTGCTTTCATGTTTGAGGAGGTGTTTTGGAAGCAAATTGCCCAGGTAGTGATTTCCAACATGGGAAAACCAGAGACTTTGAGTGTGGGGAGGGTTTTTTTGAAGCTGGGGAGAGAAGCAAGCATGTGTTTGGAGTGAGCAAAATGGGGAAGGGGAAAATAAAAGTTTTGAGATGAACCCAGGCCTCTGAATGTCTAACAGAGCAATGCCTTGTTCCTTGTACAGGAAGCTGCCAGTATTGTTTTGAAGTCAGAGTCTTTTGGTTGTATTTGTTTGGCAGCCTCTGGTAATGAACGTTTGAGTGCTGCTGACCTAGGGGGTAGAGGGAATCATCAGTCTTGTAAACTGGCGAAGTCACTACATGAAATCATCGCTAAAAGATGGGGAATTGCTTTAGAAATCCTTATGTACTGGTTACTAAAGCTATGGTGGAATCTGGTGGCAAATGTGTGCACTGCCAAGGATTCATCTAGCTAGGGAACCTGGTGTCCCTTTCTTTCCATCTCACATCATAAATCATAGAATTATTCAGGTTAGAAAAGATCCTTGAGCTCATCAGGTCCAACCATTGAACCTGCTCTACCAAGTTTACCACTAAACTGTGTCACTAAGTGCCATATCTAAATGACCTTTAAACGCATCCAGGGACAGTGACTCAACCATCTCCCAGGGCAGCCTGTTAGAATGTTTGACTACTCTTTCAGTGAAAAAAAAAAAAAAATCCTACTATCTAACCTAAACCTACCCTGGTGCAGCTTGGGGCTGTTCTCTCTTTGTAAGACTCTAGGTCCTTCACCAGCTTAGTTGCTCTTCTTTGCTTCTGCTCCAGTGCCTCGATGTCTTCCTTGTATTGAGGTGCCCAAAACTGAACATAGTATTCGAGGTGTGGCCTCACTAATGCTGAGTACAGAAGCACAATCACTTCCCTACCCCTGTTGGTCACACTGTTTCTCATATAAACTAGAATGCCATGGGCTTGCTTTGACTCCTGGGCACACTGCTGGCTCATATTCAGCTGCTTAGAACTTCTCGTTCCCTTTCTGCCACAAACCTTTCCAGCCATGCTTCCTCAAGCCTTGTAGCATTGCATATGGTTTTTGTGGCCCAAGTGCAGGATCCAGCATTTGGCCTTGTTGAAGCACATACCATTGACCTTGGCCCACTGATCCAATGTGTCAAAGACTCTCTGTAGAGCCTCTCTACCCTCAAGCAAATAAACACTCCCACCTAACTTGGTGTCATCTGCAAATGTACGTGGTCAGGCTTTCATCATGTGAGGAGTTGTGTGGATCTTGTCTTTGCATGGAAAAGCACATCTGGGTCCCACAGTTTAAATTCATGTGGGAACACTGCTAGCTGTCAAGTCTTTCAACTACAGAAAACTCACTGGCATATCTTATACCTGGCTGCTCAGATGCAAATCTTATTTCCATTGTAATTATGACAATGGGAATAGACTAGTAACAACGTCCTCATGCCCTGCGTTGGTGTAAAGGATTGCTAGATATGTTCATTTACCTTACCTGGAAGCCACGCTTCATTGATGTATATGGGTCTGCAAAAAAACCCCAAAATGTTCTTGTAGATGCTGTGAAGTAGATGGGGAGTCTAGAGTCAGGTGGGTGGACAGTTGAGATCATGCAGGTTTCTCTGTGCGTAGACCAACAAGACAGCATTTTTTCCCTGGCTCTTCAAGATGCTAAATTAAAAATCCAGTAGAGTTGATCCAGACAGTCCTGAAGGTGACTTAGGGGAGAATATTTTATTTTATCTTATGTTTTAAGACTTTGTTGTAATTTCTTACAAAAATCCGGGTTTAGTCTGTTAAGCCTCATGCTATAATGGGAGAAACTAAACAGTGACACTGAATGTCTGAGAGAGTGAAAGATAGGTAAAAGAGAGGGGAAGATTTTAAATCTGTATGTTAAAACTGAGGTGTTGGGAGAAAGGTCTTAAGCTAGATCAAAATTTAAGGCTATATTGAAGTTTTTTCCCACCACCCTTTTCTATAGTAGTTCAGTAATGGAAAGCAGAATATTACAGAAGAAAAAATAATGAAATAACCCAGGGCTCGAAAAGGAATAGTATTCAACAAATTGGTTGTTACCTTTCATAAATGAGCATTAATGCCAGTTTTCAAGGACTATGGGGCTTGTCTTGCTTGTCTTATCTTGTTTCATTTTTCCCCCCCCTTTCTCCTGTTCCTAACTAATCTGCAAGTGATTGCATTTTAAAAATTATTTTTCTCTTGAATTCAAGGACTTAGACAGATGGCACACGTAGAAACTGGAAAACTTCCTGAATTGGCAGACTGACCATACTCCTGCCATCTTCCTACCGCAGTATCTGTAGGTGCGTAGGCTGTGTGTGCTTCCAGAGAGCTGGAAACGATGAGATACCATTTCCTCTGCTGGGAATATGTAGAGAGCAAGTAATAAGTCAGAAAGGCATACCTGGTGACAGGCTTACCTTGCCATAAGCAACTTAATCTATTGGTTAATTTTGATTATGACTAGAAACAACTCATACAGAGTAGTGGCAATCTCCAGAGTGTGTACCTTCAACATTTTCCATGTGGGGTGAGTATCAGTCTTCAGATGATCTGAGGTGATTTAACACTGTTGAGAGACTGAGATGCCAGAACTATGCCTCACAATAGACTTCTTTAGACCAGCGAATATCCTACTAAAAATGAATCTTATGACCTTTGAAATGTGGGGGTTTTGTGTTTGGTGGTTTTGGTTTGGGGTGGTGTGTTTTTTTGCTTTTTGGTGGTTTGTTTTTTTTTTTGTTATACATCTTTCAGGGACTTTGTTCAAGGAGAACCTCTTAAGCCAATAAAAGCACATGAAGTTGTTTGGTTTTAAACGTGCATGGGCTGTCTGGCTTGATGCTCCATGGCAGTCCTTTTTGCTGCTGAATGTTCTGAATTTTGCAACAGTGATTGGCTACATATCTTGTTTTCTGTTTACAGTCCTTTGGAGTTTCTCTCTCCTAAGTGTGTTAAGACGAGGGTGGTAACTTGGCTGTTATGGTCTCTGAAAAGAACTGTCATGTGAAAAATCACATTTAAAGACAGTAGTAAAAAAAAAAAAGGTTGTGTTTTTGGTTCATTGTTGGTTGTTTGGTTGTGTTTTTGTCTTTTTAAATACAAATTTTCATCTGCTGAACACATGAATTGGTATAGAGTTATATCCCTACAATACTTACTACTCATTAATGCAATACAACAGGGCTTTACATCTTAAAGGTGGCTTTTTGTATTCTTAGAGTAGGGCTATGATATACTGCTTTTAGACACACAAAGATTTGATCTTAAATCAGCATTAACGTGTGACTGACCAGGAATGATATCATCTAGAGATTATTGCTTTTCTGTTTCTGTGTTGTTAACAAATGAATACTCAAGAATGTAGCACTGAGGCAAATGGGTGTTAAGAATTATGCAGTCTTGTCTACAGCTATTGTTTGAGAGAATTTATGCTCTTCCAGGACTGTAGCACACCCTAGAGTAGACAAATTGGTCTGGTGGTGTTTAGGAATATATTTAATCCATTTTGCTATAAGTAAGTCAGTACCTTTTGCTGAAGCCCAAAAGGCAAGTGTTTCGATCCTTAGTCCTAACTAACCTACAGTTAGATTTTCAGCAGTCATGCCTTTTCCTGTTCTGAAGTGATAATGAACATAAACTGTTGCAACGTAAGGCAGAATTTTTTTCTGTTATTCCTTTACCTAAACTTTGGTTTTATGGGGTAGTCCTACCGTTCTCATTGTTCTTGATGCATTGTGCCCACTTCAGAACACTTACTCCAGAGGCTTGCCTAATTTCACTTCAGATGAAATTACACAAAAGTGTAATCCTCAGTCAGAAGCTTTTTTTTTCTTTCCCCTCTTTTCTCTCTTGCTTGCTTTCTCATGCTCTTTCTTGATACATCAGCCAAGATAAGAGTTTTCCATAAATCTGAACAAACCAGGTGAGCGAGGCAGGTCTTGCCCTGAAAACGAAATCTTCAGATCCGTCTTAAAAACTGACTGCAAACTTTTAGCTGTAGAATAGGAGTAAGGTGATTGTAGACAACTGTTTATAAGTTTAAAGACTAGCAACAGTGCAAGTTCTACAAAATCAGATGTTTGAGGTGGTCTTCCTGTCTTCTCCCTCAATGTGAATTCTTCAGGAATTTGGTTTTAAACTTAAGTAAATGCTATGGAAAAGAGTATCTAGAACAAACAACTTGATTTATGCATCTTCAGTTAAATAAATACATTTTTAAACTTGCTGTTGCCTAAACCATTTTTCTCCTAAGTTAGTTGGTGTGTGTGTATATATTATATATATATATATATATATATATATATGTAGTTGTATAGTATACAGTATATATGTATGTATATAGTGTGTATATATATATATATATTTATAGTTGGTCCCAGAGGTTGCTACCTAGGGAATACTGCAGAAGCCCAGTAACCCATTCCTGGAAAGAAGCTCCCAGGATTTTGCCTGCCTTTCAGACAGAGGAGTTGGCTGCCATATATCATCCAAAGTTATCATGGAATTAGATAAAGTAAAGCTTCTTCAATGAATGTGTGGTTTTTGTGGGCCATAGATGACAACTCTTCCAGGAGCAGTTTTCACAAGATACCTTTTATTTTTGTCCATAACTTAACCGTCTTATAAATTATTCTGGGAGATTTGGTTTGATTACAGTTCATGCCTACTAGAGAGCATTGGCTAGCCTCTTTAAAACTCTTTTTGTTTTGAATACATAACTGGTAATTAACACTGAACAAGATAGAAGTTTGCTTGTGGTAGGTGTCTAAGTTAAGTTATGGCTCTGCTTTGTATTTTCTCCCCCAGTCACCCTTTTCTTTCATCTGCTCAAAGATGGCATCACTTGTCTTATTCTGCAGGGATATCTCTAGCTGAGTGCCACTGTTTGGGAGAAATGCTGGAGCCAGCGAATAGTTCTTTATTTATGTTTACATTGTGTTTATTTTGTTATGAAGCAGCAGTTAAAACCAGTTTCTTGATACTGGCTTAGTACTGCCTTCTCTTCTGCCATTTTAAAAGAAGCACTACTTGCCTTCTGAAGTTGCTGCTAATAATCACTAAGAAGTAGAAACGTAAGACTTGGATGCAGATTTGCAGGGAATACTTTATTTGATATATTGCAAGAGAAAAACGGCATGAGAGAAAAGGCAGGCAGGAAAAGGTAAAGGGGAAAAGTTGTTGTTTAACTAGGGGTTGTTTAATTAGGTGTTGAAGGCTAATGCTGCGTAATGATCTCCAGAATCTTTTCCAACCTGAATGATTCTATGATAAGTGACTGTCATCTTCATTAACTCCCAGATTCCAGTGTTTTCTTTTCACAATCAAGTCAGTTTTCAGATCGTTAGTATCAAGGTGTGAAGAGAGGCTTTCTTTTTAGCCTGGACTCTGGAAATAAAGGAAAAACCATCCAACCTGAGAATAGTGATGTTGGGCTTCTGAATGCAGTAGTGACTTGGGCTTTCCAATGCATTAACAGACTGAATATGTTTTCTAGGCTACAGACAGTGAATGTGCAAATTTGATACTCCGAGTTGATGCAAATTCTTACAACCTCATCTGGGTCCTCTCGGTCTTCCCCCAACTGCTTTCAATAATAAGTTGATGAAATGTCTTCATTGTGGTTTCTGACAGTTTGTTTGTGCTCTGCAGGTCCTGTGAAACAGTAGATGTAATTTGAAGAAAACTTTGAGGAACAAATGGCTTTAGCTGGCTGTCCAGACTCCTTTTTACGTCTTCCTTATCGGATAGTAAGTTACAAAATTGCATGTTCTTGTCAGCTTGTAGCACGATATTGCTGTGTGTCAGTGATTGATTGTGCATTTAAACTTTTCATCAAACTGCTAAGAAGTATCAATTCTCTGTGTTTGGGAACAGAGCCTCTGTTATCATCCTGTATTCAAGACCTGCTGCTGAAAAAATTGGGTCACTAACATATACTGATTTTATATCTGTCCTCAAAATAGCCAGTTCTTATCGGGGAGAAGGTGCTTGTTTAAAAAACAACTCAAAAAAACCCAAAACAAAACAAAAATGCAAACTATGATACCATGAAAATGCGTTGTACCCAAAAGCATCAGTGTTTGCTAAGAATCCTATATTTGTAGAAATGAAGGCAGATTTTTACACTTGGTTAAATGCTATGTTTGTCAAGTTATTATCTTGTATCTATGCAGCCAATACAGCATATGATGAGGATTACATTAGAAAAAAAAAAAACACAAAAAAAACCCCAAAAAAACTCAACTCAATTGAAAGGTACTAGACAGAAGTGAATTTAGATTTTTTTTTTTCTTGCAATACCCCCAAGGCAGTTGTGATGGGCATAATGCATGCTTCATGTTTTCAGTTTTGTTGTTTTGGTTTGTTGTTTTGTTTGGGGCTTGGTGGTGATGTTTTTCTTTCTTTTTTTTTTTTCTTGTTTGGTTTTGGTTGTTTGTTTTTTAATGAAACTTCAAGTTTGTTAATTTGGACATGACCTGTTTTTTGCTCTTGTTTTCATAGGGTGTACTTACCACCCTAAGGATTCAGTTATAACAGATACAAAAATAAACCTATTACATCCAAACCTTTTTATCCCAAGAGCAGCATTACTGGTAGTGGTTACTACAGTCATGCTACTCACTTGAAAGAAAAGCAGAAAATCCCCAAAACCAACCAAACAAAACCAAGAACAACAAAATCATCAGCAAATCTGTATAGGATTTATACATCTGTTTCATAATATGCCAGTTTAAACTTCAGATTAGTTAAAAGACTACTGTTAGTATATGCTGAAGTGTTGGTTTTGTGTACCTGAGTGCTTTTCCTGATAACAGAAAAAACAACAGTTCCTTTAAAACCCTGTTCTCAGTTACAGAATGGACTTTAAGAAAGTTGTTGTCTTGAAAATCTGTTACTATACTTGGATCCACGATTTTAAAAATATGTGAGTAGATATGCCTGGACTTCATAATTTTGATGCACTGTAAAATTATGCTTCCAATTAGAATATCATCTGCATCATGACAAAAAGATGAGGGAAAAGAGAGCTATACAAGAAAAACATGACATTTTGACAGTCATTTTTGAGCTGTGAGTTCTTTTCTGGATGTTAAAGACTAAAGTCTGACTTCAGTGGTTTGTAAGCAATTAGAATGTGAATTTTAATGGAACTTCCTCTTGTTTTTACAAACCTTGCAGATAATCTGCTTTAATATGGGGGCAGTCAAGAGGCTGAAATTATCAAAGCAGCATGACTTAAGATGGTGTCACTTAAAGTGACTCCCTATTAAGTAACTATTTTTGGTCATAGCTTACTGTGTGTTGACTACCCTAAGTGCTTGTAACTGTTTTAAAGACTAGCTTTGGACCCCATTCACAACCACTGTGCTTTCTGTCAAAAGTAAAGTTTGCATTAAGAAAACCCTGAACATCTGTTTCTCCACCCCTGCTAAATCTTAGAAGCTTTCATCAGCTTATCTTTCAAATTTGCCTACAGTGCCAGTATTGTGTTGGTAAAAGGTTGAAAGAAGGTTAAACTAAATAAGCTGTAGAGTGTAATGAAGTATTCTGTTTTTTCCAGTACTTTTACTGACAATGTGAATGAAAGGCTTTGGAGAACGTTCTTCCAGAGTCTCCAAGGTTGGGACCTTAATGCTGTAACTTCTGTTTAGAATAATTTGACATGTTGGATTTTGGGATTATGCTCAAAGCACAGCACAAGAGAATCAAGAATCTGTATAAATGAATATGCACTGTAGAATATCCTTTAAGATGCCCTGTTGCCAACCTTGCTCTACCCTTCTTTTTTTTTTTTATGTGGTGGGGAGATAGGTGAGGTACCAATCTCTGACTTTTACTGGTGTCTTTGACAGTGTTTGCAGCTTTCAGGTCTTGTTTAAGAACTTTTTTTTTTTCCTTAAATTTATTTAAACTTTTTTTTGGGAGCTAGCACATAAACCAGTCACACTGAGTGCATTCTCCTAGAAACAATCTCTAGTTCTGTGGAAAAAAATCAATACCACCTTTTAGTGGCTTTCAGGAGCTCTTTCCAAATTCTCAAACTCTTCAATCAAAATCCAGCAGTGAGATTTGGCAGTGTTCGTCTTCTGTTCCTGGAAATTCAGAACATAGTCCTAGAATTTCTCAGAAAAAAATGGAATGATTTACTGTGTTTCCGTTCTTTTGCAATCTGTAGTGACAACAGTATTTATGCACAGTGACTTGAACTCTTGGGGAAGATTTAGTTTTTTAACCCTTTGCATGAGTTGTACAAGTCATAGTGACGTAACTATGTGACGTAAATAAAAGGATATTTATTTTTTTTTCCCCCTCACTTTCTGAAGATAAAATTCTGAGCATGGAGGGATGCTATGTTCAGCTTCTATTTTCTGTCTTCCATTTATTATTTTGTCATAACCAAAATGCAGGCATGACTTTATTAATTATTAATAGATTTTGTTTTCAGAGAGCTGAATTCTTAATAGAGAAAGGACTTGTTCACATCATACTCATCATCTAATTTGGCATAAAATGCACTACAACCACTTGGTCACAAAACGGGGAGAAAATGGAAATTGCTTTCTCCTACGTGTGCAGAGCTGTGGATTTCAGGATTACTATAATAGTCCTCTTGACCACCAGATTAGAGAGCAGAATATTGCACATCATACTGAGAAGTTTTGTGCACTTAAAAAGTGGGGATGTAAATACTTAAAATAATTACTCAGAGTCTAGGTACTATACTAAAAGCCTTCTTTAATGAAGTCAGATTTGTGGATGTGAAGATGATGTATTGTTATTACAAGTCACATTTCTTTGCCTTTATCTGGAATAACAACTAAGCACAGGTTTTCCAGGTTTTAATGTGGCATCTTTGATCCTTGTTTTCCATAAAATGATACAATATGTTAGAAGATGCCTTTGGAGGTCATCTGGTTCAGGTCCATGGTATATCAAGTTTATGCATGTTTTCCTAGGGTGATTTCATCTTGGTGAATGTGTTTTTTTGGGGGAAAATGTGCTTTTTACATTTTAAGGGGTTGTTTGCTTTGAGTGGTTAGAGAGGGTTTCTCTTTTAGGAGGGGGAAAACACCCAGATGATGCTTATCTAATTTAGTTACCTTGCTGGATGCCATAATCCTCATCCCTATGGATTCCAAATGCCTTCCATGTGACTTAGTCTTGTCTCTGCCTATTTGAAATTGAAGAGTCTGATACTCAGTTTTAATATATGTGTATACATGCTGCTGTTGGTTTTTGCATTAATAAAATTTACTTTGTCCTAATAAACAGAGCATTAAAAAAAATAATTGCAGAATTTGTGTCCAAGTAGACTGAAAACCTGTGTGGGAAGAGTTGTCAGGGCTGATGATTTGGCCCTCATTATCTGCCTGACTGTTTGCAAATCTTCATTCACTTGGCTATTGACAGTTGTTTATTGAGAGATCTTAGGCTTTGTGGTGTAATGACCTTGGCTGGATACCACTTGCCAACCAAAACTACTCTTATCACTTTCCTCCTCAGCTGGACAGGAAAGAGAAAATAAAACAAAAGGCTTATATGGGTCAACATAAGAATAGGAAGATCACTCAGCCCTTACTGTCATGGGTAAAACAGACTCAACTCAGGGAAATTAATTTATTGCAAATTAAAATCAAAGCAGGGTAATGAGAAGCAAAACAAAGTCTTAAAACATTGTCCCTCCACCCCTTCCTTCTTTCTGGGCTCAACTTCACTCCTGATTTCTCTACCTCTTTGCCTGCAGCATCAAAGGGGGTGGAGAATCGGGGTTTCAGTCAGTTGGCACACGTTCTATCTCTATCTACCACTCCTTTCTTGCTCTCTTCTCCTGCTCCAGCATCGTGTCCCTCCTGCAGGAGACAATCCTCTACAACCTTCTCTAGTGTGGGTCCCTCCCATGGGTGGCAGTTTTTCATAAACTCTTCCAGTGTGGACCTTCTCCACAGGGTGTAGTCTTCAGGAGCAAACTTCAGGAACAGATCCATCTCCAGTGCGGATTCCTTGTGGGGTCACAAGTCCTGCCATCAAACAGCTTGCATCATGGGCTCTGCCCTTCACAGGGTCCTGCCAGGAGCTTGCTCCGGTGCAGGCATCCCACAGGATCACAGCCTCCTTCGTCTATCCATCTGCTCTGTCACACAGTCCGCCACAGGCTGCAGGTGGATATCTGCTCCACTGTTAACCTCAACGGGCTGCAAGGAGGCAACCTCCCTCACCATTGTCTTCATCACAGGCTGCAAGGGAATCTCTGCTCCAGACACTGAGTCTGTCAGACTGAGGGAGACGACCTAGCAGCTCCTCACAGAAGCCACCTTTTCAGTCCCCCTCCTACCAAAACATTGCCACACAAACCCACTACACAAGTCTTAAGATTTGAAATAAATAGTGACTTAATTTATTCTCATTAAGCTTAAATGTGCAAGGATGCCACTTGTATGGAATTTGCCCTGGAGTTTGGGTCTTCCATGCTAACAGTGTAAACAGACTTTTGAAGTCTTTGGGCATAGTTGAGTGAAAAAACTTCAGAGACCTTATTGCATTGCACCATTCTTCTACATATTTTATGAAGAAATTTAGCTGAAATGTTGCTACTGCCAGTGCAGAATGCTATCAGATTTGTGAAATATGGTGTCAGTCAACAGATTTTGTCAATGATGCTCTTGTTTTAACAGTTTACATGTATGTGGTGTAGAGGGTTGATGGACTGCAGCAAAGCACAAAGCAGTGAGAACATTAACAAATGCTTCTACAAGGCATGTTGCCTCCAATATGAAGTTATGAAATCTGTCTCTGTGAGTGCAGACTGCAAATGTTTTTTACAGATAGAGTTGATACTATTTGGTAGTTTTCATTGAAGAGCAACTGGTCCTTGATTTGTCTATTTTTCTGGAAAACTGTTTTTAAAATTGTCCCCAAAACAGTTGTTTTCACTTACATTTAAATAAGCGTGGTCCTTGCCTCTTAGGAGAGGCCGCTGGAAGTGCTCTTGCCCCCACTATTGCATGTCATCAATGCGATACACGAAGCAAAATCATGTCAAATTTTGGATTTCATACTAAGCTTTTATACAATTGATCACAGTTTCTCTTCTTAAAAGAAATACCTATCAGTTGGGGTTTTTTACTGTACCAGTTTACCTTTCTACAATTCCACTTGAAGGTTTGCACTGGACTGTTTGCATTTCAAATGTATGCAGAAGTTGGCAAAACAGGAGCTATTTTTTGAAGGTGAATGGTAGCAAGAAATTTCAAGTGGATAGGCCCACATTTTTCAGTTTTATTGTGGAATCATATGCATTACAGAATGGTTTGGGTTGGAAGGGACCTTAAAGATATCTAATTCCAGCTCCCATACAATGGGCAGGGTCACCTCCCACTAGACCCAGGTTGCTCAAAGCCCCATCCAGCCTGGCCTTGAAAACTTACAGGCAGGGGGGGAATCCACACATTCTTTGGGCAACCTGTTCCAGTGTCTCACCACTCTCAACTGTCATTTTTTTTTTCTTTAAATCTAATATAAATCTCCCCTCCTTTGATTTAAAACTGTTACCCCTTGTTCTGTTACTAAATTTCCTGATACCCTTCCTCTAGGAAATTCCCTGTCTTTCCTGTAGACCCTAAGTACTGGAAGGCTGCCATAAGGGTGCCCTGGAGCCTTTTCTTCTCCAGGTTAAACAATCTCAACTCTCTCATCCTGTACCTCATCAGGGAAGTGCTTCAGCCCCCTGATCATGTTTATGACCCTCCTCTGGATCTGCTTGAGCAGGTCACAGAATGATAGGGGTTGGAAGGGACCGCGGGAGATCATCTAGTCTAACTCCCCTACCAGAGCAAATGGATCTAGAGCAGGTTGCACAGGATGGTGTCCAGGCAGGTTTTGAATGACTCCAGAGATGGGGACTCTGCCATCTCTCTGGGCAGCCTGTTCCAGTGCTCTAACACTGTCAAAGAAAAGCTCATCCTTGTGTTTAGATGGAACTTTTTATGTTCAAGTTTGTGCCCCTTACCTCTTGTCCTGTCTGAAAGAAGACTGGCTTCATGCCCCTGCTGCCCACCTCTTAAGTATTTATAAGCATTGGTAAGATCTGGTCTTGTTTAGGCTAAAAAGCCCCAAGCCCTTCAGCCTTTCTTGAAAAGAGATATTCTAATCCCCTAATCATCTTCATAGCCTTTTGCCCTACCCTCTAAAGCAGTTTCCTGTCCTTGTTGAACTGGCTATATGTCTGTCTTATGCTGAGGCTCCTAGAGATGATTGTAATACTCCAGGTGGACTGTTCTGAGAGTGGAGTAGAGAAGAATCATCAAATCCATCAACCTGCTGGCCATACTACCCTTGGTGCAGCCAGCCCAGGATGCAATTGACTTTCTGGGCTGCAAGCACACATTGCTGGGTCATGTTGAGTTTCTTCTCAACCAACACCCTCAGGTCCTTCTCTAAAGGATTGTCAGTCCAGCCCAGCTTGTATTTGTGCTTGAGACTTCCTCAACCCAGGGTGCAGCACCTTGCACTTGGCCTTGTTCAAGTTTGTGAGGTTTGTACAAGCCCACCTCTCAAGCCTGTCAAGGTTATCCCTTGTCCCTGACGACATCCCTTCCCTCCAGCTGTCCACACCACACAGCTGGATGTTGACAGCAAACTTGCTGGGGCTGCACTTGATTTCACTGTTCATGTTCATAACAAAGATAGTAAACAGTGACTATCCAAATACCAAACTCCTGAGGAACACCACTTGTGATTGGTCTCCACTCAGACACAACTTTTTGAGTATCACCAATTCAGCCAATTTCTCATTCACTGAGGAGTCCATCAGTCAAATCTATGTCTTTCCAGTTTAGAGACAAAAATGTCACATGGGACAGTGTCAACTGCTTTGCACAAGTCCAGGCAGATGATGTCAGTTGCTCTTCCCTTATCGGCCAGTGCTGTAATCCTGTCGCAGAAGGCCACCAAATTTATCAGGCACAATTTGCCCGTAGTAAAGCCATGTTGATTGTCACCAATCACCTCATTATTTTCCATGTGCCCTAGCACAATTTCCAGGAGTATCTGCTTCATGATCTTGCCAAGCATATATACTGGCTGGCTTGTAATTGCCTGGGACATTCTTTTTTCCCTTCTAAAAGTGAGAGTTAAATTTACCCTTTTCTTGTCAGTGGGAGCTTCACTGCATTGCCACAACTTTTCAAATGCAATGGATAGTAGCATAACAATTTCATCTGTCATTTCCCTTGGGACCTGTGGATGCATCTCATCAGGTCACATGGACTTCTTCAGGTTCCTTAGATGGTTTCAGACCTGATCATCCCCTACAATGAAGGGTTATAATGTTTTTCAACCCAAGGCTCAAAGCAAGACTCAAAGCACTCTAATTGTCAACCATACCATTTACTACTTACGTTACTTGAAAAATTGGTTAGGAAACAATGTAGATGTTGCAAATCAAGTGAGAAGTTTAATTTTTTGTCTTACGGTTAATGGTTTCATGCTTGAACAGTAGACTGACCCTCTTTTTTTAATCTTATGTCATTGTATACAAGCAAGGTCTAGTTTTCTTACATATTTAGATTTACATTTTATTACTTTTTTACTTGCAAGAAGGCTGAAGGTGGATTTATTAATGTCTGTAAGTACTTGAAAAGAGGATGTAAATAGGACAAACTGAAACAGAGGAGGTTCCCTTGGAAAACTGGGCGACACTGTTCTACCATGAAGATGACTGAGCACTGGCACAGGTTGCCCAGGAAGGTGGTGGAATCTCCTTGGGGTTATTCAAAAGCCATCTGGACACAGTCCCAGGCAACTGGCTATGGGTGGCCCTGCTTGAGCCAGGAGGGTGGACCAAGTCACCTGCAGAGGTCCCTTTCAACCTCAATCAGTGATCCTGTGAAAATCAAAAGCAAAGGATCTTTTTAGGTTTTGGTTTGTGTGCAAATTCAAAGCTGCTGCTTCCAGAATGATGATAAAAGTAGGCCATTTTCTGGTGTTTTCTTACAAAATTTTGTGGAAGCATTCTGAAGTAATGGTAACAATCAGGTCAGCACCAACTCAATCCTGCATATCTCCTTTTTATGACTGAGATCTTTTTCAAACAATCAAATATTTAACAAGCTGTTTACCAACTGGTTGTGCTGGGCAGCTGCAGTATGAATGTTTTCATGTTAGAATCAGCTCTTACTTACTGGAAGAGAGAAGTTGATGTACCAGTCCTGAGACAGCCTTATATTTATGATGCCTGTGTAAATATAAGAAAGGAGAAGTACATACTTTCTAAAATTGTCTTTGTTATAGTCAACTAGAATTATGTTAGTGATAGTTTAAGAAGGGGAATTTTTAATGAACCATTCTTCTACATATGTTCTGTGCTCTACATATGAGTAAATAACCACTGGAGAAGATTATTTGGTTTTTAGGAGTGAGATAAGAGTGCTGTGCATTTGGAGCTATCACTTCTCAAGAAACTGCTGCAGCTCAGCTAATTCCTAGTTTTGTTGTTCATGCCAGTTGGCTCAGACAAGCTTTTCCTATCCTTAGAAAATACCAGCAATGTAATGTTGTTTTAAACGTAAGTATTTCCAAGAAATACCTCTAGACCTTGCTAAATGTCCAGTAGATTTTCTTGCCTTACACAGTCTGAAAGGATACTGTTTGATCAAAGGAAGGTCAGTATTTCACAAGCCATTACAATATTGTCCTTTTTTTTTTTTTTTTTAGTTAAAAAAGGAGGGGAACACCCCCCCTGCCCAGAATGCCCCCCAAAAACAACAACCACACAACCAAAATCTTGTGAGTCTGCATTATGTTGTTCAAGCATGATCAGTGTGAAGAGGGGAATCCTTCTGTTTCTCAAAAGAGAACTCTGGGTACAGTTTCCAAGCTTAATAGCTGATGTGATGTTTCATGGCAGGATTTTTTTTTTTTAATTTAATTGTATATAGTTGCAGACCATCCAGTTGCAATGCAGCAGCTGAGTCCTCAACTGAAGCTGCTGGTTCAGACAAGAATGGGTAGCCTACACTCACCATGGCTTCAGTGGTGGATGTGCCACTTACATTGCAAAGCTAAGAATAAAAAGTCTACTTTAAACACTAGCTATGACTGATTCACTTGCTGCTTTTGTATCCTGCAATTTTTTTTTTCTTTCAGTTCCTAATACAACAGTCTGAATGACTGTTTTAAAAGTTCTCTCTGCATTCCCACAGAACTCTTTCCACTTTTTAGGTGCATCTTTCTTCTCTAGCATTACTGGTGTTTTCCTGCCTTGGAGATGTAGGATAGAGAGTGCAGCATGGAACAAGGACTTTGTTCTTGAAGGATTGGCTTTGCTTTTCAGGATGGAATTTTACCAAACTGATCAGCTTTCAGGAATCCTGCATGTAAAAAGAGCCAGATTATTGGTATTAATGGGCTTTTATGCTAGATAGTATTGATATTTTAATCTGAGGCATTAAAATACAGTGTTTTTCTTTCTGGTTTTGAAAGAATAACAAGCAATCAAAGGTAGAACACAAATGCCCAGCAAAGCTCTCAGGCTTTAATGCTATTTTAAGATGGTTTTGGCTTGCATAATGGTGAGACCAGTGTGCATATTTGAAATTTCTAGCTTCTACAATGAAAAGACAAGCCCTCGGAAACAGCCAGTGGTTTTGGAGCATGCTTGTCCTTTGCAAGCTGAATGTTAAACAATGACTTAAGACAGTACTACACACTGGCTGTAGGTCTTGATGTCTTACACACTGGCTCCATTTTTTGACATAATTTTGGCAAGTGGGAGAACCTGGCAGTCCTTCATGCTAGAGGCCTTAGCTCTAATAAAGCGCTTAGTTATTAGCACAAGTAAATAGTTGTCCATTTGTGCTTCATTAATGTGTATTAGTCATACAGTAAATACTGTCATGCTGGCAAATTCCCCAGAATACTGAATACTTCTGCACAGTTCAGGAGAGGGTTCCTGACAAAGTGGTGTCAGCACCTTTCTCGAAGAAGTTCTTGAAGCTATTGGTGTAGGAGAGTGACAGACCATTATTTCAGTTTTTGTAAAAGTGATACTTCAGTGCAGGCAAAGAAGTTGTTTTGTTTTATTTTATTAAGTTTATGCTGGTACAATAGGTCTTTCTCAAGTTTGCAGTTGGCTCTTCTGTAGTCTTCAGCTGCATCTGAGGCAGATTGTTTTGGTCTGTAGGGAGTACAAACCAAGTGCTGACTTCTCTAATTAAAATAGTTAGGTATTCTAAAATGCCATAAGATTGTAAAATGCTAACTATATAGCATATGCAACAGTATGAGGAGATCAAAAAGCACCAGAGTGTTCCATTATTGGTGCGGATTGGTTTTGTGAGAGACAAACCCCTTAATATAAATGGTATAAAACTGTGAACTGAAATGTCAGGTATGACAATTTGTTTCTAACAGCCAGCACAGATTTACCAATTGCTTTTTTTTGTCCTTTGTATGCCTGGCAGTAACTTCCAGGAGGACTTGCTCCATAATCTTGATAGAGATTGGGCAGGGCTGACTACTTGCTGGTTCCTCTTATTCTCATCCTTGCACATTTTGAAGATGTTTGCCTTTGTAGGTATCAAAATTCTTCTTTGATCAGTGACTTACCTTTTGAAGATAAAAGGCGGTAGCCTCACAATTATATTTGCCATCTTCCTTAGCACCTTCTAACACACCCCATCTGGTCCCAGGAACTTGGTCCAGCTAGTTTGATCCATAACCTTTCTGTACTATGAGTAATGGTTCAGTTCCCCAGATGCTGACACTATGCTCAAAGACTGAAGATGTGAGCATGAACTTGACTAGGAAAATCTGAAGCAAAGAAATCGTTCATCTTTCGTGTCCTCTGCTGCTGGGTCTCATCTGCAACTGAGCACTAACTAGACTAATATTAGCCATCCTTTCTCCCTTGCTTACCTGTAGAAACATTCCTTGGTTTTTTTTCTTGGCATCCTGTGCCTGTTTAAGCTGTTCTGCTTGGGCAGTATCACCATATTCCTTCTGCATAACCTCCTCCTGCTCCAAATGTTTTTGAATTTGAGCTGTGGCAGGGGTTGCCTGTCCATTCACCCTGGAAGTTCTGCATGATTTTTTTGTTTTTACTGACATGAGCAAATGGTTAACTGAGTGTGCCAAAGATCTTCTGAAAAAGGCATCTCTTGCAGTCTTGTGTTTTTTTTTTTCTGGAGTCCTTTATGTTCTCAGAATCATGACAAACTGCTAGCTCTTGAACATCAATTGGCTGTATGGTTTAGTCAGAAACCATAACTGCTATACTGGATGAGAGCAGGTTGGAAAAATAGTTTTCTGACAGCCTGTCTTTTAGAGCATGACTTGCCCTGAAGAGTAAAGTAAACTCAAACCCACAAGACCAAAAAATTTCTCATTGACTGTCCTATTAGCATCTTCTGGAATAGGAGTATTGATACAGTAACATGCATTATTAGGATGCAAGATTACACACATACTGTCAGTATTGTGGTGGTGTGCTAAGGAACTCATAGGTAATTATCCACAGTCAAATTTCTTGTCTTAGCTAGGTGTAATGGTCCTCAGTTCAACCCTGACCAGAAGATGGCTTGTTGCTTCTGAAGCCCAGTTCAAATTTTTTCTGTTTCCTACAATTCCTTCCCCCCCCCCGCTTTTTTTTTTTGGCTAGAAAGAACAGCTCAGAACTAGAGGAAGCATTATAATAAATACTGATTGTACTGTGCAAGTTACCACCCTGAAGTCTGAAGTTCATCACCATCTCAGCTGAAAAGTGGCAGCTGCTCATGTGCAAGCTGCTAACCCCTTAAACTGCAAAGTAAACAAGTCATATACTTCTTTTTCCTACCCTCATCTTCAGTAGTGGTTTTAGGGAGAAGGAAAGAAGTGAAAGGATGATATTTTAAAGCCATTTCAATACTGATTGAACAGCTGCTCATCTGTTTGCATCCTGTCTTCCTCAGAGTGAACAGTAGAAATCCATTTATAGAAATGCTGTCAAGGTTAGTAGCCGTAGCATCTCAGCGTTACTAAAGCCACCACAATCAAATGTCGTGCACGTAGCAGCATTTTAAGTATGAGGTTTCTTGAATTTTTCTTTCAGCTGACCAGCTTTTCAATCTCTCTTGAAATCTCTCCCTGTTTGGAGCCCGTGTACCTGAGCAGGCCTTGTTTGGATTGGTTTCCTACCTTGACAATTTTTGGCACATCAGACCTTTCTCCAGTAGCAGGCTGCTAGTTAGGAAACTGAGGACTTGACGTAGCCCAGTATTCAGAGGGCTTGTGTACAATTAAATGATCTGCTTCTGCTAACCATGTTGAAGCATTGTGGTGTATGTTCAGCTGTACCCCATGTAACACTGTTGGATGTGCCCAGTAGGCATTAGCAATAAGTGGGAAGAAGGCTGTACAAAATAAGGGGTCACTTGGCACACTTAGGCTGTGAGCTACTAGTTATAAAACAAAAGAAAATCAAGCCAAAACTTTCCAAGCATGAAGAGCTACTTGACAGACTTACTTTTAGCAAGCAGATTTTTTTACAAGTGACAGTTTGTGCAAAACTAAATCTTTACACTTTGTATTGGATTTTCCTGGGACAGCTTGCAACTTCACATGTATGTAATCTGTTACTATTCAAATGCAAGCTGCTGAGCTTTTGTGAATTTTCTTCCTTTAGAGAATGTTAAGTCAATAAAGATATTCTGTTAAAGCTATCTTCGTTTTGCAGGATAACTGATAGAGCTATCTGCAGTTAGCTCACTTTTCTTCAAGGAGGGGAACGCATGGCAGCCACCACATTGATGATATATTTATGTATAAACATATATACTTATTAATAGTGGAACAAGTGTAGCAATTAAGCACATTTCATATTGTACCTAGATTTTTGAAATTCAGAGTTGGCTAAAATATGCAGGGCACTGAGTTAAATTCTCTGGCTAAAAAGTACCTTTTGAGCTGCTTGGATTTTACTGTAGTTGAACTAGTTTTTTCTTGTTTTTTTATTCTAATAAAGACTCTGAAAATGTAGAAAACACTGCAAGTTTCTTTCATTTTGAAAAATGTGGATAAGGCTTTGCTGCACTGAAGTACACAGGACAAGCACACTTGTTTTGAGCGTCAGTGTAAAAGGTGCGATGATGTAACTTTCTTAAAACTGAGGATCAAATTATATTTAAATGTGATTAAAGAAAGAAATGCAGAAATACAGGCATCTTGTAGTGGTGTGTTTTGGGGTTTTTTGTTTGGGGGATTTTTGTTTGTTTTGTTGTCTTTTTTTTTTTTCTGAGGGCTTGTAAAGTAACCTGTTACTGCAATGTGAGCAGTACAAAAGAATATTTTTTTAAAGTACCTATATGTTGTAGACTATTTCCTACAGTCCATCATTTACTTTGAATGAATTACACTACTGATTTGCTCTGAGAGAGTGGAACCCTGCTATTTGGTTAGGGGAGAGCACAAGTGTGTGTTCCAACACAAGAACTGGTGCTGGGCTGTTAAATCATGAAATAGTGTGATTATATTGTGCTTTAGAGATGTGTCTGTGAATATCTGTGAGGGTTTTTCAGTAGATCTGTTAACTGAGGTGTGAAAATTGTCTGAGATTATTCTTCTTGGTAAGGCTTGCTATTCTGGAGATGTATAAAGAGTTAATTCTGTATCTAACTAAAAGTCAGTCACCTGAGCTACAAATGTCCTTGTCTGAGGTGGGCAATTATTTCTGGGGCAGATTGTACCATGCAACAGGTAAACAGTTCTTTGTGTAAGCAGAAAGGTGCATGTTCAGTATAATTAGGATTGTAGGTTTGATCAAATCAGAATTTCTAGACCGAGTTAATTACTTAACTAGCACCAAGGATCACTTCAGGGAAGGAGGAGTATCAAGCCCACATTATATTTCAGCAATTGATTGAATTGGTTAGGAAGTAGAGTGATAAGGTCCATACTGCTGATAGAAATTGTTGAATGTGATGCTTGAAATAAATCAGATCTTCAGTCTGAAGAAAATTTCATTAGCAATCTGAGAGTTACCTTGTATGCTGGTGTCTGGTGAATTTTTGAGGTTTTTGAGCACAGTGGCACTTGTGCCACAGGAAATTTATTGTTTTATCATCTCTGTCAAGGACAAGAATAGGGAATAACCCTCAGTTTGAACATGAACCAACAAGAAGATAGTGCTGCTACTGTTGACTTCGAAAAAGCAGATCCACGTTTCAGATGGTTTATATTCCTTTGCTATGTGTTTTGTGCTAGTTTCCTTTGTTAGAGTTTCATCAGTCTTGAGTTTTCAGGGCTGCCTAGCTATAAGGATGCATATACTTAAATGTGATTTAGGTTGTCTGGCTGTCGTTGGTGCTTCCCAAAGTGCAGAGATTTGAATATCTATTCTTAAAGAAAATACATTTGTATGTGAATGGTAGTTTTGGCAATCCAGGTACCATCTTCCCTTCCCTCCTCCTTCCCCTGGCTTGAGACACTCAAATGTGTAGCCGTGGCAGTGCCAAATTGCAGAGTCCATGAGGTCATCCTTTCAAGCATTGAGTCTTCCAAGGTTAATGCAGGGCATCATTAGCCTGTGCTGGGACAGGCTGTCCAAGAGAGTTCACAAGAACATCTCTTGTCTGTGTGGTGCAAGGGTGCTGTCAAAATGTGACTTCCAAAGACAGTGTTCTTTGATGCATCTGGTCAGCAGCACTGATACAACCAGAGCTCTGGTAGATATGATGCCGTGTAGTACAGATGAGCTACCTTTTATTTCTCAGGTCTGAGCATGGGAAGGGCAGTGGGCTGAAAAGGTTCAAGCATACTGTACCTTATTTCTGTGTGGTAGAATTTCCTATGAAAGAACATTAAAAAAACCACACAAGAAAAATATTTATTTACAAGTAGAAGCTAAATGAAAGTAATTTTGAGACACTTTCTCAGAATAGACAGGCGTGTTAGCAGGTGTGTGATATGCTTAAATTTTCCACAGCACCAGAGTACAAATATTCCTATTACGTTTGTTTTCATCTTTCTGGTGAGGAAGGAATAGAGTCTGACAATTACTTTCAGAAACTTGGACAAAACATAGAAAGCAACCCGGGTAAGGATTCTTGAACAGGCTAAAGATTTTATGAGCAACAGCACATCATTATTTAGCAATAGGACAAGGGGCAATAGTTTTAAACTAAAGAAGGCTAGATTTAGATTGGATATTAGGAAGAAATTCTTTACTATGAGGGTGATGGAACTCTGGAACAGGGTGCCCAGGGAGGTGGTAGAGCCGCATCCCTGGAGACATTCAGGGTCAGACTTGATGGGGCTCTGAGCAATGGGATCTAGTGCATGATGGCCCTGCTTACTGCAGGGGGGTTGACTAGATGACCTTTAAAGGTCCCTTTCAACCCAAAGCATTCTATGATTCTGGTTTGCATTACTTCATTAGATTGCATGAGCACTATCCAGTGTATCAGTTAACATGTATGAATCACTAAGTTCATCAGAGCCTTGCTATGCTTTTAGTGCAATTTGTGTAGTGTAGTCTATTAAGTATTAGTTCTTTGGTAAGAGAATGATAAAAAATCTTGCTGAAAAGCCTCTCTAAAATAAAAAAATAAATAAAAAGAGGAATAAAATAAAATAAAAATTAATAAAATAAAAAGAGGAATATGACATATTTTATTAATAAAATAAAAAGAGGAATATGACATATTAGTTTATGCTTTCTCAGGATAACAAAACTTTTTTATTTTTTTTTTTTATTCCTATTGGTAGATAAAATTCTCCCCCATAGAAAACAGATTTTTCAGGAACATTATTGCTGGAGTCAGTATTGGGCACAACCAAAGATCTTGGAACATGCAGTAACTTACTGTTTGGTAGCTTTGTTGGTGGCAGTCCCTTGCCAGTGAGTTGCTTTGGAGGTAAGGCTATCTTACAGTTAAATACAAGGTAATGATACATTAACAGGATCTATGAGCCATGAGCAAAAGAGACAATTTCCATATAAGCATGTAATTTTGTAATGTGAGGAATTGTCTAATATGAACTTCATTTATTCAGTGATGACTTGTTAGAAATTAAAAGGAGCCTAGTTTACTTTTTTTAAAGAAGCAAAAAAATACTATCAGAAAGTAACTGCTTCATTTTTTAAGTGCTTCTAGCTGAACACAGCTATAAGAAGCGGTTACTTTCACTGAGTACTTTGTGAATTTCTTTTCTGTATTTCAAAACACTATTTTAGATTTAAACTATGTAAACTGTCTCTTAACAGCCAAGGTGGTTTTAGGCTCATTAAAAATAGAACAAAGCTTTTAGCATTTCTAAGCCTGTCAGTTGGATTCCCTCCTTGCTAGCTGATTAAAAGACAGTAACCATGATGCATTGAATGTTTTCCTACCAAAATAAATGGCTGTCTAGTCCAAAAAGTGCACACTGTGGATATACTATCCATTTTCTTTGTGCAGAGTACTGGGAGACAGCTAAATTCTTGCAGAAGTGGTTAGTTTTACCCAGAGAGGACTGCATCTAGTGAGAGAATTTTAATTTGATGTAGTTCTTGCCAAATTCTGGGTTCAGTAGTGTTAAAAACCCTTCTAATGCCAGTTTTGCAAAAACCAGCCTAGAGAAGCTTAATCTGTAGTGCTACTGTGTATGCATGCTGTAAAAGTGCATTGCTGAAGCTGTCAGCTAACATAGTATGCTCACTCCTGCCTTGCTGGAGAAAGGCCTTTTATGAATAAGTGCTGCTACCAAATACAGTTGGACATTGCTAATCATGGTTCAGTTCTTGACAGATTAGATTTTAAATTTGTTTTTCCCGAGGGGCTAAAGAACCACGCTTAAAAAAAAGAAACAACAAAACCAAAAACCAAACTGAACCAAAACACACACAAACCAAACAAAAAACCAACACACATACACACCCATCCCCCTCCTCCCAAACAAAAAAAAAGGCAAACACCAAAAACCACACCAAAAACCCCCAAACAAACAAAACACCCAACCCATAAAACACGAAAAAGGAAGAAGCTGGCTAGTAGCTAACAGCTTTTGCTGTAAAACCATACTGTTGTGATAGAAGTTGCAATGCAAGTAATGAGAAGTCACATAACTGGTAGAATTTCTAAAATAAATCTGAGACACTTTAAGAAAAATAACTTTCTGGCTCAGCTATAGCAGTATATTATATAACTATATCAGCCCATGCATTTAAGAAAGCTGTTTTTCTAGGTGTAGGAGAAGAAATACTTTGCTGAATTGGGACACACACACTACAGGATTTCAGCATTGACAACAGGGTCCAATTTTTTGCTGAATTGAAGGCCTTTCTTGTTGCTGGGTTATTGAAACCCAGGTGGGTGGTCAGCAAAGAAGTTACTTCAAGGTTAGACTGACAAGCCTTTCTGCCTTCCTCTGTATCATGGGATGTAATATAATTCCTGTGATTCACTTAACGAATTCCCTGCCACTGCAGAGACATGGAACATGGACACAGGTCTGTTAGTCTCTCATTTTTTTTATTTGCTGATTTCTGGTCTGTCGTGTTTCTCACAGCTGTTGTTTATGTTGCATAGTGGACTGGTAAGCCTGTTGAGAGTTGTATGAATGTTTGGATTACAATAGGTCTGTGCAACCTGTGAGGTTACTGCATATTTTCAGTTATTTGCAGCACCCAGGATCGTTGATGCTGTGGTATGTTAGAAGGGCTGTGTTGCTGCCTTAGCTACTCCCATAATCCCAAGATGGGCTTGTTTGTGCCTGGTCTCTAGGGTTATTGCTCTCAGTCTTGAGAGCCAGTACTGTAAAATCAGGAGGATTTCTGACACTACTGGCTTTGCCACTTCAGGAGAGAAAGTTCAATTTTTGACAGAGCTAAGTGGATTTATTTTAAGTCCTTGTTTGTACAAGCTCTCTTAACAATGGGAATTCTAAGATTCTAGGTTCATGGTTACTCTGTTGACTTACTGCGCCTTTCACTTGGCTCTTACCTAGTCAGATGACTATAGTTAAGAGGCAGGAAACCTATGTACAGGTCTTTAATTATGTAATAAGTGAGTTTTCTGAGAATGTGCTATAAAGTCTTTTTGCCTACACAGCCTGCTTGTTGTTTTTGTTTGTTTTCTTTGCTTCTGTGTCATGTTAAGCACTGGCTCAGGGAAGATGTGATTTGAGCTGTGGCAGAAGACAGTAAAAAGTATGAACTGTATTTAAGTAAACTTTAAATCATTTGCAAAGCAGTGACTTTGGACAAACCTGAGAGCCTTGCTCTGACCTCATGACCATTATGGGGGCACATTTTCTCAAACTCTGGGGTGTTAGCTGTCTGAAAGTACATTATTTCTTTCCTACAGCTGTCTGGTAGGGGACTGTGCTGCTGCATTTAGTCACTGAGAAGCCCAGTGACTTAAATATTTTAAGAAATGACCATCACATGCATTACTAATTGGTCTAGACTGTGGAGTTTGGATTAGAACTTGGAACCCTGGTCTGGATCTGTCAGGTGAATTTCTTCCTTTTATAGCCTATGTGCTATAGCCTATGTGTTTGCCTTCACAGGGCTAAGAGTAAAATTGAGTGACAGCAGAAACTCTGTGGATGGCTGTAGTTACTAGTAATCTGTAAGAAATTTTATTTAGATGAGAAGCTGGATACTTGTCACTATATTTGAGTCTATTCTCCTCCTTGTACATTTGATGCTTTAAGTAAACTAAAGCTGCAAAATCATGGTATAAAGAAGCATAGCTTAGAAAACAATGCAGAAACTTACTTAACATAAATGTCTTCTGTTTGAGCAGTGAAGAATCATATGAAGCAGTCCTTGTAAAAAATGCTGCCTAATCTGTTTATTGCCTAAGGAAACTCCTGAAGCATGTTAAGAATGGCAGTACTGAGTAAAGAAAAGTCTGCCCAACACAATATCCTTTGTTTAAGAGCAAAAAGTTGCAGATATAAAGAGGCAGTATAATTTTTTGAAGTATCTCCTCCCTGCTTCCGGAGCCTGGAGGTATGCCTACTCTTTCACAGCCCTTGGTGGACACCTCTTCAGTGAATTTTAGTAATTGCTTTTCTTTTGGAAATCACTCGCACTTGAATTCTTGGCAACAGTTTATTCAGTCTGTGCTAGCAGAATTTACTTCATTTTGCTTTACAGAAGTTGCCTGAACAGAGTAAATGTAAGGTGGCTCAAGACTAATTTTGTCTCTATGCTCAACTAGTTTTAAGACATCTGCATCGAACAACTAGGTAGGCAGAGAGCTCCTGGAATGGCAGAAGTGCCTCTGTTCAAACTGAAGCATATCTCCTTTGATAGTCTTCTAAACTGCAGTGTAACCCATCAGCACATTTGACTTGACTTTCTGTTCTGCTGGACAGTGTACAAACATCAGAAATATGTCATGATCTTAATTTGTTGCTTTGGGACTGCTGGCATGAGTATGCGTGACTCTTGCTCAATTGAACCTTTTGTTCAGGGGCATGGCTGTGTGGGTTTGCAGACAGCTACAGTAAATTCAAAACCAGGGACTATCGTCTTGGTGGTCTGGATGTCCTTGGTCTGGCCACGCTCCCAGGAACTTCCGAGAAGCTGCACTGCCACTCATAGCTTTCCTTCATCTTGTAAACTTGCAGTGATTGCTGAAGTTAGAAAAAGTGGAAGCATTCAGTAAAAGGGGATTTTCAGATCTCTTGAGAAAGCTGCTCTGTCTGCTAATGTAAAGCCCCCTTTTTCCCAAAGAAAGGAGAAGGAAATCACAAATGATACTTCAGTATTTGTGCTTTCAGATCTTCTTCCTCTTTTCTCTTTTAGCATTATTTACCTGTGAGATTATCCTGAATGACCGAGTGGATAACCTTTGATGAAGGTACCAGGATGAGAGAAGCAGCAGTAGAGTAGTAGCAACACACTGGTCAGCCTTATAATGTAGTCTTGTATTGTTAAGTACTCTTCTGAGCTATACTGCAGGTGGGAACAGTAGCACTTGAAGCTAAAAAGCGATTAAAGAGCCCATGTTCAAAGAGCAGAGCTGCTATAGTATATGGCTGTCTGATTCCCTGATTAAAACACCAGATTTAATGTTTCCTTTGATAACTGAAATGCTTATCAAGCTAGCACAAACAGCAGCAAACATTTTATGTCATAGTTGAATGAGTGCAACTTGAAAGGCTTGGTTATAGACTGAAAAATAAATCCAGATTGTCTTGATTACTGGTATGCAGAGATAACACTGTCTATGGGTGGACTTTGGCTCTTAATGCAATGCAAGCATGTCTCATTTTGTGTCATGCAATATGGGTTTGCAAAAGGACACTGAAATCTAACCTGCAGTGATGATGGTTTGTTCGCCTATATGAAATGCTAATGCTTTAAAAGACTTCAGAAAAACTAAACTCTAGCTCAGATCTTTCTAGCACTCTTGCTAGTCACTTGATTAAATCATCCTTGGTCACAGATGCTTCTTACTGACAGAGAAAATAGTACATGCAAACAAGTCAGCAAGGGCTAATGCTTAGCTGGCTTCTAAAAATACTACAGTAGCTGAATGGTACAGTAAGTTAAGTAACACACTTTAATTTCCTATTGAGAGCATTTATTGGAAGAGGGAGAGATGGAGATTAAAATGTGGAGCAAACACATGATTTACCAGAAGCCTGACTTCAGCAGCAGTGGAGGGGGTGATAGACCAAAGCAGGTACCCGCCTTACTGAGGGAGAGCCTCAGCCAGGGCCCTAAGCTGGAGCTCAGCAAGGAGGCCTCTGGCATGGAGCAATTATGTAACTTTTTTCTTTTTTTTTTTTCTCTCCATTTCTTCTTTTAACCTTGTTCCAGTGTCTGTATGATCCCTGCTGCAACTGGCCCAGTGCCACTGTTTGTCTGTGCACAACGGACACAAACAAATTCTGGAGGATCATGTGAAACTACCCTGAGCTCTTTTAATCGTGACGCCCTTACCTTTTCTCCTCTGCTGCCCGCATTGCTTTAACAGGTGTGGCTTTGTTTTTGCATATCTGTTGATTTACTTTAGCACCTGGGTTGTGCCAGCCCTCAGTGCCTGGAGGAAACCTTTGGTTCCACACTTTGCTCAAGCTGCAAGAGAATTCTGTAGACCTTATGGGCAGAGGTTTACATCTAATGAAGCAGGCAGGGTGTGTCAGCTTTGTAAGGAGAGTACAAGCAGTCATTAGTCATTGTAACGTCTGCTTCTGAAAACATTGATATATCTTACCATGACTTGGGCTGGCTTAGGCTTTGTGAATGAGGCTTGTGGTTCTCAGCATCTTCTGCATAGCTGATTCCAGAGAGACTGAATCTTATTCCGGTACCTGAGTAGCAATTGCTAGGTGCTTGGGGGTTTTTGTGGGGGGCTTTTTTGTTTGCTTGGGGTTTTCTTTCTTTGTTTTGTGTAGGTGTTTTGATGTTTTGTTCGGTGTTTTTTGTTTGTTTTAATAAAAAAGAATAATAATAATAATAATAATAATAATAATAATAATAATAATAATAATAATAATACCTGTTTTGAGTTATGGGCTGGCAGCCAGCTGTAAGCCTAAACCAAGCTCTTCTCAGTCAAGTGTGTTACTGCTGTGGAAAACCCAAAAATAAAGAGGTGCACCTTGGCCACATCTCATCCTCTGTTACTACATGGTACTGCACAAATCTTGCTTTGCAGTAGGAACTTTTTAAGGCTTGGGACAATTGAAAACTTAGAAGTGTAACAAATAGCTTATGATTAATTTTGCTGTTTCATCTTTTGTTTCTTTTGGGATGTCCGTGTGTCAGATGTCTGGACTCATTCCTGGGAAGTGGAAGTAATGCTGTTAAACTATCAGTGAGGTTTTAGCTACCCAACAAAAACATGTGATGTTGAACTGCCTAGGAGGAAACGCACAAAGAAAGCTCTGCACTAGGAGGAGCGATGTTCTGCTGCTTTGTTCTCTGTGCCTTCGGTGCTCACCTTTCAGTCTTTTTACTAGGTTTGAAATAACCAGAGAGTAATTGACTTCAGCCTTAAGTTTTGAATGAAACTTTTCCTAGATAAACATTTCCTTCCTCCTGATGTCCTTGGAACATTTGAAAGAATTACGCTAAACTTTCTGGGGAGTAGACTCTTAGGTTTGTATGCGCTTCCTGCTTCCTGCAAGTGGCTTTCTCATGCTGCAGGTCCCAGATTTCCTGCCTGAAATTAAAATTGAGATGTTGTGGGCCAGGTTAGTGCTGGCTCTGTGATATCCCATATAACATGAGATGTATTCAGTGAAGAAGACTAGCCCTCCAAATGTGGTAATAATATCAGAATGCAATTCCCTGCGATTGCAAGCAATTTGACAGAGACGGGAGGTCATGAGTTGCTTGTTCCTAATAAGTACTTGGGTTAGCTCAAGTCAAAGAAGTAGAAAATAGCCCTATGTTTCAAGAACCAAATGCTGATAGGAAGTCTGATTTTTGTCCTGATTCTTAAGAAGAAATTATGAAAACATGTGAGATTAGCTAGATGTGGGTCACGAAACAACAGCCAATTTCACAAAAATCAGCCACAAGGATGTAAAGAGCTATAGGGGGAAGTAGCTAATTTGGGGGCAGAAAGCTGAGTGGTCCCAGTTTTCTTTGGCATAGATGGATGGATGTCATATGTATCTTATCATACAATGTTTATTTGTGAAAACCTTCCTTAGTCATACCACTGTTGGCAGTTCTTGCCAGGGGCCTGTGTGCTCTTTGGTTGATTCCCGTTGATGAAGGCACTCGGGAGTAGTGCTTGAGTACTCGAATTGAAACTCAAGTATCTGCTGTTTGAGACAGACTCTCTGAAGAAGAGATGTTATAATGTATTTCATCTCCTGTATAACTAGATACAGTTCTTATCCCCAAATGCTACATCTATTATGTTTTTGAGTATTAACCTGTATTCCATAAGCTGGAAATCCTGGACTTGGAGCTCATGGTTGTGCATAGTTGAATTTTGCTGCTCACTGTGTGCATGTTATTGCTCTGCCATAATTGTAGTGTCATTTGCTGTGAAGGTGGTTCTATGTTTTGACGTAAATGTGGGTCATGCTGCTGTGTATTTATCCCATGATTTGGGCATAGCAGAAATATGTATACAGTCACATATACTACTGCAGCACAGTTTATGGGAAGTGATACATATTAATGTAGTCAATTTTATTCACTTGCTTCTGTTTTTCTATGCCCACTCTTAACTAGTATATGCAAAGGTATGCCAGCTTTGTGAGACTATGTACTTGCTTT
Source organism: Indicator indicator (assembly GCF_027791375.1). Classification (NCBI taxonomy): domain Eukaryota; kingdom Metazoa; phylum Chordata; class Aves; order Piciformes; family Indicatoridae; genus Indicator; species Indicator indicator. The sequence continues at coordinate 22,988,557 of NC_072015.1, read as the reverse complement.
AAATGTCCTTCTTATGCTTCTAAAACTCAATGTGACTTATCTTGCTTTTCTTATTTCACTTTTCTTGCTTTCTCCTAGTTGTTTTTTTTTTTCCCCTGTGAGAAACTGTGGTGTTTCAGACTTAGCCAAATTTAGTCTCTGTTAAAAGTTCTTGAAACCTGATCTTCTGAGAGTTCTAGTATGAGAAAATAAAAAGTAAAAATACAGGTTGGCATCCAGAGCAATGGATGTTTATCTAAACTGAACTTCTGATTCCTTCTGAGGTTTGGTAGTTCACTACTGAATCTGTTTCAATCTGGTTAATTAGTTACAAACCCCTAAGCCACAGGCATTGAATTAAAGGAAACAAAGCCTCAAGCCTCCATATAATTTAAAGCAAGAAGAAGCTTTGGTTAAACTAAGCAGTGCATTTATATCCCTGTTTCCCAGTTTGAAATGCAAAACTGATGTACAGATGAGCCAACAGTGTAGTTATTGATTCTGGATTCGTGCTATCTGTATTAATGTGATATTCTAGTATCCCACTATAATCTTCCCCTGTTTTCCCTTTTCCAATATTGGTTTCTGCTTTCAGAGGTATGACAAGGAATTTTTCTGTAGCTGTAGTTTGGGTCTGTGCGGTGTAGCTTCCAGGGAGCACAGAATGCCTTGTTTTGATATGATTTTTCTGCTCTCCTGTTTTTAGGACAATGTAGATCAGACTTCAGCTCATGGTCGGCGGGATCTGATGGAACCGGGTTTCCAAGAGCCATCTAACCGCATCTCCTTGAACCACCAAGGTAAGGAACAGTGAGATACGGATTCTGGGCTCCACAGGGGAAACCCAATGCACTGCATGTGTCTCCTTCTCATTAGAGGAAAAAAAAATTAAATTTCTGAATGGTTAGAGGAGGAATGCTAAGAAATAGGTTTTTTTTTGTCACTATTATCCTATGAACAATGGATGAAGGCCATGAAGAACTCATGCATCTCATGCCAGGTAGCCCAGACTGGAATTGGTGGTCTGGGTGGTAGGTATGTTCTACTTCTAGGAAGAGGGAGGAGGGAAGTACTGAAATTGAATTCAGTGTTTGTGATGTTAAAGTTGCATTTGAAAAATATTTGATGGCTGTAAGTAGGGTTCAGGGCTCTGGCTCAACTTTTGCAGTAGGAGAAAAGAGTATGCTTACTTGCTTTGCATAACAGAAACTGGCTCATTTGGGGGTAGAAAGTTCTGAACAGGATGCAGCTCAAAAGTCTTTGCCAGCTTCTGTCCACATGCTTGAATAAAAAAACAATTGTTATTATAGCAGGGACTTCTTATTTCAGCTTTCCTTTTTTTTTCCTTTGAAATGATTAATAATCATTGCTGTCTTAACCAATGAAATCTGTTACCCTCAGAGTTCATGATGGCCTAATTTGGAACTGAGTCCTTGAAAGTCATCTTTTGCATTGAAACCAGTATTGCAGTCAGCACATGGCTATTGAAACAAAAGGCCACAAATTTATTACTTAAAATATTTACTAAATAAGGCATGATTTACTTTTCCTTTTAAAATCCAGCTTCTTTTGTTTGTGAAGGGCAGTAAGACTGGAATTTCATAACTTTATGAAGGTCTTCAAGACTATTTAAATTTCACAAAAAAGTCTCAGAATTTAATGAGGAGTGTATTTTAATTTACTCCCCCTCCCAAGTCTTCCAATTGTTTAAACTTTGCTTTCAGTTGAAAATAGAAAGTAGAAGGTAAAGTGTTATTCAATCTAAAACTTCTAGCAGCACAGGCATTGTATTGTGGTATGTTTGCATGCTTACAAAACAGACCTTGTAAATTCCCTTTTTCATTTGTAATTTCACTTACCTTGGGCTGTGCAAATCCTGGAGCATTTCTATATAGGTGACTTTTTCTAAAGGTATTTTTAAATACCCTTCTTTAATCAAGAATTTTTTGGGGGGAACACATCCTGTGCAGTGTAAGTCTATGTTAAGAGTGAGAACATGTGTGGCTGCTGAACAGTTATTGAAGAGATAGATCATATTGCATTTTGACAGCAAAATGTGAACTTTGTAGCCTGATGTTTCCCTTACGGAGTATACTTCCTTTTTAGATCCTCCTTTTTCTCTGTCAATAGTGTAGTATTTCAAAAAGATCCATACAGTGTCACCTGATGTGTGGCTTTTCCTCACCTACTTTGAGACAAATGTCTATATGTAAAACTGGCCCAAATTCATTTTAGAAACAGCTAACTTTAAAAAGAATATTTTCATAGAGATAGTGGCTATTGAAGGCTTGTTTATAAAGAAAAGCCCTATTAAAATTTTCCCCAGTAGTTTCTGAAATAAAGATCTCTTTTGCACCTGCTAATTGTTTGGGATTTTTTTGTACAGCAGCAGACTGACAGTAATCAAATCCAGTATTTCTAAAAATCTTTATGATTTTGTCACTGAATTAGTTATTTAATTTGTTACTAACCTTGCCTACACCTGTGATCATAAAATGCTGTGGATTAAGAATTGAAACCCAAATGCCCAGTGGTAGCCTGGAGTACTGTGCTGGGCTGTAGCACTTCTGCCTTTTTGCAGTGTTGGAGGGAAGCAATGTGCCTTACAGGCACAGTATCTGCTGCTTTGGTAACTTTTTGAAGGTGGGAAGTGACTGCAAGTGTGATGTTACGTCTTTTGTGTTTTTCTGTCCAAGTATGAGCATCTATAATCTTTCATAGCATATGAAATACACATTCTTGTCCAAGACCTTGAAAGAAATGGTATTTTAAGAGCTACCACATGATTTAATAACTGATTAATGAATACTACATGGAAGAGTAGAACATGCAGAGCTTCAGAGGGCATCATGACATGGTCTGAACCAGCTCTTGTGCAGTTATGTAAGTCACACAATAAATAGGAAGATGACCTACTGGTCTTCCTGCTTGCAACCAGCAAAGGACTTGTGGGCAGTGTAATAATTAGGAGCAGTCTTGGGTACAATGATCATGAAATGATAGGCTTCTCAATTGTTAGAAAAGGGGGGTGGGGGTGGGGTGTCAGCAGAACTGCTATCTGGGACCTTCAGTGGACACCCTTTGGTCTGTTTTGGAGACTGGTCGACAGAATCCCTTGAGAGGCAGTCCTAAAGGATGTAGGATGCCAGGAAAGCTGAACGTTGTTCAACAAGGAAGTTTTAAAGTTGCAGGAACAGGCCATGTCCATATGCCAAAAGATGAGTGGGCAGGGTAGAGGGCTGGCTTGGCTGAACAGAGATTTGGTTGCTGCTTAGGGAGAAAAGGAGAGTTCCCGATCTTCAGAAGAAGGGGCAGGCCACTCAGGAGGACTAACCAGGTGTGAAGCTATGCAGAGAGAAAATTGGAAGACCCAAAGCTTGACTAGAAATTAATCTGTCTTCAGCTGTTCAACAGCTAAAATTATTCTACAAATATATTAGCATCAAAAGGAGGACTAAGAGGAATCTCTGTCCTTTATTGGATGGGAGGAGGAACATAGTGGTCAAGGATGAGGAAAAGGATGAGGTACTTAGTACTTTCCTTACTTCAATCTGTAGTAGTAAGATACCCATCACTGAGCTGGAAGACAAGGATGGGGAGCAGACTGAAGCCCTCATGATCCAAGAGGAGATAATTAGTGACCTGTTGCTCCACTGATATAGAAGTCTGTGGGACCAAAAGGCAGACACTCAAGGGTACTGAGGGAGCTGATGGAAGTGCTCACCAAGCCACTTACCATTATTGATCAGCAGTCCTGGCTAACCAAGGAGGCCCCAGCTGACTGGAGATTGGCAAATGTTAGGCCTACCTACAAGGGCTGGAAGGACGACCCAGTGAGCTACAGAGCAGGTCATCCTGAGTGCCATTACGCAGCATGTGCAGGGCAACCAGGTAATCAGGCCCAGTCAGCATGGCTCGACACAGGGCAGGTCCTGCTTGACAAACCTGATCTTGTACAACAAGGTGTTCCACTTGTGGAAGAGTGAAAGGCTGTGGATGTTGTTTATGTGGACTTTAGTAAAGCATTTGACAATCTTCTGCAGTATTCTTCTGGAGAAACTGGCTGCTCATGGTTTGGATGGGTGGATGCTTCACTGGCAAAAAAAAATGTCTGGATCAATGGGCCCAAGGATCGGTGGTGAATGGAGTTCAATGCAGTTGGTGATTGGTCACAAGTGATGTTTCCCCAGGGCTCAGTATTGGGGCTAGTTCTCTTTAATAGCTTTATTGATGGTTTAGGTGAGGGGATTTAGTGCACCCTCATTAAGTTTGCAGATTAAGCCAGTAGGGAGTGTTGATCTACTTGAGGTTAGGAAAGCTTTACAGGAGAATCTGGATGGGCTGGACCAATGGACTGAGGTCAGCTATGTGAGATTCAATGAGGCCAAGTGCCAGGTCCTGCATGTTGGTCACAGCCACCCCATGCAACAGTACAGGCTTGGGGCAGAGTGGCTGGAAAGCTGCCCAGCAGAGAAAGACCTGAGGGTGTTGATGGACAGTGGGCTTAACATGAACCAGCAGTGTGCTCAAGCGGGCAAGAAGGTCAACAGCATCCTAGCCTGTGCCAGGAGTAGTGTGTGTCCAGCAAGACCACAGAGCTGATTGTGCCCTGGTACTCTGTGTTAGTGTGGCCACACCTTGAGTATTCGGTTTTGGGACCCTTAACTGTAAGAAAGACATTAATGTTCTGGAGTGGCTGCAGAGAAAGGCAACTCATGACCCTTGCCTCAAACACCGCAGCTGAACATTGAGTAACTGTACAGTCCCCTTCTCTGGAGACTTTCAAAACCCACCTGGATGCACTCCTGTGCAGACTACCCTGAGTCATAGAATCATAGAATCAAGAAGGCTGGAAGAGACCTCAAAGATCACCGAGTCCAACCTGTCACCCTAAACTTCATGACTATCATAGAATCATAGAATCAAAAAGGCTGGAAGAGTCATCCTGCTCTGGCAGGGGGTTTGGACTGATGATCTCTTGAGGTCCCTTCCAGCCTCTGATATACTGTGATATTTTACGTATATGCTTCCAATTTATACCTGACCACATTGCTCAGTGAGCAAAGTAGATTTGCAGTTTCTGTTGAACATTAACTTATGGCCCTTTGCTTTTCACTGGGAGAACTTTGGTACGAGCACTTGGAATTCAGAACCAGGCCATGGAAAGCAGGGTCTATAGAAATGGTGGTTAACTTCCTCCCAGGCATCTGAATCCCTTCAGCACAAGCTGGAAAAGGGATATCTCAAGTGGAGACTGAGATATCCCCAACAACTGTCCTGTGTGAATAAGCTCTTTATTGTGAAGGGTATTTCAAGTACATGTTTCCTGCTAAATCTGGCAATGTTAATGTGGGAATTTTCAACCTACCACACTGTTTAAACAAGTAGATGCTTTTAACTGTTCAGCTTTCTATTTTAAAATAATGTCTTCTAAAGATTGGAGAGCAGAAAATACTTTGTCAGGTGAAGAGACTTTAAATAGGCAGGTTTCATGTGGAAGTCGAGTGCAAGTGGAATAGTATTTTTTCCTAGAAATCGTTCAATATCTGCTTATGTGTGGGTATGTGGATAAACTTGCTTCCTTTTAAGTGTTTTTATATCTAAGACATTATTTAGTATTCACTTTTCAATGATTCTTCTTGCTGGCAAATTACATGAAAGTACTAAATGTAGACAGCAGGAACTAGGATTTCTTACCTCTATTCCCCAAACTCTACTTTGTAAATTAAATGCAACAGGAAAGAGCAAGCTTCATCCAGGTGAACAATAATAATACCTATTGATGTAAAGGAAGGGGTACACTTCAGCTACCTATTGAAAGTTATAGAAAGTTGACAACAGCTAGACAGGATTTGATATTTAATAAAGAGCAAGTCAAGTATTTCTCAAGCAGAAGCTGTACTAAAACCTGTGGCTTGGAAGTAAAAAATGTCTAAACTACGTGGAATTTTCTGAAGAGTTAAAGAAGAGGGAAGGAAACAGTCAGAAGAATTATTTACTGTGTTTAAAAACACTAGGAAAAAGAAGTGACAGCATGCTGAGGATGGGACAGGTATTACTATTTTTCTAATTTTTTCCCCTCAAGAGTGGAGTGTGGAGATGAAGGAAAGAAACTACACCCTACTCAGCCATGTCTCACACAAATGTTTAATATTTTGCAACGACAGGTTCTCTGCAGTGTGTAGCCTACAGCATTTGTAGCCTGTCCACTAATGAGGAGCAGAGTTGGGGAGCACAGGGACAATATTAATCAAAACACATGCACATGGAAATGCCATTTTGAGGCGTTCTGTAGAGATGAGGGGGTTAAGTACTCATTCTCTCTGTTCTATTCTGAAGAATGCTGCTGGTTCTTCTCACCAGAAAACACTGCTATGAGTTACTTTAGCCGACAGCTGTGCTTTGCCAACAGCCAGCTCATCTTTTGGTGTTTATTGGCTCATAATGGCAGGAAATCTTGCCTAGAGTGGGATGATGAAGATGCTGTGGTTATGGATCAGTTGGCATTGGGTTTTCTGCCTGTATGGGACAACTTATTCCAACCAAAACTAGAGAGATCTGGATGAGTTGTCAACATGCATCACACTGCAGCCTGCTCTTGAAGTAGATGCTTTCCTGTAGCTCGCTAGCCAGCAGCTAATACATTAACTTTTACATGGATGGTAAATATCAGCAGTGGTGGAAACTACCCTTCTAGCACACTGCCTGGGTTAAAAAAATGCAAGCCCATGTAGATATGGACAGACTTTTGAATAAGAGTATGGGCTTAGATGAAGTATTATGATTTAACCCAGAGAAATAATCTTATGTAGCACTCTTCTTCTCCACCACTGTGGAGCTTTAATAATTTTTTGTGTCTGCCTCAGGATAGTCATATCAGGTTGAGGCGATTTTGTTATTTGCTCTCTAACGAAGAAGCGTGTTTATTAACAGCTTGTGCTGCTTCTAATACGCCTCACTTGTGGGATTCAACTGGTTTATTTGGTGTATCAGAACTAACCCATGTTTTTGCAGAATCCAGCTGGTACTGAATTGAAAATGTAGAGAGAAAAACAGATAGTCTTGTTTGTATTGCAAAGACAATACTGCCAGACATTCACAAATTCTCATGCTTTGTATAAATGTTGTTGTCATTGTCCAGCCTAGAAAAAAACACCATTAATGCCAAAAAAATTTACATTGACTAGCCTTACTCAGAGAGCAGAGCCCTCGCTTCCTGACTAGCTTTGTCTTGTGTTGGAGAAGGCTTCCATTATATTTGGTGATGAATCCTGTTAGCACCATTACTAGGAGAGCAGTCATAATAGCTGTGCAGGAGTATGACTTCTTTCATTACAGTAGTTCCCAAGCCCTTGGGCTGACAGAACTCTGGGAAAAAAATATGAAAAGACAAAGTGGATTGGTAGTACAACTGATTTCAGAAATTTGTAGCAAGCTATGGGAAGATTTAGTTTAGCAAGAAGATTCTCTGTGTAATAAGGCTGCTTATGAAGATTGAGTGAAATAAATGAAACCAGAAGAAATAGGCCAAAAGTGCCTCAAAATGTTCAGAGAATCATGTATGCAGGTGATTGATGAATTTTATTTTTAATTTTAAAAAAAATTCATTATCAACTTTTTAGTATCAGCTTTGCAAATCTTCAGTTGTAGACATATTTAAAATTAAATATGTTCCTCTGAAGCCACCCAATATGAATAAAAAAAGATCAAATATCTCATGGTTTACAAGATTAGGACATTAAATCTGTTTATAGTCTCAGAATATCAGTGTGTGCTTTGGATTAATTTCTCTGACAAGGTGTAGGCTTCAGTGCAGGGAAGGAGCCCTCTGTCTTGGTTATTGAGGATGTAACATGGCTTGCCTTTTATTCATTGAAAGTTTTACAAGTGGAGATGTAGAAAAAATTGAGAATGTTAAGGTATGCTTAAAGCAAGAATTTTTACAAGATTATAAATTAATCTTCCTTATTTAATAGTGACTATCAGTGACTATCAAAGTAAATTTTAAGCCTATTTTCTTCTGGAAAAATGATCAAATTATACCTAGGTTTGCAATGAACTTCTTGCCATGTTGGAGAGGAGATGCTTGCTGGGACAGAGTGATTGCATTGGGAGAGCAGGTGCAGCTGGGCTGGGGAGTTGGATTTCTTGCTTCAGATAATCCATGCTGTACCATACCTATTTGACATCTAAAGTGTACGTGTATGGGGTTTGTACTGAAGACAGAAGGGTTGTGTTCTTCCACCTTTCAAGATATCCAATAATAGGAGGGGGGCTAGCAGAAGGAGGTGGGGTTGTGGTTACAGATTCACAAGGTGTGAATTGAGGGTGATTAGAAGCTCCTTTTGTGTTATGGTTAAATTATTGTCTGAGGCTTTGGGAGGGGAGGGTGTAACTTGGGTTTTTGGGTGATGTGATTCTTTTGCTTCTTTCCAGGTCCTTATTGGAGCGAGAGGTCATTTACTTCCCTCACTCCTTGTGGGAGAACAAGTTAGTTTAGTACTAGTATAAGCCTAATGGGATGCCTCATTAAGAAACTCACCACAAAACAAATAGGGAGGGTGAGAATCTGTGAAATAAACCGGAAAATTGAATGTCCTTTTTAATTCATATTTGTCCTTAATATTAAGGGATGTGTGTTTCCTGCTACCACTGAAGCAGAGCTAAGACTGACTGTTGAAGCAGTTGTCATTGTGCATCCCTTGGCTGGGTAATGCAAGGGATAGCGTAGGGATGCTTTCTCTTCTTTTCTAGGGATGTGCACTTGGGCATCTTGTGGAAAACTTTTTTCTGTGATGCAGCTATTGCACCAGAACCAGATGGGTGTAGTGGCATGCTTTGGGGTGACTGGGGAGGGACAGAGGTGCCATGAGGTAGGTGCATAGACATATTAGTCTATTACAAGTGTCTGCTTTGTTATCAGGAGGCAAATATTCACATCATGTATTTGTTTACTGTTAGCACACTTCCCCAGAGGTGCATTGGCTCAGAGAGGTGTCACTGGTGGCACAAATACTTTCTGTGCTGTTGTAGCTCATGCAGTTTTGTTGGGGCAGCTGGCTGCTTGCTGTGTGTCTGTCTGCTGCCAGCCTGATGGAACAGCCTCACTAGAGACTGCTTTGGAGGAACAGCACCTTGCATGGGCAGTGAGAGGCTCCTCAGTGAAATCAACCTGCAGATCCTTAATGAAGATGATCTTGTTCAGGTTTTTCATTTTTGGGTCTTGAGCTTGAGTCCAGTGCTTCTGTTGGAAATGATGTGCTTGGAGAATCTTGCATACCAGAGGGGGAAAAAGGTGTCTCAGTATCTACTCATGATGAGGTGCTTCTCCCAGGGACCAAAGTTGAGCTCATTTCTTGTACCTCATTCCTTTTGTGAGCACAAGAAAGTCCGAAATCCTATGGCTAGTGCACTGTCTCCTCTGCAAATGTATTTCCTTAGCAACTTGCATCATCCCTCATCGTTTTTGTAAGCCGATCACTGGTGTGCGATAGATTCTACTTGGATTTTTATGTTATGTGGGGGTTTTCTACTTTTTTTTTTAATTGCTTTATATAGCGATTTATTTACTGTCCATCAGGAATGGTGAGGCTTGTGGTGTCAGGTTGCCCTTTGCCTCCTAGGTGGCTTATTTCATCCATTTGAGTTAATGGTCCATAATTGAAGTTAATGACTGAAATGCCCTCTTCTAATGTAATCAATAGAAGTTAACTGGAAGATCTTGGGATGAGCTCATATGTTTTCTGGAAGAGATTTTATTGCCTTAATGTTTCCTTTTGTAATGTGACTAAATTTGTACTGTTGAGGATGTTAGGGGAGTGAAAGGGTTGGTTGTTGATTTTAAAGGTCTCTTCCAACCAAAATGATTCTAGGATTTGGTTTTGTGAAGATTAATACTATCAGCAAAGGATCTTTTGATACCTTCTGGATGACATGTTTAATGTGGCTAAGTTGAATTTTTACCTGTGCCATGTTCTTTGTCCTGCATGTTCTTTGGTTTTGCGTATTCTTCCCTGCTAGGGGGCAAATTTTAAGTGTATTTGGCTTTATGTAAGAAGCTTTTGAACCTTTCAGTGAAGGTGTTAGAGTCAAATGACAAAACATGGCTGTTGGAACTTAAATAGTCTCAGTACTAATGAGCTTTCCAGCTAGGTAAGTTGATTTATTATGTAGCCTAGTTTTTAATCGTGCCATAACAATGGCAGTTGTCCAGTAAAAATGATATCTCTGCAGTATCAGAATATTGACTTCAAATTCTGACAACCTTAACCAGAATAAAATCCTAGATCCCAAAGGCAGTTTGACATGTAAAGGAGGAAAGAGTGTATTTAGAGATGGAAACAATCCATATTCTCAGCAGCTTTACTGCCTGTTACGAAATGCTGCTTAAAATAATATTTTAGAAAATGTAAGTATCTCTAATTTCTGAGATGAAAGTACAATGTCACTACACAAGGTCATCTTTAATGGAGAGAGAAAAATATCTTTCAGTATCCAATTACATAGAAGGCTCTAGGGCGCTAATCTTGTTTCATGACTGTTATGTTCAACTCTGAAATAAAGCTGTTCTGCTTATTCAGACATTTAAGAGTGTCACCTATAAATAACTCAGAAATTTATTGCCATTTATCAGCAATGTATGCAATGTTTGAAATTACAGTGACTGATTTGGGGATACTAATTTCTTTTTAAAATGCCTCTCCTGTGAAATTTACTTTCAGGAGTGTGATAGCAGTGGTGTGGCAAAGTGGAAGAAGCAGCTGTAGTGCCACAAACTGCTCCCTGAATTCTTGAGATTGGTTGGACTTGAGCTTCACAAGAAACCTTTTAGCAGCCTTAGGTCACCAGTACAATTAGCAAATTTGGGACTAAATATAACTTTTTAATATTCTTTTGCCTCAGAATGAAATCTGTTTAACTCCTTCAGATAAACCTCTGAGTTACTCCCACCTCCTTTTAAAGCACACTGAAGTGATTTGTGTCCTATCTCTGATCAACCTGCACCTCTGATCGCTCTTGTCATGGCAGATAATTTCTAATAGCTCTCTTGTCTGTGAACGGTTCTAAGAGATGTGTACTCAATTTTTAGGTTTTTGTTTTCCTCTGACCTTCAAGAGTGTATTTTTGGTCTCTATCAAAGTAGAGAGAGGGTGGAGAACAGGCAGTGCAGCTCTTGGTTTCCTTCTATTGTTTCTCTTAAGGATAAAACTGTCCTAACCTTTGGTTTCTGTGTCTTCTTATCAGTGCCTCAGGTGGAGCTAAATGTAAGTTAATTTATCTTTTTATGAGCTCCAAACTCTAAGCAGAGCTTTTATCATCTTAGAAATTAATACAGAAATTCACTTTGCTCCTGTTTTGAAAAAAAGAACAAATTAAATTAAAAAAAAGGCAACTGTAACATTTTCATGGGTAAGAAACAGAATGAAGACTAGGTAAGACTTGTTTGCAAGAGTGAAATGAGGCGTATTTATGATACAGCAATACAGGCAAAAGCTTCTGTTGCTTTAAGATTCCTTATGATTCAGCAGCTTGGTGTCCTTCCTTTTTCAGTTGTTAGCAGATCTTATTAACTTGGGGAATAACTACAAATGCTAAACAAAAGTTGCCTTTGTACTTAGAATGTGTTTTAGAAGTTGGCTGATGCTATTACAGTAAATTTAGGTTAAGCAGTTTGGACATGAACAGAATTATTTTAAGGTTTTAGTATCCATTTCTGCGTATTAGAACAATTTTTGGGTCTTGTGTATTAGAAAACCAGGCTTGCCATAAAGTTGTCAGGAATCTTGCAGCTGCAAGAGAGGAAAATGCTGAATTCAAGTTACAGCTTAAATGTCATCTTTCTTAGAAATGCCTTTTCTAAGCTGTTTTTAAAAGAGATTGGTTCTGCCTGGTGACTAGTTGAAACAAGTTGCACTGAAATGTACTTAGGGCCTGTACCAGCAAATATAGCTCAATTCAGTTATATCAAGAAGAATATATACTGTGGTATATCTGAAAAAAAAATTGGAGGACACTAAAAATACTTAGCAATTTTTTATGGTGTTGGTTGAATGTGTAAGTGGGCTTTCTTAGTGCCAGTGTTGTGTTTATTTAAGTATCAACATGATTTTGTGTGTTTAAAAAAAAAAACATTAAAGTTTCATGAGTGAAGTCAAGACATAAGATAGCCAGAACAGAAAAAAAGGGCGCAGGGTTTGATTGCAGCAATGTGCTGGTTCTTTCTGTAAACCCTGTGTAGTTACAGAGTGTACTGTCTGTACCCACAGCTTCACTTAAAGAAGCTGATTTGAAGGCAGTGGGTGACTTCAAGCTGGCCGCCTGCTTCATCAGTAGCAGGGTCTTTCTTGGGGGGGTGGTTCCTTTTTCTCTTATTTTGGAATGTGTATGGAATAATGAACCTTCAAAGTCTGTGCTGTAAGGTTGCCCAGAGACTCTTCCGTTCATTTGCAACCAAGCCATTGCAAACTATAGCAATTAATTCTGGCAGGTTTGGCTTCCATGTGTTTTGAGTTGGTTGTCTATACCTCAGGCAGGTAAAAGCTTCTCAGAATAATTGGGCTCACTCAAGATTTTGATGAAATTGGGAGTGTTTGTATGACATGGAAACGGTAAAAGACAATGCAGCTTCTAAGTACTATAAATGTGCTTTGGTTGAAGGTGCATGACACTTGACACACAGTAGGGAGACTGTCAGTGAGTTAAGTGGAAGGGCAGTTGAAGCTTTCTTTTTGTGTATATAGAGGTTAAAATAAAAGTTGGGAACAGTGACCAGCCTTGCAAGTTGGCAAGTTAGTAAAAAAAAAAAGAAAAAAATTATAATTTGACATAAATTTGGGTAATGAGATATGGAAAAAACATTTGAGGCACAAAATATAGTGAAAAGCCATGGAATTTCTTTAAGATGGTTTTAGAATGTAGCTGAAGTAAAACTATAGGAAGACATGTAATTAATTTTCGCTACTGTAGGAGCTGAGATGTATTCTAGTACAGTTTTTATGTTTGTGGTAATATCTTTCCACCACTGTGTATCTCTATATACGTTATGTTTATAAAAAAGGCCAAACAAATTTTTGAAAAAAAAAACAACCAACCACACAGAAACCCTCTCAACTCAGTAGTAGTGAATGTGGAATGTTTGGGCCAGGATACATGTCTCCTGCTGTGTTAGGCTGGTGAAATACAAAACGGGAACATCTCTTTCTGAAGAGCAAGTTTAGAGATGAATCTGTCAGATTGCTGGCTCCAAGGCAGATTGAGACTACTGGGGAGAAATTTGTTGAGGGTAAGACCCGAGTGAATGCCTCCTTTCTTACAGTGAGGGTGTTTGAACAAGAGGACTTGGTGATGACTTTGCCCTGAAAATAATGTCCTTTCAAGTAGGCTCTTCTCAGACCATTTACATTGCCCTGGGTCTGGTGTTTCCCAGGGGTTTGGTGGTACAGCTGTCCTGGCACACTTCCGAACATACTTGTGATAGCAAAAAAAAAACCAAAAAACAAAACAACACTTCCTCCAAAGGAAGTTATGCCATTTTGAGAAGTGAAATGAAATGCAGCAGTAGAAGCATTCTTAGACATTTATAATGGGCTAGAAACAGGGATATTTTAACAGGAAAACCAGTTGAAATATGGAGTAATTTCTACTGAACTCGTTATAAGCAACTTTTCTTTGTATTTCAGACAGTTCTATACAGAGTGAGAGCACTGAATTCAAGAGCTTAATGTTGAGTGCTGTGTGCATCTCAGCTCCACCTTGAAATTAGGCTTTTTGATGATTATGCCATGCAAACACAGAGGAAGGCTTAGCCCCACACCAACAAATGGAAGGATGAAGAAACACTTTTGCACTTGATGCTTTCAGATCTGTGAGGTAGAAGAGAGATTTTTAGAGCTGCGGGTTAAATAGCTTTTATATAGTCTTGGATATAAGATACAAGCTGTTATAAGCTATATGAGTGCTTTTCATATGTTAATGAATGCTTGCTGAAAAACATGGGTCAAAATACTTGACCTTTCTCATGCAGGCATCTAGATTACTTAAAGATTCATTTTATTGAGAGCTTGTGGAAAGAGAGTCTTCTAGTCCATCCTTGGTTTTGGAGAGCCCAACAGACAGACTAGTTGAGGGCAGAACTGTGTGGGGCATTGTTGACAGAGTGGACACCCTTAGAGGTTAATACTGTGGAAAAGAGCTTAAGTGGCTTTCCATGAAATGGTACCCACTGAAAGAAGGAGGAAGAAGATGACAGTAAGAATCTGAAATATATTTGAATTAAGTACAAAATAAAGTATTGCTCGTCAAATGAAGTGAAGTAACTCAAAATTAGTTCACTGACTTGAAATGAAGCCCATGTGGGATGTCCACTCTGGAGGACTGTTTGGTATGAAGAAAACTTCAAAGTGAGTTCTGGTGCTTTATGTAGTACAGAAGTTCTTCATGCAGAACTTCCCTGTTCTCACACCATATGTTGGGGTTTTATCTATTTAGTGTTTAAAGAATGTATAGGTGTATCAGAAAACAAAGAACCTTCATTTATTGTTTTACTAATAAATCTTCAAAGTGTTTTTAGGCAACTGTCCATTCTCATGTTATGCTGCAGTTACTGTGGCTTACATTGTCGTTATTATGTGCTAAATTAGGGTCTTGTGTTAAGCTCACAGAATAAGAGGAGGGAGAAAGAAAAAAATCTAATTTCATAGCTTAGTAAAGAAGCAAAATCTGTAGAAAAACAACTCTGTTGTCGTTTGGTGTCAGTTCTGCCCTCAAATTTTTTACGACAATGAAGCATTGTAACAATAAACCTCAGTCATCACTGTCTCTGAACTTATCTTACTGTGATAAGCAGTACAGTATTTATTTCTGCCTTTATGTAAACACTGTACTGCACGTGGTTTTTTACAACACTTCAGTATGGCAAGTTGTGTCATGTGAGGAGACTTTAGAAATGCATAATTTCGAAGTGGCTGAAATTCTTACATTGGGCACAAAGTGGGGTGTAGCACTTCTGTTAAAGCCAGCAAGCTTCAGGAGGAAAATCAGTCTGAATTTGTTAATTTATTTAAGTGTCTTTGTGCCTCTTAAAAAGGACAAGATTTTAGCAAGCTAGTTTTATTTTCAGTTAAAAAAAAAGAGACAGACTTGAACAGGGCAAACCAGCTAAACAAAACAAAATTGTTGCAGGAGATATAGTTAAATTTGGAGTTTTTAAACAGCAAGCAGCTGCTTAAGTAATCGAGGTATACAAGGTGCTACTGACCAAAGCAATTAGTATGTAATTTCATTAATGGTATAAGGATTGCAGCAACAATATTTAGGTCCTTCTGTCCAAATCAAGATTGTGGGCAATTTGTGACGCGTTGCAACACGAGATTAGAAGCAGTGCAGTGTTGTCATGTGTTAGAGCACCACAGTCTGAGTGAATGTGTGACTGCACATGAGTATGTCTTAAACTGCTGTGTATCCTGTTAATGCTTCTAATTGGGATAGATTGATTGCAAATTTACGTATATATATGTACTTGTAAACTTTTATAAGCTTGTGTGTTTCTAAGTTTATGTATAAAAAAGGCTTGATGGAGAGTGCTAATTTTTTGTTTATCTTTGCAGTTCAGTTATAAGCTTGCTGCTATTCAACAGCAAAAAAAAAAAATCTGTGTATGTTTTTGTGGTTTGTCCTTAAGTAGCTGAGAAATCCTGAAGATCTCAGCCATAGTAAAATATTCCAAGTCCCTCTAAAATCTGAAGTGCTGCAGATGATGGTTTTCTAAACTATGAGGTCTGCAGCTCAAAGATAAGTGGATGATGTGCCCAGTGACCACAGTTGGGTAGCTTCTATCCTCAATAACCATAAATATTCTTCAGAAGATGAAGACTAGCTAGAAGTTCAGAAGAAGTTCTAGAGACTAGCTAGAAAAAATGCATGAGAGAGAGATTCAGGAATATGGTAAATCCCAAATACAGGTCAATACCAAGGCTAGGATAGCATCACTGAAGAATCAGTCAGGTGACAGAAGCAGCGAAAGCTTGCTGCAGGAACACTAAGTGGGTATTACTACCACAGTGGCCAACCTGGAGTTGCTGACATCGGTTACAAAGCCATCAAGAGAAGTCCTTCAGAACATTAAGGCTTTACAGAAACACTTTTGGCCTGCCTTACTGTCTGTCCTCATCATGCTTTGCCTCTTTCTAGGTCTATAAATATGTGGGTGTGCTTTTGACAGAGAAACCAGTCTTCTCTGCTTTTCTGGGCTATATTTCAGATGTGAAACAGAGAGGTGAGCAGGTTGCCTGACCTCTTGCAAACACTGAACTTGTGCCTGAAGGTTTTTGGAGTGTCTTTCCCAAGAGGAGTGGTGGGGGTGATTTTGGGAGACACAGTGCAGAATATTGGAGTCCTGTAAGCTCATTTGAGTGTACCAATGCCATCCATGTCATGAAGGGTGAAGGAAATGGAAACTGCCTCTTAAGAAGTGATGGTCTGTTAACAGTAGAGTACCCTTGAGTCCTGTTTCCAGTGTTGTTTTGAGGGCATGCAAGGAGTCAAGTCTTAGACAGGGGCTTGGGATCCATACCCCGCAGCCTGCGGGTAGAGAAGAGTAGCAGGCTGGCTTCCCAAAATCATGGGGTGCCTAAGCTGGGATTGCACACACCTTGTAAAATCAGGAAAATTGACAACAATGGACAAGTTGGTTTTGGCTTGCATTAAGATGTGGACAGGTTGATTTTGACTTGTGTCAGGATGTGGTGAGCCTTTTGTGTAGCACACTTGCAGCTTTCATTTCTGGGTGAGCCTGATCCTGACTTCTTTTAACCAGTTCAGTTTAGCTGTGAAATGTTAAATAGTGAAGGATGGTGCTTCAAGTAGCTGATTTAAAAAAAGTAAACTTGAATTGGTGAATCTGGAAGAAATAGAAACATTTTTATTTTTCTTAGGCCTAGATAAATTTATGCTGATGCAATTGTTATTTATTGAAGATTTGAATGCTAAATTCAGATGTTTTTTTTCTTTTGTATTGATGCTAGTCTTGGGTGACTGACTGAAATGGTTTGGGTTTGGTTTCTTTTGCAGGGTTTGAGTTTTTTCTCAGGGTTGTTTGTTGTGGGTTTTTTACTTCAGTTGTTTGTGTGGTGTTTTCTTTGTGGGTTTTTTGGGCGGTTTGGGTTTTTTTTGGTTGGGGTTTCTGGTGGGTTTTTTGGTTGTTTTTTCCCATGTTTTGCTTTGTTGTTGTTGTTGTTTTTTGTTTTTTGTTTTTTTAACAGATTGGCTAATAGGAGCTTTTGGGGTCACTGTAGTCGTGGCACAAGAAAGCATTGTGGAGCTTTTATAAATGGCTTTTTTTTGCATTAGTGGGGTGGGGTGCAGATACCTTCAGCAGTGGCTCCACACCACCATTTGGGATGTGACTGCAGCAATATGCTCTGCCATCTGGGGATCTGTGTGGCAGGACTGTGGTACATTCCCTTCTCACGTAGCAGAGGTTCATGCCTCCTTACAGCAGTAATTCCTCACAAACTATCCACCCTTTGCTGACAGGGCTAGGGGAGATCTTGTTCTGCACCCAAAAGGACTACATGCTTTCCTGACACAACAGCTAGGCTTGAGTGAAAGGAGAGCCTAAAATAGATGTCTGACTCAAGGACAAAATATCTATGTGCACATGAAGTTAAATGCATGCCCCAAAACTTTGTTCCCTTAGTAGGGCAAAGAAATGTAGGAAAAGCTTATATTGTGGTGCTGCCAAGGACACCAGATGGCAACCACCTTCATCTATGAAGCAAAGCTAAGGTAGGCAAGCTTGCTTGTTATTTGTCAGGTATCAGGTTTGAAATTCCTGAGTCATGGGCTCTTAGACTTTTTTGATGGAGCATTGCAATTCCAAGCAACTCTCCCCCAGTTTAGTCTCTTGTACATAATTTACTGAAATATCGATTGTAGTTGATACAAAACTATTAAATAAACTGGTAAAAGAAGCCAAAATTACCCTGGTGTTAAAACATTTTACTTTTTCTAATGACTTTGGTTCTGTTAACTAAACTCTGACTGCAAGTACCTTAGAAGTGAAGTAATCCTTTTGTCTGCTTCTTAAGTACATTGGTCACAGCTAGGTAACTATTATGTGCTGAAAATGCAATCTTTAATTAACTCTGAGGAATAGCTCATTCATTAATTGCTGTATGCAACTTTGGGAACTTGAATTACATCCTTTTAAACATGCCTTATAAGCCAACTACAAACCTGTTCAAAGCAAAAAAAAAAAAGGTCGGATGAAAGGTTAGCCTGAGTATCAAGTGATGAGGTACATGCCTAAATTAATGTTTCAGCATTAGCTCTGCAGACCTATGGCTTCCTGAGGGGAAACACTAACAGACTTTTTGGGTTAATCCAACCACCTTTCACTTGAAAGCTTTATTCAAGTTTTTGTAGAGTGATTTTTGAAATGAAACCTTTGACACAAAAGGCCTGGGTTTTGCTGCCTGCCAGGTGAGGACTTTGCTGCGCAGGTGGGAGGCACTCTTGCTGAACAGTTGCTGGCAGTGGTGCTGGAGCAGGCAGGACATTAGAGGCTTTGGCTGGAGCTACACAGCAGTATGTTAGGAGATTATGCACAGTGTTTCCCGAAGTGGGATAAAGTTTGAACTTCCTTGGCAGGACAGGAAGGACTAATACTGCAGTGGTACTTACATTGGTGTGGTGGGTTGAAATTCCCCCCAAAGTAAAATTGCCAGACCAGCTCAATTGAAAGCAAATGAAGCTGCATTTGCAAAACTACAATCTAAAATATGAAATCCAATGAATATTTACAAAATATACAATATTTACATACATTTACAATTTATAAAAGCAGAAGAATCCCCTCGGCCAAAACCAGGGGGTTACCAGCAGCTTCCCCCTCCCTGCTCCCTTCCCTCCCCCCTGTACACAGGACAAAAGAAAGGAGAAAAGCAGAGTCACTTGTTAGTACTGAACCACAACAAAGCAATGCAGCCAAGGTCAGCAAAGCCAGCAGAAGTAGGAGCTAGTATCTGCCAGAGCGGAGGAAGGCAAAAAAGAGAAAAGTTAGCTTATACAAACTAACTTTATGTTAGTAGTCAGACCAATGGGATGATTTAGACCTTATCATTATTTTCCTTTTTACATCCAATGGTAATTTATTTACATTCTACCACTTTCTGATCAAGATCTTTGGAAAATTTTCCAGGCACATCCTGAAATGACCACAATTGGCATACAAGGAGTGTTCAGCTGAAATAATTCATCTGGGTGTTATGATTTTTATCATGTAGGGAGAACACAAGTTCCCTAAAGGAAAGCAAGAGATGCTTCGACTTGTGTGTTTAATTTTGCCATTAACAGCTTTAGACTTGCAAAATGCAGTTTTCCTGTTCTGTGAATTTTTGACCCGTTTTTGAACTGTGACTTTTCTATTAGTGTCGATTGTATATATCTGATTTGCACTATTTAGGTTTGTCTTTTTTCTGTGATAGGAGCAATAAGAAAAAGATATAGAAGTAAAACTTTAAAGAAGTATTATGAGTAGAAATGTGCATATAGGAAATTTTGAAAAATATTTTTTTTTCATTCACGTAAGCATAAGGAAAACATGTAGTATTTTAAACCTTCTGTTTCCTTAACGAAAAAGTATCTCATCTTAGTAAATATGCAACTAAACCTGACTTTTGCTGTGTCAAATTGCAGCTTTCACTGATAGAGCATATCATCTTAAAGCCATTCACTTGTTAATATAAGATGCCATCTGCCAAGCTTTACCATGTGGCCAGCAGACAGAATTTTAGTTAATCTATCCCTTTCCATCCTACACTGTGCTTCCTGAGTTCTGACCTAAAAGTACCTTAGTGGCTCAGTAGGTTAACAAAGTTTTCCCTATTATCTAGAAACATAAGTGGACTTCCTGCTTGGTTTTGTATGGGCTGCACAGTTTAAAAGCTGTTGTGCTGCCTAGGTGGTATGCAAACCATTCTGTCTTGAGGGGTTGGTTAGTGGTGGTCTTTTTATAATCATCATTGATAAAATCAACTGTATAAGGTTTAACAAGGGCAAGTCTTGCATTTGGGTCACAACAACCCCATGCAATGCTACAGTCTTGGGGCAGAGTGGCTGGAAAGCTGTCTGCCAGAAAAGGACCTTGGAGTGCTGTATGACGAAACATCTGACGGTGAGCCAGCAGTGTGCCCAGGTGGCCAAGAAGGCAACAATATCCTGGCCGGCATCAGGAATATTGTAGCCAGCAGGAGTAGGGAAGTGATTGACAGTGATGGGGACACACCTCAAGTACTGTGTAATTCAGTTTCAGGCTCCTCAATACAAGAAGAACATTGAGTTGCTGGAGTGTGTCCAGAGAAGGGCAAAGGGCCTGCAGACCAAGGCTTACGAGGAGCAGCTGAGGAAACTCGGATTGTTTTGCCTGGAAAAGAGGAGGATGAGAGGGGACCTCACTGCTCTCTACAACTACATAAAAGGAAGTTGTAGGCAGGTTGGTCTCTTCTCCCAGGTATCAAGTGATAGGAGAGTAAATGGCTCAAAACTGCAGCAGGGGAGGTTTAGATTGGATATTAGGAAAATTTTCTTTTTACAAAGAGTGGTGAAGCATTGGAATGGGCTGCCCAGGAAGGCAGTGGAATCTCACCATCCCTGAAGATGTTCAAAAAGCATGTGGACATGGCACTGTGGGACATGGTTTAATTGGTGTTAGGTTGACTGTTCAACTCGGATCTTAGAGGCCATTTCCAACAGAAGCAATTTTAATGATTTTGGGATGTCTTGCCAGAGCTTTCCTTCCTAGTTTTGCAATAGAGGTGATTCACCAAGATTGAGGCATCCAATTAAACAGGAAGAGAAGATTTGAACAGAGAATCCCTGTGTTGGTCAGCCTATCCATCACGTGCATTCAGTCATCCTCACTCTTTTGTTTTTTCACTCTTACTATTTTTTTCATCCTGAGTAAAGAAAGGGCCACAGTAAGGGTATAGGTGTGTGACTGCTCCTTGCACAATGATGATTCAAGCTTTGTTCATATCTCCTTTTTGGATCAGGAAAGTCAGTCTGGCCTGCTTACCCTGTGGTGTATCACATCCTTCATTGATAAACAGATCCATCCTTCTCAAGGTTTTTTTGAGGAATTGTCTACTCTAACTCCAGGTTTGGCCTTGGAAGGCATACCCTATTCTGCCCTCTATGGTGCTGCTTCTCTTCCCCAATTAATGTTATTTTCTGTCCTCCGGATAACTGAGACTATTTTGGATTTTCTTCTGTCTTGATAAACCAAATGAAATGCTACCTTTTAAGGTCATTCTCGGTGTTTCTTTTAAACTAATGAACTGAAAATAGGTGACATGAAGAAATGGTGCAGGAAAACCACTACACCTAATATTCATAGGCTAAAGCTACTGATGTTCCCAGTTTCTTGAAAGCAAATCTGAACTTTGTAATCAGTTCAGAAAGAAGTTTCCCAGAGGTCTGCTTAACCTCAGATTCTGCTTTAAGTGATCTATTTACTCAGTATTTACTATACAGCAGTGATCCTACAAGTATTGGACTGAAAAGAGGGATTTGAAAGTTTGGCGGTTGCTGGTAATTGCTATTATCAGGAGCTCTGCCATCAGTGTGGGCTGGACGAGAGTGTGTGGTGCACAGCACCCAGCAGCAGACAGTTAGTCCCACTGTGCAGTCACACAGGATCTCCTGGTGTCCTATTTGACTTTGGGTTCAAACACGCAAATGGTTAAATTGGCACAGAAATCCTATGGATGGCTCTCTGTGGAGAGCCACCACAAGTAACATACTGGATTATTTGGCAGGCTGAGACATCTGCTGGCACTGCCAAGGTAGGCTGCAGCAGTGAGGTTTCCTATTGCAGCATGCTGAAATCTCTCCAAAATGTAATGGTGTTTAGTAGTAAATGCTATTATATAGAGATGAAACTGTATGAAATTCAAGATTGCAGGATTTGTCTTCAGAAAACTTAAGGATCTGCACTCTGCAAAAGTTTTCTAGAAAGACTGACAGCTATTATTAAAAGAGCTACAACTGCAGGCAGAGAAAAGGAGCTGACAGAGGAATGAAACCAGATTCTGGACTTTAGTGCAACATATTATTAGGAAAGCTTTATATGCACCTTGTCAGTGCCTGTGCTGTTGGAAATTGAATTTGTGTAATTGATATTCTTAAAAGCCTACTAATGGTAATTCAATGCTTTAAAGTATGTACTTGGTTTTTCTTAGTATTTTGCATAAATTGCCTAACTTTATGCATATTAGACTTCCTATAATACCTTTGTGTCTATTTGATTATTCAGGGGTATCTTAAGGAACTCTTAATCGTTCCTCCCATGTTACTTAATGATTTTGCATACTAATAGTTTTGTTTAAATTGTTTATAAATTAACACCCTTGGGGACCAAGCCACATGGACTTCCACAAAATGTACACCTTGACTTTCCTCCCTTTCTGCTTTTCATGCTGCTAAATATTTGCTGTTAGTTGCTGTAATTAACTCCCTGGCTCGGTGGCCAGTATCTGTCTGTTATATTTTCTTCATCCAGCCCCACAGCTTTTACCTGACAGCTATCTGACACCCTACAGCTCAGTCTTCTGGTATTTTAGATGAATGATAAAATTCAAAAGCCTTGTAATTCAGTCTCTCCCTCTGTATAGTCCTACTCCTGTGGTTCCCTTGTGATTGCTCAAGAAGTATTTTCACTGCTCCTCTCCAAACAGGATAAGAATCAGGAAGACAGAATGAAATTTAAATTGCAATTCTATCTTGAGATCCCTAAAAATAGCTGTAAAATTACTGTAGACTTTATCTGAGCCTGAACTACCTGACAGAGAAGATGGTGTAGCCTAGTGAACTTGAGTCTTAGTAGTAGAGTAATAGCTGTTAAGTGCAGAGACCTAGGGAAATACCCATAAAGAAATGAAAGGAAGAAACCTCTTTGTAGGTAGATGTTTTTGTTTTGCTTAACAGCTGCTCATACCTACAAATCCTTAAGTTTTCAGTGAAGGCTAAGTGGCTTTTACTTTACTAAAGGACCTACTGATTTTCATTGAGGAGTTTAGTATTTCAAGTCATTAAACAAAACTTGGAAGTAGGTGCGTGACCTGCAGCTATTTAATTCTGAGCAGATCCTTGGCTCATCCAACGCTGAGAACTGGGATCATCAGCATCCAAAATAATTGCTGCATAATTGCTGTGTTCAGATCCTGTTACGGTTCTTGAGGCATGGTGCTGGTGGAAAGAAATTAAGTAGTGCTGTTTGAGATTATATCCTCAAGGAAAGTGGTACTCACATAAAATCACTTAGAGCATCTCAGAGAAAGTACTGTAATTGATCACAAGCTGAATAGCTGCTCGTGTTGGTTTGTTTACCTAGAAAAAGAATGGGTATCAGAAAATATTTGGGATGCAAAGGATATTTTAGCTGTGTAGCACTGCTTGCTAACTCCATTGCTTGGGTTTATTTTCTATCCCTGTCATCAAGTTCTGCAAGATACAAGGTTTGCAGGCAGCAATGATATGTTTTATCAGGCCAGTTGATACAACTGGGAAATAAGGGCACATTTTTGGATGCACAAAGTTATGTTTGGTCTGACATAGCTGTTCGAGCAATGGCTATGCAGTAACGAGAAGCAGATTATCAATGTGTATGTTCGTCAGTCTGCTGAACTCTTGACAGGGAATGACATAACTTTTGGCTAGGGAGTAATTGCAGTACTCTGCAATAGGAGTTCCGAGAGTGGTTAGTGCAAAGGACTTAGTTTTCCTGTCTTGCAAATAAGCATAAGTTATTTACTGCGAAGTAAGGTGGTGTATGTAGAAAGGTTTATGCAAATTTTTAGTTACTGATGTTCCTCCAAACACCCACACCACATCCCTGGTTGATTTACTTTGAGCTCTTTAAGGTAAGGGGTCTCTCTATCACATTAAAAGAGGAAGGGTACACAACTTAGAAAGTCTTGGAGTGACAGTTAAAAGCTTGTATTGCCTTTCAAAATACCATATCACAAAAATAGGCAGAAATGCAGTCAGGATTTTTAACAAACTATAATCATTGCTTTACAATGTGTACAGCAGAAGAGTGTGTCTCCCACCTATTGACTTCTGCAACACTGTCTTGTTTTTTTTCATCTGAATTATTGAATATTGCAGACTCTATTGCAGTGTTTGACAGTCTCAACTAGATGCACTGACAAGCTGAACTGAGCTATGTCTAAGTGATATTTTCTTGAAGTATATGTCAGTTTATCAGTAAGTGAAGTCGTGCTTCACATTAGCATTGACGTTATTAAAAATCCCACTAAATACTACAGTAAAAACATTTCTGTCAGTAGCTTTTCACCAGGAGAAACCAAATAAATGTCCATTGCTGGTCATTGTTAGCTATGTTTTTCTGTTCTAAAAAAATATGTAAAAAATTTCTGCAGTAAAATTTTGCACTGGAAAAATGTAACTATAAAATTAGGTGATAATTTTACTGAAAGTTAGTCCTTGGTCTTTTCAGACTTCTTTTATCTGATTATGCTGCCTTCGTTTTGTCTTCCAGATGATGATGTGGACCTAGAAGCTTTGGTAAATGACATGAATTCCTCATTTGAAAGTTTATACTCTACATGCAGTATGCAGTCAGAAACCACTCCACTCCTTCAAAATGGTCAGCTCAACCGCAGTCAGTTGCCAGCCTCAGGAGCTGGTGCGCTGCAGCCCATGTCTCCAAGGCAGAAGGTGCAGCGGTCTCAGCCAGTGCGCATTATGGCAGTCAGGTAGGATCAAGAGATTTGCCTCCTTTTTTTTAAAGTTGTTGTGAGCTAGCTTCAAAAGAGACTGGACTTTTGCATAGGCGAAAAGATGTACCAGGTGGGTGAAGGACATACATTTTCCATATATTTTGTAAAATGCCAAAATGCTACATTTTCACCTTTTTTCAGATCGGTGTTTGATGTACTTGTAGCAGCAGACATGTAGAAGCAGCTCTTTGGTACCAATATGCAGAACTAGCATCTGTATTTGGTTTTATTTTAGAACTTATGTCCATATTTACATTTATTTTTTAACAGTATACTTCTCAGGTATACTGACAGTTTTTTTGGGTTTAGAAAACATAAGAGATCATATAGGTAGATGAGGGTGCATCCAGCTAGTTTTGATACACAAAAAACCCTCTCATTGTGGAGATATCCTGAACAGTCCCAAGACAAAAAAAAGGAGCTCATCATAATTATTTAACTGTTCCATCTGGAGCACTTTCAGCTGTTGCACTTGAGTGTGTTGTGTGAGGCATTGCAAAAAAAGAGAAGTATTTGCCTTCCTGTTGTTGGGATAGGGTCTTGAATTCAAGCTTGAAGTGGAATGCTCTTGGTGGTGATGGGAGAGTCTTTAGGTGATGCTGAGGTTCTGAAAATCATTAGGCAGAAGGAAGAAAGGAGCTCCCATCTGAATGAGAGGTCAATTACCTGAATCAGAGAGATTTTGAGTATTCTAATTAAGTGTCTTCTCCAAAAGAAGTGAGAAGTAATAATAATAGAAAAATCCCAGTTGTGGAAAGAGTTACTCCTAATTCTTTGCACTGATGTATGTCCTACAGGAATAGTACTAAGACAGGCAGCTTTTCTGTCTGAGCAGATAGTATACTCAACCACTGTACAACAAAGTGTGCTACTGATGGCGATTACTTTTACAAGTATTTAATACTTAACCTTGAAAAGGGCTCTACTTGAAAAATTGCTTTCTAGGGTACTGTAACTGTTGGTGCTTTGTAAATATCTCAGTCAAAACACTTCTTTTAAACTGTTTTTGGCATTTCAAAACGTAGGAATCTTTTTTGAGAAAACTCTGCTTTTCCGAACTCTGTACTTGCATATGCACAGGAACATCTTGTGTTCAACATTAAAGAAAATAATGGCAAAACTTCTGTTCAGTGTTTATCTAGACCCCTTTCCCATAGAGGGAAGGTTGGATGTGCCTTTTTTGCAGCCAGAATGGAATGGCTGACATGGTAATTTTCTTAAGAACACAGTTTTATGTGTGTATGAATCATGAAGCAAATTATGCTCTGCCTGTACTGCTGTAGTGGAGAGTGCAGCACAGTGAATTCTCTTTTTGAGAAAACCACACCTGTCTAATGAAGTTGAGTCTGTAGTTCCACTTCTTATAACGGAGATCAGTCAGAACCTTGCAATACAAAGCACCATCACACAGCTGCCGATAAAAGTCTACTGGGCTGAAGAAATCTTACAACATCCTTTACCCTGTACCGTAGGGAAGCACACACACACTAGTAGCACAAAAAGGAACAAGCAGATCAGGTAGTCATTTGCATGGTTATGGTTGGACTCTGCTATTTATAGCAAAACCCCACATCTGTAAGGCTCATTTGGTCGAACACCAAGACAACTGAATTGCAGGATAGAGTTGCCTGCAGAGCAGATTTCTCAGCAATTAATCAGCCTCCCACAGGTGCTGGTACAGGCAAAGCCAGGGAGTGTACCTGGAGAAGGACATGCTGCCAGAGACAAACCTATCAGCTGTCTCCCATGCAGCTCTGTTAAGGTTCTGCTTGATGACAAGCATAGGGAAAAATGAGAGCAAATTCAGCTTCTAATGATTAGCTTCCACGATGGCCGCTAGATGGTGCCTTCTGCAAAGGCATTTCAGGCCAGCTGCTGCAGGGTCGTGTAGTGCATCTATCTTCGGTGCTGATGTCCTACAAGTAGGGAAACCTAAACCAGTTTGTGTGGTAATGAATAGGTCTTACATATTTTCAAACTTTCCTGTGGCAGTTTATAAGCTTTAGTTTTTCTTTTGTTGGTGTGGGCAGTACAGGAACTTGAACTTAAAACTCTATTGGTCCTCCGTAGGCTTGTGAGGCGTATCTCAGGAGGTGCAAACTTGTCTGAACAGTAACCATACAACTATCATGAGAGGTTGTAATTACAGTTTATTATTGAAGCTAAGTCATTGCATTTCCATTTCTCCAAGCAATGCAGAGTTGCTTGGAGATGAAGTCTGGGATTGTGGTGAGGTGATTAATATTGGTTTCAGTATCAGCTTAGAGACTTTACAAGGGTTTACCTTCATTTGCAGAGTTTGGCTCCAAGTGACTCTGCGTGTGTTTTCTTCTTTCATGTTGGTTTGGAAGAGCTTAACTGACTTTCTGACACAGAGGGCTTGAGCTTGTAAGCTGGTGCTTACAACAGCAAGTACAGACTGCTATGTCTGTTTATTTTATGTGCACAGTTACCTTAGTTACTCAAATGAGTAACTAAATTATAAGCAACAAAACCGCATAGATGCCCGACTGATCATTTTTCACATACAGTTACCTACTTGGTGCTTGCACTTGCTGTAACTATGGCAGCCAGCTGCTTAGAGAGGGAATGGTTTTGATTCATTTTCTTTAGTATCATTATTATAAATAGTGGGGCAGGAGATTCAGGTCTAGTGATGCCAGTTTGCTTTCTTAATCCTTACTGCTTCTGTGTTTCTAGGCGTCTTCAAGAAGAAGAACAGCAATTCAGAACATCGTCTTTGCCAGCCATCCCGAATCCATTCCCAGAACTTTGTAGCCCCGCAAGCTCTCCAGTGCTGGCCCCTGGATCTTTACCTCAGAGTCAACCAGCTAGTAAGCATGTGAGTATCCAATGAAGCTTTGGGCCAGCATTCATGATCAAATAAACAGTGGGCTATTTCATTCTGAATGCAGAAAGAAAGTAAATATATGTAGGCTTTGTCTATGAGTAGAGCAGCACTGGCCAAGAGATTGTCTTCAAACAGGTTTCAGGCTGTGTTTAAAAGGTTTGTAAGAATGAAGTGTAAAATTGAAGCAAGTCTCTTTCAGATACATGCGTGTTGTGCATGAAGGAGTAATGCCTAATACCTTTCTGATTTTGTTATCCAAGGTAATGGCTTACTAGTTCAGGCATCAAGTTAATTTGCTTAGAATTGGATAGGAATCTGTGCATGTTATGCTACATATTTTCAGTGCCACAAACACAAACAGCTGTTTACTTTAAGGACATGGTGCTGCTTTCTTTTGCTATTTTTCATGAAGCTGTTCAAAAAGCAAAATAATGTTCTTGGAGCATATAATTAGGCACAGTTCTGTGTAACAGGACTTAATGGGAACACTGTCCTATGGAAAGCTGGTTCAGCAGCACTTTGGGTTCTTGACAGTGAACATAGTAGTCCAGAGTGATAACCTCAGTGACACTGCAGTGTTTCTTGTCTTACCCTACTCCACTCTGAGGAACATCCATCTTGTTTAGTATCAGTCTTTGTGCACCTGCTGGTTTGTGCTGGGATGAAAAGATTTATTGCTTTTACTGACTAAGGGCTTATAACAGTTCTGTGCTTGAGTACTTGAAAACATGATGATGTTTTGTATCACTGCTGAATTAGTTTGTAAGTAGCTCCTGCGTCTGCTAGGATTGCTAAAAGTTTTTGGGTGGACAGTCCAACTACAAGTGGTAAAGCCCCATGTATGGGCATCTTCTGTATTGCTTTACGTTGCCATAAAGAGCTGTCTGCTTTCTTGAAGTACAAAATGTATTGTCATTGGTTTTATTGTATTTCTTAAATGTACAAGACAGACAAATAACCAAATAATGCCCTAGGAGAAAATTGAGTCATCCTGGTGTGAATTTAGCAGGACTTCATCAGAGGCTGAGGTACTGGTGCTAAACAGAGAGGCTGTTTTGCTGATGCAGTGCTAGTCTGACTTTGGAGAGCAAAACCAAGGGGGGCAATTCTGCCTCCTGGCTCTTGCCAGGACAACAGAAATGTAGTTGCTTTTCTGAAGCAAACTGAGGTTCTTGAGGAACCTGCATTTGCCTTTCCAAATGTTTGCCACTTTCAGGGATTATTTGCCTTTTAGCTTTATGTTTACTAAAGTTAACCAAGCCACCTAAAGATTGCTGTGTAAAGCCTTAAGAACCCTAAATAATCTGTGCACCAGTTTTTGGTGGAATTTAGAAACTAGTGATTTAACAGCACATAAATATAAAAGTAAACAATCTTTAAATGTATATGACAACTGTAAAGATAGAATAAAAGTAGATTTCCCTCCCCCCTAAATTTTACTTTATAATTTTTTTAATGAAGTTAATCTACCTAATTTTAAAATGGAAAATTTTGACAGGCTTTTTAGAAAGCCTAAAATGAAATAAATATGTTGTGTGTATATGCTTGTGGCTGAAGCTTAATCAAAGACAATCCATTATAATGGTAAAGCCTTTTGAGGGTATGAGACAAGGAAGTAAAGCATGCTGAACAATAGTGGTTTCTTCTGTAAATGCAGATATACTTTTCAGTTTATCAACTGATTGGAGATAGATGAGAAACACTGTCTCAGGGTAAGGGAAGGGCAGGAAAATGTTCTTCTCTAATGAATTAGTATCCTGTCTTTAGTGAAGGAATGGGGGAAAAGAACTAAAAAAATCCTCTAATTTTTAATTATTTATGGACAAAAGAAAGAAAAAAATGAGAGAGAAGGTCCAATTTCTTCATAAAAAGAGAAAATTTTATTTTTAATATTTTAGTTTTAAATGCAAAGTATTGTTAGGTACAACAGTGTCCAACCTCCTCACAGGATGTTAGTTATGTTTAATCCAATTCTAGTTCCCTTTAGTGGAGTCTGCTTAAATATCATGAGTGAAAAAATGGACAATTTAAGAAATGTTATACATCCTTCCAACTTCATGCTATGAAAAAAATGTAAAGTTTGGGAATTTGAGCAAATTATTTTAAGACATGCTCTTGCTTAGATATATGTCTGTAGATACAGTATAGACTTCTAATTAACAAAACAAGTGATGAACTAAGTTAAAGGTCTGCATCACCATGTTTTAATATCTGAGCTGTGTTTTGAGAAAAAATATTAATAAAACATTAAATGCAAACCAAGACTGAGCATAATGATGCTTCATTTTAGGTTCTCTGCTTTTAGATTATGAACAAAGATAATACTGGAGGTCAAAATGAGCCATTCTGATTACACGGAATATATGAGATGTTAGTGAAAAGTAATTCCCTTTATGCCTCTTGAGGATTTGCAGGTAAATGTGCAAATAGCCGTTCCAGCTCTGATCACACAGGGAATCATAGCACACACGTGGTATGGAAGAAATGTTGCCTTCAATCAGTTGGTATCTAGGGGACTTGAGAGGAGCTCGAGTTAATGCAGAGTAAGAGGATTTCATAAAGGAGTAGATATTTGGTTTGCTGATCATGTGAAACAGTGCATATGGGGTCACTGAGAAGCAGGGATGTGTGATAACAATCAAACTATCATTAGTATTCTTTCTAATGGATCAACTCAGTCTTGTTTTTTAATAGTTATAAAATAGAGCTCTGCAATGATAAAACCTTGTAGTAGTTATACAAGAGGAATTTAAGAATCCATCTATGTTAAACACAGAAGAGTCTCATGTCATCTTGCCAAGTCTTGAGTATAAAGAAATGCCAGTTCTGTTCAGATTTCACTAAATAAAAACCTTTTACAAGTATTTTCCCCCCTGTGGAAAAGGATGCACCTGTGGATGAAAGTGGAAGAGCTTTCAAGTCACAGTATCACAGTGCATTAGAGGTTCGAAGGGACCTCCAAAGATCAAGTCCAACCCCCCTACCAAATCAGGATCATCTAAGGTAGTCTGCATGGGAATACATCCAGATGGGTTTTGAATGTATCCAGAGAAGTAGACTCCACAACCTCTCTGGACAGCCTGTTCCAGTGCTCCATCACCCTCACTGTAAAGAAGTTTCTCCTCATGTTGAGGTGAAATCTTCTATGTTAAAGCTTGTACGTGTTGTTTCTTGTCTTACTACTGTGCACCACTGAAAAGAGTTTGGCCCCCTCCACTTGAGTGACTGTGCCTCGTTAATGGCGTCTGCCTGCACAGCTATGTCTGTCTGCGCAGCCATTTCTCTCTGTGTAACTATGTCTCTCTGCACAACCATTTCTCTCTGTGTAACCATGTCTCTCTGCACAACCATTTCTCTCTGTGTAACTATGTCTGTCTGCGCATCCATTTCTCTCTGTGTAACTATGTCTGCCTGGACAACCATTTCTCTCTGTGTAACTATGTCTGTCTGCACATCCATTTCTCTCTGTGCAGCTGTGTCTGTTTGTGTACCCCTGTCTGCCTGTGCACCCCTCTCTGCCTGTGTAATCGAGTCTGTCTGTGTCGCTGAGTCTGTCTGTGTAACTATGTCTGCCTGTGTACCCGAGTCTGTTATCTCAGATTCTGGCAAAGGTCCCGCAGCTACTGCTGCTGGCTCTGAGTCAAAACTATCGGCAGCTTTCTCACAAACCTGAACTGTGATTTCCTGGTCACCGTAATCAGAAACCAATTCCGAACCTCTCTGAGCTTTTCTATGTTTCCTCTTACATCTACGCAGGTCAGAAGAGTGAGTAGCCTTACGTCTTTCTTGACACAGTGCTATCAGCAGCTATATGATTATTCCAAGAAACAACAAAATTAAGGCTAGCACAAGGTATCTAGGGTACCACTGGTTCCAAAGACCCTCTGTAGTTGTAAGAGGAGTAACAAACTCAAATGTGTCTGCTAGCAGATTCATAGTTGAGTTACCATATCTTCTAAGCCCAATAAGACCACAACAGAATTCAACAGCATTCAGTAACTTGTTCTTAACCCAAAGAAATGACTTATATGCCACATATCTCACAATATTGTCTATCATGCAGGAAACAGCCCATCTGTAGACAATCACACTGATAACAGAGGAAATAAAATTACTCAAAATCCAAAACAGCTTCATTTTGCTTCCTAATCTGAGCAGGAATAAATCATACAAGCAATCGAGCCCCACGTTGGGCGCCAAAAATAAAAAGTGTGTCGGTGTGAGCTGAAATACCCCCCCACCAACAATAACCAGGCTAGCTCAGTCTGGAAGCAAATGAAAAGCTGTATTTACAAGCAGAGTCTAAAATCTACAATGAAATGCAATGAATATGTACAAATATACAAAATTCACAACATTCACAAATATATACAATCAACAGAAAAAGCACAATCGATCTCCCTTTGCTTCCCCCCAAGGGGACCCTCCCAAAGGGGCCTCTCTCTCCCAGGAGCTTCCCCCCCAGACCCCCCCGGACAGAGAAGCAGAGTTAGTTAAGCAGAAAGTTGTTAACTTAGCTGCCAAGGTCAGTACGTGTTATCTTCAGCCAGAAGAGAAGAAGAAACAGCAGCCAGACAGCCCAGCAACTGCCCCCACTGCCAAACGCAGAATGTGCCGAATGCCTACTTTGTTTTGGGTAATAGTTCTTAAACATTTCTATCTATCCAATGGAAGTGTTTAGAACAATCGTTATTTTGCTTTCTTACACCCAATAGTGACTTATTTACATTCTTTCACTTTCTCTGTTCTGAACTTTGCAAGGAAAAATTAAAAAGACAGTTTCAAACCATCACACACCCACCCCTCAGATATATATACACATTGATGAGATCCCTTCTCAGTCTTCTCAAGACTAAACAGCCCCAGGGATCTCAGCCTCTCTTCATAGGGGAGATGCTCAAGTCCCCTAATCATCCTCATGGCTTTCTGTTGGATTCTCTCCGTTAGTTCTCTGTCTCTCTTGAACTGGGGACACAGTATTCCAGGTGTGGTCTCACCAGGGCAGAGGAGAGGGGTAGAAGAACCTCCCTAGACCTGCTGGGCACACTTTTCTTGATGCACCCCAGGATACCATTGGCTCTCTTGGCCACAAAGGCACATTGTTGTCCAATGGAGCACTTGCCGTTCACTGGGACTCCAAGGTCTTTCTCCATGGAGCTGCTTTCTAGCAGGGCAGCCTCTAACCTGTACAGATGCCTGTCATAAATCTTGAATTATATTTGCAGCTGAAAAATGGATTTTGTCTTTTTTCATATGCAAAATTTTATTCATGTAGCTGGAGCTTAAGACATATATTTCTAATTAGTAAGATGCTTCTGATGTTCATGAAGAAAAACTTCTTTACTTTCAGGCTGACAGAGCACTGGAACAGGCTGCCCACAAAGGATATGGATTCCCCTTTTGCGGGATGCTCAAAACCCACCTGGTCATTCCTGTGCAGCCTGTTCTAGGTGAACCTGCTGTAGCAGATGGTTGGGTCAAGATTATCTGCATAGGACCCTTCCAACCCCTACAATTCTGTGATTTTGTGATCTTTTTACTTGTGCCTTTGTTTTGTTTTGTTTTCTAATACACAGTTGTCAAGACAGCTTATGCACTGCTCTGTGTTGGTTTTATGCTCGCCCTTAACTTAGCAAACAAAGGTAAAAGCAGTAAAGCAGAAAAGTAGCTGTAATAAACCTTTCTTGCTTTCTTACAGTAGAGTTTGTTTTCTAATGACAGTGGAGCATTTTGTCTTACTCAAAGTGCACATATCAGAATAATATTTTTTATACATTTTCTAAGATGTGTTGAGTAATGGTACTGATTTCACCACCCCAGGAAGCAGTACATCACCTCTAGCTCTGCTGCCAGTCAGGCTCTGACTACTGCTTTTAAAGCGGATGGCTTCAGGAGCATGATGCAGCTGCTCCTTGAAAGACAGAGAACATTGAGAAATAATGGGTCTTCTCAACTAGCATAAAACTAAAAACACAGGCAGGCAAATGGGCAACAATTTAATGAGAGCATCAATATATCAATTTGGGAGGTAAAACTGGAATATTAGGCTTATTGAAATCAATGCAGATTTTGTTTTTTCTTAATATGACTCTGGATAATCTCTTTTTAGAAAAAAAAAAGCCTAAATGAAAAGATTTCATAGATACTTGTTTTTTTAAGCACATAAGCAGGTCGAGTAATTGACACATAATTCAACAGTAAAAGACTTAGAAGAAAAATAACCATGAACCTTTAGGTTACGTTTCAAAGGCTATCCTGCACTGAGCAACCTCCACAGTGGCAGATTCTGGACTAGCATATGTGTGTGTGACCAAACACCTCTGGTGGCAGAGGTTAAGAAATGACTTGTAATTAAACAGATACATATGCTCCTTGGGAGTTGAGCACTATGATCCTTTATTACTGTTCTGCAGGTGGAAGCTTGGAGCTAAACTTTATGGTGAGACATGTCAGATGTCAACTTGTTGATAGTGAAGGGCACATGGTTTGTAAGAACTGGCACCACTTTAGTATTAGTAACGTAGTCAGTAAGATGGTGAGTACCTGAGTTAAAAGTACCAACAAACTGTGCTATTGAGATTTTTAGCTATTTTAGCTACTGGTGTGGTTGGAGAAAGTGTGACCTTTCAGGCAGGAACTGCCAAAAGCTCCTATGTTCTTAAGTTAAGAGCTGTGTTGTCTGTGAGGTTGGGCAAGGGAAGGTAGTGGGAGAGGAGCTGCCTGATCAGTGCATGCACAAGTGTTTCCTTCTGCCACCTATCTGCTTCTTGCTGTGGAGCCTGACTGCAAGCCAGGAGAAACTTCAGTAGACCTCTGTAAACGCTTAAATGCTCTCACTTTCTGTGCTGGAAAGGGCAGGTAAAGGCAGGAGCAG
The DNA here is from genome assembly GCF_027791375.1 of Indicator indicator. Classification (NCBI taxonomy): domain Eukaryota; kingdom Metazoa; phylum Chordata; class Aves; order Piciformes; family Indicatoridae; genus Indicator; species Indicator indicator. The sequence continues at coordinate 22,954,053 of NC_072015.1, read as the reverse complement.
GAAGGACATTTTCTGGGTGACACCATGGGGTGCTTTTTCCCCACATCTTTGTGAAATGCACACACAAGATCACCCCACATCTGATGGGGTCAGTGATTGCAGGCTGGAAGAAGGGACAGCTGAAAGCTTTTAAAACATCATTTACTTAACAGGATAAATATGTTTGTCTAAGAAAAAGGAAACCAAAAAATTACACAAACCCAAGACCAAACATTTGTCCAAAATATTGCTGAAAACATCAGACAGCTAGGTTACTGCTAATTGAAATCCATCTTTGTGATGCTGGTATAAACTAAGATCTGCTTGGTAACTTAGGTTATAATTTCTGGTTGTGTACAAATATTTTGGAAGAAGCATGCAATAATTACATGTAGGTCACTGCAATGCCACAGGATATTAGGCTAAAGTATCTTGTATGAGTCAATGAAGCTTTCAGCTGTAAAAATAGGGCAAATTTCTCACATCCCCCCTCTATACAGACCAGGCAAATTTCCAAATAGCAATGTGATGTACCAAAAGAGTAAATACTCTTTTCTAGCAAATTACATTCACACATGGGTATGAATTAATGCCTTCTTCCCCCCCAGATTTAGTTACCTTTAAGGGAACTCCTGTAAACAGACTTCTTAGTGTTAGTTGTTTTTATTACATGTTATGATGTCCATGATTATTTTTCTTTCTGTAAAACTTTTATATTGCCTCCTTTGAAGACAAGGATGTTGCTTTACAAAAGAGAAGCTGTATAAAAATACTAACTTTTGTATGATGAAAGAAAACTTCATGTACAAAGTTAGATTCTGCATGTGTGACAACAAATTTTGTACTTAATCCTGTAGTTGAATCAGCTTTAGCCACAAAATATTCTGAAAATAAATGCAGACATCAGGTTGAGTCAAGAAGACTTGACTTCTCCTGTATTGGCCAAGTCCTGTAGCTGGCTTTATCTGGATAATTCCTTAGGTCAAGGTCTGGGCACTCCATTTGGTCCAACTTCAAAATACAGATTTTTGTGGGTATCTGCCATGATGTATCATGTTATTTCTCTTACATCTTTCTTTGAAGCAAGGCCCTTAAGCTAAATAAATAAATAGTGCATGGATTGCTCTGTTGCATGTTGCTTCTTTTTGAGCAAGTTGGAGTTGTGTTTGGGAAAAGTTAAGAAGATCAGGCCTCTGCTTGTGCAGGGCTGTGATCTAACTGTACGGAAACAGACCTTGCACTTCCCTAGGTGGCCCTCTCTTGTTTGGATAAATGCCTTCCCAACTTAATTTAATAGCATTGGGAAAAAAAAGTTGGATTAATTAGTCTCCTGTGTTACACAAACATGTCTTCCCTTTACCCTTGAAGAAATCGGGAGGTTGAGCTCACATTGTTTTGCTTGTTTACTTGTTACTAAAGAAGAGAGAATGAATAACTGAATATTAGCAAGTCTGCTGGACTAAGCTAAAGGCAGGTAGTCCTCAGTGCTGTTAGTGTTGGGCAGTCCATAGGTCTGCAGGCTCTTCAGCTGGAGCTGCACACAATCTGCCAGAAACCTGATCAGCACAGAGTCAAAGCTGTTGTTTCTCCTTCAACATGCCTATTACAGTAAGAAGCTTGGTGGTAGAAAGAAATGAGTCTCTTCATTCTTGCTTTTGAAAAGTGCCAGAACAGTAGTTACAGTCCCAACATGAATTACTGGAAATATTAAGGGCATCTTGCACTCAATCCCTGAAGTATGTAATTTGTTGGGAGTTTTTGTTTTTAATGACACAAACCTGGCCCTGCTCCCAGGAGCATTTTGGCTCCCTACTCCAGAGCGATGCTCCGGCAGCAGGAGCGTGCTGGGAGGAGAGCTGTGTGGTCAGGACCAGTAGCAATGTGCCAGGGGGTTCGTTGCCCAACTAAGGGTGGTCTGGCACACTCGGTGGGACAGGACTGGCCTGAGCCAAACTTTCTCTGCTGCACATGTGCTGGTAGCCATACTGGGTGTTCAGCCACATAGTGATGCTTGCAGTTATTTCTGATATCTGTTTTACTGTAGTAATGTAATTGCAATTAACCTTTAGGACTGCCTTGTGTGAATACTGAGCAGTGTCTAGTACATGCTGCAGTAGCTGTGTGTTAGTATATTCACACTAGATTTTTGTGTGTGCATCTTAGTCATGTGTGCCCTTGTACATTTTTGTTGTGCAGCATAACTCCTGCTATATTTTAGTAATGCTGTTCTATGGTTTGATCAGGAATTGACAGAATTAAGAAACTGTCAGGCTGAGAGCACAGAGAAAAATAGGAAAACATTACATGAGAGAAATGCTAATCCTCTCTGCCTAGTGAGGCAGAATTGGGAGTAGGGAATTGAGAAAAACAACAGAACTATACTGAGTGATTGTAAGAGTGAATGAGATAAATCAGAGATGTCTTAAGTTTATACTGATAGCATTTAAGGAGTTGCTCAGCACAGTGTAAGTAGATACACCAAGTCTTTGCTCTCCTTGCTGTCTGAACTCAAGTTGTGAGTTCGGGCTAACTTCAGACATTTTAGGTGGAAATCTTTTAGGATCTCTGCTACACAGTAGGACAGATGCAAGAAAGCATCAACTCCTAGGTTAGAGTCTCTGATGTGTATCCTGTGTGACCTTGCAGTAATCAGTAGGTCAGTGTACTGGTTCCAACCCACCACAGTCAGCTGACCACAAAGTACTTTCTGAAGTGAGCTGAGATAGCCCCTATAAAGCTGTGCTGGCACCTACAGCTGAGCTGCACGTGATCCCCTGGTGGATGCTGTGGACCTATGTAGTGCAGGACTGGGAAGGCACCCAATTTTATGCTTGCTTGCTGGCATCTGCTTCTAGGGGTGGAAGGCAAAGCCAGTGTTAAGTTTGCTCATTTCCAAAGATGCAGCAGAGTGGTTTCTTAAGAGTCAGAGTGAGGCTGTTCATTCACAGCAGGAAGAAGGCTTCTTTGAGTTTGCTTTAATTACCTGTACCCGCATTTGAAGTGGAAATCTGTTTGAAATGCCTGTTTTCACTTAGGTGGTGTTTGTATGTCAATGTATAGTGGAAACATGGACTTGCAACTTCATTGGTGTAGTAATGGGATGTTTATACTTTGCTCCAGAGCATGCAGATAGAGTTTTGTTCCATTTTCTAAACTGAGGGAATATTAGTTAGAATATAATAACATTGTTTGCATTCAAAGAATACTTCTGAGTTAATTAAAGCATTATGGGCTGTTTCAGTGTTCTGTGTTCTTGATTTATAGTCTCCTTATTGCTATCAAATTCTTATTGCATTACCCTTTCTCCTAATAGAAGTGCAGAATTACTATACTAAAGAGTGACTTTTTTTCTCTAATTTAAACACCTTTAATCTTTTATTCAGCTTGGCTGTAATCTGACTATCATTTCCAAAACTTACATGAAAGCAAGTTTAATCTGAAGTTGTTAAAAGGCTGTCACAGATAGCTGAGGCAGGAATGAGTAGTACTCAAAAGTAAAATGGATGGACTGTCAGCTAGGAGTTTGGATGTGAGATTGCTTGTTGATCATGAGATTTTTCTGGGGCACATGAATAAAGCAACTTTCTTCCCAGCAGGCTTGTTGCCAGTGAAATATCTTTAACAGTAAAGCAAAAACTATGCTGCAGGTTTTTATAAGGGAAAGGGGTGAAAGTGGGAGAGACCTTTAAAAGCTGGTTTTGTTTCTTACCAAACAGGTGCCACTTTAAAGCACCCATAGTGACCCTTTTTACCTGCCTAGATCTTGTCTGGTCAGAGTGAGGAACAGCTCTGCTTTTTTGGAGGGTATTTAAGATACAGATTATGGGAACACCACTTCACCCTGCGCACGCCCAACATTCATTGCCCATACAGACATCTAGCCAGGTCATCCCTGCTGCTGCCGTGCCACTGGTCCACACCATTGCAAGAGGCATCAGGCTCACTGATGCATGCTCAGCAGCTGTGCAGCAGTGCCTGAGCCAGTGTAAGGAAAGGGCTTCAAGTGCTGGGAGTATTGTCTGTGCCCTGAGGCCACGGGGGAGGGTTGGCTGCCTCCTCCTGTGGTGACATTACACATGTTCTTCCTCTCACCTTTTAGGTTCACCTTTAAAAATCACATTTGCCTACCATCCTTGCCAGAACAGGTAACAAGAATAGGAACAAGCTATTCCTAAGCAAAAAAAAAAAAAAAAAAAAATTAAAAACAAAACAAAAAAATATTTTAAACAAACAAAAAACTACCAACGACATTAAAACCCCAAACAAAACAAATGAGGTACAAAACATTTATGGAAAAGAGTACTCTAGGATAGATAATAACATCCTGATAGTAAACCAGCAGGATTTAATTTTACACATTATTTGCCTTTTGTGAGTAATTTTTTTTTTTATCTTGTCCTTGCATGTAAACTGTTCAGAGCAGCTAATTACTCTAAATAACATGTTTATAATGTTATTACTGGTCATACTTATTTTCTGTAATGCTTACTAAAATTCACTGAAAGTGAGCCAATCACAGTATTTCCAGACCTCATAAATAGTTTTACAGATGTCTATAGCAATTCCCACTCCCAGGTACTCAGTTATGTAGAACAAGCTATAGAGGGGATCTTTGATAAGGATCAGGTATCAGGTACATGGTTCTAGCTATCTGTTGTACTTGAGTTTGTGAATGCTCTTTATTTAGTTGTCCCAGACCTCAGGGTGATGTTTTAACTGTTTCAGGTATATATGTGTGTGTGTATCTATCTATCTACCTATCTATCTATCGATCTATCTGACTGTATACAGAAAAAAATCAAAAGATAGCTTGCAATACTGTCCCACACCTTGCAATGAATTTATGGAGCAGCTTGAAAATTAATAGATATTAGATGTATAAAGATCACCCTCCTGTTCCTTAGGCAAAAACAGGAATAACAACATCTAGTCATGCAAATAAAACCTTTTATTTGATATTCTCAAAGTATTTTTCTGTATTATATAGTGGTTTGTTCTACAGTTGGTTTTTTTTTTCCCCCACAACTGACCTTTGAACTTTTTTCTTTAACAACATTGCTTGGCAAAGCTTTGTAAAGCTTGTCATGTGAGGCTGAGCCTTGTCACTTGTATTAGAGCCTTGTTAACTGAGCATCCTCTGACAGGCAGGCTCAAATAATGGTTGGCTGAAAAATGTCCTTTCTGTGCTTGGAGCTAATTATCATTTCACTTGTAGCATTTAAAAGATCCTAAATTTACTCTTTTGTCTGAATCACAAGAGGCGCCATGACTGGGTTTTATCCCTGAGTATGGATCCAGTCAATGTTTTAAATGCTATTTGGTGAAAGTTTTGTTTATTTTGTATTTGGTTTATCTTTATACTTACCTGTCGTGATGTGTATCATAGTATGTTGGGGGGGGGGGTTGATTGTTTTTTTGAGGGGTGAGGTTGAGGTTTTTTGACTGCACAGTTGAAAAATGTAATCCAAATTCCAAATCTTTCATTGTCTACAGAAAGAGGCTGTCATGCCATAGGGAGTGGAATGCTTGTCAGCTGAGGGGACAGGATAGCTCCACATTCAGCTGCAGTGATAGAGAATGTGTGTGGTTAGAGAAAGTGTATTTTTAACCATTTGTAGTATGACACATTTCTTAACGTTTTCTAGGATATTAGTAAGAAGGGAAAATTGGGAGTCAGATGGCTCTATTTGTTTGAATATTTCCCTCTCTGTGAACATGTAGTTCAACATTACATTGCATGCAAGTTACAAAGGAGCGTTTGCTTACAGACTACTTAAGCAAAGCTTAAAGCAGTACTCAATTGCAGCACTTCAAGAAATACAGAGGAACTTCAAGTTGATGTGGCTGACAAATTAACTTCACATTCTGCCCAAGATTTGCACTAGTTACTGTGCCTGTAAGGTTTTGTTGCTATTTTGCCCTTTCCTGCGAGCGTGCAGTAGCACTTGGCCAATCTCCAGAAGTCACTTCTTGTCTGGGAGAAACCTTCAGTATTTAAACTATACCAGGAAATTCAACAAAAAGTGAGGCAGGGTGAGGGTGTGATGGAGTCTTTCAATGGGCAGGGAAATGGCTTTTGTGACTGCTGCTGTCCCTAGTAGTTCATTCATCGAACAGATGTCCACAGGGGTCTAAGTTGAAAGACTGCTATGTTGATACATAACCATTAAAATGAAAAAGCTGAATGAACTTCATAGAAAGCTGTCTGTATGTTATTTTTATTCCTTAAATAAAAAAATCTAGTAGTTCTGAAGATGAAGGAAATTTTACAGCACTGTAAACATGCTCACATCAGTTTCTTCTATTTGCCTCTTTCCCAAACCTTCTCTGACATGCAGCTGTAAAAGCTGTTTTTCCCAAGCTAGAGACTTGGAAGTACTAATCACTCTATATTCAAATAGCAACTATTAAGAAAGAGGAGGTAATAATAAAATTCAGGAACTATTTGAGTATGAGGACTGATGGTGTGCAAAGGAATTAGTTGCTTTTTCTTGGTGGACTGCTTCATTACTCTATTTTGAAATGGGTAAATGTAGGGAAGTAGAAACTTTTTATATTCCACTCTTAAATTATGTGAGGCTGGAAGAGACCTTTAAGATAATCAAATCAAACCACTCATCTAGAGGTCTTAATCCCACCACTACTTCTAAGACACTACCACTAAACCATGTCCCTTAGCACCACATCCATGTGTCTTTTAAATACCTCCATGAATGGTGACTTTACCACTTGCTTATGCATCCTATTCAGTGCTTGATAACCCTTTCAGTGATTTTTTTATTTTATTTTTTTCTCAATATCCAACCTGAAACTCCCATGGCACAACTTGAGGCTGTTTCCTTTTGTCGTGTCACTTGTTGTATGTGATAAGAGACCAACTCCCCACCTCACTCCAGCCTCCTCTTAGGTAGTTGTAGCAGGTGATGAGTTTTCCTCTCAGCCTCTTCCTCTCCAGACTAAACAATCCCAGATCCCCCAGCCATTCCTCATAAAATTTGTGTTCACAGCCCTTCTCCAGGTTCATTGTTCTTCTTTGGACTTGCTCTAGCAACTCAGCTTCCTTCTTGTAGTGAGGGGCCCTAAAATAAAGCACGGTATTCAAGGTGTGGCCTCACCAGTGCCAAGTAGAGGAGGAAAATCATATCCTTAGACCTACTGGCCGCATGTTCCTGATACCAGCCAGGATGACATTGGCCACCTTGGCCACCTGAGCACAGTGTTCAGCTCATGCTCAGCTGGCTGTCAGTCAATACCCCCAGGTCCTTCTCTGTCATTCAGCTCTCCTGCCACTCTTCCCCAAGCCTATAGAGTTATATGGGGTTGTTGTGGCCCATGTACAGCACTTGACATTTGACCTGGTTGAATCTCACACAGCTGACTTCAGCCCATCTATCTAGTCAATCCAGATCTCTCTGCAGAGCCTTCGTGCACTCCAGCAGATTGATACACACTTTGAACTTGGTGTTGCTTGTGAACTTACTGACAGTGTGCCTGACCCCCTCATCCAAATCATTGATAAAGATGTTAAAGAGAACTGGCCCCAATACTGAGCCTGGGGAAACACTACTGGCCACCAACTGGATTAAACTCCATTCACCACCAGAATTTGGGCCTGGCCATTCAGACAGTTTTTCACCCTCCCCTGTCTTCCAGCTCAGGGGGCTGGGTGTTGTTATGAATAAAGGGGTGCAGGTGGGGAATTAATAAAAACATAAATTATTTTATCAATTTAGAAATCCTGCCACCCACGTAACTTATATACAAATTTAGGAAAATATTATTTGCAGGTTATCCCAGAGTACAGGACCAGGTACAAATGGTTAAAGATCAGTATTTGGAAGATGATAGAGCCTGAGAGCAGTATATTGCCCCTACTAATAAGAGAAGGTGTTCCCCAGAGACATAGGCTGGTTCCAATTATACTCACAATGCTGGTTCCAGTTGTGAGTGGTCCTTGTAGTGTCTCTGTTTCTTGAGGAATCCTTCTGGACTGCAATGTGTGGTCCACACGTGCAGGGGGGAAAATCCCAGGAAGAGCTACTAGTGCTCTCTAGCAGACCCATTTTATGTCAGCTCATGGCCCAAATGTCCTGTGTCGCAAATACCACAGGTCATATTCCACGTGCCAAAAAGCGACAAGAAACTGATCAGCATCAGGTTCTGCATTGTCCAGGCTTGTGCTGGCCTGGGGGTCTGCCCCTGACATGTGACTTGGGGGAAGGGGCCCAGGTGTCAGTAGACACAGCCTTGAAAGGGGGGAGGTGCCTTCCTCTTTACCCCTCTTCCCACATTTTCAGATCTTCACCCCAATCCCGACTCAACAGGGCGGGGGAAGGGAGGGGTTTTGGATGCATTGTCACATTCCACTCGGTGTTTCGGCACAATATTGTCCATGGCCCCTTGGAGTGGTGGGCAATCACCTCTTGCCCCCAAAGTTAAAAAGGGTTGCAGTTTAGTAGGGCTTGTTTGTGCTCCTCTGGATGATTATTTTCCAGGACAGACCAAATGAATACCTTTAATGTGGGTCTTTGTGTGCAATATATATGATCAAATTTGCTATATGATGAGACAATGGTCATTACATGCAACAATGTAACAATAATTCTATGTGGCCAGGCCAATCCTGGCTGAGCAACAATTGCTCTGAGTTAAGTCCAGGTTGACAGCATCACTTGCATCAATTGCTGTGAATCAAGTCCAGTAGTAGGGCATCAGTTGCTCTGAATCATTTTCCTGAAGTGGCATATTCAGAGTACGCATGGCAAATCGTGTCCAGGATCTTTTGCCACCCTGTTGGTGTGTGATCTTCATTCTTCTGGGGGCTAGTTGCTTCACTGGAGCCACATCTTCAATATAGTCTCAGTCCTGTAAGGAGACAAAACTGGCCATGGTGTAAAGAAACCTGGTTGGGCAGTTAATAAACCTGGCAGTGGGACTATCCACCGCACACTGATGTGTTGTCTTCCCATTCCTATCCAAAGCCTCCCAGGTGTATTGGCCTCTGGGTTTGGCCAGTGTCATGGGCACAATGCCAGTGGATGGCACCTTTACCAGTAGAGGTTGGCCCACCTGTATCTGGGATAGGGATTTATCCTTTGGCCCATTTTGTACGTTCTTGGTATCTATTACCAGTTCAGTGGGACAAAAGACTTCGCTTTTGGGGCTTCTGTAAATTCCCCATCGGTTATTGATGATGAAAACTGCCTGGGCCAATCGCTTGTCCCAGCTGCTTCGGGAAACATCTGCATGTTTCTTGATGAGACCATTTGCTCTTTCAACAATACCATTTGCCTGTGGGCAATATGGGGTATTGAACACCCATTTAACCTCTTCACCTCGAGCCCAGTCTTGTACTGTGGTCGCAGTGAAGTGTGATCCATCGTCACTCTGGATACACTCAGGCATTGGTAAGACACTGAACCATCATTTTAGGACTTCAGTTGTTTGGGCTCCTGTGGTCACACTGGTAGCTGTGGTCATGGTCAACCCTGAGACCAGTTCTGTGCCAACCAGGATGTACTTCCTGCCATGTGATGGCTTCAGGAGGCCAACATAATCAATTTGCCAGGTACTCCAAAGAGTCTTATGCTGTCTGATATGTTGGGCTAGTGCTAGGTTCAGGTGGTTGGCCTTCAGCCTTATCCTGCATTGTAGACAAGCTGAAATAATCGTTTCACATGTTGCCATGGAAACCACCCATCCACAGGACCTGCTCTGTTCACTGGCTTTTATTTTTTTTTTGCTGCTGCTGCTGCTAAGTGGCATGTAAACTAATAAACATTTTTGAACTAATGAGCATAGTTGTTTTTCCCAGCTATAGGCAGCCCTTTCTCAAATTTCAGCTTGCAAAAAGTGGAGATTAAAATTTTGAACTTTGGAGTAGGATACTGGGATTTCTTGCTGAAGATAATCTTCACCTTTTTGTGTCTGACTTTGTATTCTGAATGTTTGTGTCACCAGTTGGCTGGAACTCAGTGTAATAAGCAAAATGGCAATATTTTTTTACATTCCCCAGTCTCTTTTATGTAGTATTAGGCAACAACGTTTTTCAGTGTCAATAAATGCAATCATCTTTAAACAGCAATTCAGTGGGGATGATTTCTGTGAACGACGGTTATATAAAAATTAAATCTCTCATTCGAGTTGCTTGAGTATCTTCAGTCAGCAATGAGATAGAAGAATACTTTGAAGACTACATTCATGCCATCTAAGCGTAGCAAAACTGTAGAAGACGATAAATTGCACTGAAGTGCCTCTTTCCATTGACCACAGTTGGAACCTGAATGATAAGTGAAAACTAGATGTGCTTTGACTGAAGTGGCTAGTAACAACTGAAATGATTGCCACCTCTGTATAGTTTGAGTGGAATGCAAACCAAACTAGGTAGTGCCTTTCGTAAAGCCATGCTGACTGGGCCTGATCCGCTAGTTGTCCTCTATATGGCATGTAATGGTACTCGAGATGATCTGGCCCATGACATTTCCTGGTACGGAGGTCAGACTGACAGGTCTATAGTTTCCCAGATCCTCCTTTCTTCCTTTCTTGTAGATGGGTGCTATATTTGCTACCCTCCAGTCTATTGGGACCTCCCCAGTTATCCAGAACTTCAGGTAAGTAATGGAAAGTGGCTTGGCGAGCACATCTGCCAACTCCTTCAGCACCCTTGGGTGTAGCCCATCCGGTTCCATAGACATGTGTGTGTCTAAGTGGCATAGCCACTTACTCTTATTGTGGCATGACCACTTACTCTTATTGTGATTTTCTCGTTCTGCTTCCCCTCCGTCTCCAAGCTCAGGAGGCTGGCCGTCCAGGGAACAGCTAGTTCCAGTGCTGAAAACTCAGACAAAGTAGGCATTGAGCACCTCAGTCTTCTCCTCATCCTTAGTCACTATGTTTTCCTCTGCATCCAATAAAGGATGGAGATTTTCCCTAGTCCTCCTTCTGTTGTTAATGAATTTATAGAAATATTTTTTATTACCCTTAACAGCTGTAGCTAGGTTGAGCTCTAGCTGTGCTTTGGCTCTCCTAGTTTTCTCCCTTCATAGCTTCACTACATCTTTACAATCCTCATGAGAGACCTGTCCCCTCTTCCAAAGGCCATAGACTCTGCTTTTGTTCTTGAGGTCCAGCCAAAGGTCCCTCTTCAGATAGGTCAGACGCTTTCCCCGATGATTTGGTTTTCAGCACACAGGGACAGCCCTCTCCTGTGCCTTCTCTCTTGAAGTATGCCCAGCCTTCCTGGATTCCTATATCCTTCAGGGTGACCTCCCAAGGGACTTTGTCAATCAGTCTCCTGAACAGGCCAAAGTTTGTCCTCTACAAGGTCAAGGTGGCAGTTTTACTAACCTCTTTCCTTGTTTGCCCTAGAAATCTCAACCATCTCATGATCCCTGTGCCCTAGATGGTCGCCAGCCTTTGCTTCCCCCACACATTCTTCCCTGTTCACAAGAAGCAGGTCCAGTAGGGCACCTTCGCTGCTTGGCTCTCTCACCAGTTGTGTCAGGAAGTTATCTTCCACACACTCCAGGAACCTCCAGGACTATTCTCTCCCTTCTGTATTGTATTTCCAGCAGACATATGGGAAGTTGAGGTCCCCCATGAGAACATGGGGTAGCAATTGTGAAACCTCTCTCATCTACTTCTTCATCCTGGTTGGGTGGTCTATAACAGATTTGTACCACAATATCACTCTTTCTGGCCTTACTCCTGATTCTTACCCATAAGGACTCAACCCTGTCATCACCTTCATTAATTTGCATGATTTCATATGTCTCCCTATGTCTCCCATAGAGAGCCACTCCCCCACCTCTTCTTCTTTGCCTACTGCTTCTGAAAAGTTGGTATCAATTGATTGCAGCACTCTAGTTGTGGAAGTCATCCCACCAGGTTTCCGCGATGGCTGCTCTATCATAGTTTCCCTGTAGTACAGTGGCCTCCAGCTCCTGTTTATTGCCCATACTTGCGTGCATTGGTGCATAAACATTTCAGGGAGGGAGTCAAGTACATAATTTTCAACTGAGAGGGGTGGTAGACTTTCTGGTTATCTGAGATGCCAACACACTGTTGCACAAGTGTTGGGCTACTACCCCCAGGGTTCTTACTGACAATGCCAGTTACATCGCCCTCCCCCTTCAAAACTAGTTTAAAGCCTTGTCAGCAAACCCCGCCAGCTCATGTGCAGGGATTTTTTTCCCTTTATGTGACAGATGAGCTCCATCTGTCGCCAGTAGACCCGGTGCCATGAAAACTTCCCCATGATCAAAAAACCTAAAGTTCTGTCAGTGGCACCAACCTCTAAGCCATGTGTTAATCACATGGGTTTTCCTCCTTCCTTCAGAATTTCTCACTGTCACTAGGCGGACTGGGGAGAACACCTGTTCTCCCGAGCCCTCAAGCAATCTCCCCAAAGCCCTGAAGTACTCCTGTCTATAATGTTGTCACTCCTGATCTGCACAACCCCTAGAAGGAACAGCAGAGTCTGTTTATCTGGACAGATAAACCGGCATCTGCAGGGCTGATTTTTTTTTTCTCCCATTGTGGAAGGGCGTGTGAAAAATGATCCATTTCTAATCACATTCTTCTTGTGCAAATTAAAGTTAGTGCTCTTCCACAAGTCGTCTTAGAATTTTAATTTCAGCATGCAGTGTTCAGTCATATGAGATAGCCATTTTCAATAGATTAGCATATATAAGATTTGGGGAGGGAATACAGGATTTAATGAACAGATGCTTTTAGCCATTGTTACTTGGTACAGAGTAGTGATGCCAAATCTTGCAAATCTTTATTTATTTTTTTGAGGAACAAATAAGAATCTAGGGGAGTAAGGTGTGTGACTATCTTCTCAAGAGCCAGTAAGTCCATAAAAACTCCTGCTACTACTCTCTTCTAAGGTGTAATTGGAACACCGTTTCAGAAAGCAAACTACCTCTGATTTGCCTGCTCATTTGGTAGTGGGAAAAGCTATCCTCAGCTTCTGAGTGGAGGACCAAGTGCAATAAACATAAGTTTGTTTGTGAAGAAGGAGGGAGAGTTGATTTCCCCAAATTCATTTGTAATGGCCAAAGTCATTAGGATGACCCTCTGATGTTTTGGTTGAAAAATCTGAAATCCCAAAATAAAGCTCCCTGGTAATATATTTAATCCAGTCTGTACACCTGGTAAATAATGGGTCTTTATGGAGAATGTAAAACCATTTAGCTTAACACAGCACTGTTTGTGAAAGGGAAATGTGTTACATAACACCTAGAATAGGATACACCTTTTCACTTACTCTTTAAATACAGTATTGCTTGAGTAAGTCCATGCACTAGCTATTTCATTATGCTTTAAAAAGTGAAAATCATAGAGTGTGTATGTTGGCAAAGCCTCACGTGACATGAGCCAAGCAAACTTAGGTTGTTTTCTGTACAGCTGGCTGCACTGAAAGAACCTGCAGATCTCTGGCAAAAAATCCACAAAACTACTTATTTCTTACAAGTTACACTTCAATCCTGATCAGTGTCTGTTGTGCTGAAGGGTGTATAAGCAACAGTTAAACTTCAAATAGTTTCAGTGTAGAGTAGTTTTTTGTTAATACCCTACTGCTAGCCAAAAATTTTTACTTTTGCCGTGTGTCATCTTGTGCAACAAGATGGGGGAGTTGTGGAAGTAGAAAATGTTGTGACACTTACCTACAGTGTACAAAAGGCAAGAGAGATTTTTCTCCAATAAGAAACCTATGGTGGTTATGTTAAACCACCATCCAAAGACACAACCTTCTGAAGCTGGAAAAGGCAGTAAAGATTTTCCCACATGTAGAATTGTCTCTACGTGAATTAATAAAGAGTGATAAAGAGCAACATTTGCTAAGTCAGCAGATTTGTGTTGGATATGGAGTTAGAAATGCAGTAATAATTATTAAGAGGTGATATTAATTGTTATTGCCAGGTACAATTATCAAAGCAATATGTTTTTAATGAACACTTCAAAATAAATTTGTTTTGACTCATACAACTGCATATTTAACCAAAGAAATTCTACATGAAGATTGAATGGAGGAAGTATGTTGAAGCCACTATTCTGAGGGTAGCTGCTGGACGTGTGCAAAGTGCATGATTCCTTAGCTGACCAGTTCCTTAGCACGCTGCATAGAGCAAAACAATAACATTCCATGTGTGCCGAGAACAACATCCTCACATTGGCACCCTTTGATTGGAACATGCTGCAGAAGCCAACTCCTTGACATGCTGGCACCTCTCATTGGGAAAAGATTTTAGCTTATGTATGTGGTTGGATTTTACTGGTTAGGTGATTGATAACAAAAAGTATACAGACAGCCACTCTGAGCAATAGTTATCTTCAGTTAGGGATTTGGCTAGGGCTTCGGTGTAGGGATGCTGCTAGGGATATGCTCGGGACTTCGTCCAAGCTTCATCTGTTAAGGGCTTCCGGGACTACTTCTGTAAATGGGACTCTGAGACTCTGTAATGCAAGAGATTCTACAACTCTACAATAAAGGACTTCTGGGAGGACTTATGAGATTCTCTGCTGTCTGCACTTCTGGAATCTAGTTGCTACGTGGCACTGGGGATCGTGACTTCATTTGTCACGCAGTGGCCCCCGATTCGGGAGGGAAATCAACGGAAGTAGACGTTATTAGCTGAAATCTGTAGAATGAGGTTTGAATATATGTTACTAGATATATAAGTGTAAGACTGCAATAAGAATACAGTCTGAAGGAAGCAGATCTTAGTGTTCAGACTGATACCAAAACCAAGCTAAGGGCCTAAAGTTTAGGGAGCAAAAAAAGAAACCCAAACCACTGTTTGCATTCATACATACTTATTTACAAAGTTTTCTCTAGAAGGGATTATTAAATTTTTGTCCAGGGAAGTGTTCAAAAAATATGTAACCTGTCTGTTTGGGACAAAGTTTAATGGCCATGGTGGTGATAGACCAACAGGTGAACTCGATGATCTTAGAGGTCTTTTCCAACCAAAACAATTCTATGGTCTATAATACATACAAATACAGAGTCAGCTTTCATTGTTACTGCCTTTCTGAATCTTGGAAATGGTTGATTTCTCCGTTATCAGCTACAATAGTGAAGATTTAAAAAGATGTTAAAAGATTTCCCATTTAATACCACGTAGAGCTGGTTTCTAGAAAGTGTCTGTTATCTTACAGAAAAGATTTGCCCAATATCTGGTCTTTTCCTATGGGCATCTTCTTCATACTCATTTGCCTACACTAACCCACAAAACTAGGCATGTGAACTATTTGAATATGGATGCTTTTTTAATACAGCTAATTATTTTAAATGTTTAATGGGAGCCTCATGAAAACTGTTGCATAAACTTTTCAATTACAGCAAAAGCTTGTTGATTGCATTTGCATAAGATATTTAACCATGTGGACAACCTGGGATAAATACATTTAGAAATTATCTCAAATTACCTACTTTTAGAGGGATGCCTATAGGGAGGAAAAAGCTCTGCTTCAATCAACTTCAAAGATAAGATAGCTTAATTGGAAGCTGACTCTGCCTTGGCAGTTTTGGAGCAGCAGTGACTTCCATGTAAAATAATCTGAAGCAGATGCTGAACGAAGAAGTAGCATTTTCTTCTTGCAAGCCTTGGCTTCAAATCTCTAGCGTTATCTAGTTCTATATCAGGAAGCATTTTTTTTTATTGTGACATTGGTTTCAGCACACTACCTCATATCTCAGACTTACACAGTTATTTTGATCAGCCCTTGACAAATGGTCTTTAAGCGCTTCTGAAACACATTAAGGGAATTTTGAACCACTGTGGAATGGCTTTGGAAAATACTGTTGAAAGATCCTCAGAAAAAAAAAGGAATTGGGGTTCCTAAACTGTGATCAAACTTGACTAGATTTTTTTAAAATACTTTTAGTTAATATCATGGTATTTATGTAACTGCACTATTTGTATAAAAGATTATAGTCTAGAGAAAGGGACTGTCAGACACCTCATGGAATTCAGCAAGGACAAGTGCAAAGTCCCGCACCTGGGGAGGAACAACCTGAGGCACTAATACATTCTGGGAGCCATCCAAAATGGAAAGTAACTTGGTAGAAAAAGATGTGAAGGTCCTGGTGGATACCAAGTTGAACATGAGCCAGCAACGTGCTCTTTGCTGCCACAAAGACTGCCATTGGCAAAGCATGGACCACAAGGGAGTGATTCTTTCCCTTTATTGAGCGCTGGTGAGACTACATCTGGAATATCTGGTCCAGTTCTGGGCTCCCCAGTACAAGTCATGGAAGCACTGCAAAAACGTCCAACAAAGGCTGCAAAGATTGTTAAAGGAGTGGGGTATTTCTCCTATAAGGTAAGGCTTGGAGAGCTTAGACTCTTTATCCTACAGAGGAGAAAACTTGGGGGCATCTTATTAACGTGTAGTAAGTACCTGAAAGGACAGTGCAAAATGGACAGAGCCAGGCTCTTTACGGTGGTGCCCAGTGATAGGACAAGAGACAGCAGGCACAAACTGAAACACAGTATGTTCCTTACAAAGCTCAGGAAGCACTCTTAACTGTGAGTGTTAACTGAGCACTGGCACAGGGTGCCCAGAGAGGTTGTGAAATCTCCATCCTTGGAGATATTCCAAAGGTATTTTGTCCTGAGCAACAGACTCCATCTAGGTGATTCTGCTTGAGCAATAGGGGGTGGACCAGGTGACCTCCATAGGTCTTTTCCACCCTCAAACTTCCTGTGACCCTGTGATTGTTCTTAGAATTTTATAATAAAATTAAAAAAAAACCCAAAACTAAAAAAAAAAAAAAGATGTTTAAGAGAGGATGATTTTAAAATACATAATCTCTGCATTAAATTTGGAGTCATAAGGATAATGTAAATTCACTCATAAATTTGCTCAATGTAAATTCACTTATAGCTACTGAGTTTCTAAGAAGATTAATCTTTTTACTTGCCTAGTGTGTGCCAGCATTATCAGTGTAATCCACTTGAACATCTTGCAAGAATTCAGTTAAGATATACTTTATGGGAGGATTTCTGTGTTGAATGTTTGACTATTATTTGCCCATCAATAGTACTAAAATTAAGTAATAACAGTCCAAATATGCCTAAATAACTGTTCTACTTCATATATCAGCAACCTACATCAGCAAAAATAGAGACAAGACAGTTGTCTGATTTATAAATGCTGAGAACCTGAACCAGAACACTTAGAAGATGATCTGTTCTCATGGGAAATACTCAGCCTTAGAGGCACTAAAAACAAAATCACTCAAATGCTTATTCAGCTAATCATAAGGGATAGTACAGTTTTAGAATAAAAGATTACCAGCTGGCAGAAGAGATGATGGAAAACATTTAAGGGCTGTGAAATGAGGTTTGTACGTTTCAGTGAAACTTTGCACTGAAATCTGTTTGGTGAGTATCGGTGGATACTGGTAGTGATGTTCCCACAAAAGAGGGGGATATTGATATGGAGGTAAGAGGAGTTGGTTTTGAATAGGTAACTCTGTTGGTCAGCAACTGGAAGCAGTGCTCATGTCTCTGTGGTGTGACCTGCGAGAGCAGATGCAGAGAGCTGACATGTTAGTAACCAGGGACAAGCTAATGAGAGGCATTGCAAGAGAAGGAGGACAGAGTGATCTGTTATACTTCAGATTAGGCTGCTGAAAACAGTGTGGAGAACGTGAGAGAGCAGAGAGGCTGTTACTGTTCAGAGACAGCAATGTGGCCACAAGTCTTTGAAAGCAACTTGTGTACATGTCTGCTAATACCTTATTCATTGTAGCTTTACAAGGTAACCTTATTTTTTTAAAAGTTGGAGTGAAGGCTGCAGACTTCCAGCCAATAATACTATCTATAATGAGCTAACTACTACACATTTGCGCCTCTATTGATCCAGTGTTTGGAAACCTCAGTACACCTAGATGCTAAGGGAAAGCTTCTAAGAGGCTATTGTTCTGAGTAAGATTGTATAGAGGAAAATGTAGTTGTTTTTGTTTCCCAGCTTTTGGTAAAGGCTAGTTGAATCAATTTCTAATAGACTGTGTTCAGATACTAAGCTCTCTTGTTTCTATAATGTCATGTATTACTTGTTCCATGTCCTTTCAATTAGTGATATTTTTTTTGTCCAAATTAAATATGCCAGATGTAGCTGATTTAGTGGCTAACAATGATGAGAGAGGGGAGGGAGAGCTAACATTATAGCCGTCTGTTCTTAGGGAAGTTGATGTGTTGTGGGTTTTTTTATTCCTAGTTTCACAAGAGAAGTTGGAGTGGTAACCATGGCAGCAGGGAATTTGTCCCTGTAAGCTATGCAAAGGGTTGGGTTGTGTGGGATTTTTTGCGTTTGGTTTTTTGTTTGTGGTGCTCCTACTAGGATGAAGAGGTATGCAAAATGGTCTGGATCAAGCCCTGGAGAGGGAACTTAGTAGATAAGTCAGAGGCATTTGCCATGGAGTTAAAACTTGTATGTTGACCCTTCCATAGTATATAGGGATGGATGGGTGCAGCAGCAAAGCAGAGCAGTGAGAGATGTGAAAAATTTCTTGGTAACTTGGATCTCTATGCTAAATGTTTTGGGGCAGGGTGCTAATAAATCTATTGTATGGTTGTATTTGGGTTTTCTCTGATATTTTACTTGCTTTTTTCCACTGAAAATGAGTAATTGTGAGAAGGTTCAGAGTGAGATTTGCGTGGGGCTAGATGCTTTCAGAAGAGAGTATCTAGCTTAGTCCAGATGACATAACCCCAGATTTTACATCAGTCCCAAATACTCTTCCTCTATCAATCTTGAAATGAAGGAAAACCATTGTTTTCCTTTGTCTATATTTACCAAAAACAGTGGAGCAGTTTTATGGAGCAGTTTCCCACTAAAGCAATTGGTGAAAATGAGAACTGTGTGCATGTTGAGAGGATAATGTAAGCCCTCCTCTCCCACTGACATAATTTTTTCTGGGCTAAGATCTACAGGGGGTTAATTCCAGACACACAATCGATTCTTACACAGTTGCACAGAAATACTCTCCCAATGTGAGCAGCTCTGTTAAAAGCATTTATTGTGTGTGCATGACAAACTGACCCATAAAACATCCTGAACATTGCAGGCAGCAACAATTAGCCAATACTTGCTGCTTGACATTGCCAACTTCCAGACCTGGTAGCTTGGGAGATGAGAAGTTAAGCAATATTGCTGAATACTGTAGGGTGAGGAGGCAGCTGATGGCTGGGCATTAGGGATGCTTTGCCATGCTGCTCTGGTTAAGCCTGTCACCTACTCATTATAAATCACTCCTCTTTTATTGTCAGAGCAGTATGAACTTGGTCCTGTCAAGAAAATCTATTGTGGGTTGTGACTTATCCTATCAGAGTGTGGGAAATTTGTATTTCCAAGGTGTGCTTGAGCTTTTGGGGTTTTCAGCATATGGAGGCTCTGAGGCTGTGAGTTTCATGATGTGTTTATACTTCAGGGTCCCATCGTTAAATGTTCACCATTCCTTGAGTGCCTGGAGGTTATAGCCAGTCTTCATTAGGAGTCTTTCTCCATGTTTTGGGGTGCTTTTTTTTATTAGCTTCCATTACTTTTTTCACTGCCCTAAATTGTTCTCATCTTCATATTTTCACACAGTGGTTGGTTGTAGCCTTTGATTTTTCCCTGAACAAGATATACATAGAATTTTTTCCTAAGTTTCAGGTTTTTTGTTTTGGTTTCCACCTTCCACCTCTCTCCCAGCAGTTTTGGTGTAACTGCCTGGTCTGAGATGTCAGTGTTGGTTTATGGGGATGTGGAAGAGAATAAAGAGGCTCTCATAAAGACAGATAACTGATTTAAAAAAATCTTGTGCACCTGTATGTATCATGGAGCTGTGACTTCAGCTAAGAAACAGGGGTGGGAAAAGGGTGTATCTTTGTCTTCTTCTGTATTTCATCCATCTTTACATCTTATGCTTGCTTAGATTCCTTTGCTACCAGACTAAGTAAATTGGATTGCAGTTGTTCAAGACAAATTTCATAACTACTGCTTCTTAAAATAATGTGTTGTTTTGTTTTGTCTTGTCTGGACATTCCAAATATAGTTTATTTGGCATTGTCCCTGATTGCTGGCCTGTTGTTGTTTTGTTCTACTTCTGTTATTCTATCAACCACAGTCAAAATCTCAGGCTCCCATTGTCTCAGATAAGAGACCGTCACTGCGCTGAATATTTTTCCATGTATTAAAAATGTACATTAAATCAAATGCTAATCCTCAATTTCCAAAGACATCTTCAAAGGTGGTCTCTGATCCCTTTCCTAATAATACATGGCTCGACCAGTGTGTGCAAGTGGAGGGCTGGAGACGAGTCTAGCTATGTTCACAATCCTTAATGGTGCTCCTGTTTTCTGCTCTGTAACCTCTCTGCTCCTTTCACTTCAGAAGAGCTTGCAGGGAAAGGGGGATTTTGTGGACTGCTTATGAAGAAGTTGTAGTTGGACAATAGTAAATCAGTGAGAAGCCAGTTGTACGTTGCTGAACCCTGTGCGGAAATGGCTTCCCAGATCATAGGGTGGCCTAGGCTATCAGATGGCAAGTGCCTCAGCTGCAGTTGTCACAGTGTCCTGCTGGGAAAGAAGAACCCTTCCAAATCTTTGGGATCTACGCTGTTTTTCTAAATCCTGTGGGAAGCTGCTCCCTGGAGCCTTGTTGCACAGTCTGCCAAGCTTCAAATTAATGTGGTTCCTGTGGTTGAAAGTCTGTGCAGCTAGGAAGCTGTGGTAATAATTCCTTTTCTACAGAGTAATTTATAATGGCAAAACAACTCAGTAACTAGCTTGGTTACTTAACAATTTTAATCAAGAAATTATTATGGTTTTTCTTTGTAGTACTCTTTCTAGGGCTGATGGTGACTTGAATTGTGTTTACAAGAACTTCTGCTCCAAGAGAAAGGTTTAGCAGAAATTCAGACTGTAAGCACAGCTGAGGATGATTGTAAATCACCTAGGGATGAATTTCACAATAAAATATATGAAAGGTAAAAAGTTAATGCCAGCAACATGACTTAATGCCTTTCATTACATAATCAAAGGAGTGTAACAGTGCCTGTGAGTATCTTTTCTTTCTGTACATAAAGGAGCTTGAAACTAGAAAGGATTTTTGTATGAAAAGCAATTGCTGTTGGGAGGAGTGGTGTGGAGAGAAGGGAGCTCATTTACGGACTTTTAATCAAAACTAATGGGAAATTCTGAGTGGGGGACGATGAAGGAGAAGAAGAAAATGTAAGCTGTCAGTGCTGTGACCACAGGAAGAGTCTGGACCCCCAGGTTCAAGACTGGGTGAGCTGGCTGTTGCTGGGCTGCCTTCCCAAAGGTATGGACTGGTACTGTGTCAAAAGCCTATCCAGACTGCTTCAAAGCTTTCTCTTCCAGCGTGTTACAAATACCCACAATCTTCAGCGCCATTCATAAAGGGCTATTGTTAATCCTAAAAGGATTGAAATTTACTTTCTCCTTTCTTTTGCCTAAAAATGAGAGGCAAAAGAGGAATTGAGTTGGAAGATGTGAAAATGTTGAATTATCTGAACATGTCAACATTAAACCAAAGTGGGAAGGAGTGAAACAGCTTTTGGGGATACTGTCACAAAATCGGTATGTTGTCTGTGTGTAGGCATCTATCATTTAGACTGGCGTTCTGCTGTACTTACAGTTTCCAAACCTCCAACCCCCAAGTATGTGAGCACACAGAATAAATATTTTCTTCATGCAGGCAGTGGTTATGTCTTGAAAACATGCTCTCTACAGTACTTCTTAAAAGTACATAGCACATTTCACACCTTTGTGTGTGTGTGTAAACAGCTGAGATTTTTGAAGAAGCTTCGATACAGTTGCTATACAAGCCTTAGCCTATACAGAAGTCATTAGTACTTTTAAGTTTTGAGAAGGTAGAAACAGATGAGTATGGATTTCATCCACTGTGTGTGTAATAAATGGCCATTTTCATGTGTAGTTTTGAATGAGATAAGGAGAAGCTTTGTCTTATGTTTTACAACATTTGGGTTTTAGACTTTAATAGTAGTCCAGATATACTTATTGTGTATGTTCCTTTAAATGTGCTTTATGAAAATGCAACATCACACCCTTTGATTATTTTTTTAAGCTCAAATATCCACAATTGCAGTGTATAATTATGCCAGTAGTAAAAGAGACATATTTGCTAGAATAGTCATTGTGGCCTGAATTCAGCTGATATAGTTTACAGTATCCAACTGAAGTCCAGAGTCAGGAGCCTAGATTCCCTCTGCAGCTAGCAAAGACACACAAATGCCTTTGTTATGTGCTTTAGGTCAAAAGTTTCTACATTTCTCTACCTTAACCTCAGAAGGAATTTAACTCTCTAAAGCTACCTGGGATAAGCATGGGCCCAGACATTTGTACATAATGGGTTCAGAAGCACTAAGTATCCAAATACCGAGGCTGACTTGAACACTGTGATTCCCAAAACCTCTCTCACTGATACAACCTGCACAAAATTCGTGACTTAGTATTAGTGTTTGACGACCACTGAACATGTGATGATACTGTGACTCCCCTTCAAGTCAAGTGACACATCTGACTCTCGGAAATGTGTTTAAAATTCATCCCAGCAAAGAGGGACAGAATCAAGAGAATCAGGGTTTTGTAACATGGCCAAGTTAAGCTCCCCCCGCCTTTCCTTTTTTTAAGATTGCTGTTCTGAATATGGAAGTCAAAGACTAAGATCTTGATCTTAAAACAATCGTTATACTTTGTTGTTCATAGGCTTTCAGACGTGTGCCTAAATATAGTGTATGCCACAGGAGAGTTAATGTTGCTATGAGAACCTTAACCTCAGCATTTCCTATGTCTGTATGTAGGAAAAAAAGCAATGATCAAAAAACTGAGCAGTTGTTTTTCCTTTTTAAGGAAGTGCTGATTCTTTGTATATAAATGACTCTATCTGCAGTGTATTGCTATTACTGCTGCTGTTTGTGTGAAGGGCTTTTTACTTACCTGAGAAGGCAAAAAGAGCCATAGGGTTGACTTACATATTTATTTCATCGTAGCACTTGAAATTCCCATCTCTTATAATGCTGCCTTAATGCTGATGGGCAAGTAAGGGGGACAGAAAATGTGTAGATGTGGTTGACCAAGTTGCTTGCCTGTCAGGTGTGTACAAAGCTTAGAGGCTTTTCTTTATTAAAGGTTTGCTACTTTAGGTAGTAAGTCCTTCCTTTTTTAGTTACCTCTTCAACTAGGCAAGTAGCAGTTCAAGGGTAATCTGCATACAAAGCTTGAGTCTTCAGTAGCTTTGAATTGACTGAGCCTGACTGAAAGCATCCCTGTACCTACAGTGCCTCTGTTCTTGTAAGCCCATGAGCTTTGAGTACAGAAAGCTTTCAGAAAAACGATCTCATCAAAACAGGATTCCACTGAAAACAAGAAGTACCTCCCTGGTACATAGGTGCCTTCTGTGATAAATTGCTGCTTCTGCTTGCACAAGGTACATGCATTTCAGTTCAATTTTCTTTTATGTTTGCCTCGCTGATGGTAAAATTGTCATGTCTGAACATCTCAATGAGTGGAATCAGGAACTAAAAGTAAAAACTTGCTGGACTGATTTTCAGTTTGTGCAGCTCTTGCTAGTGATTCTTCAGTGTATTTTAGTGGCAGTAGCTCTCTGTAATGTCTCTGATAAAGGGAAAGTCTTGAAGAACTAGTGTACTGAGACCTTTTATCTATTAGATTTCAGTCAGAGGGCCTTCTGATGATGGATACTCTCTCCTTATATATTTAGTTTGGAATTACAATCCAGAATAAAAAGGTTGGTTTGTACTTATACAAATTACACGGTGATTCATTTCAGTTTGTAGAATGCAAATTTGGATCTGTTTGATGCTGAAGATTTTTAACATAATGTCATTTAAAAGTGTGATTTTTTTTTTATATAATTGTATACAGTCATAGGTTTGCTTCTGCAGAAAAAGGAAAAAAATAGAGAAGCAGAGAAGTGGCTGTGACATGACTGCAGGATTTTTTTTGTCCTCATTCCTTACAATGTTTGTGTTACATG
This sequence comes from Indicator indicator, assembly GCF_027791375.1. Classification (NCBI taxonomy): domain Eukaryota; kingdom Metazoa; phylum Chordata; class Aves; order Piciformes; family Indicatoridae; genus Indicator; species Indicator indicator. The sequence continues at coordinate 22,930,035 of NC_072015.1, read as the reverse complement.
ATGCACACAAAATACTGCAGTGAGGTTGAAGAACTGGAAGATGAAGCAGATATGAGGGTACTCAAGATACATAGCCCATTATATGAAACCACTGAAGTGATAAATATTAATGTTCTTCTAAATTTTTAAGTCTGTCTTTCTTTCAAAAAAAAATGCTTGGAGGAAGAATTCTTCCTGGAACAATGGTGCAGTCTGTTATCTGCTCCTTTACACTGTAAAGCACTGAGTGTTCAGCCAATATAATGCTCTGGTTGGCTTAGCATTCTTAACCTTAATTTTGAATAGAAGGTGCCTTGTGCTGCTGACGTAATTAGGGCCTTTTGTAAATCACTGTTGCAGGCAGTCTGCTGTTGCATTTCACTGCATTTGTGGGAGGGATGCAGAGCAAAATGTCAGACTAACTTTCTGAACTTACTTTCAGGCCAAGTGTTTTCATTATTGGATTTTATTCAGAATAATAATTGCATTTTATTCAGAATTAGTTGTTTTATTTTCCTTTGTAGATTATAAGCCCCAAATCAGTTTTGCAAGTGAAACTGTGTTTCTGGTGGAAGAAGTTTGAATATGGAGCCTGTATCATCTTAAAGTAGGGGAGAAAAAATACAGGAAATGTGAGAGGGTTAGATTTGATTTTAAATTAAGTCCCCTCTGTGATACAGGAATATTGTTATCTGCCTTTTTTATCACAGAAGCTGTCAGAAATTTGAGCTGAACCTTTGTCATTGAGCCCATTCTGTATTTGTGGTTACACATCATGCTTTGCAGTATGTGGGGGCATAAAATCCCCTTTCCTTTTGCATAAGCCCCTTAGGGACAGGGACTGTTGCACTCTTGCCTCCACAGAGGCCTCAGGGTTTCTTCTCACTTCTGTCTCCTGTTCTCTAGGGCACAGTTCAGCTCAGGCCATTACATCCCCTCCTGATGCAGTCTGTTATATATCCATGATGTCAATGGTGATACATGGCTTTGCACTGTCCTTGATAGCAAACACATCATTACTAATAGTCATTTCTGCATTCACACTGTCCACCCCACTGCACTGCAGGGCTGTAAAAGCATTAAAACCCCCAGCACTGACTGGTCCTGTGAATGAACATACCAACACTTTTATGGTAGCTCCCAGAGCACTGTGAGAACAGTGGTGTGCTGCCTGTAGGGTCTGGTTCACAGGAGCAGGAAATGTGGGTTTACAGCAGAGTTGTGCACTGGACAACAATCGTGCGTCCTGTAACTGCTTTAAGATGCTGCTGTACACCAGGACATCTGGTATTGGCTCAAACTCTGGGCAAGGAGGGGGAGGGACCTGACCCCTTCACACTGAGGGAGCATGGCATGAATAAGCATGAAAGACAGCTACAGCCTTCTTCCAGTGGCCATGCTCCGGTAAGTCTCCCCAGACTTGGAAGAAGGGGAAAGTATGGTTGCTGTCCTATGACTCTTTTCTGCCTGCTAGGACTTCAGAGGCACCCACAACAGAGTAGATTTCCCTCTTTTCTGGGACTTGGCAGTGACACAGATCAGGTGCAGCCTGCTTTATATTGCTGCCTCGTTCCCAGCACAGCCGCAGGGAAGGAAAAAGAGGGGTTCTTTGTGTTCCAGGTGTTGCAAAAGGGGCAGTTTGTCTGGCGTGTGCCTGGTACAGGCTCTCATGTGAAGTCTGAGGCAGAAAGCTCGGGGCTGTGCTGTGCCTTCTCAGTGACTAATGAATGAATGAATGATGTCACCAGGTTGGTTCCTGAGGCAGGAAATCCATCCAAAATAGTTTCGTTTCAATACAGAAAAGCGTTATGTGCACAGATTAAGCAGAAATTAGAAAGGCATCCCTCCACTGCCACCTTTTCAGTTCTGTCACTCCTTTCCTGACAAGGAGTTTGAAAACAAGGGGGTGTCTCTCCCCAACTAAAACCAATAACTTTTCTGTCCTGTTGAACACTGGCTTGCTCGCTCAGGGAAGGAATGTGAAAAAATATATCAAGGGGATGTCTCTCCCCAACTAAAACAAACCAATAACTTTTCTGTCCTGTTGGACACTGGCTTGCGCGCCCTAATTGCAAACCGGTGTTAATTTCTGACGAGTATCTCGGGCATCCATCCGTCCGCCCCACCGTGTCCGTCTCGTATTCCCCCGAGCGCGCTGCGCTCAGTCCGGTGCCGGGCAGGCGGCTCGCTGTGGCGCGGTGCAGTGTGCCGCTTTACTTCGGAAGAGGTGCTGCCGCAGAAAATAGACCTGCCCGCAGGGGCAAATAGCCGAGTGACACACCCCAAGCCCTCCCCCCAACAAATTTCTGTGTGTGCGAGGATGCCTGAAGTATTGGCAGGAGCGGGAGTGCAGCTGTAACATTGTACAGCACGCATGCCTTCCTCACAGCTACAGCAACCGGGATGCCCCCTCCCTCCAGAGCCTACTTCTGAAAGAGCTGCCTCATCCCTGCTGTCAGACGAAGCCGTTTCCTGAACGCCCGGCTTTGAGTCACTTGGGCTAAAGGCGGCTTTAACTCCTCCCTCCCTGGGCTTGAATTTGTACGTAGCGAGGTGGGAGGGTGGGAGAGAGGCGGCGGCCGGCGGGCGCTAGGCGTGCGGTGGTGCTGCTGCCGCCCTCTCGTCCCCGGTCCGCAGCACCCGGCCCGGGGCAGAGCGTCCCGCCACCGCCGGGGCTCGGGGCCGGGGCCGGGTCCAGCCTAGGCCGGCGGGGAGCGGCGGGAGGAGAAGTTCAAGTGCTTAAGTTGCAGGCAGATGACATCAGCCGCTGCCACGCCGGGCTGCGGGCAGGCTCGGCGCCGGCGCTCAGGCAGCACGCCTGCCTCCGCCGGCGGGGTCGCGGTTCCCCCGCCTTGCAACTTTGGGGCTGCTCAAACGCCCGTGGGTGGTCATAAAAACAAATTTCCTTTGTGATTTCTCTTTCTTTGGGTGGGGGGGGGACGGGAAGGGGGGGGACGGGAATAATTTGGAAGTCTGATAGTGTGTGGGAAATGATTACATCAGTCGGAGGGAGGGCTAGGATTGGTCTACACAGTGTGGTTTGATTCACTACCGCAAAGATTGCGTGTAACCCTTTGAGTGGAGCTGTGGCAGAGTTGTTTCCCTCCCCAGAAACAGTCCCCATAGCAGGGGCTACGTAACAGGTACGGTACCGCCATCCGCTGACACCACCGGCACCCTGGGCCGCCCAGCTGTAGGCTACAAAGGGTCGGTGGAGGCAGAGAACAAACTCTCTCAAGAGGCACTCTCTATTTAAAATGCCATCTTGTTCTTCTGACTGCTGCCTTTTACGTGCTGTTGAGGTAAGATTTTCCATATCAAATTACCCTCTGGGTTTTTGTTAGAATCACTCTTTCTTGCCAAGATCTGGAGTGTTTTATACGTGGAGCTGATTTAAATCTCAGACCTGCATGTCCACACGGAGAAATAATTTTGTGGCAAGTGTCTCTCGCTTGAGCAGAACAATGCAAAGACGAAAGCATCTGTATAATTCAGGAGGTGGGGAGAAGGTTGCTGACTTGTTCTTTCATCTCCATTAATATTTAGGATATGCAGCATATGCACATTTGATTTCAAACTACTTTCAAAATGGAAATCAAAATAGAAGTATGAGCAGGGAGAGAAATGTGTGGACTGTGCTAGCTGATTGATCCACCAGCAAACTGCAAGTTGGGCTTCCCCTAGCAAATCAGTAAAAAGTTAGTAGGGAACAAGAGAGCCATTTTTAATTTTCAGGGCCTTGTCCTGCTCCTAAGTAAATGTTTGAAGGCCTCCAACAGGATCACAAAGAAAATTGTGTGTATGTATTTGACTGGATGCAATTTTTCTTGCCTACTCTTGCTGAAGTACTCTCTCGATACTGTTTCACGTTTGGTTACCTTACACAGCTTTATACAGAACCTGCTCTCTCACTGTTTCTGCCTATGTGTTCACATTAACCCTGCTGAACCTTTGTTTAGTGCAGGGAGGTGTTGGGGAGGGGGGGAGGGGAAATAGGGCAAGAGGGCATCAAGAGAAAGTGTTTGGAAGTGAATCATCCATGTCATTTGTCCTGGCCGCCAAGGTGCTTGGAACCCTCACACCAAGAGGATACTATTCTACGGTAGCTGTGTGGTTTGCCTATTTCAGAGCTGTTGATCTGTAAGTGTACCCTTTATGTTGCAGGATGTAAAAGTCTTTAGTGAAGATGGAACAAGCAAAGTGGTGGAGATTCTAGCAGACATGACAGCCAGGGACCTCTGTCAGCTGCTCGTTTACAAAAGTCATTGTGTGGATGATAACAGCTGGACACTAGTGGAGCATCACCCTCACCTAGGATTAGGTAGGGAATGGTCAAAGGGGTGGAATGGTTACCTGGGAACATAAAATATGTGTAATTCGTATTAATGTGCTTCCAGCAAGTTTTTTCTTTCCACTGCTTTTATTTGTACAATTAGCTAAAGTCGTGTACGTGTTTTTCATGTATCACAATTTGATGTGTTAAGCATTTAACCCATTTTAAGTCCTTTTATTTCCCATCCTCTCTTTTTTTTTGTTTTGTTTTATTATTATAAAAAAGGAAAATAACTGCCAAATCTTCATGCTAACACTCTGTTGCTACCTTACTATGTCTGAAGCTATTGCAAATAAACAGCTTAGGAAAATTAAGCTTGATCCATAGAGTACTAGTCCTGTGAAACAGCTCAGCTCATCACCAGCTGGGAGACCTGGGTGAACAGACTCAGCTTTGCATACCTACAGTAATGCTTATGAAAGCTAGACATGCTGAGGTGGGGGAAGGGGTTGGCTAAACTTGACTTCAGGCAGTGAAAAAATGGTGGCACCACCCACAAATCCATGGGCAATTTCTGGACCAGCAGTGGCATCTGCTCTCCAGTCGGCAGCTCTTCCACCTAATTGAAATTAAGGTGTCATGGTTACAGTTTCAAGAAGGCAGCAAGAGGAAGAACGGTGGGGAATTAAATAACACCGTGAATTGGTTTAATTACAGTACCTGAAAGGATCTCATGTTATTCAGTCTTGCTTTTCCTGTTATTTTGTGTCATTGAATAGTTGCAAGGCTCTGCTCTGGAGCTTGCAACTGCATATCGCTCAAACACGCTGTCTATAATTCTACATAGCATTCAGTAATACTTTTAAAAGTGTGGCATTTGGGATATTAGTCAATGTATTTCAAGACAAATCATAAGCTGTGATCACTAGCACTGTAATTGTGAATGGTATCTGTAGCTCACAGAGGGGTTTTTGTTGTCCAAAAATGTAATTCAGAACCCTTACAAATAAAAAAAGGAAACAATTTGCTGGAGATGCAATGCCCTAAACTACATTCACTGCTCTACAGAATAGCACTTAAAAAAAAAAAAATCCTGGTTATTGAATATCTCTACTAATATAGAAATATGTGGGAAAAAATAACACGGAACACTCGTTTCCATATGTCTATGATATACTTTCAGTACTGAGAACATAGGACAAGGTGAAGAATTAAGGTCTAAATACAGAATCTTTGTCTCCGTAGGTTAATATGCCACATGCATGTTTCTATCAACCTTTACAAATTTTCAGTTTTATCAATGCTCATTAAACTACCAGGCTCTATTTTTCTATATTCTCTTTCCCATCATTGCTGATTGCCAAGGTATTGTGTAAACAGAAGCCTTCTCCTTTGTAACCAACATCCTTCTCCTGCCAGATTCATTCAATGATGCCACAATTCAGTGTTTGTGACATCACAATAGCTTCCATGGTGACTAATTGTGCTGTCAAACTCTGGTGTGTGACATCTCTGAATGAATCGGGCAGGAGGCTGATTAGGAAATCAAAAGCTTCTGTTTACACACAAATAACTTGGTAATTAACAATGATGGGAAAAGAGCAAGATACTTATCGAGCTGCATTTATATACATGGGGACCTGCCTGTCTTAGAAGTTCGTTTCATACTGAAGCACAAAGACTGGCCTGGCTGTCCCAGAGAAATGAGGTGTGCAGGTTGGGGCTTCTGCAGCCACCAAACTTGGTTCTGCAGGGATTGCTCCAGGGCCATCCTCTGTAGGCGATGCAATAGATCTGTGTGAAAAGTAAAGCAGCCTTTGAGGGTGTAAAGTGAACAAAAAAAAAAAGCATATTTAAGGCATAAAAAAAGATGTAATGATACAGATTTCAGATATTTGAAAGGACATAGACAGGAAAAGGAACAAAACAGTTTGTTTAATGGGAGACAGAAACATCCAGTTTCTTGTATTTGGGTACCGAGTTATACACTGATCTATTCAATAAACTTTAAATACCAACTTTCATGAGTCCAAACAGTTTTGGTTGCAGTTTGATTTTTTTTGTTATTTCTTGTTATTATATGTGTTATTTTTTTGCTTATTTATAGCTTCTCTGTAGCTTAAATGTTTCCCTGTATTTCAGGGATTGTCAGTTGAAGGTAGTAATCTATCTGCATCTTAGATGACGTTATTATCAGGTGTGTGATGTTCCCTACTTTTTCCTCAGGAAATAAGTTTGCCGGTATAAGTATGAAACAATGGCAAACAGGTCTTTAGCACTGTGTAAAGAAATATGGTTTAAGAGCAGTGAGAATTCTATATTTCCAGAATATGTTATTTCTTACTCCAAACAGTGTAGTGTTCTGACTTAATGCTGAAGTGGTAATCCTGAAGCATACCACAAAACAGGAAGTTTCTTTGTTAAGCTCACTTTTTTTTTCTTTTTTTTTTTTCTTTTTTACCCCCATGGTCTTGCCTAATACTACTTCCCAAAAGAGCTCACTTTGCAAAACCATTTCATATTTTTACTATCGGACAGTCTCAGGACAAGAGCAAATTTCTGAAGCCAGATACCTATTTATTATTGTGCTGATCTTTGAGGTCCCCAGTTTTTAAGGAACCTTCATCTGACTACTTAGGTTGCATGTAAAGTGAACTCAATTACAAATAACCTGTGTACTTGCAAATGACTTCAAACAGCTATTGCACTATGCATAGTATTTCTGTTCTTACTGGAGGCGGCAGTTTTGTACCAATTAACATCAGACCTGCTTAGATTCGACATGTCCACTGTCCCACTAGTATCTGAAACACTTTGTGGTATTTAAACAGCCTGTGAAACTTGAATGGGTCCTGTTATTTCATTTGCAATTAGAAATACACCTAACCTGTTCATAAAGTGTGGTGTTCTCCCTTTATGCTGGTCCATAATTGACTACCATCAGTTTAGGATGGAGACTGAGCTATCTGTAGTGGGTATTAACAGAAACAATAATGATGAAGACATAGTGTCATGATATTATGTCTGGACACTAAACGCTCCCATACCTACAAACCTCATTTTTCCAGCTCCAGAATTGACTGTTCATCTTATTCAATATAGTTGAAGCAAGAAAGAAAACTAGTAGGGCTCCGAGATATATGTAGGCTTAGAAGAAAGACTTGCTGCATAGTTTTGTACATAGATTTTCTTGTTTATGTATGCATGGAATTTGATTTGCCTTAATCTGAATGAATTAAAAGTGGAACAGTTAGACACAGCACTTGCTAAAATACAGAACCAAGATGGGCCATTTCAAACTTCAGTCTTCCTGTCATTTGTAGTGATTCTCTAATCGGTAATTTGGGGATAAGCCTGTGAGTTGTTCAGGATGGAATCCATCTCCTTTTCTTATCTTGTAATTTTTTCTAATATAGGACAATCTGGGGTGGGGGGGGCGGCGAGGGGAAAGTGTCCTTTTCTTCTGGCAGGTGTGTAGGAATGACTGAGCAGAGCCTATCATAGATTAAAAGACATTTCTGCTCACTTCAACAGCAATGCCACTTGAAGACAGACTGACCTATCGAATTTAACAGGCTGACTTCTGTGCTAGTTTTGCATCAGGAAGCTCAAACAAGGGCTGAGGTTGAGCTGCAGATGAGTCAAGTGATAGTTCATCTCATTTGTAATAACCAAATGCAGATTAAACAAGAACTTCCCAAGTGCACAATGTCTATGAAGTAGTAGCAAACTGACCAGGACTAGCTTCCTTTCTACATGTATGTGCTTATGAAATGCTGCACCTTTTCTTCTAGAGGACTTTCACCTCAAAATGAAAATGTAAACATTAAATCAGAGTGCTTATCACCACAGAATTTCAAAAGGCTCTTGATTTAATAAAAAAATACATCTAGGTCAGTTGCCTAAACCATCTAAGAACCAGTCACTGAATATATTTACACAAACTAATTATCAAAACACAAAACAAATTGTTCATCTACACTGTACTTCTTTCAGGACAGAATGAACAAGGTGTGATTTGTCCCTGCCCTTAGGCAAGTGCTCCTCAGTATGTTAGGAAAGTGAAGACCACACTTAGTGCAATGACAGTAGCAGTCAATAGCAGGATGTTTGATCTTTCAGGATTCATACTGTGATGAAGATTCATGCCAACGTAATTAAATGGTTTTTAGAGAAAGTATTATCTAAAAAAAGCAGAAAACCTTTCACCCTTATAGGCCCTCTGTCCTCATCAGAGTGTGGTTGTCTAAACCCTATTATAATAGTAGCAGTAAATCAGCTGCAATGCTTTCACTTTACCTGTGAATCCCCAAGATCATGTGGAGCTTTAAGTGCTAAATTCTCAGTTGGTGCAAAATGACTTAATTAACTGTTACCAACATCAGCATTGTTGTGTACATTAGTCAAAGGCCTAGCCCTTAAAAAGTGGTATTATGTCTGATGCACTAAGAGAAAGCTCTATATTTGAGAGCAGCCCACTATGGAAAATCTTGAGTGTTAACCCCCTCACATGCAATCTATATCAAGGCTGGACATTGCAAATGCACAGTAAATGCTGTAGTCATCCGTGAGGTGGTGTTACTGACAGTCTAAATGCAGGTGAAAAAGACAATGGGATTATTCAGCAATAGGTGAATTTTTCAATCAAATAATTTACATTAATCTGCTAAATTGGATAATGCAAGTGACATTGCAAGAGCTTGCTACTTTGACATACCAATGACTGCTTGCCTTCTATCCTGAAAACACCCCTAGAGAACTTGGGTGACAGCCTGGCATTTGTAACCATGGGAATGCAAGGATGCATGAAGTGGGGAAGGGACTGTCCAAACTTCCTTGGCCAGTACGTCACACACATTTCAGATAGAGCTTTGCGAAGGTTATTTTTTGTTTGACCTCAATTTTTATTTCTTATTATATAAGGGATCAAAGTACTCACTATTAAGACAACTACCTTGCAACCAAATCTAGAGCAGAAAATTGCCCTGTCATGTGTACAAAACATTTGTCTCTGTCAGTATTCCTGTAAAGTAGATCCTGTGACCTCTTTTCATAATAAACCCCATTGTCTAGTATCTACAATAATGACCTGAAGTTCACCTTGAAATGAACTGGTTTTATAGAGTGTGATCAAATAGGACAATGTATTTCTGTGATAGTTGAAGACGTAATGGTGGCCTTTCTGCAACTTTTTCCCCCTTAAATCTGTCCACCTTGCCAGTTCCAGAGCATATAGCCAGCACCAAAAGAAGAAGTTTGTGTGTGTTATCTAAGCTACTGCATGCATAAAAAAATCTTTCTTTTCTCAGCAGTCTGTGCTTAGGAAACCCTGATGTAGAAATAGTGTTTGAAGAACACTGCTATGTAATCTTAAACTTTGTACTATTTATACCCTAGTTCCTTTAAATGTTTCATGGCAGTATGGTTTGAATGCTGTGGTATGTTTTGTACACTTAAACAATTACACTAGGTTGTTTAACTCCTGTTCTTTAAAAGCTGGTTTTGCTGCTCCTCCTGGTTGGCTGTGCATTAACATTGTGTTCTTTTTCCACAGAGAGGTGCTTGGAAGATCATGAGCTCATAGTTCAAGTTGAGTCCACAATGGGAAGTGAAAGTAAATTTTTGTTCAGGAAGAATTATGCAAAATATGAATTTTTCAAAAATCCCATGGTGAGTCTCATTACTTAGTTGTTTACACCACAGAGAGATTGCGGTAACATTGCTGGGCACTGTTATGTCTTAACATATATTACAAGAAAAAAAAGGCAACCAACAAACTGAATTCTTTCCAAAGAAGTTTTAAACAATGTTTAAATTCCTTTTACTCTCTTTCCAGCCTAAAAACCTCAAGTGTTTTCAAGTTACCAAATATACTTCTTTCAAAATGACTATTGTTCCATTGGAGAGTGACCAAGGCAGAAAAATCTTTATTGGTTTAGGAAAAACAGAAGTGCCATTTACTAACTTTGGTCAAAGTTACTTGATTTGAAGCAATTTGATCACATAGGGTGCAGTATCCAAACTTTCTAATTTCTGACAGTAATAGTTTTTTTAAAAACCCTATAAGCAAGCCCTAAAGTGGTTATTATGTACAAGGAATTTCCAATTTATCATTTTGAACGTTGAACAAGTGTCTCACCTATGGCTGTGCTTTACTAGTGTACTCTACCTTCTTTACTGATTGTAATAACTCAGCCCCCTCTATGTCCTAATGTGTATTTGTGCTTGAAAAGCATCATATGTCATAGCTATACTTATTCCTGGATTTGTAAGATCCTTTGAATGTTGTCATTCTAAGCTGTTTGCAGTGTAACTGCTTATTTGGGGATGATGTTTGAAATTTTATCTAACAATTAAGTTTGAACAGGCCATTGGCACGAAGTGATGTCAGCTGATGTGACCCATCTAGATAGCTGAAGAAGGATAATCCAGAGGTGATTTAGGTGGGGTCAGCTGGGTGTTTGTGGTGCTAGAAGAAAAAAGATACATGAGGTCACATGAAAATTTATTGCTGAAGTTACTGCAGATGATAAATTAATTCCTTCCCTCATAGGCACTAATGTACAATTGCTGCATCCTTGCACATGTGCTGGCATGTACATTTGTCATCTGCTACTGCCTGTTTCAGAGGCTGTGCCTTGACTTACTGTGTGAAACATTTCTGTACATGGAGTGTTTATAGTTTGTCACTTGTGTTGTCCTTCCTATCTGATAACCTATGAACATCTGAGTGTGGTACAAAACTTTGGTATCACAGAAGCTAGGACACTGGTGTCATGTGGTATACTGGAGCATGGGTATAAAACCTAGAATGCTTGGCATGTGGTTCCAGACTCCTGCAATCAGAGAATAAACCATTCTTTTGGTGTAAGAATGTGAAGGCTCCATATCTGTTGCATTAGCTGTTGCCATATGGCACTGTCTCTACTCAAAGGAGGCTGGTAAATGTTAATTTTCATAATTCATTGTGCAGCTTACCTGGCAGAAGAGTGATTCCTCTTCAGTCTTCCTCTTTATGCCCTAAGACTAAAATTTCAATTGTCTGAAGAAAGACAAATTTTCTAAATTGAGAATGTCTTGTGATTCATCATGTTATAATCAGTCATTGTTTTATTTCAGACATTCTGCTTGCCTTGATGCTCCAAATAATGTTTAAAAAGTTCAAGATTTATTTAATATAATTGCTGTGCATAGTAAAATATACTGAGTTATTTAGGCATTTTTAAGCATGTCAAATGGAAAGGGGAAGTGGAGGAATAAATCTGAAGTCAAGTCACCAATCTGGAAGTCAGAAAACTGTCTGGCCTTTGTCATGCAAAGATTCAGTATGAATGAGATAATGAAGCGGACGCCTGATGCTGAAAAGCTCTGTAGAAGCACCTGTTTGTGTGTTAAACAGTATTGGCTTCTGTGCTCGTGGAATGGGGGACAGGAGGTACACGTCTGATTTGAGATTATTCAAATACAGCATGTGAAGTAGGGCATGCAACACAGAGCCTGATTATTGCAAGGTCTTCAATCAGTTTTTATTATTTCATTCGAAGGAAACAAGCCCATGCTCCATTATGTTACCCTGAAATATAAAGCATTGGGGTAGAATTTGCAAAGGGTTTTTCTCTTGACAAATTGAAGGGTGTGAAGCCCTGAGTATAAAACTGAATGAGAGCATCAATAGTCACACATGAGCTCTTTTTTATAATTAAGGTCTCCAAGTGGCACTTTGGAGCCTTCTGAGGGAGTGAGCAGGTTATAGGGTGAAGCAGATAGAGACAAACTATATTTTGTATAGAAAGAGACTGCTGTCAAAGGTAAAGATCTGCAGCATCCCCATCTGAGAATTATTGTAATGCTTTTACATCCATCTTACCCCTGTGAGGGTAGAGAAAACTTGTTATTCTTCCTGCTCTGCATCTTCCACATAGTAACTGGAATTACAGAATTTGTTTGCTGAGCAGCCTTTCTGGATGGAGAGGGAAGCCCAGAAATTTGATGGCAGAATATGCAATAAGTAAGTAGTCAGTGTATACCAGACCTGCAGGACCATTTATCCTGCTGTGTGGCTGTCAATGGGTCCATGTCCAAGTGGAAGCCAGTGACAGGTGGAGTCTCTCAACAATCAGTACTGGGACCTGTGCTGTTTAATATTTTTATCAATGATATAGACAGTGGGATCAAATGTACCCTCAGCAGCTTCACTGATGACACCAAGCTGAGTGATGCAGCTGACAGCTGCAGGAGGGATGCCATCCAGAGGGACCTTGACAGGCTGGAGAGGTGGGCCCATGCCACCCTCATGAGGTTCCACAGGATCAAGTCCAGGGTCGTCTTGCATATGGGTCACGGCAATCCCAGACACCGATACAGGCTGGGCAGTGACTGGCTTGAGAGCAGCACTGAAGAAAAGGACTTGGGGGTGCTGGTGGATGAGAAGCTCAATATGAGCCACCATCATGAACTTGCAGTCCAGAAAGGCAACTATATCCTGGGCTGCATCATACAAGTGTGGCCAGCAGGTCAAAAGAGGTGATTCTCCCCCTTTACACTGCTCCTGAGAGACCCTATCTGGAGTACTGTGTCCAGTTCTGGAACCCCCATTAAAAGTAAGATATGGACATGCTGAAACATGTCCAGAGAAGGGCCACGAGAATGATCAGAGGGCTGGAGCACCTCTCCTATGAGGGCAAACTGGTAGAATTGGGATTGTTCAGTTTGGAGAAGAGAAGGCTCCAAAGAGACCTTATTGTGGCCTTCCAGTATTTGAAGGGGACCTACAAGAAGCTGGGGAGAGACTTTTTAGGGTGTTGGGTAGTGATAGGACTAGGGGGATGGATCCAAGCTAGAGTAGTATCCAAGAACATTTAAATTAGATGTTAGGAAGAAGTTCTTCACCATAAAGGTGGTGAGACACTAGAACAGGTTGCCCAGGGAGGTGGTGGAAGCCACAACCAGGCTGGATGTGGCTCTGGGCAACCTGATATAGTGTGAGGTGTCCCTGCCCATGGCTGGGGGGTTGGAACTAGATGATCCTTGAGGTCCCTTCCAACCCTGACAATTCTGTGTGATTCTGTGATTCTTTCTCAGAAAGTACTGGCTATTGGAGATCCCTGAAATCCCTCACTAGAAGGGAAAAGGATAGGAAAGTGCACTTACAAAATGCTGCATATAAGGTATTTCTGAAATCCACATTCTGTCTGCATGGATTGTTTGGTGAGCAGAAGGAACAGAAGAACTATACTTGAAAGCTATAGTATTACTAGGAGTGTGAGGGGATCTCCAAACTCATTTAAGAATGATAGTTTCAAAAAATTAGTAAGTGGAAAAAGTTTCTCTTCTGTGTAAAAAAAAGTGTTCAAATATGTCACTTCGAATTCTCTTCTCTTTTTGTGTCTAGAATTTCTTTCCAGAGCAAATGGTTGCCTGGTGCCAGCAAACAAATGGCAGTATCCCACAGTCACAACTTCTGCAGGTACTGTAAGCTTATCTGTATTGACAGAGAAAGTTTTGGAGCTGGAGGGTCAAGGTTGAGAGGAAGGAAGAGAGAATTCAAAAGTCTGGAAATAGATGACTTGAGGAAGACCAGTGTAGTGAGCTAGCATATGGTACTAATATTGAAAATACCTGACAAAGATCTTAACTAATGGCATAGAGTTATAAGTTATAAACACAAAACCTTCATAAATATGTTCATGTCTATCTGTTCCATTAATATTCAGCTTATTCTGTAGGTATGTGGTTTGGCCACCTAGTTTTGTTCCTAAAACAGTCTCAGTGAATATATTTCTAGAAAAACAAATATACCTTATAAAAATCAAAACAGAAATACTCTTCTATACTCCATGTCATAGCACAGGAGAAAGTGTAAAAATGCATGCATACATTAGAAGATGGGTTTGAGCTGGTGAGAGCTTTTGGTTGTACTTCTTATATCCCATGTTTTTGCCTGGCAGTAATTAAGCATAAGGACCAACTTCCTTCCCCATGGTTCAGCTTTTTTTTATATATAGGAAAACAGTTCCCTAAGAAGTAAGTGCAAGCATAGAGAAGATTGCAGTATTTGCAAATTAGCCCCTTTTAAAGCTTCCCAAGTTAAATTACCAAGGTTTCTACCTTATGCATATGTGTTGGTAGAGTTGTGTAATCTGTATGCCAGTGGCACATTTATACTGAAGTTTTGATGTTGCTGTACAGTTTCTTGCTTGATGAAGGAACTGGTAGTGGCACAGATGGCCTCCAAGGATGATGCTGAAGGGTGGGCTACCTCTCTGACCAGTAACTCATTCAGTTAAACCTCTCAATTTAAGCACTCCAGTCTAAACCCTGTAATCTAAATCTTTTTCACTTTAGTTGTTTTCTCAGATGAGGAACATTCAACTCAATAAGGCCAAATTAAAACAGAGTTTGTTAGGAGTACTTTATTAAGCATATAAGACTGATACCTCAAAGACAGTACCACAAGTATACGGTAAATTACAAAGCCAAAGGGTCAAAGTATACAGCTGATTTTAGTTTGCTTTCTGTCATTTTGCCTGTTTGCAAATATGCACTGAATCTCTTTTTATATACAAGAAGTTTTCACTGACTTTTGAACCAGTGCACTCATTTCATTCCATTAGCACTTCAAAGTACTGTCTCCAGATTCACTGAGAAGAATTTAAAATGCTAGTATCCATGCTCAGCTGGGAAGCAAAACAAAAATCAAACCAATTTCTAGAATTAAAAATGAAAGTTGTGCAGTGAGGTTGCACTGGGGAACCGAAAGGAAAGCCTTGTGAGATCCTACAACAGTTTGCTTTTGGGAAGGCTCAGTTAGGTACAGCATTTAAGTCACAGGTGTTAACAGCACAAGAAGGTGGGGGGGAAGAGGATGGATACATTCTCTTTGGTTTAATGTTTAATCATAAAAAAGCAGTCATCCATAAAGCATTTATATTCAATATGCCTTTCCTTTTAAAAAAACACAACCCTTTTTCCTAACTTCAGTGACAGCTGTGTTGAAGGTAACACTTCTCGCAGACTAGTAGTCATTGAGCACATTGCATCTAAGGCTACCTCAAATTGTGAGCAAGTGCTATTTTTGATTACACAAAAAATAGGGAAGAATATTAAATACCATCATATATACTGTATTCTAATGTAGTAATTTTAGTCTTAGCAATAACATTGAAAACAGTGGAATCTGTTTTCCCTTGTGCCAGCCTGTCTTAAATATGCCTGTCTTAAATATGCCTGTCTTAAATATGGATCTTAGTTTACTTTTGGTTTTGTCTAGCTGGATAGGGAGAATGTATTCTTCACTTGGTCTTTCCTTTTCATAGTTCACAAGGGGATTCATAGTACAAGTAATAGGAAAATTGCCTGTTCATTTCCATTCTGTTAGATGAGATGGAGAGGAAACTGGAAAAAAAATAGGGTTTAATGCAACTAAGAACTCTAACACAGCACACAGATTTTTGGGTTTGTTTCTTATGGGTTTTGTCCACCAAATAACACCAAAATACAACTTTAAAACGTTGCAGAGGCATCTAGATCCACCAGATTTATGCATTTTTTTCTTCCTACTATTGAATCTGTTAGTTTGGCATTTAACTTTGGCAAGCCCTCCGTCATTTTAAAATCTGACCCATTATAATAACTGTGAGAGTCATCCATCAATTCTCTAACTATAGTTAATGCTTCCTTTCTTTGCTGTATTGCAAATCGGATGATTATATACATATAGTCCTTCTAATTAAATCAAGAACTTACATACTTTGGGATCTTGAAGTCTAGTATAGTTGCTGACATTTACTTGAGTGCTCTGCATTTCTTTTTGAGTTAAATATTCCTGTGGTCTGTCATACCTCTTGTCTTGGGACAGGAGCTTGTGCTATGTAAGACTTCAGTGTGGGAAATCCTGAAATAGATTGTTTTCATTCAAAAACTTTGGGATAAAGTTGCAGATTTTAGCTCATGTTTCAAAGTTAGACTAGTTGCCAAAATGTTTGTAACAAGGTATTTTCTAAGAATTAATAATGACTTTGTGTCCCTTCAGGCTAAGTGCAAAAAGAATGAGAATACAGGTAAATGATTAGCCTTTTGGAGACTTCAGTATTGACACAGAGAACAGGAAAATGTCAGTGACAGGAGAATTTATCTAGGTAGATGTAACAGGAGAAGCAGGAATATCCATTTTAGTCCTAAATCAGTTTAAACATCTAGGCCAGTTTATGAATACTGTGAAACTGTACCTCAAGCCAGCAAAGTGATTTGCCATTTGCATTTCTGTTCTGCAAATACTGTGACAATTTTATGATCCGTCAGTAAGACACAATCCTAATTTACATTCTCCTCTCCAACAGAACTTTTTAAACTCCAGTAGCTGCCCTGAAATTCAAGGTTTCTTGCATGTGAAAGAGCTGGGTAGGAAATCATGGAAGAAACTGTATGTGTGTTTGAGGAGATCAGGACTTTATTGTTCTACAAAAGGAACTTCAAAGGTAAGGGTAAAAAATAATTTGCACAGCATGTGAAAGCATTTTCTGCTCTTACAGTGAGTGTTTTTTGCTGTTTTTAAATATCTGCACACTGTTTCATTTTTTTTATTGCATAAGGATAAGCAAGCTGTGAGCAAATGACAATCAAGCCCTGGTTTCTCAATGCATGATTTGTTATATAATAAAACCAAACTAGCCAAACAACATCATTGTGGCTACTAAAGTCATGCTAGCAAGAGAAATCCTGCTCTCTAAGCATGTGGTACATTAATTTAGTTTAAATGATACATTAAATAATATTTCCTATTATCTAACTTTCAGATTGCTCTGGAACAATGTAACAATTTTTTAATGTGACGTGTTTGTGTATTGGTTTGGCCGAGCTGGAGTTAATTCTCCCCAGAGCATCTTTCTAGTGCTGTGTTTTGCAGTGCTGTAGCTGGGTGATGATAACACACCAGTGTTTTGGCTACTGATGAACGACAATCAAGGCTGTGCCTTTCCAACATTTCCCTGCCCCAAGAGTATGCTGGGGGGGAGGCAAGATAATATGTGTTTTGTCAGCTTCTTGTATGAAGCAACCTCTGCTAGGAGGCTGGTATTTAGAAGATGACACACCATGTCCACTTCAGGCTGACCAACGGAGGAGCAGAATGTTTGTATACTGCCCTCTGTTGTAGGCTGGTCTTGAGAGACTGCAAAGCTGGCAGCCAGATCTTTCAAAATCTTCCATGTAACCATGATAAAATACACTATTTCCCTAGGAGCCAAGGCATTTGCAATTGTTGGCTGACCTAGAAGACAGCAATATCTTCTCGTTGATAGCAGGCAAGAAGTTGTATAATGCACCTGCAGAGTATGGATTTTGTATAAAGGTAATTATTCTCATTAAGTTCTCGTTAAGTTCAAGATAGTGGTGGTACCTCAGAGTCTCCCCAGCCCCCAGCTCAATGGCATTCATATGTAAAATTCTGCAAGCATTTCTGTTGTGAGGACTTGATCTTTAACGTCTTTGATTTGGCAGGCATGTCCCGTGAATCTTGCCATCATTTTACGTGACACTTTTAACACTTTGTCTGGTGTTCCTTTGGCTTGGGAAATTTCTGTGCAAGATCAGCTCAGTGTTGAAGCATGATGTACCTGTGAGGCCTTGGTTTGTCTCACAGATAAATTTTTTTTCCAAGTGCTTTAATTGAATAGGAAAGTTTCTCTGGACAGTGAGCAGCATAGCAACAAAGGATCAAGCTGTGGTTGGGTGTAATTGTACCATTGCCGTGGGCCAGAGATTTACATTTATTTAAAGAAGATGATTGTCCTGGAAAATGAAAATAAGAATAAGGAACTGCCTTTGAGGGTTTAAAAAACTGTTATGCTCCATGTAATTCTCTGAGAAAAAAATAAGGCTGGGAGATGGTTTTATTGATAGCAGCCATTCCAGAGCTAGACAGCATGGGGTTTGCCTCATAGAGCAGACTGGCTGCGGGACAGATCCTAAACTGATGGAAGCAGACTTTCAGTAACTTTCAGTTATGGAAACTTTGGTTCTTCATCTCAAAATGGGGGATCATAAAACTTCTCATGGATTTAACAAAAAACAACAAACAAAAAAACCCCCAATAAAAACACAGTGTTTTGGTTCTGGTTCCCGTATGACCCAAGTACCTTCTGGTAAACTATCAGAACTGCAGGATATTTCAAAGCAAGCACTGACATTTATCTTACTGGATTCAGCTAAGAAATTGATTTCTTTCAAAGCATCTTTAGCCTCTCCTGAGCCTTAATTCAGGGGGATGGGAACTCTTTTCTGGCCAGTTCTTAGTCTGTACCTGTATTTTCTCTGCAGTAAACTTAAGAGTGTTGTTGGCTTTCTACTGAATGTAGCCGACTTCCCTTTAATGCTTTATAGCCCAACAGAGTGAGAAATGAAACTAAGGAACTGAGGTTGTTGTGTGCTGAAGATGAACAAAGCAGGACATGCTGGATGACTGCCTTTCGACTCCTCAAGGTACCTAATCTCTTGTATGTGAATGGAGCTACACCTATAGTGTTAAGGTGTATTTTTTACTTTGTTCGTGAGAAAATAACTATGTTCCTTAACATCATCTGCCTCCAAAATGACACAACTAAGAGCAAACTGTCCTTTCTAAATGTTTGAGCATAGGGCTGAGCTCAATTCCTTCCACCTATGAATGAAGTATCATTTTCATTTTTGAGCCAAACTTGCAAGTTATCATAAAGCTAAGGAACATGTTTTATCAATGGTAAGTAACTTTACCTAGAACAGATTGGTATCTGGAGCCTTTGCAAATGTTTCAAGTTTTCTAAGGTTCAGTTAAAAAAAGTAACAAAAATAAGCAACCTCATCTCCAGGTGAAAGTTACTCATATCTGAGAGCAAACAATGAGATTTCTTGATAATAAGGTAGGAGGCTTCACAGGATTTTTGAAACAAAATTGGCATGGAAGGAACTGAGGAAAAAGTTGACTATTTTGTGCTCTTTGAAGCAGAAAACTTTCTGCTCTTCATGTGCAGAAGTTTTAGGTTGATTTTGTTTGGTTTTAAATCTTTCCCCAGAAGATCCTGCCTTGAAAACTACTCTGTTTTCTGTCCCTTACTACAGTCTCCTTCATGTTAAAGGGAATATACACCTATATTAAAAAATACAATAAATAGGTACAGAACATGAGTTGCCCTTGAAAATCCCACCTTAATTCCATTCAGTTATCCTACCCTCTACTATTCTGTGCCAAAGTATAACATACAGAATGTGATTAAAAAATAGAGGGTTTTACAAAATGGTACTGCAGTACTTGATACTAGGTAGATGTCCACCAAAATGAGATGGAGAACCGTGAGTTCAGTCAACTTCGTCTCTCTCTGTAGCAGACAGATAATTTCAGATTTGGAAATGAGGACATGGCTGTTCCTGTGGTTGCTGAGGTCAGTGTGCCAGCATCCTTGCTGGTGGCTGCCACATGCCAGGCTGTACCCAGTGTGGGATGTGTAACCCAGGGGTGCTGCAGGCACTTGGTCTCACTGTCCTGAATGAAGAGAGTTGCTTTTCCTGCCTAAGTAGCAGCCCACATCAGTGAAGCCTTCACACCCCTCTCTGTCAAAATGCTAATTTCATACCCACCTGCTGAAGAAGATGCATTCCTGCAGCATGGGTCCAAGAAGCTAAAAGGGAGCGGATGCAACAGAAAGTATGAGATTTTATTGCTTCCTGGTCCACATGTGGTAATGACTAGGAGAAACCACAGAGATTCCCACTGCTGCATGTGCACTGTTTATTCATCCCTTTCAAAAAAAGTTTTGTTTATCCTCAAGACATGATAAATGTTTGCTACAATTACCTGTTCCTGTGCAGGCTGGCTATCGTGCAAAAACCTATGAGCACAGGGAAAGCAAATCAGAATCCTAGGCCTGTGTGTATGAAAATACAATTCTTGTTCCCCGTCTACGTTAAGTGGTACTCTCAAAATATTAACTCCTTTGTTAATTGTAAGAGATTCTTATTTGCAGTACAGAAATTTCTAAGTTGCTACCAAAGCAGGGGCACTAGCTTTAGTATAGGCCAGGATGCAAGAAGCAATCCATTAGAAGAGGCATATCTGATTTCTCTGTGGCTGATACCTCTGCTGGCTTTAATAACCTGTTCCCCAGTTACTTGACTTGTTTCGAGCTGAATATACACTAACAATTACAGTCAGAGTTTTAGTTCCAAGGCAATTCCAGGTGTTTTTTTTTGTCAGCTCTTCTCTTCCTGTGTATACCTTGTTTGTATTGTGGGGAAAGTACTCAAGCAGAGGATCAGGTAATAGTAGTGAAACGTGCATCGAAGTTGCCACTCATTCTGAAGAGATCAGCTACAGTGGTCAAGGCACAGGTGTTCCTGAATGGCAGTGTAAACCCTTCACAGTGTACAAAATTAGCTGTTCTTACCAAATATGTAGACACACATCTTGCCGTGACCATTCAGAGGAATCATTCTTTGGAGTGCAATCTATGGCAGCAATAGTTTTGTGTGTTTTGTGTGTTTCTGTGTTACTCTTGGGCAGTGAACATTGCAGGAAAAACAAGTGGTTGTTTTTAAGGAGACTGAAAGATGAAGAAAAGTGGCAAGTCAGGGAAAATTAAGACTATGTTCCAACGTTGTAGGTGTGAGCCTGCTTTTTATTAGCTTACTGATGTAGCTTTCCATATTCACATATTACCCTGCTTACAAAATTATATACACCATTTCAGTTAGAACATTCAGTAAGCAATGTTGCTATAAATCGGCACTGTGCCTCTAGGGCAGGCACTGCCTAGGTGTTTTCCTATGATTCTAACTACTAGTGTTGTTAAAATCTATCATGTTCAGTGAGGAGCATGACTGGAGTTCAATCACCTTATTTTTATACAAATTAGAAAAGCAGCAAAAATGTTCTTTCCTGATAAAATTTCTTAGAAGAGATATTAGAAAGATTCTTATTTTTTATAATTCTGAAAGGAGAGTTTCAACATTTTCTGCAGATTGGATTTTTACAGAATCACAGAATTGTCAGGGTTGGAAAGGACCTCAAGGATCATCCAGTTCCAATCCCCCTGCCATGGGCAGGGACACCCTCCAGTAGATCAGGCTGCCCAGAGCCCTATCCAACCTGACTTCAAAAGCATCCAGGGATGGGGCTTCCACCACCTCCCTGGGCAACCTGGTCTAGTATCTCACCACCCTTACGGTGAAGAACTTTTTCCTAATGTCTAATCTAAATCTACCCTCCTCTAGATAGATTTAGATCACATTACTAGAGGGTAAAAAGAAGGAAGGTTAATATACGTTCCACCCCAGAGTGAAAGCTTGTATTCTATAAGGAAAACATGGTGATGGCTGAAGTGGCAGAAATTACCTGTGTGTTTCACTCAGGCCTGTACAATTGCTATCTTTTAACTAAAACCTGTCCTGCAGATTTACTGCTTTTTTGCCACCTGCCAGTCACTGTTGCTCAGTTCAAATGCTTTCGGATAGTTTTTGATCATAAAAGTAACAAACTGGTGGCACTGTGTTCCAGTGTAAGTGGTATTATGAAATCACTACTGTTTTTGTTTTTTTTTTTCCCTTAGGGTGTATATCTGATTAATAATGTTCTTGCATTTCTGTTGGCAGTATGGAATGCTACTGTATCAGAATTACAGAATTCCCCAGCAGAGAAAAGCCATGCTTCCACACTTTTCCACTCCAGTAGTAAGTAATGAACTTTACCTCATTAATGTATGATACTGGAAAGGACACATTTACTTTTGCATTTTATAAGTGGCAAATATTACACTAAGAAATGTAAATTCAGCATTGTGTAGCAAATCAGTGTAAAGCTCAGATTTTGTGTGAGTACAGTTTATGTGGTCGGCTCTTCATTATCTTAGGCTTACATAATCCACGTGACTGAAAAATCTTGGATATGTCAGGCACTTCAAGAGCTACAGTACAGACATCTGGCTGTCTCTGTAGAAGCCAGCTTAGGTCTGGCAAAGCTAACACATAAATTTCCTAAAGTATATCGGGCCAAGAGCTGACTGTTAGCTATCTAAAACTGAAAAAACTGTATCTGGATCCCAACTGGCCCTGAAAATGACTGGATTATAGTAATAGGCCCAGTAGGCAACTTGAGCCTTTGAATCCTCTCCCTATGGCCTAAAAAGAGAAGCCATCCATTTTTGAGGCTGCAAATATTTTGGAAGTGGGGAAAAAAAGATGTCTTTTTTGTGCTATTGAAAGATAATTTTGGGCAGTCTTCTGAACCAAAATATCTTTAAATTAAACTCTCAAGCTGTTTTTTTATTTCCCTGTTTTTTGAAACAAGTGAAAATTCCTTTTCAGAGAAGTGTATCTGAAAACTCACTAGTAGCAATGGATTTTTCGGGGCAAATAGGAAGAGTAATTGAAAATCCTGCTGAAGCACAGAGTGCTGCCTTGGAAGAAGGACATGCCTGGAGGGTAGCTATCTTCTCTTCTTTTCTATTTTTGTAATTAGTAAGTGTCTGTCAAGAGCCAAAACACAGAGTGTGCTATGATGTTAGTGCAGTGCTGGTCACAGTATAGTTTAGCTCCGACCTGAAGCAATCACACTGCAAGCATGCAGATCTGAAAGTCAATATCCATCTTTAGCAAAACTGTCACATTCACAACAACCTTCTACCACTGCTTCTCTGTCCCCCTAGTGTCCAGAGGAAAGTTGAGGGGGAAAGCAGACCCACCAGAACTTTACTGCCAGTTTGCAAAACCAGTCTCTGAGGAGGAATATGTCAAATTAAATGCTTCCCCACATGGAAGAGGCTGGGGCTCTGACTAATGGCTTGCTCCCAGTAAGTTTAATTGCAGAATATACAAGAGGCAGGACCTCTTGCAATGAAAACTGATGTAACTTGTTTATAGTGTCTTGTGGACAGACAGCTGCAGTACAAGTTTTCAAGTTTTCCCACATGCTCGTCTCTTAGAGAATAGGAGTCATTCCTGAAGCACTAGCTGGTGCTCTATGTACGGGAGGGAAATACTGCTTGTTTTACTGAGTGCCTGGTGTTTTGCCTGAGCAGAAACATATCAGACTTTTCTTTTTTCTGTCTTTTTTTTTCATTTTGTTCTTTTTTTTTAATGTATAGATCCTGAGCTTTCATTATTAACATCTGGCTTGTGTTTTAAGCCAACTGAAATGAGCTGCTGCTTGTAGATTAGCTCCCTTCAAAGTTCGTTTCTTTTTCTCATCTTTGCATTAAACTTTCCCGGCCCCCAGTTTCCTGTAAATTAAATCTGTATTGCATGTGCACTAATTCTCTTCTGTTGAGGCTTTAGTGTGGATTTAACGGTAATCAATTTTTTCCATAGAAACGTAGCACAAGAATGAACATCTTGGGTAGCCAAAGTCCACTCCATCCTTCCACACTGAGTACAGGTAAATTCTGCTGGTTTGTAAGCATAGTGTCAGTGTAAACAAAAGTTACATTTTATGTAGAGGTGGAGTGCAGTCATGTATTATTAATGCCTTGATGTCAAATGCAATGTATCAGGAGCTTCTGCATCATTAACGTTCTCACCCATATAGACATGGTAGAAGGAACTTGTGCCCTCCAAGCTTTTCTTCAATATTAATTTTATTTTACAAAATTAATTTTATAAAAAGATTTTATAAAAAGATTTTATAAAAAGAGACTCCATAAATGTTTCCATTTAAAACAATCCAGAAGTTAATTGTTTTGAGAAGTCAATGAGTGACCTGTTAGTCTTTAAAGGAGTATAAATGAGAGTCTTAAAGACTGAAGAATAGCATTTATTCCATAATAACTGAATAATGTAAAATATAGATGGTTGTAATGTGAGTTCTGAGCATCTCTCCGAGATTGTAAGTCTATTAAAATAATTGCAAATTGTGGATTAATATCCTGGACTTAGAGGAAACACAGCTATACTTAGTTTCTGTTCTGTTGAACAGAATTAAAAAGCACCATTTGAAAACCAATATAACAATAAAAGTAAAAATATTTGGTGGTAATTCCACCCTTGAAAGCATAAGCTAAAGTGCTTTTCATTATTTGAGAGCTAGGGGAACTCATTGACTTATACTTTGTATTCTAAAAATTGTTTAATCACAACCTTTTCAAGAAGCTATGAAAAGGCAATATTACAAGAGATTTCTCTCGGTAACCTAATTTTACATGTGCAAATCAGAAGATACATGAGGGTAATGCCTGTCTACTTGGTATACTAAGTAAATGGTTGGTGCATTTTTTTATATGGATTCACTGTTTTACATTTATTTATGAATAACATTTTCTATTCCGTAACAAAGCTATACCCACTTTTATAATGTTTAAATAATTAGTGTGTGGAAAAAAAAATGATGCACACGTTACTGATTTAACAGTCCTCTCTTTCCCTCTTTTCCTTCCCACCTCCAGTTATTCATAGGACACAGCACTGGTTTCATGGCAGAATCTCTAGAGAAGAGTCTCACAGGATTATTAAGCAGCAAGGCCTTGTAGACGGGTAAGTATTCCTGTTGCTTAGTGTTCATGTTCTGCTGGTATGTGCTCTGACAAGAACACAAGTTCTGCTGTAAAGTTCCACAGGATCCTGCGCGCTTCTGAGAAACAGAAGTTGTCTTGAGTAGTCCCACTATAACCTACCTGGATTTCAGAAAGTAAGAGTATGTTTGTTGGAGTGGGTTCTAACTCTTAATTTGAAAAATAAAATGTCAAGAATACACAACATTTTTACTAACAGAGGCAATCAAGTTTTAGAGAATGTTAGAATTTGAAATGGCTGTACTTAGCCATTTGCCTACAAATTTATGATTGACCATTTGTGCTCATTTGCATGAATCAGAGCAGTTATGATGAGGTCATCTTGTTTCTGTTCTAGAGCAAAGAAATGAAAGTACATGTTGCAGTGCTCTGTAAAATGTCTGTAGTTGAGACTCGAGTGTTTTCTGAGCGTTATTTGTATGTAGTAATAGTTATTGAAGGGAATTTGCTTAAACTGCGTTCAGTGGTTTTTCATTTGTAGGATGGGAAGAGCACAGTTGCCTTCAGTTCACTTTCATGCTGGCTTCTCAGGAGACAGTCACGTTTAAACCTTTTTTGGCTTTTTCTGATTCAGGAGAATCACTAGTCTTTGTGAAAAATGAACTACATTGGAGAAATAGAAGTTTCTTGTGCATGTACATACTCATCATAGCTTTTTCTTTTTTCTTTTTTTTCTTTTTTTTTTTCCCTTTTCTGAGGACTTTTGCTGAGCTGTGGCTATTGGGTTTTAGCTCAGCAGGTCAAACAGAGAAGAGAGGCTGAGAAAGCAAAGGTGCACTGCTGACTTGTTTAGTTCACACTACAAGATCTTGGACTCATTTTGACTTGCTGCCTTAGGCATCACAGAATGGTAGTGGTTGAGAGGGACATCAGAAGATCATCTGTCCATCCCACTGCTAGAGCAGTGGTCATCTAGAGTAAATCTCACAGGAACATGTCCAGGCAGGTTTTGAATCTAGTGGCCCATCCTTGGGGTTTTCATAAATGTGTTAGTGCCTTTGAAGCAGTGTTAGTTTCGTTCCTAGACAGTTTACTCACTGTGGAATGTGAAGATTGGTTAGCTTGGCTGTAATGAGGTCATTCAGCAGTGGCAAAAGGATCATGTTATCTATGTTCTCTGAGATTTAAAGATCATGACTTTCACAACATAAAAGTCTTGGCCCTGTGTTTTCTTGCTCTATGTGTCCTTAAACAAAGGAAGGTAGAAAGTTATTAGTGTTCTTATGGCTCATGTTCAGTGATGTATATATGCAGCTGATAATGCTATCAGTTGATTGTTTCTGGAAGCTATTGTTCAGGAGGCACCTATCTTCATAGACATTGTGTGGACAGCCTGTTGCTTGCCAGAGGTTGATTAAACACTTGCAGGATTAGTTGGGCTGGGCTTTGTTTTGTGCTACCATCTTATGATACCATGCATTATCTGAAATGGCTAGATGAAAGATAATTTAGAGATACCTGCATGAACTGCAGTATCCACAGTGCAAGGGCAGGTAAGATCTTTCTCTCTGAGATGAATCCTTTGAATGAAGTCTTTAGTCCCTTTTCCACATATCTGGTCTTGATAGGACTAAAAAGGATTGTTCAGATAACCATGCATCATTTCCAGTGATGGCAAGACATGCTTGTCTCTGAGTATTAGAGTAACTCTGGTTATGATGGTGCATTCTGAAGAGCTGGAGTAAGTTCTTTTGGGTACATGTAGTTTTTGCAACTTAGCCTTGTAAAAGTGTGTTCCTAGATTAGTGGTAGCAATTCAAAGGGGTTTTGAGGCCTGCCCTAGTACTGTGCTTGGCCATCTCACAAATCCACTAGTGATTAGTGCTGTGAACCTTACGCCAAAAGTAATTCTTGTTTCCTGTAGTATAGAGAGGTTCTCCTTCCTTAGGTCATAAATGTCAAAGGAAGTAAACATCTTTTTATTAGATTTTTTTTTCTCCTTTTCTAAGTATATATTTAAATCATTTTAGTTATGACTTCACTTTTGTGGGTCAAAATAAAGGTAACAGTTGCATAGTGTATGATGTTTCTAGCTGAACTTCTAAAGTATATTCATTTCCAGTGATGCTGAGGGGAAAAAAATACTGTGACCATTTTAGAGGAGAAATGAGTGTGTATTTTCCCCATCTTGATACTTGATACTTAACCGATAAGTCATTTTAAGAAAGTATTGAGCTGTTTCTGCACGATTGAAGGCACTTAACGGAAACATAATTTTGCTAACACTGATGCAAAATACTGCAGAACAGATTTTCATGTATTACTTTCCCATCTATGTAAATCCAGATTTGCTTTGGAGTTAAAGGAGAACATTTTTTTCACCAGAGTTCATGTCAGTAATGGAAAGCTCAGACAGAGAGACCCTTAAAAACACCCTAATGCATGCATTCATAGTGGAAGAACTACTGTCATTATCTTTCACTTCTTCTTTCTTCATCTATTAGTGTTGCATAGCCTTAGTTATAAAACTGAAAGCAACTTTCCAGTTACGGAATTACCTGTTAATGCAACTGAAGAAGAGTTAGGCAGTATGAGCACAGAATAACTTAGTAGTTCTGATTATTTATGAAGAAATGGCTTGTGGTATTCAGTGTGCACTTAAAAATGTTCTCTCCTAGACTATTTCTTCTCCGGGACAGCCAAAGCAATCCAAAGGCATTTGTACTTACACTCTGCCATCATCAAAAAATAAAGCATTTTCAAATCTTGCCGGTAAGTAGATTCATTTTAATACTCATCACGAGAAGTTTAAATTCTACATCTTTGCCAGTGTCTGAAGAGACCTCTTACCAATTACTGATGTAATTAATAGGGATGTTTCCATTAGCAAGCCATGTTAGCAGTATTCTTTAGAACTGTCAAGTGTCTGATTAAATTTTTGAACATTGCCTGGAAAACAAGTGGAAGTCACTTAGGTATAGAAGTAATACACAAAACTTATTCTCTATGACCAATAGCAACGACAGTGGCAGTTGTCTTCCTATCACTTAGGCAAACATAGAATAACCTAGAGAAACTTTTAAAAGTTTTATTCTGGAGGTTATCCAATAACCTCCAGAGTTATCTAGGTTATCCAATAACCTCCAGAGCTTTAAATAATGGTACACTGAGATGTCAAGAACCTATTTGATTTTTATGTTGATCAAAAAGAGCATGAGAAGTTTAAGACCTCTTTAATGGTTCAAACCCTCTTCCCTTGCTTTGCCTGCCAGTTTTACAAACAGCTAACAAGTATTTTAGGGATATTTTTGCTTTGTGTAATGAAGACCAGTACTGTCTCTGCAACTGTCAATTACTATGCCCACAAGCTTTCACTTTCATAAACAAAACACTTAAAACTGGTTTAATGTACATTCTGTTCTAGTGCTGTGCATGGTTTCATGAAGTTCTCTGGGCACTGTTTGGGTAGTGCCCATCATTTATCTTACATTATATGCTTCCACTCTTCTGTTTTGCCATGCTTGCATCTCTTCATGTACTGTCATATTTGAAAAGGATGTTTTGTTTCCCCAGTGTGAAGATGATGGACAGGTATTTTTCAGCCTGGATGATGGGAACACGAAATTTAGTGATCTAATCCAGCTTGTTGAATTCTATCAACTAAACAAAGGAGTCTTGCCTTGCAAACTCAAACACCACTGCATCCGAGTGGCCTTATGACCTCAAATCTGACTCTCGCTGAAGACTGGATTTGCTAGAATAGTAATTGTAAGAAAGCGCTGACACTGGGGAATTGGCTGATTTGTAAGTTGGTAAAAATAAATAAAAATATTATGCACCTTGGGACTCTGAAAGGGATGGATTCAACAGGTGCCAACAGACCAAGATTGCTGGTTTGTCTAACACCTAAGAGTGATTGCTGCTGAGTGTCCCAGCATCCCAAAAATGGGGGGAGGGTACGTAAAACCATGAGTAAATTTGAAACAAAACTGGAAGCTGTCTTGGCTGGGCCACTTAACAGGAAAAAGTGTGAAGAGAACTCTTTGAAAAGAACTCTTGCCCTGGAATAATCTTGACAATTAAGACTAGTGTGTTTACTTTTTGTATTGATCACTTTTTTTGCACTCCTTTGTTTTGGATATTGTATGCAGCCTATATCAGGAGCTGATGTGGCTTTTAAAATTCATGCAGGAGTTGGGTATTAATCTGCACCCTAAAAACGTATGGAATGCTTCAGCCTAAAAGGATCTAGAAGAAAATCAAGAAAAGTGTGCGCGTGTGTGTGTGTGCGTGTGTGTGCGTGCGCCTATGTGTCTCAGAACTCCTCTGGAGACCTGACATTTAATGGTCTGCAGATGTCTTTGAAGAAGCAATGAGGATGCAATTCTAAAAGAACTTACCACCATACATACTCTTAAAACTTGTAGCATTATGGCGGTAGTATGTTGATGGCATATTAGTGGCATCCAGTCATGCAAAGACTGTATTAGATTCTATGCACAAATTTTTATTACTGGAGTGGTGGTTTGTTTTTTACAGCCTTTTGACTGTTTTCCTGAGGAAACTTACTGTTACTAAATAGAATAGGATTGAATGACTACACTTGTATTTGAAACCACCATTTTTTGTGAGAAGATTCTTCTGCGGGTAGTCTTAGTATGACAAAACAACGTAAAAAAAAAAAAAAAGAAAAAGAAAAAAACCCAACCAACAAAAACAAACAAACATCAAAACAGTGTTTTTAGCTTTATAGCTCCTTGAATTTTCAGACTGTTTCAGAAAGCTCTTTCTGTATAGCAAAGCTACAGTGACACATAGCTCTGCTGGTGAATAGGGCTTCAAAAGAACTGTACCCCTTCTGCTTTCTATAGGGCCATGAAAGTTTACATGGTGAGAAAGAACATACTGGGAATGGAAACACATTTGATTGTGAACTATCTGCTGGCAGTATCATCCATCGAGGTAACTAGTGATCCCTGTGTCATACACACTAAAGCAGACAAGCATGTATCCTACTCTGGTGCTGATTTGTCATCAGAACTACTTTATTGTTAATGTTTAAATCGATATTTAATATTTACACAACAACACTTTCTGATGATAAATCAGTATTAAAGTTAGACAAGTTTCACCTTGGTCATTCTTTCAACAGTGTGGTTGGTGCAGGAACTGTTACTGAATTAACTTCCAGTACTTCTTAGAGTTAGCCACAGTGAGAAGTATTCCACCCTGGGAACTTGCAGAGAAGGGAGCATTCGGCAAGACTTACGCAGGCTAGTCCATCCTTACTAATATTTGCCACTAGGTTTGAAATCCTAGCCATCTAAACGGATAAAGAAGGAAAACCAATTCTATACCTTTAGGTCTTCATGTAGTGTTGAGAGTAGTTTAAGAGAAACCATAACCTGCCTGAGTCGTCCATATCAGCTTATAGCTATGTCAATGGTATAGAAACACTGTATTTTAGTTTACAGAACACATTTAGTATTCTTTTTTCCATTTAATGTCTAGATATTAAAAATGAAGAAACTTGATTTTGGTTTTGGTAGAAGCATTTTTTTTTGGTGGTTTTTGTTTGTGTTATTTTTTTGTTTGTGTTTTTTTCTTGTTGTTTTGTTTGAGGTTTTGTTTTATTTTATTTTGTTTTTTAATTGTACATAGTGAAATGACTGTTCCTGCTTTCTAGACAATGTATTTTAAAACCTTGAAATTAAGCTAACTTAAGTCTGACTTCACTTTGCATGCTTCTATTTGGCCCCTGTTAGGAGAAAAAAAAAAAAGATACTTGTATTGACTACATTACCAGTTTAATAAGACCATTTATGCTGTAGTTTTTAAGTTTTTCTGTTTACATAGCTTAGTAACAGCCATGCATTTTTCCCAGTAGGCAAATAGCATTTGCAGTGTTTCATATTTATAAAAAAAAAATTGCATCTTATTTAAATTGAGAATAAAACTTTGACTATGAATCATGATTTTTGTATGTAGATGGTTGACTTTAGAATTTTGTACTTTTCCCAGCTTAAGTGAGCTGTTTTGAGAAAGTGACCACCTTAAAAGTGGCAACAATCTTACTTTAGCAGATCACTGCTTTGTCTTCTTTCTGCTGGAAAACAGTCAACTCCACCTTAGTTTTCCAAGAGATTCAGCTGGCTGCCAGCTCAGAATACCAAGGACTGAAGGACATTTGACTCTTATTTTTGTATTTAAATGACATGAATGTAAAGGGGATGCTCAGGGTTGTTTTGGAGCCTGTTGAATTTTTATCTTTTTGCCTGTGATTTTATTTTCTAAATAAATACTTCATGTAGCAATCTTGAATATGTTGAGAAGGAAAATGCCAAACCATTTTGGTAATGAGGTTACTAGTTAAGTTATGTTTCGATAGGTGTTAAAGTACAAAAAAACGTTTTATTTGTTAATTAATCTTGAAGAAACACGTGCCTCAGTTTAGATGTTTTGTCTTATCTTTTCTGCACTAAATACCTGACAGTTTGACCAATCAATGCACCTTTCCAGTGGCAAGACTTGCTTATCATAAATTATATTGTCACAATGCAAGATTTAGTGACTGTAAAATGGAATAAAGTTAAAAGTTTCAGGGAATGCAAAAGGTATTAACTTAAGAGACAAAACCTTTATTCAATATGCTTTGCTTCATACTGTAAATAGCTTTTTGGCTTGTGAACTTAAATGTAATCTTTCAGGTATTTTTGTACAAATAAGGGACTGATATTCTGTTTCTTGTAATTAGAAATAAACGTTAATACAATGCTATTCATTTTACATTGGAATGAATGTCATCTTTTGGATATATCTATATACCAGGTATCTTTTGCCTTAATTTTTGGTTATTTGGGGTGGGTTATATTAAACAGACTTTAAGATGACCTAAGAGGACAACAGAATCCCCAAGACTGCTGCATTCAGGCTTTTCTGTCTCATGATTCCTATTAGGACAGACTGTCCTTCATTTTAAAAAGAACTTTCTCACCCTTTTTGTTTGGGGAGAATTATTTGGGATATTCTGCTGTGACATTTACAATATTCATTTGGGAAGGCTGCTAGAATCAAATCAGGATACATACCACGGGCATCTTTTGTGCCATAAATACAGCCATAATACACTGAAAATGTGCATTCTACAAAAAGCACTTTATTGGCTCGATAGCTGTTGGATCAGAAAACTTTTCAATAGTACTTTCAGAGGATAATTATTTTACCCCTGTAATCCTTTATTTGAATGGTCCATCAGCATTTGTATAGAAAAGTACAAAGCATGTTTTTGCTTTAAAATGCCATTGAGAGGGAAATTGGTGGCTCTTCTGGTAGATAGAACAAGAAAAAGTTGGAAATGTTTCACTTCTCTTGTTGGACACAATCCTTTTCTGTTTCTACCTTGCTAATCCATAGAAGCCTTCAAATGCATTTCACTTCAAGCCTCAGTCACACTCTGGCTTCTGCATACTACATCTTCATGTGAGTTTGTATTGCACTGGGGCATGAGTTACAGCGTAGCATTATGAAATTGATTCATCAACACATAAAAGCACAGTACTTCTTGGGGCTTTGATATTCTTAAGAATTTTTATACCTGGAGATGTGTTAAAGCACTTAAGAGTTTACTGTCTTCCCTGTAACAACTTACTCTTTCACTCAATTGAACAAAGGGGACTGCTTGCTTACAAAAGATTTAAAGACACCTATTTCTTGCTTAGCTAAAGGGAGCTGCATTAACATTGAAACTGGCCCCCTCTGTAATCATTACAAGTCAAGAACTGTAATTGTATATAAACCTGGGGGAAAAAATACCAAAAATAAATGAGAACACAAACAACAAACCAACCCCCCAACCCCACTTACTTTAATACACACACACAATGTTTGGAACAGACATCTTTTAGAAGACGGCAAGAAAAAAAAAAAAGCAGCATGGTAAAAAGGTGTTGGTAGATGTGCCCAGTGGCAGGAAAATACTGTATGCATATTTGTCCAAACTGCCCACAACTGTGGCAAGTGCAAAATTACACCTGTAAAATCTGTCCCTAGATGTTAACAGCAGGTATCTTTGGTGTCAGAATGTCACCGGTACAAAATAATCTAGGTCAGAAATGGGCATATGGTACAGATTTTAATTAATTGCCCAACATAAGGTTTGTACTGCTTTTACATGAGTTGAGGGGCAACAGACATGTCTGATCCTACATGAATCCTTCTAGCATCAAGATGACCTTGCAAAACAGCTTCAATGCGTGTGATCCTATGAGTAAACTTATACTACATCAATGTTTTACAGCATGTGGCTGCAGCACTTTGATCCTGATACACAGAGCCCTAAAGCTGGGTTTACTTTAACATTAAATTGCTGCTTCAGCCTGTTCCTGCAAAACCAGATGAGAAAAACATCACCAGATGAGTCATTTCCCTTCAAGCAGGTCACACTAGATGACTTTGGGTTTATGTTATTGCAAATTTAGTGATGCTTTAATCTGGTTTGTTAGTGTTGTTTGTATATTGCTTTGTGTCTTGGGCATTGTTTGTCTTAATGTCTTGAAAACCTAAGTAACAGTGCCAGCAGATGGACCAAAGAGATACCTTACTTTGAAATATCCACAATGCCTTAATTTAGGCTGCTTCTGCATGCTACATTTTAATGTCTTCCTTCCCCTTAACTTGAAGCACAATCCAATTAGTATTTCAAAACCTAATATAACCACAGCAATGTCCAAGAGCTATATGATTTTCATTAGATATTGTGGTTAGTCCCATCTGAGACTTCAAAATAAATTAGTTTGTGTAACATTCATATTGCGTAACATTCACATTGCAAACTTTTAGCCCAAAGACATTCTGCTCTAATTGTTCATCATTTTGCACAGATACTAGCAGGCATTTTGGCAAGAAAGATCTGTTCACTGGAAGACAGAGCTGTGATTAGCAGGGTCTCACAACACTTCTTGATTATCCAGGTTTGTATGCTTTGCTGTAATGAAGTGTTTTCCATCTGTGGGCTGCAAGATTCCGGTGCCACAACTGGGGAATAGGAAGGTGAAATTACAAACACATCTGCCAACTCAAAGTACAGCCTGAGTTTATGGGCTCTGAAGCTCAGCTCAGCTGCAGTCAGAGGTATAACTTAAGAGAGCTCAGAAGAGCTAGACTGAAAGAGAAACGGAGAAGATAGTTAACTCTTGGGCAGTATTGTCCAAGTGATGGTTTGAGTGTGACTGGGAACGCAGTGGTGTGATGCTCTTCGGCACCTCAGAGTTAGTTTCCTCTCCCCTCAAACTTGTAAGGGGACTTCTGTGTAAAGACTACCATTTTATTTGCCATTTGAAATGTACTCTAGAGGTGTGAGCACTGGTATTTTGGATTTTCAAGCAGAGAAACAGCTATGGAATTGGTGTTCTTCACAACTTGTCCATTCTACAAAACTGTTCAACTGCCATCAAGAGAAAAGGAAGGTGAAGTGTAGTTCTGCCAATGATGATGAGACTGATTAAAGGAAATATCTAAGCTCAGAACGGAAAATCTACAATTTTAGTGCTCCACAAAGGAGGATACATCCTATTTTGAATACTTTATCTCAAGATCTTTTCAGTGTTTTATTTCCTCCATAATACTTCTCTTTGCTGCTGAATTTCTGCAGGATATTAATGTGCTCTGCAGAACTGTTACCAACTCTTTCATTTTCAGGTTATTGTAGTAGTCTCAGAATCAGGTCCAAAAACAGCTATGGAAACCAGGCAAACTGTGAGGATTAACCTTGAAAAGTTACCCCACAACACTGCTAGTCTTGGAAGAAAACAAATTAATAATTACAGAATTGGTGGGTAGAATAAGTAATTTGTTGTGGTTTTTTTTTCTCACTAAAGACTATGTGGCTTGTGAAAACAGATGGCTAAACAGCTATTAAAATAGGTAAAGGCTTACAAAGTTTGCCTCAAAATATTTACAATTAATTGCCCAGATAACTGTTTGATGTGCTGTAGAAAAGAGCTTTCTAGAGAGTGTGCCTGAAAAGGTATTGCATACTTTTGCTTGTATGTATACCATCACCCAAAAAAAATCCTAGAAGCTGCTGTCCTGGAAAGCATAAGGGAGCAGGAACTCCTAGACTAGTAGTGGAGTGGGAGGCTTTGGATATAAAAATGAAAGAGATACAAGGATGACTAAACACAGGATGGTCAGAGGAACAATCAAATATATTAAGATAGTTTGGCCAATAGAAAGCAGAGACCGAGGGTAGCATAACAGACTTACAGAAAAGCGTAGGCAGCTGAGCAGAATTTAATTGTGATCTCTATTTTCAACACAAATGTCACAAAGCATCACCAGAAGCGTGAAGGGGCCCAGTTCAGGAAAACCATAAATATTTCTTCATAGACTGCACATGCAAGCTCTAGTGTTCTCCACCACAAAATGTAGCATATAGAAAAAGTTCACACAAGTTCACAAAGGGCTTAAACATCATGACAGAGAAAACTCAGCTGATAAACATTAACTGCAAAAATGATGTATTTCAATCTGGAACTCTGTGGGCCACATATCAAACACCAGGAACAGTATTTACTCAACAGCTCTTTCTTACCTATATGTCCACTACTAAGGCAAGGTACAGAGAGACTTTTGATCTGAGCCAGTACATGTGTCCACATGAAAGGCAGCTCATACAGAAGCAGCTGGAGGTCTCACTAATAGCTGAGGAAAGGCCATGAAAGCCTGAACTATGATCAATGGCTAGCTTCCTTCAACTGAGTTAAGGCTGATTAAGGGCAGCCATGTAAGAATAGCAATGTAACCTCTGAATTTGCTTCCGACTACCCCAGAACGTCATCTCTAGGGTCTGCAACAGCTGTCCCCTCAAGCCTAGCACCAGGAGGGTTTGCTGGTTCAGCCACTACAGCAGACCAGAGCCCATTGAGTCCATGAAGCTATATGAGGGTAGTGTGCAGCTTCCTTCAGCCCCAGAACAACGATAAATGACAGTATCTAAGTTGAGCTTATGCCTCATCCTCACAAAGGAGCACTAGACTGGGGCCACTGCTCACTCGCATGTCAGGAACAGGTACCCTAAAAGCTGCACATAAATGGGTATCTCCAGGCATCAGCAGTGCACAGGGGTGTGTCGTAAGGACTGTTTCCAGGTAAACTGAAAATTTTCTTTCCTCTGTGTGGAACAGAAACGGGCATATAACTGCTAAAGCCTGACTTTTTTTTCTCAAATGAAAACTGTGGTGCAGCAAGAGGGAGAGGGTTGTGCTGGGGCAGGCAGGCCAGGCCTGAGGGGGGTCCGGGGTAGCCTGCAAGGCTCTCCTTGGCTGTCTAGCACTGGTCAGGTGGGGTGAGAAAGGAAAGCACACATGCTGGCACTCACCCCAGTTACATCCCTGAGTGTCCCTGGGGAGCTTGTTCCCAAATGGCCTCCCAACAGCACACATCAAAGGGTGGTGCACGTTAAAGGTGACTGGGTCCAGGGACCATCCAGGCGGTCTCCTGCCGCAGGAAGCAGTTCTCCCAAATCCCTGAGGCAGCTGCTGCCCTCTGAGAGGCTTTGAACCCTTCCAGCCGAACAGCAGTCTCAACAGACAGGAGCCTGCGGTGATGACATCCCATTTTGCTAATTCCCAGTCTCTGTTTTTGATCAGTTTAAACTCTGGAGTGAGTCAGGACAAAGAAAATACAATCAGTCTACCAAGAGGAAAAATAAGCCAATAAAAAAAGTAGATGTCTGGCACATGAGTGCAGGCCAGCTGAAATGCAGCCTGGACTTTGCCTCATTCCACAGCTGAAGGCAGCCGAGCTTTGCATGCCGGGGACCGCAGGCAGGCAGAATTCCTTTTTCTCTCTCCCGTTCACGCAGCCCTCCGGCAGCCAGGCCAGTCCAGCGCGGGCCGGCAGAGGGCGGCCACGGCTGGGCTATACGTACGGTGAAGCCCGAGTAGGTGGGATCTCACGGTCCTGCATTAAACATGGAAAAGCTTTGGGGATGTATTTTTCTTGCTTTGCTTTGTTATATGGTGGCAACGGAGCAGGGCCTTGCCTCCTCTGAAACAGCAGTAAGACAGGTCTAAATGAAGCTCGGGTGTTCACCAGGCTCCTGGGAGGCACTCGCTGCAAATGGCGACCCTAGCTAAGGGCTAGCAAGCTCTGCCTCGGGCAAGGCAGACCCCGAAAGCAGCGGCGTGCCTGTCCCCTCCCCTCCCGTGCCCCGCCAAAGGGAGCACGCCTCAGCTTTGTCAGATGTAAGGGTTTCACCTCTATGGCAGAACCGCTGAGGCATCCGGATGCAACCAGCCCAGGAGTGCGGAGTGTCTGCCTTTAGTGCGTCCATAATTGTCCAAGTTGCTTTGCGTGAACCGCCAGACATCGCAGTCATGTCGACTTTTGGTCAGTGTAATTCCCTGTCTTCAAACAGGCAGAGACAGGTTCTGCTGAGGCTCACTCTCGGTTCTCTCTATGACCGGCCTCATTGGCACCCAGTATATTTTATCTTGAGGCTCTGTAAGTGTAAAGTCAGTCCCTAACGCCTGTGAACAACTGCCACCGAATGAATTCATAAGTTTGTCTCCCCCACCCTCCCCCCCCCCCCCCCCCCCCCCGTTGAGAAAGAATGACTGATAAAGCTAATGAACATAGAGCTATGTGTGGTTAATCATTAATGAAAATGTGCAGGGCAAGAAGGGTGTCTTCATTGTACCAGATAGTTACTGTGAAAAAGTGTTAGAAAGTCCTTAAGATTAAAATTCCTTAGCTGGTTCTGACCTGCACAGGACAGGAGAATATAAAGGATTTACAGAAAATACCACTTTCTAGAGTATCTGGAAAAAGGTGCGAAATCTCCAAAGAGGTAAGGATAAACTCACTAATGTCTGAAAATGAAGTTACCTCTGTACTTTCACCAAATAATCCACTCTGACAAGTCCACGTAATTTAAGTATTTAAGCTAGTGAGCATTTAGAAATGCAGCGTAATATGCTAAAGGATATTGTATTTTAATCGACATGTGCTTAAGCCAATTTTGTTGAAATAGTCAAGAGTTTATGAAATATTTTAATATCAAAACTTTGCAATTCACAACATTTTAAAAATAATCTTTTAAGTGGTTCAAAAAGCCGGCTTGAGGGCACTGTTGGTGAAGTGAAGCAGGCTGGAGGGATGGCAATACCTCTGGATGATGGCATACTGAGCAATCTCAGAACTGAATCATATGCTCACAGACTGGTAGGTGTTGGAAGGGACTTCTGGGGATCATCTCGTCCAGTCCCCCACTAAATGACATTAGCCTGGATCAGGTTGCCCAGGAACATGTCTAGGTGGGCTTTGAAAGTCTCCAGAGGAGAATTTACAGCCCCTCTGGGCAGCCCATCCCAGTGCTCCATCACCTTCAAAGAAAAGAAGTTTTCCATTATGCTTAAGAGGAATTTCCTGTATTGTATTTCTGCCCGTTTTGTTATCACTGGGCACCACTGAAAAGAGTCTGGCCCAAAACCAGCGGACAAAGGAATGTTATTAACCTTTTAAAATTTGGTCATAAAATAAGTTATTTGTTTGAAAATTGAGTTGTCCTGTTCTGGTAGCTTGGTTTCATTGTGAATGTGTCATATTGTATTTGTCATTTTATAGAGGTGTTTACTACACAAGGACTGGATTGGTAGCTATATGTTGACATTACGATTTTATGTGTGGCTAGATGTAGAACGATGAGGCAATGGCATTTTGTATGGTGAGTTGTTATGCTACCATGGAAAGAAAATTGCTAAAGATTGTGTAAAATTGTCAGAGTTTCTTTGGATGGTCAGTTGATACACATCCCTGAGAAATTTCCCTGTTGTTTCAGTCTTTCCTATAGTCTCCCTTTAGTATATGTTTCCTACTCTGTTCCTTCCATTATATATCAAAAACTGGTTGCTTCACTCTCTTGAAGCATGAAAGGTTGTATATTTTTTTCAGTCATTGCATCATTAGCAAAAATACCACATCAACAGTATTTTGTAATAGCATTGTTTGTAAGTGAATACAATTAGTCCAACCTGTACAAAGAACTTGACTTGCTTCCTAATCACAATCCTGTTATTCAGCTCAGATAAATCTGTTGCCTTTGCATGTACGCCAGCCTCCAGTGTTCCTCTCCCCATGCTCATGCTGCTTATATGTTCTATCTCTTGGCAAAAATATCTTTCCTATGGAAAACATTCCGAATGCAACTGTTTTGTTGTATGTTTTTCACCTTCTTTCTTGATCCATGGTAGATTGTATCTCTGTCTATTCACAATAAATAGAAGAGCTCTTACAGTAAGTAGTCATTACTCGAAAGATAAATTGGGATTGTAGTATTAGTTTCTTTGTCAGAGAATTGGCAAGACCATTGTACAATTAAATTTTTTCAGGTATACCAAGTACTATCTACTGTCTGATTGACAGGGTAAAGTCAAGCCCTGCTGTTAGCAATACTGTAAGTTGGAGTTCAAAGTAGCATCCTAAAATTCACAGAAGGATGCTACAAAAAGGAAGGGAATAACCTTGTCCTGTTTGATAGACAAGATGTAAAGTAACGGACTAAAAATGATGGAAAAGAGATCCTAGAAACACAATAATGCTCTGAAGTGTATTGTTTAGAAAGGCAGCAGGAAATGCTACTGTTAGGTTGCTTGTTACCCCTCCCAATGTTTTGCTCTCATTTGCATTCAATTGTGCTGTTCACAAACTGGTTTATTTAAATGAAAAAAACTCAGATTTTATAGATTTTCTTTTCTTTGGCATATGACAGTGTGGGTACAGTTAATATGAAAAAGCAGGAAGCAAATCTCTTACTATGACTACTTAGTTGTGTAAAAAGCAAGATGGGAAATTCCAGAAATACTACATATGGTACTTTCTGCTTTTAAAAACAATCTGAGCTCAGAAAATTAGAAACTATCCAGCTACTTGTAGAACCACATACTTGAATTTCAATGTGAATAAACATTTCCAGGTACACTGGACAGGCCAAAGGCTGCTGAAATTCCAGCATGCTGGGGAGGTGGCTAGCAGACATCTTTTCGTCACAGACAGTAGCTTAATGGAACTGGTCTTTCAGTAGGGCTCATAATGTCCCTTTCTGTCCTGGTCCTTTAAAGGGAGGGAGGAAGAATGAGTGCAAACGATTTAGGAGGAGGTGACTTTTTTTTTTTTAGTGGCATCCTCTGGATACATTATCTTGCAGAGACCCTTTTCTTTGTATCACATTCTGATTAGCACATTCCTTTGTGCAGTTTTTAAATGGTTGGATAGTTTTCCCTGAAGAAATACTTAAGCCTTCCAGAAGTTTCAAATTGCTCTTGATATGTGTGATATCCTTGTACATCTGCAAACCCGTCAGAATCTTGCTGAGTTCTTGACTGCAGTGCTTCCTGTGGTAATTATATTTTCTGCAGTTTTAACCACACATCATGTGAAAAAGTGTTTCCTTATGTCTGTTTTAAATCTGCTTTTATTTTTACTGAGTGGTCCCTCTTGGGCTTTTGAAATTTGAAAAAGAAAAATAAGTCCTTTGTCTCCTCCCTTTACTCTTTCTCTCCCTCATCCTTTCCCTGGCTTCCCTTGTGTTGCTATGTTTTCAAAGCTAACCAAGCCCACTCATTTGAATCTTCCCTGGAGAAGTGAGTAAATGCCTTTGAGGAGAAATCTTCTCTTAAACTTCAGGATGCCTTTTTGAAAGTGAAAAT
Source organism: Indicator indicator (assembly GCF_027791375.1). Lineage (NCBI taxonomy): Eukaryota > Metazoa > Chordata > Aves > Piciformes > Indicatoridae > Indicator > Indicator indicator. Next base: position 22,889,608 of record NC_072015.1, on the reverse strand, counting down.
TTGAGAGAATAGTGAACATTCCAGAACTACTCCAACAACTGATCAAAAGTCACTAGAGTTTCTAATTCCTGAACTTGTTCTTACTGGATTCAAACTTCTTGCTATTCTTGATCATACTACTTATTAAGCAGAAGTTTTCATTCAGCAGTGCCACTGAGGTTGCTTAGACTAAGTCCATTAGTTTGGCCCCTAAGATTTTTGGAGACTTAATTTCACTCTCTGTTAGCTTTGTTACTTCAGAATTGTTACTGAGCTTCCTGAGACTGTGCTGACTATTTAACATACAACATTCTTAGCTCTCCTCCCCCGTTTCTGTAACTGCATCATTAATAGAAAAAAAAAAAAAAAAGGGGGGGGGGGGGTGGGGAAAGGAGGGAGGGTGAGATAGTGGGGTGATATCCTTTCAATGACAGTTTTCATATGCTTAATTAACAAATAGAAACCGCCCCAGGTGATGCAGCTTTCATATATTTTAGGTAGCTGAGGTATAGGAGTTGACCAGACATCATCTGCAGAAAGTATGATTGAGATGGGGCATAGAACAAATGGATCAGGAGGAATACTCGCTGTAGTGATGGCTAGTGACAGATCTGAGATGGGAGAAGGTGAGTCAGTGTACTGTATTAAAAATTAACATAGAAGAGAACTTGTGAGAAAGAGGAATGCTGTGTGTCTCTTTTGCCCATATCTATTGACACCTGCTCAAGATGTTCCGTAAGATGATCCAAAATAATGTGTAAAACAAATTTAATGCTACAGTGTAGATGCAGATGAAAGCCTGGACTATACTGAAATAGCTTAGGAATCTATGTATGACTGTACTTAATGCTATTTAGTACTAAGGACTGATGATAAATTGGAGTATGCAGTCAAACTTCATAACAGATGTACATACAGGATTATCATTGCTCTCAAAGAGAGGAATCCTGAGATCAGGTGTATTTTTTGGTATTCATTCATTCACCTTAATTAACTAAGTCAACTGATTAATTCAGACTAACTAAATAAGTGATAGGAAACATTTTGAAAGCTTTGTAAACAATAACAGCATTAGCATAGCTTTCAGGAATGTGCATACCCAAACATAAAACAATTCACACCCCAACCAGAGTACAAGTACAGGCACCCCTAGGCAGTCACCAGTTAGCAGCAGGGCCCTGCTGCAGTCCTGGCTGGTTTCAGTACTGGCAATGTGGCCTGAGCCAGCAGGAAAAAAAAGCCATCTGCACCTGGACGCTGTGACATTACACATACTCCCATGTTTTTCCTTTCTTTCTGTTTTTCAGCATTTTGGTCAGTTTTCTTCTGGCATGATCTTTTGTTTCTTCAGTATTCTTTTTTACTCCAAGGAAATTTATATTTAATGTTGGCATCTGTTCCTAGAATCCTTCCTTTGATCATGCCCTGGAATTTATTTAATTATTTAGTGATACCTTCCTTGTCATGTTTGCTGAGGATTATGACATACTACTGTACAGCCTTTACTCAGGTGGTACATGCTTCTGGTATATGTTAAGCTTCTTTCCAGGCTCTCAGAAGTGCTTCATTTGCTGGTTGCTAACATGACAAGTGCCTCATGCTCCCTCTCTGGTTTTCTGTTGCCTTGCACATGCCAGAATTTTTTTCTTGGCAACGCTCACTGGGATGATGACTTGTCCCCTCATGCGCCTCCCTTGCCAGCTTTCAAATAGGCTCCTGTCATGCCATTATCTTTAGATACCTGTCAACCAGATGCCTAAGTGTTGATTCCTGACTAAGCATTCCAGAACCACAGTTCTGAGGCTTGCCACACCTGCCAGGATATTTGCCTTACTCTGCTAGGCTACTGAAAATAATGTAAAGTTTAAATTAAAAAAATAAACCCTGGAGCTTTACGATTCTCCTTCTTTCAGCATACTTTCCCTTCATTCCATATTCTCTGAACACTGAAGAACAGTGAAAAATGACATTTCTTAATCACTTCCTGCTTACAAATGTTAGCCTGGTGTTAGAGGTGAAAGAGATGTCTCTTAAGACTATGCAAATCAAGATCACTCCTAAATCAAAGAGAGTTTTTTTAAGAGTTAGCAGGAAAGAAAAAAATCAGAAATCTCAAAATTCTCCAAAGTTACCTGGGCTGTCTTTCAGAACTGAACTATTCAGAATGTCAGACTGCTGCAAAGGGAGGTTTCTTCTAGACTAGCAGCATCTGACCTCAGCACACTAAGGTCCCTGAGCACAAAGGACTTTGAGCCACTACCCTCTGGATGCAACCATCCAGCCAATTCCATTGAACAGTCCACCTATCAAATCCCTGTCTCTCCAACTTGGCACACAGGATGTTGTGGGGGACCGTGTCAAAGGCCTTGCAGAAGTTCAGATAGATGACATCCATAGGTTGTCACTTGTCCAGTGACGTAGTCACTCCATCATAGAAAGCCACTAGGATCGTCAGGCAGGACTTGCTTTTAGTGAAGCCTTTTTTGGCTGTTTTTGATCACCTCCCTGTCTTCCATATGCCTTGTCAAAGCTTCTAGGAGAATCTGTTCCATAATCTTCCCAGGCACAGTGGTGACAGGTTGGTAGTTCCCAGGGCCCTCATTTTTAGCTTTTACTAAAATGGGTTTAATGTGTCCCTTCTTCCAATCTCTAGGGACTTCACCTGACTGCCAGGATTTTTCAAATGTTAAGGAAAGTGGCCTGGTGACTACATCAGCCAATTCTCTCAGGACTCTGGGATGCACCTCATCAGGTCCCATAGACTTGTATATGTTTAGGTTCCATGGGTGGTCACAAACTTGATCTTTACATACACCCTTATCTCCACTCTATTTTATTATCTTGGGCATAAATCCTCTCTAAATGAGATCTTGTCTGTTCTAAGGGTAATGTGGAAGCTGTGATTGTCTGAGGTGTGGCAGCGAACAGTTCCATAAGGAGAGCAGTTGGCAGCCGGTTCTGTCTGGCTGTGCTGTGGTGAAGCTACCTGCAGCAGCTTATGCTGTTATCTTTCCTGGCTGGGTGTTTTACCTCCTAGCTGGAGATGACTGGGCAATCTTACAGAGTTGGCAGGATGGAGTGTGTGAACACTTGGTGGCTCTGTCACCCAGTGCTACAGAAACAGGCAGGTTCGTCTAGGGATCTTTTGTAGAACAAGGCCTGGATACTGGGCTGTAGTTACAATTAGAGCTTTATTATTACATAAAATATTATAGGCATAGCTTGTTGTTATCTACAGTTTCTAGATTTAGTGTAACATTGTTGCAGAAGGTTTTTATCACTTACCATACTTTCAGTTAAGCAAAATATCTAGCAATCAGTAACTTTCTTACTATATAGAGTCTTTAGTTTCTTAGATTTTTAAATACCTGGACCCCCTGCAGATCAGGTTAATGATCAGTGCATGATACAGTAATCATAATGTCGACTCAGACTTTACCCAAAAGAATATGAGTCACTCAGTTTTCAGAGCAAGAAGACAAGGGTGAATGCACCCCAGACCTCTAGGGAGTAACAGGTTTTGCTGTGCAGCAGAAGGACTTGCAGCTGCTAGATTTTATAGGCAATATCTCATGTGGTCTTAACTTCCCTGTTCCATAATGGATGTCACCACATCCTGGCAGCAAGGCTTGGTGGTCAGATAGTCTTGTCACAATGCCAACAGGGGATCTGTCTGTTTGTTATGGGGGTGATGACAAAGAATCATAGAACTGTTTAGTTTGAAAAATACCTTTAAGATCATTGAGACCAACCATTAACCTAACATTGCCAAGTTCACAGAGTTGAAAAGGGGAAGAGAGAAGGAGGTGATATGTGATCGGCATATTTACGTTTTATGGTGATTTGGCTTAGGAAATGGAGTTGGTTATGCTAATGATATCACCAGGAGTCCAGGAGCAGGGCATGGCAGTTCCATGGTTCCAATAGAGAGCTTTGTCTTAGTGTAAATGCATTTTCCTAAGCAAAAATCACACAATGCACTCAGGCAGTTGAGGTGTGACATATATCACTGCCACCTCTGAGATGGAGGCAATAACCCACGGCAGAAGGTATCAAACATTGCCTTACTCATCACTTCAGCTGTGTGTGCCCATGACCAGGGAGACCTGTGGATGTGAAGATTCAGTTCCCACTCAGTTCTCCAGAGCTGTAGGTCTGTGATATACATAAAGTAATTCCTCTTTCTTGGAGAAAGTCCATAAACTTGGTAACTTCTATGTTATGCTAAGCATATATTCTCCATCAAATTGGCATTGGTCTTTTCTAGAAAGGTGCTCATGTTAGCACAGGACTCAAGGGAAGTTAATGGTGACCTTTGCAACAATCCAGTCAGTGAGGAAGGGCAATGAATCCCAGTACAATCCCTTGCCACAGTACTTGCTGTATTCTTAAGCCATTGAACACCAACATGCTCTTTTTGAGGAGACTTCAGTGTTGTTATGGATCCAAGCAAGAGGAGGGGACATGTAGATTAGACATTAGAAACAAGTTCTTCACCATGAGGGTGCTGAGACACTAGAACAGGTTGCCTAGGGAGGTAGTGGAAGCCTCATCCCTGCATGTTTTTAAGGCCAGGCTGGATGTGGCTCTGGGTAACCTGATCTAGTGGAAAGTGTCCCTGCCCATGGCAGAGGGGTTGGAACTAAGTGACTCTTGAGGTCCCTTCCAACCCTGACAATTCTGTGTGATTCCGTGTTGTTCTTTCCCATAAAGAATGACTCAAGGCTTATATTGGTGGCAAACACTTGCCCAGTCTTACTGCAAGCATTGTGTGATCCTCATCAGAATCACAGAATCACAGCCAGGGACAGAATATGTTCTGCACCAAGCATTGACTCAAGGCTTATATTGGTTGCAAATGCTATTCCAAGCTTTTTGCAAGCATTGTGTGGTCCTCATCACAATGCATTAATCACAGCCAGTGACAAAACATCTTCTGCACCAAGCGTTATGTGATCTTTGATATCTTTGTAAAGAGTGAACAAATTATGTACGTAAGAACAAGCACTACGTTATGTTCCCTCTGTATCTCAAGCCATCTTGTTCCTCATGCCTCGCCTAGACCTGTCTCTTCACCCACACAGCAGACTATTCTATTAATAAACTAAGTCCTGTAATTTACTTTTATGACATAGTACATGCCCTGATAGCAGTTCATCTATTGGCTACAGCTTCTGTGAGGCTCACAGTGGCCAATGCTTGAGAAACTTCTTTCTGTGAGTAATGTATGGCTGGACAAGCACCCCAGCAGTGTGTGCACCCCTAGGTAAGCACAGCAGCTCAGCTCACAGCAGAAGCTGTTCCTATCACAGTATTGGAAGTGCCTGCCTACTGTGATTGCAGCCTGCTCTCACTGTCTCTCTGACTCTTCACAGCCTGTCAGTTTTTCTATTGACACTTTTTTGGTTCATCACAACCTCTCTTTTTATGGTAGGCTTGCTTCCATAAGAGTGCTTTGGCTGCCTCAAACCAGCAAGTGGGACATTAACCCTTCCAAGGCTTCCTCTTTGAGTCTGTGTCCAGGTTCACTTTGTTAGCAGTTCCTTTTTATTCTTCTTTGGTTTACCTTCACATGGTGACACAGACAGCAATACAGAACTGAATAGGCAAAACAAATTACACATAAAATATTCATGAAAGACATGATAGATACTTTCCCAATTTGTCAGCTCTGTCAAGTTTACTTACATTCTGCAGGAGAGTTAGTTTTATCCTTGTACAATGCAAGTAATCCATCTATTATTGTCTGAGGGCTTTATTTAATTCTTACTCTATTCCAAAGAAAATGCACCTTCTGTTTTATTCAGAAAGTTGTTAGTTACCCATTTCTGAAAATACAACTCTCTTCTGTCTTGTCTCATTTTTATGGCTCATGCAGATTTGGACCTTGTTTATGGAACATATAAAGACTTTTCATTCCAGTATCTGCTTGATTCTTAGAGGCTCTTTCTTTCCTTCTCCTTTTTGTAGGTAGTTTTCTTTTACATTACTAGTATTATTACATTTATGGAAGACTATACTGAAAAGACAAGGACAGAGGAGGAGCAATAGAGAGAGAAGCAGGAAAAAAAGCCTGGAGCCTCCAAATAGCATCCTCAAACTACAGAGGAGTAAACCAAATACTAAGCAACAAAACTGTTTTCTCTTATGCTTAGGAAACTGTGACTGTTCTTTTGATAACAAATGTTGAAAAAAGGCATAAGCATTGATGATATCTGAGTCAAATAAAGCCTTTCACATTATAGCTCAGGTTTGTTCAATAATGTTAGGCTCAGTGATGTACAGAACAAACACTTCAGTAGCTAGACTGACTAACTTTAGTAGGTAGAGCCATGCCCTTCAGGTGAGTGAAAAATAAGGTTGGGAAATAAATGCATCCAATCATAATTGGACTGAAGGCCTCAGAAAACTGCCTTTTCATTTCTAGTCTGCATTGTATAACAATGGAAGAAGTTAAAGCTATTGGAAGGTAGGTACAAACGGTTTAACTCCCTCTTGCTTTGATCCATGTCTGTGCACAGGGACTGGCAGTGGGATTGCAAAGTTACTGATAAGTCATTGTCTGCATCATTCACCAGTGCTGTACTGGAGCATCCTGTTCAAACATGTTATCTCTCCCACCTTGTTTGCAAACCAAGCAGTTCAGCAATGGTAATAAATTGGTACCATTACTGCATGGGCACAGCATCATTGTATATCATCATCAATGTGACATACCTCCATGTGCAAAAACACGTTGAAGCCTGTCTCATGTTAGCTGTGAATAATATGATCTGTTGGTTGCTTACCAACAAGCCCTGACCTTTCAACCTTTTAGGATCATCTGTTACTTCTCAAACACTGATATCTAGAATTTGGAAGCAGTTGGCAGTAAAGGCGGAATCTGTATTGATTGTGTTTCATCAGTAAGTAGAGTTCTCAGTGAAAGAGCCAGCACACTGGAGGTCTGGAACAGATTTGCAGGGCCACAGCAGGTATGACTTAGCCAGCACCTGTTACGGAAAACTTAATGATCTTGCTTTTGTCTGCTATGGAAAGCTTCTGTTAAGCTAAGATTTGTGTATCGGCAACAGTTGATGAGGAGGATTAAGAAATGTAGTATGAGCTTTTTGGAAGAGCATTTCATTCTCTTTTCCCACCTTACCTTTTGTACCTCTCACATTTTATTTCCTTTTTTTTCTTCTGAAGAAATAAAATATTTTGATAGAAAATGCAACTATTGCCTGCTCACAGCATTTAAGGTAACTTAGAGGTATAGCAGAGAAGTAAAAACTCATCAAATTATTTTGAGGTGGTGTTTCATCACTCTGATTGATTACACCAACATATTAAAACTGCAGCCTTAATTTTAGTTTCCATTTTTAATTTCTTTTGAAAGTCATTTACCTTTTGCAAGCCATAGAGACATCTTCAGTTTCTGCATCTCTTAGACCCTTACAACACTTTTGTTTTTTAATGGAGTCCAGCTTTGTCCAGGTTGTGACTCTGCACACTCAGGAGCTGATTTGTGGGGGACAAAAACTGAAAGCTGGCTGCAACTGACCCTGGGATTTCTTGATGTTTTCAGGAGTACAGACTAATCATTGCAGTAGAAACACCTGAAAATGTGAGAACTGAAAATGTAAGTCAGATCACAGAGTAACAGCTAGCACAACAAGTGCAATGAAACCTGCAAGCCAATCTGGCTGGCCCACATCTCCTGATACACTACCTGGCTGTAAGTTGTTCAGGACTATGAAATGCTGATTTTAAAACAAACTTGAACTAAATAAAAATGACAGGCAGTTACCTGAATTCATCCAGGCAAGAGAACTCCCAATAAACCTTTTCTCTTAGAATAAGGAAACAAGTCTTGAACATTTACCATTGCTTTGAAGTTTATGTATGATGAGAGAAACAGGAGAAAGTTAGATACAGCATATCTGAAGATGTTATGTGTACCACATGTTCAGAGCTTACAGTCAGTCAAGTGGTATTTCCATCATATCTATGTTTGGACTTTTTTCCTGAGAACTACAGAAGTGGTTCAAAGCACTTGCTTTTGCAGCAAAAGCCACAGCAGAAATGTCCCAGACTGTGTTAACACAGAGGAGGAGCATGTGATCAGAACTCACTGTCAGACCTGTTTACAGAGTTCAGGGAAGGAAACACATATCCCTTCTCATTTGACGTAGGCAATGGCCGTTTCTCTGTCAGATCTGTCTGCCTTTTGGGTAGCTTGCTTAGCGAGGTGTATTTTGGAGGAGGTGTGGGAGGAGGGGGAGATGCTGCTGCTGCGTGTTCAATGCAAAGCACTTGGCTGTGATAGGCTGAGGAGATGTGGATACTCTGCCGATGTATGCTGGCAACTGCATCCTTTGCTCTTTATAGCTGTCACAGAGGAGCAAACTGTGACAGAAAGACAGTGAGAAAGACAAAGAAGAAAGAAAAACCTTTCCAACTCGCTGTAAGTAACATTCTTTGTCCTTAAAGCTTTGTGGCTATTGACTTCAAGTAGGTACATTTGGATTAGTGCAAAAATGGGTTACTTAGAGTGAGAGCCCAGCTAATAGCCAGCCAGGGATAATCCAAGATATTAAAAAATGTATTTCTTTTTAACCTAAGTTTACATAGTGTTTGGTGCACCTCTCATTTGTTTAGTTTTATATACGATGTATGCCAGATATAACCATTTATGTACATTTATGCAGAATCTCATGTATTCAAAAGTTTATCTTTCCAAATGCAACAGTTCCGAACAACCAAACAGGCCCCGAGAAATTATCTGCCAAATGTTTTAAATACACTTTTCAATATCAATTTAATACATGACCTTTTAGTGTGAAAAGTTTTCCTCATAGATAGCCCTTCCTCATCAATATATTAAAACCTCAGAAGGGGGAATTACCAAGTTGCAGACTCTGTGCCAGTGGCAGCAATTAATAGACCCAACAACTTCTAACTGAAAAAATATTTTTTTAAAATTAAATATAGGGCCTGTAACATATATACTTAATGCCTAGCTCGTACAAAAGTACAAGTACAGAGTAGACTGAACTCCTTTTTGCTCATGCTAAAAGAAAATTCATTCTACAGTCCTTATTCAGGCAATATGCCTGTTGCCAATAGTAGAAGTTTAGCCTAACAGTAGCCACAGCTGCAAAGAGCAGTGGGTTCAAAAGCAGAAAGTCCTCATGGCTTCAGTCGTGTCACTGTGGCACCATAAGCCTTGGAATTGCATTATATTCTGCAGCAATCAGTTGGCAGAACAGAAAGTGCACTTTTCTCATTTATTGGAAAGATACACAGTTATTACTCTTTTGAGCCAATGCAGCTCTCAGTTTGAAATGCTATTAAATACATCTATGCATTCTTCCTTTCTGTATTTAGTAATAGGAACTGCTAAAAGATTTTATTATGTTAGCTGTTTTTTGTTTTACTTTGATGAACTAGAGAACAGGCACTCATAAAGTTCTAAACATTTAATATACCTCTTTTCTTAATTCCTTCTTCTTTTTTTTTTTTCTTCCCCCCCTTTTTCCTCTATTATTTCTTATTCTTCCTCATAACAAATTTCCTGGTAGTACCTTTAAATTTCTAATGCAAAATGCAAAAAAGTTAGACAATACTTTTAAACAGTAATAATAAATTGAATGTTATATACATAATAATATACCTATAAATGTATTTAATACTTAATTGTGCATAAACAGGTCATTTTTATGGTTCCATTTCAAATAAAGTAGAGAATTATTTGCAAGTGAACCTTGTGAATATACACTCTAGCAACAGTGTTCAGTAACTTCACTAAAATAAAATATTGCCATTTTCTAATTTCAGTGCACTGAAGCAGAAGGAGGATGTATCAATTATACATTGTGTAGGGTACTTGTCCTGTGACAAATTACAGCAAAATTAAAGAGCAATGTCTTCATATATAAATTTGAAAAAGAGATACATTGATATGGTTTAAGTTTTTACATGATTATTCTTGGTTTTACTTGAAGTCAAGAGCAAAACTCAATCTTTTCCAGTACAGTAGGACTTGATCTGAAGAAGTTTGCAGCAGTATAAATATGTTCACAAGCTATTTAACAAAGTATCTGCTGTGGTACAATGACAAAGTAAATTTATTTTTCTCACATGCTATTTTTTTGAGCTTACACACAAAGCTATTTATTTTATGCCATTTGAGTTATATTTTGGGAAAAGACTAAGTAACCCAGAGAAGCTTCTATGTTAAGAATCACAGAATGCCAGGTTGGAAGGGGCCACAAGGATCATCATTTCTAGGTGATAGTCTAGTAGAAATGAGACGGTCCATCACCCTGTCAAGCTGAGTCTTAAACTGACCAATATAGGGGAATCCACTGCTTCCCTCAGGAGACGATTCTAGTGTCTGACTGTTCTCCTGGTGAAATGTTTTCTTCTGGACTCCACTGGGAATCTCCCCAGGACTAACTTGTACCTGTTATCCCTTTTCTTTTCCATAAGACTCCTTGTAAAAAGAGACTTTCCATCCTCCTGGTAGCAACCTTTTATATACTGGTACATGGTGATGAGGTCCCCTTCTCAAGGCTGAACAAAACAGGTTCTCTCAGCTTCTCCTCATATGGCATGTCTGGCAGCCCTCTGATGATTCTCATGGCCCTACATACAACCTCCCTGAAAAATCCACCTTTGGACACCACTGTCTGAAGGTTTGTCATTCTTGAAATGCATTATTAATAGTATAAGGATAGCCACAGACTAAAACAGTCACCTACTGAGTCAAAATACCAGTATTAGCCAGAGAGTTTTGGTAAAACTTCACATCTCATCCCACATGGAACTGATGATAGCAGAGAATGAGTTAAGCCAACAGTAAGAGGTGCAGGATGAACCAGCAGCTGGCATTTAGAGCAGCACCACCAAGGGAAGTGCAACTGATAATTTCACACAAATTAAGTGTTTTAAATAAAAGATATATCTCTGTGACAAATAGCCTCTATTTCCCCCTGATTACAGATGATGTCCTGTATTTGATATAATACTAAGGGCAAAGAATAGCATAGTGACACTCTTACCCGTGTGATATTGTACTGACAGTTCATTGGACTCACAGATACTGAATGAAATGTTAACCTGAACTGATCCATGTGTGAAAGTCCTGTTACTCAGTAGTGAGTAACAGTAGTGATAGAGACACCAGATCTGAATCATTTCAGTCTCAGGAAACTCCCAGTAATTTGGCAATCATGGGTTAAATTCTTCTTTTCACAGCTTTCATCTCTGAAACCAGAGGCAAAAATAATATTACCACATGCAAGTTCTTCAGAGCGTGCTATAGCAATGAAGTGAAGACTGAAGTAGCATAAAAGAAATTACAGCATCAGTTAAGGGTTAAGTTAGAGATACTTTAAAAAGAAGTGAAACAGTACAATGTTTAGATTCCTTTTGGCAAAAATATCTAAACCAAAGAACTGAGCCTTGAAGTATAGTTAGATTGCTGCCACAGAGATGCATATTGATTGCTGCAGTCCATACTGATTTATTTAGAAAATTTATTACAATTTTGAACTTCAACCAAAGATGTGTTAGACGAAAATGCACATAAGATTTGGGGGCTATTGAAGAAATGGAATCATCCGGAATGTAAAATAGTACAAACAAAAACTGCTTGCTTAAACACAGTCTTTCAAAAGGCTGCCCACCAGAATCCTTTGAGGACTGTAATGACTACTGGAAATGTATTTCTGGCAACTTAGTAGCAAGATGTGAGAAAGGTCGTAATTCCCCTTTCACAAAGGGGAGAGAGCCAAATAAAGAGTTAACATGCTGGATAAACAGGGTATAATACTACATCAACTAAACATCAGCAGTAACAGCTATTCTCTGTAGGGGTAGAAGTCCCTATTGTGCAGATCCTTGCTTTCCCAAGTGGTTTACGACCTACTGTAGCACCCTGCCTTCATGAATAGCAGCAGCAGCTGCTCCACACAAATCTCAGATACTCCGTTTGTAGCAGCAGAGATGACTCTAGGACAGTGTTTATCGGTGATGTCTCTCTTTTATAATGTGACAGTATGGTTCAAACATAAAAAAGCCCAGAAAGGTCTCTTTTTTTCTCAAAATTATGTCCTCAGTTATAAAACATAACGGTAATTTTGGTTATAAAATCTAGTAGTCATAATAGTTATAAAGCCTAATAGTCATATAAAATTATTTCCTTACAAAGTGAAGATCTAAAGGTGTGTGAACTTGCCATTTTTCTTACTGGAACAGTAAGGAACAGTATCACTCATTCAATTTGAGTGTGCAAAGACTCTTGACTAACATTTTAGTCACTGTGATCTCAATCCTGGATTCACTGAGCACTCAAAATGCACAGCCACACAGAGTAGAAAGGTTGGCCAGGATGACAGGAACAGGTGCCCCAGCAATATGAATTTATGTTTGCACAGCACTTTGCAGGCAAACTGCAGCTCATCTCAGCTGAGCTATATATTGCCTTTGATGTGCTCACACAGTCTCTGCCTCGCTGAAGCCACATATAGAGCTCCAGCCCAGCATCTTGGAAATAGGGACAGCCCCAGACAGAGCTTCCTCATAGCCTCCTGAAAAAGACAGTACTCTAAATTAATTCTAATTGTAACCTCAGTAAAACAATAAGGCTTTGTAAATGGTACAGCATGTACATTTCTAGAGAAAGATTAAAGAGGATATATCTTGAGGCAAGACAGGAGGCAAGAACTAGATAAAATGACAGGGCAGCACAGTGGATCACTGTGATTATTACAGCTTGTTATTAACAGATTATAACACAAACACACATAATGCTATTTTCTTAGACTTCTTTATAGGGCAGGAGGGAATTGATCATGTGCCACATAACAGCACCACATCCTTGGGTCAGCCAGCAGCAGTAGGGATTGAATCTGTGATTTCTGAGTCTTCATCCATGTGCCTCTGCTGCTTTTCTGTGTAAAAGGCACAGCCCATCTGTATTCAGCTAATCTACATCAAGACCTAGGCATCAAAGACTTAACAGTGTAATTTGCTTCTATGTAATATCGAGCTAATTCTACATTACATAGGCATTGGTCTAATATACAGAAATAAAAGAGCATATTGTTTTTTCAAAAACGCCACATGAGTCATGCTATAAATCATCTGAATAATGGGTTTAAAACTAATAAAATTTTCTTTCGAAAGTGACTTTTCTTTTTCTTCCCCTCAGGGTTTTTCTGATAGTACATCTTGACCTCTGATACCCATGGATGCTGCAGAGTTCCGCAAGAGAGGGAAGGAGATGGTGGACTATATTGCAGATTACCTGGAAAAGATAGATAAAAGACAGGTCTTCCCAGATGTGGAGCCAGGATATTTAAGGCCCCTCATTCCAGACTGTGCACCCCAGGATCCTGAGAGCTTTGAGGATGTTTTTAAAGACATTGAGAAGATCATTATGCCAGGGGTAAGAAAAATTAATCTCTAATGTTCGAATGTTCAATACTGCGTTTAGGTTTTCAAAGACATTAAGGAAAACGTGAATTGAAGCCTGTGTAACTGAACCATACAAACATAAGTACCCACACTGATTAGCTTTTAGAAGGCAGGAGTCTGCTTTATATTTACAGTTTGATCTAACACTTTACACAACTAAATGTTTTTTACTCTTGCTAGAAATAGTCAAATCATTCTCTTGCTTCATACAAAGTTTGCTTTTAGACATAATCCCGTTTCCTCCCTTGAATTTGTTAACGCAAAGCTTCATAACTTTAAATTTCATGTGATATTTTGCTTCTTGCAAAGCACATTAAATACTTTATAAATAGGATTTTTATTCGTCTGCCTTGCCTACAGCGTTCCTTCAAGCTGATCTTTAAATGTTAAAATTCTCTTAGGAGACTTCTTTATATTACAACGTTGACAGAAAGGATTCTCCCCAATACTTGTTCTGTTGACTTACTCTCTTAAATGTCAGCTTCCTTTACTATGTTCTAAGGCAAATGGCCACTACCTAAATATTACTTTTTGATCAGTGTTAGACAGACAATGCAGAACAAAACATTTCTGCAGTTCTCAATCTTTCTTGGTTTTTCATTTATGGTCTACCTTTTTATTTTAAATATGTTTGTGTCCTGTTTCAGCTAGGACAGAGTTATTTTCCTTACTAGTAGTTTCTGTAGTGCTCTGTTTTGAATATAGGATGACAATAATGTTGATAACATACTGGCAATTTTAGTTTTTGCTAAGTAGTGGTTTATACAAAATGGAGGACTTTTCATGCCCTGCCAGTGAGGGCTCAAGAAGTTGTAAGGGGACACAACCAGGACATCTGATGCAAACTAGCCAAAGGGATATTCTATACATATGATGTCCTGCCCAAAATCTAACCTGAAAGGAGTTGGCTGGAGAGGCTAATCACTACTGAGAGACAGTCAGGGCATTGATCAGTGTGTGGTGGGCAATTTCATTGTGTGTGACTTGTCTTCCTTGGGTTTTATTTTTGTTATCTTCTTTCTCATTACTGTTATTATAATTGTTACTTCTCTTCCCTTTTTTTTTTTTAATTTCCATTATTAAACTGTTCTAGCTCAACCTATGGGTTTCACTTGTTTTCAGTTCTTCTTCCCATCCCAAAGGAGGCTGAGAGGAATGAGTGAGCAGCTGCATGGTGCTTAGTTGCTGAGTGGTGTTAAACCATGACAGCTTGTCTCCTAAGGCCTCTAAGCAGCTTGAAGAGGACTGTATTATTAGTCAATGTTAATGATGAATCTCTCCTTTAGATCTCTGCAATAACCACTTTGGGTTGCTTCTCTGGATGTAGGTTGGTGGTATTATTGCTATGTGACTGAACACAGAACCACTGCTCTGCAAATCTCTTTAGTCAGCCTACTAAAATACCAATTACTTTTCATTGACCAGTGTAAATATTTGATATTCAATATGACTTTATCATGTTTCCCTTAGAGCCAACCCTGCTGTCCTTTCACGCAAAAGCTCCACTGAAGTCACTGGAAGTCTCTCCACTCTTCTCAGAGATTTGTGGATGAGGTCTTAAATCCAAGAGAATTAAATCAGGGTAGATTAGACAAGAGAATTATGTCCAATACATGCAAATACTTTCACTGCTGCTCAAAGATATGGTTGTCTTTTCCTTTTCATTAGAGGAAAATGCTAAGCACATTTTTTGCCTGTGAAGTAGAACAGAAAACACTTTGCTTTGAACACTTGATAATATTCAATAAATTAATATCAAATTATAAAAATAAGAGATGAGTAATTTCAGAATAGAAAGTGAGACAATGAATTACAATTATGTCATAAACATGTCATGTTCCCTCTTAACTAATTGATTTTTTTCTTGATATTTACACACCCTGCAAATAAATTTACTTTTATAAAGTGATACATTGTGAAGAAGAAATATCTGTCCCAAACTTTCCTCTGGTGTGAAATGTTGTGCCACAAAGCACAAGTATACAAATCACAGTTCTCATAGTAAGTCTGATTTTGCCTGTATTCTTTATACTAAATACTGAAGACTTACATGAGCACAGAATTGCAGAGACAGAGAGCCACAAAGTCATAGTATAGTAGAGGTTGGATGGCACCTCTAGGGATCATTTAGTCTACCCCCACTGCTCAAAGCAGAATCAGTTAGAGTAGATTGCTCAGGACCATGTCCAGCTGGGTGTTGAATATCTCCAAGGATGAAGTGTTCACAGTCTCTCTGTTGTCTTGTTCCAAAGTTTGACCACCTTCAGAGTAAAAAAGCTTTCTCTTATATCTAAGTGGATAATCTCTATTTCAGTTTGTACACATTTCTTCTTGTCTTGTCACTGGCTACCACTGAGAATAATCTGGCTTCATCTTCTTTCACTCTCCCATGAAGTTTTTTACTCATTGACAAGATATACCCTGAGCTTTCTGCAGGCTGAACGATCCCAGCTCTCTTGGCCTCTCCTTGTATGACAGATGCAGCAATTAATCATCCCCATGGTCCTTCACTGGAATTACTCCAGTATGTCCATGTTGCCCTGCACGGGGCACCAGCTTAAGCTCTAGACGTTTTGGCTTTCCTAACCCTGTCCCTCCATAGTCAGACACTATCTTTATAGCCTTTTTCTCCTGAGTCACCTGACCCTCCTTGCATTCTTACATGCTTTCTTTTTACATTTGAGCATTGTCAGGAGCTAATTGCTCACCTATGAAAGCCTCCTGCCACTCTCAGTTGACTTCCTACAAGTGGGCTCGATCATTTTGGAACCTGCTGATGATCCTGGAAAATCAGCCAGCTGCCCTGGACCACTCATTCCATTTCTGTCTCACTTGGGATTCTAACAAGCATGTCCCATAACAGGCCAAAGTCTGTACTCCTGAAGCCCAGAGTTATTATCTGCTTTGTGCCTTTCTTCCTGCTCTCATTATCCTGAACTCCACCATCTCATGGTCACCACAGTCAAGGCTTCCCCTGACTTCCCTATCCCTAACGAGTTCTTGTAAGTATGTGGTACCATGGTGTATCTCTTCTCATCAGTTCCTCCACAATTTCCTGTGTTAGGAAATTATCATCAGTGCACTCTGGAAACCTGTTGGACTGGTTGTACCCTGCTGCTGTTATCTGTCTGGCAGATACCAGCTTGACTGGAGTCTTCTGCGAGGACTATGACCTGTGAACATGAAGTTTCTTCCAGCTGTTAAGAACGTTGCATTCATGTAGCTGGTCAGGTAGCCCATAGCAGACACCCACTCAAATGTTTCCCATCTTGAAATCTCTGGTGGTTCTGACCCATAACCTCTTGGCTGGCTCATTGTCCATCCCCATGCATTCCTGCTTCTCTCTTGCATTAAAGACCATTCCCCTTCCTCACCTTCCTAGTCTGTCCTTCCTAAAGAGCCTGTCCTCATCTACTGCAATGCTTCAGTCGTGTGGGGTATCCCACCAAATATTTGTGATCCCAATGAGATCATGGCCTGTAATTGCACACAATCTTCTAATTCCTCCTGTTTGTTCCTCATGCGTCATGTCATAGCTTCAGAGAGGCACTCATGCTGATTTCCCAGAAACGTTATAGGAACTTCTCCCCACAATGCTGTCCTCTCAGCACTTCTTTATTTATGGGCATGCACTTGTTTTGACCATAAGCAGTCAGTAGCACATAAGTAATTCTTGTTTCCTTCATGTTGACATCTTCACTGTTAATTGTGTTCAGATTTTTACTGCTTATAGGATGACTGAAAATCTAAAAATTATGTTCCTTCAGAGGACCAAGGATCAATAAATTGTGTAAAGCAATAATGCAGTATCCATTGCTGCCTTTACCCTATAGGAGAAGAAGCATTCATAAAGCTTCTTTATGGAGACTTCTTGTGAAATTTGACCTACAGAGGTGAAGCCACTAAGATTTAATGACCATAATAGCACTAAGTTCATTATATTAACACAGGGAGTGGGAGAACAACTGATGAACTCTGATCTCCACAGCAGGAAGGTGGAAAGGATCTGCATATAAAAACATCAGTAGAAGTCACCTTTCTCTGTCAGACTTGCTTTGTTCTCGTGAAATATCTCTCATCCTTTTTTAAAGCCTAAAATGATCAAGTTTAGCAGTAACCACAATCTATGTTCATAAATCTATGAACTTTCAGCTGTAGTATCTATCCTTCATGTCTGGCAAAGGAAGATTCTTGCTTAGACTGAGCAAGCTACAGAAAGACAGACATCCTTAGAAGAAATCTGGGAAATAAAATGTCTTTGAGCAGCATTAGAGTGGTAATTACTGAAGCCAAGTACAGTGTGTTACTGTTTATCAGCAGAGGCCTGAAAAAACAAGCATCAATTATGTCACGCTCTTTGCAGTGTTTGACTAAATGTGTCTGTTCCAGCATGGTGAAAGAAATGAATTTTAAAGCTCCTAAAGGGAAGGGGAGGTGGGAGGAAGAACCACAGCTGCACTTGCCCTAGGGCTTATGGCTTTTTTTGCTTTGTGTGAGGGCTGCAACTGCAATCTACTGTGTTTCATCAAACAAATGGCTTGCAGCAAGCAGGTAGTTTAACTTGATTAACCCAAGATGAATGTCGTAAGTCTTACAGATCACAGAGGATTAGAGCTGGGTAGACAAACAGTTGCAGTTCTGGCTCATTGTGGACATCAGTCTGTGTATGTGGGTCCTATCAGGGACTGCTGTTTATTGGTTATTTTTTAATCTATTTATTGTTTTCCTGTGAAGAACCAAGCCCCAAAACATTTTTTCTGATTTCTGATAGAAGGTGTTTGCCACAAGTGCTTTAGAACTTTGTGGCAGCAGGAGAATGATCAAGGGTTTGGAGCACTTCTGCTACAAGGGGAGGCTGAGGGAACTGGAGTTTTTCAGCCTGGAGAAGAGGAGGCTCGAGGGAGACCTAATAGCAGCGTTCCAGTACTACGCTGGGGGGGGCTACAAGAAGGATGGGGAGAGTCTGTTTACGAAGGCCTGCATTCACAGGACAAGGGGCAATGGCTTTAAGCTGGAGAAGAACAGATTTAGACTGGATGTTTCGAACAAGGTCTTTACTATCAGGGTAGTGCAACACTGGAACAGATTGCCCAGGCAGGTGGTTGAGGCCCCTTCCCTGGAAATATTCAGAGTGAGTCTTGACGAGGCCCTGGGGAACCTGGTCTAGTGGAGGATGTCCCTGCTGACTGTGGGGAGGTCAGACTAGATGACCTTTGGAGGTCCCTTCCAGCCCAGACCATTCTATGATTCTATGAAAGAGATCCTGACCAGATATGAGAAACAGAAAAAATGTTCATAGTGGCTTATCTTTTGATACCTAATTTGAGCAGTTTTGGACCTGGTGACCAGTAAAAGTAAAATCTAGAACATCCCAGTTGCAGGGCTAGTATAGGCAGTGAAAAACTGTAGTGGTTAGGAGCTGTTTTCATATGAAAGAGAGAAAGTCATCCAAAATAGATATGGTATGATACAGCAGAGATAGTGATACCTGATTCATTGGCTATACAGGAGTTAAGACAGTTTCCCCTTAGCGTCGAGCATGCCCATTCAAGAAGAGCAGGTTATTGGCATGAAGAAGGGTAGAAAAGAAAATACAGAGATATTTGCAGCATGCATAACAGTGTGGTACAGTAATCCCTGATTTCGGTCCAGAACACAGAAATCACAGACTGGGAGAGAGAAGAGTGTGAAAAGTAACATTCTTCAGAGGTGGGAATGCTCAGGCAAGAGATGTGTGCTCTTACTGTCCTCCAGCTGTAACAGAAGAACTTCTGTATTTAAAACAAACAAACAAACAAAAACCAACAAACAAAACCCCAAACAAAACCACCACCACCACCAACAGAAAAGAAACCAAAATGCTGTAAGAAAAGACTAGATTTCAATACTTCAGTAACTTAGCAACCGTCAAAAACTCAGCAACCAATACTTTTGCAATGAATGAGAGATCTTACATACATTCTGCTGGATTCTTGCTTATGTTCATCTACTCCCCTAGAACTGTTTTTTTTCCTAAAATTTGCCTTTTGTCTTCAATGTGAAAGTTGTTTTAGCCAAGCATACCATACCAGTATTTCCACTGAACATAGCAATGTGGTTCTCAAATTTTACTAAATTGGACTTGTGGAGCTCTAGCAAGTATCTTACAGATCCTTAAAGCTGCTTAGATGATGCATAAGACAATTCTCAATATTGCTGCTGTAAGTTGACTATAATTTGTGCAGTTGTTGTTTTGTTTCTCATATTAGTACATATAAAATGAAATTGTATATAAATCACAGCTTGTTATAGGAAGAGGATAGTTAAATTTGCTATGGAAGGTATTGGATACTGAGATGGATTACTTAATGTTGTGGTAAGGAGCTGTTTGGCCAGATGCAATGACTGCTTTTTACCAAATAACTCCAGATTGTGGGAAAGAGAGTTCTGTGGATGACTGCTGCACTGAAAACACAGTTGTATGTCAGAGGTGAAAGAACAAAACACTGGTGTGTCTCTGAAAGCAAAGGCTCAAGAGAAGAAACAAACTCATGCTGCCACTGCCCATACAATTCTTGTCTTCTAGGCAGGCAAATGGAGAGCTCTGATTTTGGGACTGTTGGGAGGTGTGGGCAAGAAATAGTTTATTTCTAATTTGAGTAAAAGATTTAAAAATTGAGAAAAATCAAGGTAAGCTTTTCTAAAAATTAGATCCTCTGTTACAGACATGTAGTCAAGAAGTGTTGAGTGGTCTCAACAGCTAACATTTTCTGATATGATAACATATTTCTGCTTCCTGTATTAGTTTAAAATGATTATTTTCCCCTTAATACAGGTGACTCACTGGCACAGTCCATACTTTTTTGCCTACTTCCCTGCAGCCTCTTCCTTCCCAGCTCTTCTTGCAGATATGTTGTGTGGTGGAATAGGATGTGTGGGCTTCTCTTGGGTAAGTTTTCTGTAGTGTGTACTACTATGTGGTAATGGTGATTCATGTTGCCAAGACTGTAGGCATTTCAGTAGCATTCTTCAATTAAGTTATCGATAATAGCAGTGTAGGCACAGGACTATTTTTATAGGTAAATTTCTTTGACTAATTAAGTGTTTTCACTTAGACACCCTGAATGACTCCAGGAATAAAAAGCTATTTCCTCTTAGAGGTTTTGCCCTTTAAAATCACCATGATTTAGAATTAGTGGTAGCAGTGGTAACTCTTTAAGTAATATGACTGTTGCCTATTAGCCCATGTTATTACTTCTTCTATCATCTGGAAAATTGTGTTAAAGCTCCCCACATTCATATGAGATGGGCCCTTCTCAGAAAAGATTGGTACTTGATGCCAAAAAAACAGAAATGCAAGATGCAAACCCTAGCTTTGATATTTGATAGTCATGGAAGACCTGTTTTGATAGTTTAATAAACTATTGCATGTTTATTATTAGAAACAACATGCAAAAAATTATCTTCAGGTCCCTGATTTATCTGTTGAAGTTAGTCAGCTAGTCTCTTCTTCTATAGTCAAAAGACACTGAAAGAGAAAAAGTATTTTTGCTTTGATAGGTCCTATTTATCTTCATGGTCTAATGAGGTTGTTCTCTCTGGTTTTGTTTCTGGTTTTTGTGTTTTTTTCAATGCAGGCTGCAAGTCCAGCTTGCACAGAACTAGAGACTGTCATGCTGGATTGGCTAGGAAAGATGATTGGTTTGCCTGAAGAGTTTTTAGCTGGGAAGGATGGCCAAGGTGGAGGAGTCATTCAGGTAAGAGAAGAAGTGAAAAAAGAATAAGGAATGAGATTGCATTTTATGCATTTATGATTTTGTAAAAGCTTCATACCAAAACACTAATAAAAGAAAGACACAGCCATGTCAGTTCCTTGATCAAGTGAAGCCAGTTCATTCTTAATGTGAAACAATATTTCGTGGCTGAAATAAATAATACATAATGCCATTTTTAGACTACACCATGGCATCCAAAACAGAACAAAACCCCTGAAGTTTGACTTTGACTGTTTAATAAAAGTCTAAAATGTCTGAACATTATAGTAAATGTATCATCAATGGGCAAACTTCCATACATAATAAAGCTATTTTGTTTGTCAGCCATGGCTCCACTAACGCAGTCTTTTTGCAAATGTGAGCTCTGGTCACAGCTATTAATATAACTAAAATAGATCTCTACTATGAAAAAGATTGATTTTTGAATAATTGTTCTGTTGTGCAGTCTGATCATGGGAGACAGGGGCATAATTCATTTTATCCTAAACCAGACTTCTAAAATGTGTCTGAAATGGGGGCTTCTGTCTTTGATCTCATCTGCAAATGTATACAGCTTATTCCATGACATATTCCCAGGCAAGTATGAATTTAACTCAACTGCTATGATTCTCCTCGGTGGAATTACACCTCCACCAGTGTATTTCCAGTACAACTCTTTACTCCTTTAATTGCTCTGTCAGAATCTTTATCATTACACTTACTAGGGAAGGTGTTATGTTCAAGAAATCAAGCTTATGTCATGCATCTCAGCAGTATTTATTTTGTACCAGTGAAAGCAATAAGCTATGCTTAGTGATCATCAGGAGAAAATATTGCCCTTCCAGGCTGACAATGCTGGATTGCCCATAATTTTCATCAGAAACCAGTCAGTTTCAAGAATCAAAAGTGGGTTCTGTGTTCCTGCTTATGATGAAGTAATTTGTGCTTCAGATCTTCTGGTCTTGCTCTTGAAACTATAATGATACAAATAAGAGAGCATGAGGCAAAGACAACATGAGCGTACGAAAGTGACAATCGTTCTCTTGGTAAATACCAAGTAATTATTGTGATACTGGGTAAAACTGAGCCTGTGAAAATTGGCTCTTAATTACATTTGAAAGTCTATGTCAATATAAAGCACTTTGTTGTTGTGTGCAGGATGACACTTGAAAATGGCAAAAGCTGAAAGAAAATTTCAGTTCAGAGCTCTGGTGAATATGAACATCAGCCCTTGCTGATATTTCTTCCGCCTCTTGAGCCTGCTTGCCATGGTAACCTTTGTTTGCTTGCAGTAAAAGGAAAGGTATCATCATCCTTTACTTAATGCAGAATACAGCATTCAAGAGGAGAAAAAAAATAGCTTTTAAAAATGAGTGAGAAAGCAGCTTCCTCCATGAGATTTGTATACTGCTCTTCACTCAAACTGCTGAAAAGTGTACCTACTTCAAATTTTAAAGCGTATTTTTATTCTGCAAAGAAGAAGTATTTTAAGGGTGAAACAAAATGTGACTCAACTGATCTCTGGCCTGGCAGGGAACATTGCTGATTTATCTTTCTTGACAGTTAGCCAAGTAGTGCAAGAGCCAAGAGTTTTTGTTTTTCCTCAGAAGTAGTTGGTATAATATTTTGGTGCCAAGTGAACAGAAAATCCTTAAAACCAGTTTCTGCAAACATTGCAAACATCAGGATAAAAAAGGTGACTTATGGAAACCGAGGCAACTTGAAGATGTCTGTCACAAGACATCCAAAAGCATTTCCAAGTTGCTGGATTCAAGTCCCAGCTGTATATCAGAAGGCAAGATTCAGCTGCGCAACAGGCTCATTTTCCTTTTTATCTTCATTTCTGCATAAGGAAACTCATACAAGAAGTGTTGTATCCACTGTTACACACCAGCCTGGATGAAGGACCAGGATGCCAGGACATCTTGTGGTACTCCTCAGAAGGCTGAGGCTATTCTTGAGTCTGAATCATTTGCCTGATGAGCCAAGCAGTCTCCAGAATAGTGGGGGTTTAAATTTCCTGATCTCAAATTAATGCCTTAACCTTTGGAACATCCTATAGAAACTTTCTTTTATATATTTGTGCACATTTCTTTAATATGCTTATTTCTTGCATGTCTTGGAAAGACACTAACAGTTTTACAAACAAGCAAGCAAACAACAACAACAAAACAACTCAAAACCAAACAAAGCCATTTCCTCCATGTATATTTGAAAGATTTTAATGCAGCCTTTAATTATATATTTTAATAAAAGTAATAATTCGTGTTATTCCCCACTGATTAAGTGCAAGGTTGCTAAAGCAAACCTGAAGAATCCAGGTTTAGAAAGTTTGTTTTCAGTGACTTGCCCAATGTGAGATTGAATTAAGTCTTGCACACAGGCTTTATGTTGCCCAACTTCATTATGAGGAGAAGCAACTTACCTGAAAAACTATGAATGCCACGATGAGTTGCAGTGGTTTGCACAAATGGAAAGTATTTTCATCTCCACATTGCTGGAAAGGGTATTTCAGGTAACATTGTCTGATGGTGTATGTCAAGTTATGCAGGTGTTCTGGTTACAGTGCTGGTGAATAAGGGAAGAGCAACCAACACCATCTAACTGGAGTTATGCAAAGCATTTGGCACTGTCCCACACAACATCCTTGTCTCTAAACTGGAGAGACGTGGATTTGATGGATGGACTGCAGTGGATAAGAAAGGATTGTGGTCAACAGCTCAATATCCCAGTGGAGAGCAGTGATGAGTAGCACTCCTCAGGGATCAGTTGCTGTTTATTATCTTTGTTAGCAACGTGGACAGTGAGATCAAGTGCACCCTCAGTAAGTTTGCTAACACCACCAAACTGTGTAGTGTAGTTGACTTGCTGGAGGGAAGGGATGCCATTCAGAGGGACACACTTGACACACTTGAGAGGTGGGGGTGTGCACACCTCATAAATTTCAACAAAACCTAATGCAAGGTGCAAGGTACTGGATTGAGAGCAGCCCTGCAGAGAAGAACTTGGGGCCACTGGGTGACAGGAAGCTCAACATGGCCTTGCAATGTGTGTTTTCTGCCCAGAAAGCCAACCTTATCCGGGACTACATCGAAAGAAGTGTGGCTAACACTGTGAGGGAGGTGGTTCTCCCTCTATATCCACTATCATGAGAACCCCACCTGCAGTACTGTGTCTGGCTCTGGGGCCTTCTGGATAAGAAAGACAGAGAGCAAGTCCAGAGGAGGGCCAAAAAGATAATCAGAGGGCTGGAGCACCTCTCCTTTGAAGACAAGCTGAGAGTGGGGTTATTCAGCCTGGAGAAGAAAATGCTCTGGGGACACCTTATAGCAACCTTCCATTACTGAAAGGGGATCTACAAGAAAGCTGGAGAGGGACTTTTTACAAGGGCACGTACTGATAGGATAAGGGGTAAACTGAAAGAAAGTAAAATTAGATTAGATGTAAGGAAGAATTTCTTTACTGTGAAGGTGTTTAAGCACTGGAACAGATTGCCTGGAGAAGTTGTGGATGCACTCTTCATGGAAGTGTTCAAGGCCAGGTTGGATGGGGCCTTGAGCAGCCTGGTCTAGTGGAAGGTGTGCCTTTCCATGGCAGGGGGATTGATCTTTAAGGTCTCTTCCAATCCAAACCATTCCATGATTCTCTACAAGTTTCTTTAGAAGATTATATACATGGAAAAAAGATTATATATATGGGAAAAAAAATTAAAGAATAAGGATAAAAACCTGGGTTCTCAGAAAATAGGTGATCTTGACTGTAAAACATCCTGACATCTGCTGGACATAGAGGACCTGAGTCATTACATTCTAGCTCACAGGACTGTCAGGAAGCACCGGTATTTATTTATTTTTTTTGCTCTTACTTAGATAATAGAATTTCTTTCACCCCTAGCTTCCACAGGGAAGTTCTACCTTACTACACCATTATTTCTCTGTAATATTTCCCTCAGTTACCATAATGGTGTAAGCAGCAGCAGCAGCAGGAGGCATACGAAATGCACAAAATTTGTCTTTGGGCTCTGACAGACTCTGAGGTCTATATTCCTCAAATCCCACTCCGCTGGAAAGCAGATAAGATATATTTGTCATGGCAATACATCTAGTAAATGTTTAAGGACTTTCTTTTTTCCTGCTTATTCCATTCTCGAAGCTGTTGAATTTTGGCTGGATTGATTTCACTCACTGTTGAGATGTTGTTACTGGTCACAAGTGGTGTTTCCCAGGGCTCAGTATCAGGGCCAGTTCTCTTTAATATCTTTGTTAATGATCTGGATGAGGGAATTGAGTGCACCCTCAGTAAGTTTGCTGGGAGGGAGTGTTGATCTGCTTGAGGGTAGGAAGGCTTTACAGAGAGTTCTGAACAGGCTGGTTCAATTGGCTGAGGCCAACTGTATGAGATTCAAAAAAGTCAAGTACTAGGTCCTGCACTTGGGTCAAAACAACCCCATGCAACTATACAGGCCCAGCAGAGAAAGACCTGGGAGTGTTGATCGATAGCCAGCTGAATATGAGCCAGCAGTGTTGCTGAGGTGACCAAGAGGGCAAACAGCATCCTGGCCTGTGTCAGGAATACTCTGACAAGCAGGGCCAAGGAAAATTGATCTTGCATATGGACACCTAAACCCACTGAAATTTATGAACATTGTTTATGAACTGTTAGTTGTAGTTTAAAAGAGCAGCTTAAACCATGCTTCATCTGCCTGTTCTAGAGGAAAACCATAAAAAGAATTTGTAGAACTTGTATTTTAAATTTACAGATCAGTTGATATGAAATAATTTCCCTCTTTCTTGTCACAGAATATCCAAGACACAATTTAAACTTGTTTTGTGAATCAAAGTGCAATGTAAAAATGTTGTGTGACTATTCCTTTCATCTGTGTGTTTTTGATGAACATGTACTTAAGTGTTTTACTTTGAAATGTAGCTAGATATATTGAATCATAACATTTTTGCTTTGTCAGTGTTTTTTTTTCTCTTTTAGCCACAATAATTGGCTTGCCCAGGGTAACTCTAAAGATTAATTAAACATTATAATTACGCATGTTTCTTGATAGAAGTGAGAGTTGACAGATTGCTGTAGAAGTTAAATATACAGAAATCTAAAGTAACAGAAATCAGCAGTTACTATGCCATTGTCATGGGTTAGCAAAGGATTGGTGCCCAGCTCAAGAGCTTTTTCACATACATTTAAGTCTGTGAGTTCAACTTTCTAGCACTGATTGCAAGGCTGGTGCCTAAACTGAATAGCTCAGAGATCAGAAAGGAGAAGACCAAGATCGAATAGAGATTCCTCCCTTGCTGTCCCACATACTCTTAAAAAGCATGAGATTGCACAGTTTCTCATGTGTAGTTTCTATTAACAACTTTGCAAATTCATACAGAAGAAAATGTTACTTTATATTTTCTGGAATGTCTTCCTTTTGAGCCTTCTTTGAATTTGTCCCTCAGGGAAGTGCAAGTGAGGCCACCCTGATTTCACTGCTTGCTGCAAGAACAAAAGCTATCAGTCGTGTGCAGTCAGAAAATCCTGAGCTAACAGAAGCAGAAATCATGGGCAGGCTGGTGGCCTATGCTTCTGATCAGGTGAGTACCTCTCAAAAACATGGAAACTTGAGGTCTATACTTAGTGATTTCAACCTTCTCAATTAGCAGGTGAATTAAGTGTAAACTCTTTGGACTGGTGATTTACTGGTTTTGCTTGTTTAAATCTTTTTATACATCACAAGTGGATTGGAATCTCCTATATGCTACCATAATACAAAGAATCATAGAATCATAGAATCAAGAAGGCTGGAAGAGACCTCAAAGATCATCGAGTCCAACCTGTCACCCTACACCTCATGACTATCTAAACCATGGCACCAAGTGCCACGTCCAATCCCCTCTTGAACACCTCCAGGGATGGTGACTCCACCACCTCCCTGGGCAGCCCATTCCAATGGCCAACCATTCTCTCTGTGAGGAACTTTCTCCTCACCTCCAGCCTAAACCTCCCCTGGCGCAGCTTGAGACTGTGTCCTCTTGTTCTGGTGCTGGTTGCCTGGGAGAAGAGACCAACCCCCTCCTGGCTACAACCTCCCTTCAGGTAGTTGTAGACAGCAATGAGGTCTCCCCTGAATCTCCTCTTCTCCAGGCTAAACAGTCCCAGCTCCCTCAGCCTCTCCTCATAGGGCTGTGCTCAAGGCCTCTCCCCAGCCTCGTTGCCCTTCTCTGGACATGCTCCAGCAATTCAACATCTTTCCTAAACTGAGGGGCCCAGAACCGGACACAGTAAATAATAAATATAAAATAATATCTGAATAAATATCTGAAGGCCAGTGTTACTTAAGTATTGCTTCTTTGCAAAAAGAACTATCTGAATTAAATAAAGATACTTGAGTAAGGTGTTAATTGTAGTTGACTAAGTCTAGACTCTCTTTTGTTACATCTAGACTTGTGTGTGCACGTATGCACATATTATTTCCCTCCAACATAAACGTGTGAACACACATACATCCTCTCCATGTATGCATGCATGGGGGAAGGTGCATGCACACAGACAAATGCAGTGCATAAATATAAAACAAATTGGTCATAGTACTGAAAGAAGTCCAAAACATTACTATATTTTTCAAATAATATCTCCCTATGTCAATCGAGCTACAAAATCTTATTAAAAAAACACCAAACATGATCCTTGATTTTTGACTGTAAGTGGTATTTAGCAGCTGGAGTTAGGCTAAATTCTCAGCAGGTCAGGACCATGAGAGGCTTTTACTGTTAATGAAAGCAAATTTTAGTCTTGAGTGTTGTGATACTGCTACCTTTCTGAAACACTAATCCTACTGAAGGGCCAGGCAGTGTTGTGTCTGCCAATAGCTGTGACATTTTCTTATCTAAATGTCAATGAGAGAGAATAAGCTTCCTTACTACTTGATATTTAGTATAAAG
Source organism: Indicator indicator (assembly GCF_027791375.1). NCBI lineage: Eukaryota > Metazoa > Chordata > Aves > Piciformes > Indicatoridae > Indicator > Indicator indicator. The sequence continues at coordinate 22,861,500 of NC_072015.1, read as the reverse complement.
TAATAACTGTTAGGTAGAATAAAATGATCTGGTTTCAGGTTTATCTTGTTTTATTACTAAATGTGTGCCAAAAAGCAATGGAGAACAAGTTAAAAGTACACCTGCTCTTTGCTAGTGGAAAAAGGCACTACAACTGTGTGCAAAGAGTCAGGACAAGAAAGTATGAGGAAAGATAATTGTTTTGTCTGGGACCTGAAGGTCTCTATTGTGCAGACTGCTACTGCCAGAGCTCAAACTCTGACCCAGTGATGCACAAAGTCTTTTTATTTAATTTCAATTTTTGTCCCATATAATTGTCTGGCATGAAGATGAGGACTGACAGGCTTTCCTGCTTACTGAAGGTCAGAGGATCTCATGGTTGCAGAAGGATTTGCCTTAAGATATGGCTGACCTTTCAAAGTAGATTGTTGCAGAGCTCACCGGTCCTTCTGCATTAAGAACAGACCTGTCTGACTCATAGGCAATAATCCACAAAAGAAACTGCATTTCTCAGGAGATCATTTTAGCTTCTAGGTGTTTTGACATCTTTAGCCCATTGAAGTAATTTTGCTTTGAGTTAATGAGTACAGAGCAGGGCTGACAACAGAAGATTCCTGTCTGTTTCAGTGCCTGGGCTACCTCGGCTGAGGCTTGTCTTGCAAGACATGCTAAATGTGAGACCTCAGAGCCAAGAGGAGCATTAAGCTACTCCTGACAGTAGGCACCTGACTGTTTGGAAATTAGACAGAAGTTAGGGTAGCTTTTTCAATATTCTCAAATTTTCTCAGGCCATTTACTTCATCAGCCTTTTTTTGACATGTTTATTTGTCTTCTTTAAGCTGCTGCCCACTCATTTCACTGATTTCTGTTTGGTTTCTTCCTCTCCTGGAGACTGGTGGGAGATTCCTGGGTACTTGCTGAGGACTAAGAATTCCATGGTTGCTAAAGATTTGTTATAAGGCTGTGGTGTTTCGGCCCTGGCTAGGGGCCAAATGCCCACCAAAGCCACTCTATCAGTCCCTCTTAGATGGACAGGGGAGACAAAAGCCAGTTATTCAATAGAAACAATTTGATAATATCGATAAGCAAAAGCAATAGACTGCGCAGAAGCAAAAGGCAGAGGGTGAGAGATGTCAGTCTCTACTTCCCACCAGCAAGGATGGTGGTCGGTCTCAGGAAGCAGGGCTCTCTGCTTGGTGGTTTCTTTGGAGGACAGACACCATGAACGAATCCCCACACTTCCTTCTTTCACTTCATTCTTATATCTGAGCTGATGTCATATGGCATGGAATACCCCTTTGGCCAGTTTGGGTCAGCTGGCCAAGCTGTGCCCCCTCCCAAGATCATGCCCACCCCTCAGTGTACTCTTGGGGCAGGGAAATGTTGGAAGAACACAGCCTGGATACTTGTTCAGCAGTAGCCAAAACTGACAGGTGTGTTATCAACTAACTGATGTGTTATCAACTACTGCTGCAAAACACAACACTAGAAGGATGATCTTGAGGAGAATTAACTTCAGCTCAGCCAAACCCAATACAAATGTAAAAGGATCTTGGCAGTTTAAACCTTAAGTTGTGAATGGTTGTAGTTATCAGAATGCCTTAGTACAGTTTTGGAGGCTTGAGAAAGCAGTTTCGAGGTTCTGACTGGCTAACAACCTCAATGTGTTATTATAGTTTGTTTATTTGCACTTCTTATATAAATCAGTTATAAAATACCTCTTTCCACTGTACACTTGAAAGAAGTATGGTATTCCTATGGTACACACACTGTTTTCCACTTCAGAAGTTATATTTCAAGTCTAATCTTCCAAACTGTCTGAAGTTTCTGCTTAATTAGTTTACTAAAGCACTTTAACAAGAGGCACTACTGAGATACAAATTAATAGTAAATCTGCTTCTAAAATACGTCTTTCCATGTTTACCTTCATCTGATCTTGTTCAGCCTATGTTTTGGCTTATTCTTTTCTGTGGTTATATCAATTCTACCTAATTGGAACAAGTTAATTAAAGTTCTGACTAAGGTTGATTAAACTCCTGTCTGCGTGGCACCATGGCAATGGTCTCAAAAATACTTAATGGTTTCTATTAGTGTATTTTGCCTGGGTGTGTCTGTCTGTACAAAAGAGGGAGAGGTACATGTTACATGCCAGCAGGAGTCCAAGGATCTCAAGTATTGCTTTAGTTGAAAGAAATTAATTTTTTTACTTTTAAAATTCGAATTAACTTCTTACATTCAAATAAAAAGTATCTGTCTTAAAACCTGCCCATTTACTTGCAGGCTCATTCATCAGTGGAAAGGGCTGCATTAATTGGTGGTGTGAAGATTAAAAATGTTTCTTCAGATGATACATTTAGTGTTTGTGGCTCAGCTCTAAAGAAAGTTTTGGATGAAGACAAAGCTTCAGGTCTTATCCCATTCTTTGTGAGTATCAGGGGATTTTAATTAAAAAGTTAATTCATTGCTTCTGATAAGCTATTTTTGGCATGAGTAAATGGTCTCATCCCTAATAGAGGGATTGATTGGCAGCCTAACTAGAACACTAGGACAAGTTCCATGAGTGTTCTTCACATACCTTTCTGTGCTGAAGGAGTGAATGATTTGAGACTGGTTCCACTTCTCAGCAAAAATGATACTTTGAAATGATATAAAGTTATATGAGACAGTTGAATAAATGGAGATAAATTTTGTGGTTACATGTAAATTTTGTGGTTACATGTAATCCTACAGTGCTTCAATTTCCTAACACTTGAATTCTGAACTGCCTCTTTTACAAAGGTGTACCTTTATTTTTCGTGTCCTAACTTATTTACACAGAAAATAAGTGTAAAGGCAATAAATTAAGTGATAGTATTTCAAAGTTACCTATTTTCAAGAAAGAACAGTTACCCTTCTCACTACTTTAGCAAAAAAATGAACCTCCCTAGTAAAGCCCAGATATCATCAAGATCAGACACTATCACACAAGAATTTGTGAATATGTGACTTAGATTTCTAAAAGATGAGCTACAGAGAATCTGGCTGTGAAAGATTTAGGTGTTACCTCTTGTTATCTGTCAACTTTTTTTTCCAGACATTCCTGCTTCCACATCAATCTAGCAAAAGCAAATGTCCCAGTAGCTAAAGCTCATAATCTCCCATTTTTGGACACAGAACATTGTTAAATTAGATCAAATTCTAAGGTTTGGTTCTACTATGATAAGTATTGAATGGAATATTTGCTTATTCATCAGATACACTCCTCCTGTCAGTTCAGGATACCATCTTATAAGTTCAAGTTAAACTAAGATTTTACCATTTGGTTTTTTTTCATGAAATAACCTCTCTGAAGTGTTTTGCTTGTCTCCAAGCATTATACTTCCACAAAACTTGATACAGACCATGGACTGTATTAAGAATATAGTTTTTCTGGCCTCCACTGAAGAGAAAATTGGAGACAAACCTCCCCCCAGCTATTTTAGAAACCAAGAACTTTAGGAAATATGTCATGATTTTTTTCAGAAAAGTCAGGTCTGACTTGATGGTTGTTTCTTTCATGTGCTAACATTTTGAAAAGGACTAATGTAACTTAAATGTCTATGAACTGTTTTCAGAAGAATTAGAAGGTTAAACTTGCTTATAGTTATGTATAAGTGCCAAATGGGACAAAGAAGCTTGAATTTCATGAGGCTCTTTTGAAAATGTAATCTTTTTACTCTCCTTGTTATTAAATTGTAGTGTCTCTTTTTATCTAGTATGAGGATGACTGGAGTGAAAAGTGGTTTTGTCTTTGCATAATGGTGGTGTTTCTAGCCTGCCTAGAAGTAGCGAATCCTTGGGATGACCAAGCAGATCCTATTGATTGCCTACCAATATAATAAGACTATAAATGAGAAATAAAACATATCTAGGGCTTTCAAAATGAACTTCTGTGTGCTGCGCCTATTGAATCAGACATATACCAAAAGGCATATTTTATTTATTTGTTATATTGTATTAGGTCATAATATCTTATATAGGATGTAAGTAGTCATTCCCTATTATTTTTCATATGTGTAGCAAAGGATATAAAAAATTTTAGTCTGTGTGTTCAGTGACACATTTACAAAGAGTGATTTAACGTTGTTTTGTTTCCTCTGTTTGCTTAGCTGTGCAAAACAGGCTTTCAAAGACAGCAGAGGCTCAGTCTGAGCTAATACGGCCTGTACAAGGTCTTCATTTATTTGTATACATAAAACATGCCAGCTTAGATTAAACTAGATCTCATTATCCTTACAGTTGGCCTCTTAGCTCAAAAGGTGCATTAATTCCCTGTCATGCTGAGCAGCAGTCCTCACACTGTATTACTGCACTCCTTTCGGTCCTGCAGATTTCAAAAGCCTTTCCACTTCTTCTCTCCTTGATAATTTGGTGCTGCTTTATTTTTGTTCTGGTAAACAAGGCACACACATTTCCAAGAAAACTCCTTATGCCACTTTATTCCTTTTCTCCCTGTATTCACCGATGCTTCACTAAGAGGAATGGTTCAACATCAAAGCAAAAAGTTTAACAGAAGAAATTCTGCTTGAAGAGACTTGTGGCAGCAGAAATAGTCCTTGTGAAAACATCTTGGCTGCATCCAAGCCAATGTAGTCTCCTTTATCAGAAAAAAAAAAAAATAGAAAGTTTTGTAGGGGATTAAAAGAAAATTACAGAAAATTACAATGCCTTATAGGCATGATTCTTCTCATATTTAATTAATAAATGAGGAATTATTATACCGAACTTGACAGAAGCACTTTGCTTGTAAAGGTGAGTGGAGAATCAAGTGCATTTCCTTGATGTGAAACAGATCCTCCCAGTACAGCAATCTGGAAATTATAGGCTTGCTTTTCACACACACAGGATTTGGCAGTCAGCTTTTTTTTGGGAGAGGCATTGTCTCTTAAAATGAGTATTTGATTTCCTATCCACCATCAATAACTTTTTGCAATAGTAGTGCATCATTTTGTTCAGTGAAGGCTATTGCCAGTTAGTGTACCTTTATCTCTACTTCTGCTTTCTTTTTTATTTCTAAGTTCAGATTTCTCTTTCAAAGTACTTTTGCAGCAATTGGAACAGAGGTGTTTTCATATAGTAAAGCAAGAAGACTGTGTAAACAAAGTATTTAACTGTGTCAGGTGTTGAGCACTGAAGTTGCCCTGGTTTACTGAGGAGAAATTTCCAAGTGTGGCTGATGTGTCATCTAGCCACCAGCGAAGGAGGATCTTTAAAGCACTTTCTCAAGTCATGTCCATCTCATTAATTATAAGCACTAACTAGTGGTTCAGCACAAGCATAAATGGCTTTCTCAGCAGGGCCCTATCCTCCCAGCTTCAGACAGGTCTCTACACTGGATGAGTGTTTACTGTGATGCCCAAATGTGGAGGCCACAAAGTTAAGCACTGCTAAATTCAGATTTAGGGTCCACTGCATTCCAGCTTAGTTCACTTGGCTGTGAGTTTTATGCTGTCTTTCATAAATCACCACTGATATGTTTTAGCTAGCATCTATAGTACTATATAGTTCAGTATATATAGTACTATATAATTCAACAACCTCATCCAGTATAAAGCTGCTATAACATGATCATGTTGCTGCTGAACAAAGGCCCTGCATGAATCTCTCCGGCTCCAGCTGAAATGACCCTTCTGAATGCTGATCTGCATGATATTAAGAAGCAGGCTCTTTGTATCGTCTTACTTCAGAATTAGACTGACAGAGGAGCCATGTTTTCAGTAGAAGATAACACTTAGATCCTCACCACAAATTTTAATTTGGAAGAAGCATTCTCAAACATGCTCAGATGTCAAGGTCAATGCTTCTTAACCCACAATTTGTCAATTATTGCTGTTTCATAAAATACTGAATTGTGATTTAGTACATTGTTGCAGTATTCTTCAAGCCATAGACATTCTTATGAATGCAAGCTGGCAAATGACTGAGTAGGAGACAATAAAAACAATAACAGAACATTGAAATTTCTGCCCCATTTTAGTTAATTGCAAAGGAAAAGCTTCATGTTGAAATTATTTGAAATGTCCTACATTTCTTTCAAAAGCTGTAGAAAGTCTTCCAGTTGAAAAGCTTGAGAGTCGTTGCTCTCAGTCATTGTAAAGATTCATGCATGTTTCCTGACATAGCTCTTGATTTCAGCAAAGGAAGGATTTTGGCTGCTTTGTATTTGCAACCAGGGATGAGTCAAATTTGAAGTGCACAACCTGAAAAGGATAAGGCCTGCAGGCTATACTGAACCATCAATCCCATTTCAGTGATGCAGTCTGTCCCCTGCTCTTTGCACAAATGTAATTTTACTGGTGTTATCCAGGTTAGCAATTGAGTTACATCCATTGTGCAGTACTGAGGCGGGGTAATGAGAGTCCTGACAAGAACAGATGCTGCCACTTTAACAGGTTTCTGAAAATTAAAGCAAGTAGCTTTGAGGCTTAGACACCTGCAGAGAGGACAACAAAATTATTTTAGAAATTGAATTATACTTTGTAGAATCAACCATTATTTAAACAACTAAGCATATGTTTGAATTCATACAATCTCTCAGTGAAGCAACATGCTCTTAATCCTGATCAGAAAAAGAATACTGAAATGCAGTGTAACACTAAAAGAATGTGAAACTTGCTGTTGTAAAGTCTTCATCATTATTTTGATTGCTGGACTAGCCAAGGTCATTTCTTGTCATAAAGTCCACACTATGTTATATGTGTAAAAGTATTGTAAAAATACATAGTGAACTCTTTAACTGGGTGTTCTTCCCAGTCTATGGGGTTAACTTCTATTCTTTATGTATATAGAAAAATCAGCATTTTTCAGCCTGGTATTCTCCTTTTCTTATGACCCTATTTGCAGATCTGTAGTGCAGCCAAAGATGAAATGCAGGCTCCTCCTGACTGTAGGAACATCTTGGGAAAACAGCAATACGATAAGCAAATTTTCATCCATACATGCATGTCCTCTTATTTAAAAAAGGGATCAAACATACTCCTTTAAAAAAAAAAATAAATCTGCATCCTTTTTAAACCAGCCTCCCTCAAAGGATGATTAAGCTTCCAGAGAAGTCATAAACATACCTCAAGACACTGTGATTGTATTTCTCATGTGACTCAGGAATATGGGAAGGCCTAGTATAGATAAAGGTTGTGAGTATTTTGAGGGAAAAACATATTAGCAGCAGAATTTGATTAACTATATACTCAATGTGTTTCTCATTTTCAGAACCGTATTTGTCCCAAACTCAGATTCTTAGTAGCTTGATAGGTAAAAAACACTGAATTTTTCTTATTTTAATAATAACTTCTCCACTAGCAAACATTTTTATTGGTGCAATGAAATTCTTAATTAAAATTACTAATATTGCTGTAATTGTAAAGTTGAGGGAACTTGTGCACTGGGAGGGATAAAATGGTTTTCAGGAGTTTATATGACTTCATTTAATCATGTCTGGTCTATACACAGGCAGGATATGATTTCCTATAAAAGTGTAAAAACATCTATATGAATCAAGTACTATCTGAATACTTCCCATTAAACAGAAAAATTTAGCTGTCTGCAACAATTTAAAACATCTTTGAGGTATATGGGTATAATATAGATGTAGAAATATTAAAAAATGTACTTAAAAGAGATTTTATCTCTCTATCAATAAATTATTGAATTAGTACAGTATTCTTGGGATGTATCATTTTAAATTTCTGGCTTTTTGATTACATGCCCACCTAACCTTTTACTGGATGCTTCCATTGGTGTAAGATTTCTTAGAAACTGGAAAAATCTAGTTTAATAGGCAGTAAAACAACAATCTCTTCCTTTTCATGAATTTGCTAAAACCCTGGAACTTACACAATTAAAATCCCATCACATTTACTCAACTGTCTCATAATCAGATCATTTATTTGAAAATGCCAGGCCTTTCTAGTATGTTGTTCCCACTTTATTTCATAGAATGAAAAGGAAAAAAAAAAAAAGTTTGATGGGAAATATGGAAAGCAAAAAATAAACATGTTAAAACTTCCTGCAAAGTTAGTGGGAAGGACTAGTTAGGGAACCCTCAGAGGGAAAATAAAATCTTAGTCCTGGTAGGTGTACAGAACCTGCTTTAAGATGTGACTGTAGACAATTTGTAACAGTCTCCAATATCCAAATACTGGTAGAAGTGAAAAGGACAATTAGATGTCTATCTTGAAAGCAGATGACATGAATGTGGGTGAGTATTCAAGGGAACAAACAAAAGGGTGGAATATTGCTAACTATCAAGCAGGTCTGTTGAGTTAGACCAGAAATATTGCAAATGTGTATCACCTTTTAAAAACAGAAGAAAAAAGACCCTTCTGAAAAAAAGTGGCATCATTTAACTTTTGAGTAACAGGAACTCCTAGAATTAACAAGATAAAAGTGAAATGCAGGAGAGGCAGCATGTGAATGCCTGAACTGAAAGAACAGAAAAGAACATGCACATGGTAAGTGAAAAAGTGATATTGGGCTAAAACAGATTATATGTTTTTGGCAAACAATTTGCTACTGGCATAATAAAATTAAATTTTTTTTCCAGCAGTATGCATTGTAAAACAGTGAGACAAAAATGCATTGTATGTACTTTTAATGCATTATTTATATCTATGTTCTATTAGGACAGTATGTTTGTTTCTTGATAGGTCTGGTGGATGGACAAGTATCATTGAAGTATTCCTTTGTCTTCTTATAGGTCTTGTCATGACTAGTTGCAGATACATAAAGAAAAACAGTGAAAGCAAAAGATAGTACATTGACAGTGTACTTGACATAACAAGTAATTAGAAGTACAGAACCAAAATTCTAGATTTGACATATTTATAGTTGCCTCCTGGCTGTACTATAGTTTGTGTGAGACCTTGTATAAACAACCTAATTCATTTGTATTTCAATATTCTAACTAAAAACCAGCATACTGTATTTACTGATTTAAACAGTAAAGTGTCTTTTTACTATATAAAAATCCAATACAAGTTAAAAAACAGGCCCAGCCTTTATTAGTGCTTACTCAAATGAGACAAATTGTTTAGGATCTAAGTGTAGCAATGAAAAAAAAAAAATATCAATTTATATGCACTTGGTAGTTGGCTTTTTGGGTTATAATTCTACTTGCACATTTCTAGTAAAGTATCATAGCTCATTTTCACCTATTCTCTTCCTACTGTGAAATTTCATCATTTATGTTTTTGGCCCACTGGTCATACAGCAGGATACATTAAATAAGATGTTAACATAATGAAGGAAGAGTGGTTCTAGTGTTCTATGATGAATTTGGGATAAAAAAGGTTTACCTGAGAAAAAAAATATTTCAAACCTAATAGTGAACATATGCTACTAGTGAACAGGTCTCAGGCTGCAGATGCGCTCAGCACATATCAGTCTCTGTTACAGAACTGTGACAGGTCTTCGAACAAAAAATATTTTATGATCCATTCTGTTAACAGGATTCCAGCACCTTGCTCGAGTTCAGAGCTCTATTCTCAAAAGTTCTACTGAAAAATAAGTATCAGCTAAAATGAATTTATTTGCTGTATCTCATCTATTTGTTGATTGTTGCCTCTGCAGACATTTTTTTCATTCAATAATTTCTTTGCTGTAGCACTTAAAATTTTATGCCTTTTTTTATTTTTTTGGCTCTGCAGTTTTGTGCAACACTTGGAACGACAACTTGCTGCTCCTTTGACAAACTGTTAGAACTCGGTCCCATTTGTAAGTCTTTGCTGTTGTTTTCTAAAATTGCAGACACAAGTTTGAGCCATGCTGAGTCATTTCCAGGGCATTGTGTGGTGTCAGTGTGCAAATTCAGTCAGGCTACTTATAAACGAGACCTTCAGTTACAGTTTTTATTCTAATACAAGGTTAAGCAGCGAGCTTGGCTTCTCAAACCTTTGAGGAGTACAGAGGACATTGCTTCAAAGATTTTTTTGGGGAGGGTGTATTTTGGAACACTGTCAGTTAAAAATTACTGTAAGCACTTCAGTTTGTAGCATTTTTCTTCAAGCCCTCTACCTGCAAGCACCACTAGAGCAATGATGAACAGAGAAAAACTGAACTCTAATTCTCTTGTGCACCAAGCGTTTTTGTTTCTGTTTGGTTCTAACAGCTATGAAAAAGCATATAAACACATCAAAAATCCACATGTATTCTCCTTAATTCTTCTTCTCCCTTCCCCTGGCAATAAAACAGGACAAATTCCAGGCTATTTATTACAGTGACCAAGCCAAGGATTCTTCATAAGTATTTCTGTGTTATGGTGTGTTGTGTGAAGCTTTGATCTGCAGCAAGCTTGGTCAAAAGCACACACTTTTGCTGGCTGATGAAAAGGCAACAGAGCACATCTTATCTGTTCAAGTGTACACTTAGAACAGGATATTTATAGCTATAAGGACTTTGAAGCAGCCTCCTAGAAACACAGCTAGATTTGTTGTTCTGTTAATTTATTCAGGTAGGGCCCAAAATATTCAAGTTTTGTGTGGTGGTGACTTGCTCTGAGTTTTCCTGCCTTTCAGTAAACAGCACAAGTGTCAGAGGCTCAGTTTCTCTCAGTCCTCCTGTCTAAAACTGTTTCTAGCTTTTCAGCTAGAGATTATTTTGCTGTTGATGTTATTCCTACAGACCTGACCTGACACAGTAGTAACACCAATACTTTAAGGTGTAGCAACTTGCGTGTGTTTCACACTAATCTGCAGCAGAGATGAGCAGAAGGATTGCATGCTCCCCAGATTGTAAGTCTCATGCTAGCTTTTCTGCTAGCAGGTGAATTTTCTTCTTACTATACATGAGCAGTAGTCCCATGAAATAAGGCAGTCTCTCAAACCAAGTATATTTAAAAATAAATAATCAGTTGAACTTTGGATGTGTTTTCAAGTAAATTTAAGTCTTGGATGTTCTGAATAAATTCTTATTAGCTTTTTTCCCAGACATTTATGCAAAACAAAATGTAGTTCACAATAATGTAAATTCCAGCACAAATTTGGTGCCCAATTGCAGGTCTGAAGGAATATACTTCTAAATATGGAAATACCCATCAGTAACCAGTATAAAGATGTTATGTGGGCTTTAGCCATCAGCTTGGAGACCAGAATTATTACTGTGTCCATAAATACAGATGATCTATCACAGAGTATGGATACTAAATTACAGAGAAAACAAGAGATCATATGCTAAAATATTTCTGCAGAGACCATTCAGTGACTAACCAAACTAGCACTTTCTTAACCTTTCAGTGCATGCTCTTGCATAATCATCTTAGTCCTTGAAATAAATACTTTGCTGCATGTAGTTCAAAAGCATGCACATGCATGTATATCAATATTTAGAAAATAATGTCTAGAGATGTGTTTGTGATTAATGAGTTAGAAGTGGGGTACACAGCTAAACATTAGCTCCTTTTGCTAAAGTAGATAATATCTTTACCATAAAAATGATAACTACATCTCTAGATAGATTTTAAAGGTGTATTTTATAATTATTCTTAAAATAAGTTAATATTTTATGTTGCTTAATATAAGATAAACATATACATATAAGGACTCTATTCCAGTAGACGTGGGGAGAAAGAATAATATGCTATATAGACAGCTATGTGTCTTAATGGGAATCCAGATGGTAGAAACATTTAATCTCTTAATTTAATTTTAAATTGGAAAAATAATAACATCAAAGAAAAGTCTCTCAGGCACTCAGTATCATGCAAATTAATAGAGCTTTTTAAGCTGCTGTTTAATTTATTTCCCCCCTTTTTTTTTTAGGTAATAAGGAAAATATCTGGATGCATATTGATGCAGCCTATGCTGGAAGTGCTTTCATCTGCCCTGAATTCAGACATTTTTTAAATGGAGTAGAGGTGAATGAAGTGTTTCTTCTCTAACTGCCTGCTAAGACCTTGCTCTTCCACAGAATATGTGTTTCTTATGCATTCAACATTAACGGCTCTTCTAGAGTCTGAGTATGCTGCACTTCAGTTTGCACTACAAATCCCTATATATACTATTACATTACTAATACATATTATTTTTTACTGGTTTATTCTGGGAGTATGCAAGTTGCTACAACATGTAAGTTTGTCCCTCAGAATAGTAAATAGTAGTGAATCAATAAAGTGTCTTACAAAATAGAAAAAAAGGACTTTTTACTGAATATCCAAAAAGGATATCCTAAGTCTACATTACACATGCACAAAAAAGTTCAACAAATTAATGAGCTCATTATGTCTGGTTTTTTGCTTACATCCTGAAAGTCATATAAGATACAGCCAGGAGCTGTATCTCAAACAGACAGGGTTTAATAAGCGAGATAGCTAAATGAAATATTACCCCAACAGCACTCCTGTTCCTTTCCCCCACCCCCTTGCTGAACTACTTAGCATTCAAGTTGCCCAGATAAGAATACTTCAATTTCCTGCTGCTCCCCTCAGACAGTCAGATAAGTCCTTGCCTTTCACTTCAGTGGAGAAAATATTACTGTTTGGTAAAGCCAGAAGTTTAAACACAGCACTGATAGGTAGTGACTAATGAAGAAGAGGAGGGACAACCCCTTCACAAATAAAGCATTTCTTTCTGTCAGTTTTCTTTATCAGCTTGTTGTAATTTCCTGTGGGGGCACATATTTTCTGAATTATTGTTATTGGTTTCTGAAGGAAATGAAACAGCATCCTTTGTCTGGGCCAGCATCTGTCATAAGAATAAATATTTAACAACTATGAATGCAGGCTTCCTACCTTACATAGTACAAGAAGATAGCTTGATAGATGTATAGATAGATGGAAAGACAGATAATTTTCTCATATGAGAGAAATCATTAACTGTTTACAAGTGACATGGAAGGTTATGAGAAAGAAATGAGAACAGAAAAGTGATGAAGAAGTCAGCCCCTGGTGCTGCCAGGCCCTCAGCTCTCTTTTTTAAGGCTGATGGCTGCTGCCTTTTTTAAAATGCAAATCATGGACAGAGCTTTTTTCATACAATGTCTGTCTTTCCCACCTAGGTCTCTTCTGATGCCATGCCTAAATATATGTCAAGTAAAGCAGTCCTGTTATATGATTTATATGAAGATGTATTGTGAATGCTTATTTTATGATGGCTAATCTTTTGACTTGGAGAAAAAAACTATTTCTGCTAAAAGAAAAATACTTTGACAGTTAAAAAAAGTAATTTCCTGGTCAGTTGTAATTTTATGAATGAATGTGACAGAGTCTGAATTAAATATATAATTTTTTTGGTATATATTTAATATGCTTGGAAACAGAAAGCTTAGTGAATTGTTATTGGAAATTGGAATATGAACCACAGTGAGTGTTCTTGAATATATTTATGGTTTTTTTTAGTTTACACTGAGGTATATACTTTTCCATAGCATATGTATCTAAAAAGTAACATTGTTAGCAAATGCTCAAAATATTGATAACACCTGTAGCCTACCTGAACACCTAACCTGAATTTCATCCCCCAAATAAATGAAGATTTAATAACTACTACAGTAGTTATTATGTAAGTGGCATCAGCATGAACATTACCTACAAATACCCAGTTTTGGAATTCTTTGGTAGTTAAATTGTACTCAGTGAGGCAAGGGTGTATTGTTAGTACATGGGTCCTTTTTCATAATTCTGTTTTTTCTTTACCCACTCTTAGTTTGCAGATTCATTTAACTTTAACCCACACAAATGGCTCCTAGTGAATTTTGACTGCTCTGCTATGTGGTAAGTATTACAGCAAAAGGAAACTTAACGTGATTTTTGTTTCTTGTAAAGTTAGTCTACCTTTCTAGCAGTCAATGCTTATTTATATTTCTCTTTTGAAATTAGGAGTTCTGGATTCTTGTAGATTATTTACAAAGTCCACTCTTTTATTTCATACAAGTTTCAAAAAAGTAAAATATAGAAATAGACTTGAGCTCTACATGATGTTCTAGAGAGACAGAGAAATTCTGAGAAGTCTGCATATTCATACTTGCTCCATTTTGGGACTGTTTAAAAATGTAAATAAAAAACCCATCATTTAAGGATGTTAACAAACAGCATGCTAAGCAGAGCTTTTTATTATTTTTCATAAAATTTCTTTCTATTTGAGCCCTGATTCTTTCAAAGACCTTTCCAAAAATGATGAAAAGCAGCTGACTTAAAAAAAGACAACTCAGTTTTGTACTGATTTTCAGTTTCCTCAGATGGCAGCAGATAGATTTTGATATAAAAAGATACCAAAGTAGAAACCCATAGACATACTTTGAAATTATGCAATAATAATAGTAGTAATATAATAGCAGTAATAAAAATATCCCACAATACACGATCCTATTGAGTCCCAAATTGGAATCTCCAGAACCTCATGTCTACCAGCACCATGACTAATGATATTTACTAGCAAAACAGCTGTTTGGTAACTGCAGACTATTTATCAAAATAAATTAAAATGTTAATTTCAGTTACTGTAGAACTAAATTTGCAAAAGTGAAAAACAAGAAGTGAAAATGGAATGTTAAAAAGGAGACATTAAGACATCATCCAGAAAAAGCTCACCTTATTTAAAAGAGGAATAAATGTGAGACAGTGATCACTCAGTTGCCTCTGGTTAACCTTCAGCTCTTTAACAGCCATCAAAGCTGACTTTTCCACAAATACATAGATTGTTTAGGTAATACATTTTTTACTTTAATAGTTTTTTCTGATGTAGGCACTTCAAATATTCCAAGTCGTTATGGCTATTTTCACTTTTCCTTAGAGTTAATGGGTTAAATTTTGATCTTGATTCATCAGTAGTGGCAGTCCTTAACCCAAGACTCCAGTTTATATGTACCTCATAAAGACATGTCTCTCTCTCTCTGTGTAGAAATAGGAAGATGATAACCTCCTCTCCTTTGGGAGTTTCTTCCATCTTTTTGTCATCACTCAAAGACATTGTTAGCGAAATAGCCACTTGGGAATGAGAAAATACACAATCATTCTCTTTAATGTCTGTAGGACAATTACAGGTTAAAGTCCAGTCCCTGCCAGTTTCATTTCTCATTAATTCTGCCTTCCCCAAAGTCATAGAATCACAGAATGGTCCAGGCCAGAAGGGACCTCCAAAGATCTTCCAGTCTGTCCTCCCTGTGGAATTCTGGTAAAATTTTACCGACTTTCCAGGAAAACAAGGTATATACAATCCCCTGTAATGTTGCCTGAAAAGGTGAAATGTAATAATGAAGGCTGAAGGAACATGGTAAGAAAAAGTAACTGTGAAGGATACATGGAAAGGATCCATGAGAAATATTAGCTACAATATTAGCTATGATATATGGAAAGAGTGCAATAAACAGTGAACACCCTTTCAAAATCAAATTAAGCTGAGTTCCATTGATGGACAGGATTCTCAGTCACCCCGACTCCTCAGTACTTTCCTGCGTAAACACTCCCAATTCATTTCCCTGCAAATTAAGATGATCTAGTCATTAGACCTGCAACGTAATTATTTAACTACTCAGTGCATCACTGATGGCATTTGGGATTTAGAGGAAATGTCATTATAAATATTTTACAAAATATTCTCAGACGTCTTGATGTACAGAGAAGAACAGTCAATTTCCTATAAAGATGAATTTTATATAGGCACTCTGACAGGGATATATTTTTCATATTCAAATGTTAGAATCCTTTAGAGGCTGTGCCTTGAAACCACCACTCAATTTTACCTGGCTTGTTTAATTGGTACTCTGAAATATTATGAAATAGGAAAAAGTGTCTTCTTTTGGAGAAAAATGAAAAATATATCCTTACAAAGCCTTGGTATTTTTATTTTTCTATTACTATTTACAGGGTTTAAGTATTTTGTAAGAAGGTACATACAGGAAATGTTTACCTGTAGATGTAAGTGAAATTTTCTTGCTGGTTTATAATACAAAGCCACCTTTTTGGTTATTGTATCTATCATTTTAAATGGACGAAACGGAGAGAGGCTGTTAAAAGGCACAGATGTGCAATCCAAGGAAGTCACTTTTCACAGATTTTCTCTACTTTACTCACCAGGACTATTGTTGTGTGTTTTGTATTATGAGTACTTAATATGTGAATCTGTGCTACTCAGACTAGATCTTAGTAGGTCTATTAGCGTAACATCAAGCCTTAAAACACATCTAGTTTATTGGTGATATTTTTGAAATATATATTCACAATCCTTCAGTCAGCCAGGGATATTTGCGAAGAAAGTTAAGAACATCACTTCTGTTCATTACCAGACCACACTAGCACTTACTGCAAAGACATTTAAATACATATGGTGAAATGTAGACATGGTGTATAAAGGTGCAACTCATCTGGTTCATATTCATTGATGTCCAGGTTTTGGATTTATTTTAGTAATCCTTTTAGATTGTTTTTCATGGCTGCCAGATTACGACCTGTGAAGTTCCCAGATGGAACAGACACTATCTTTTAAAAAGCAGTAACATTGCCAAGGAAGCACAAGATGACAGAATCTTCCCAGCTAGATGATCCATCAGAAAAGTCATCTGTTCCATTGTTCAGCACAACACATTAGAGAAGAAAAAAGGAAGCTCTCACAAGACAACTAATATTGCTTACAACTTAGGTTAGTTGCATACAGAATGAGCTACTGAAACATGATGTATCAAAGATACCAAACTTCTCAAATAAGAGTAGAATAACTTATAGTTGGTTAAAAATATTTACCTTAGCTAAACCTGTTGTCAGTAAATTGTTTCTTCCTTCTGTCCAAAGGATGTTTCCAGCACACAAATAGGTTATTGTTTTTATGGGGGGAGCATTCTGAATATCTTTTACTCCTAAGCACTTTCCATACCTTAAGGCAAGTACTTAACTGTAAACCTTGGTACTTTCCAGACTGTTACTGAGAAGAAGACTTTTTGTTTGTTTAAATAAGTTTTATATGTGCAATTTAGGTGTGGATGAGAGTGGGTGTAAGTACTGGCCTGTGCATTTATACATATCCAGGAAAATACTGGAAATCAGATTTTTACTTAGAAATTCACAATTTTTCATTCAAAGATTAAAACCCAGAAAATATAAAACGTTTGATCTTTGGTCATTTACAGTATCCCCATGTTGACACAATTATTGCTTACTTTGTAATGTATTTATAGGCCTAACATAATGATGTAGCAGTCTTTCCCTTTTTGATTTCTGGTTTCTTCTTCTCAGTAAACTCCAGCATTTGTGGAGGTGAGTCAGTCTTACACATAGAGTGAAGCATAAAACAGGAAAATCTTGTTATTATCCACTGGTAAAACATAGCTTAGTCTGAAAGGCACACACTGGCTTTTGAACCTCCATCCAGTAACAGCACACACTACCTGGCAACACTGAGGTATGCTTCTCAGTTCTGCATTGTGCTGTAGTATATCCGTCAGTAGGTGTATATTGAATCCAGCTATGGGCGATGTGGTACAGCCTGAGTCTGGACCAGGTGGCTCATCTCTAACAGTGCTGCTACCACCACAATGTGGAAAGACAGTGGCCAGCATCCACAAAACCTCGTTGTGGCTGTGCATAGCGTTTGGGAAGCTACAGCTCTTCACACACAGCTTTGTACTGCAGTAATTTAAAGGCAACTTCTGTTGACTGCAAACATTAACATTGCTTCAGCTAGTCTCACATTCTGGTGTGAGTGTCTAACACCATAAAAAGATCCTCTGTGTCTGTTTCTTGTCTGTTTTTAAATATGTAGTTGTGCAGTCATGCTCCCTGTTCCTGCTGAGCCTTACACTTAACCACTTGTAAGTAGAGTACTGAGACGGCTGTGAAAAAGCACTGGAAGTGGCACAGGCTGTGCTCAGGAAATGCACCAGTTTAAACACAAGCAATTTTCCTTCACTTTTTCTGGAACTTTAACCCCTTAAATTTTAATTCTTAAATTTCTCAATTTGATTTCTTTGTTTTTTAATACAGGGTGAAAAAAAGATCAGATTTAACAGGTGCCTTTAAATTAGAACCTCTTTACCTGCAGCATCACCATCAGGAGTCTGGTAATTTTATAATCAGATGATACTATTATTAGCTTCTTTGCATGCTGATATTTTATGGAAAAAATACTTAACATGAAAACTTAAAACTCCCTAAGATGTTTTGGACCTTATTTCTACTTTCGTAGTACCCTAACAAGTTTAGCTTTTTGAAATTCAAACCCATCTAGTGAGATTTTAGATAATATGAAAAGCAACTGAGGGGAAACTATTTTATAAAGCGTTATGTTAATACTTTTGTATTGGGATTGCCTCAATGTACCACTGACTCTTTGTGGGAAAGTTGAAAAAATTCTTAATGATCTTTTTGCAGTCAAACAAACATATTATTGGATGCTGTGTATCGAGTCCCTCAACATGCCTTCCCCAACAGATCTTTCTGCAGAATGATTTCAAGATCTGATTTGTTTATAGAGGTTCCCTTTTCTTAGCTACTCATGCAAGCTCTGATTCAAATTTTCAAAAATCCATGTCAGGAGCAAATACTACCTGAAACTGCAAAGAAGGGGTGAGCTGCATTTGATATCTCTTCTCTAGTTTGACTGTAGCTGCCTAGGCATTATTGTGTTACTTTCATGTTCGTACATTGATTGTAGTGAGGGCAGTAAGTGCAGGCTATTCATCTTGTACAAAATGCTCATAAAAGCTCTTCACGAAATGCTCACAGAGAACTTATAAATCTTAGGCACTGTACAAAGCTCCTTAATGGGTTAGTGCTGCTCCTTGGATGTTCCTAGCAACTGCAGAGTGGCATTTGCCATGCTGAAGCCTGTTTTTACACATTTGGTTATTAACTGTTTAATTGTGAAGAAGGTCACAGCAGTGCAGTGTCAACATGTGATGCAAATTCCCTCATAACTTTTTCTAAAGAGGGTGAATCACACATGGATGTTCTCTTGGAATTGCCAGTGTTGATCTGTGTTCATAAGTGTATTATGAGTACTTTTACATTTTCTCTATTATGGCTATGAACTCAATGATATTTACATTAATACCATCTGGAATTCTACCATTCCCTAAAGAGCCTTAGGAAAAATGGATTCCTGTGTCTTAATCCTAAACTGGCAGAAATTTTTCGTATTATTAATTTTTGCATTTCCAAGCAATGCGAATACAGAACAGTGCAATAAACAGGAAAATGCAGTAACTCTGCAAAGGCTAGATTGTGAAGAAAAAAGAAATATACCCTTTCTTTTGGGCCTTTTAAAATGAAAAATACAAATTATATCAAATGCACTTAAGTCGCTAGTTTTTACTTAATATACATGAAAAACATTTTTCTTCAGGAGAAAAAAATCCAAGCTTAATTAAAGTGAAAATATGTTCTTGTTACAACTGACATTGGTGTGATTCAAGAACCTTAGATCTTTCCCAGGTTAAGTAACACCATTAAAAAATAAAACGTTTCTTAAAACTATCAGTGGCTTTCAGTGAGGCCACTTAGCTGACCTGAAAATTTTATCTCCCCAGGTGGATAATAAGTTGTTCAGCTTTTGTCTTGCCTTCAGAAGCTCTGATAACATGTTATGTGATCTGGACATAATGACTTCAAAGAGATCAACTGATTACTGTCAGTCTTGTGACATAAAATTTTTCTATTCCCACTTGCTATGAATTTTTCAAAGAGTCGCGCAACACTTTTTAAATCCAAATGCCTCTCATTATAACTGTTAAATTAAATCCACACTTATGCCTTCAATAAACATAGTCAAATTTGCAAAGGTGTTAGGCTGTTACAGTCCCTATTGATCGCTCTGTGATTTATGGGATGTCAGCACTCCTGGAAATACTTCTTGTTTAATGGAAGGTCTTATTTTCTGAGCATGTCTCAGGTCTGAGTATTCCCATCATAAAAGGCAAATGAAGTAGCATTTTTTAATTCACTCCTCTCTCACTCAAGAATTTAAATGAGCAGAAAAATATCTCTCTCTGTAAGCAATTACTCTTAATAACCATATGGCAATTATGTGTGCCCCCAAGGGGAAAGTCTTTACTTTGTCATTAATTATAATTTTATGTGATTTGCATCATCACACCAGGAAGATTATACTAGCTTGCATGGCAACCCAAGATATAGGTCAAATCCTAATCACAGTGTTAGAAGAATGTAGCTTTATACTCTATTGTGAACACCACATATGTTCCCACAATGCAATTCCTCCTGGCTAAATACAGATGTAAGATTAAGTTTGTAACCAAGGACTAATCGTTGATTGCATTCTGCTTCACAGCCTGTGACATAGCCCCTCACAGGAGTGTAAAATTATTTATCTGTCACCAACTGCTTTCTCCTTTGCTACCAGTCTTGCAGCTATCAAATAAAAAATGGCTGCTACAATGCAGAAGAATGCGAATGTTCAAAAATTATCTTGTTACCAAGCTGAGACAACGGTGTTAATTTCCTGAACTCCAGGAAGAGGTTAATGATTGTTTTTTGTTGTGTGTGGTTTTTTTAATCTGGAAAATAATCTACTAACAAGTTAAAGAACCAAATGGCTTTATGTTGCAAGGAGGAAGGGCCATGCTTTTAACATGTTTTGCCTGTGTAGGTGAGAGAACATTGGCAAGAGAGCTTGTAATACAAGAAATACAGTTTTGTGGTTTTTTTGTTTGTTTGATTGTGGTTTTTTCTCTCACAGAGAATCTAAAGACTGAGAATTATGTGTAGGTGATAGACTGGTCATATTCAGAAGCTACAGTTCTATATATTATCTTGTGGTTCACAATTCCAGGATCACTTAGTACTTTCCAATGAACTTTAAGTACATACTTTTCTATGAGCTTATACTCCAGCACAGGGTAGTAAATCAGGGTCAGAAGACTAAGCAGATGCTTCCATATTTTCCTAAAGAAGTGCTTTAAATTTTATGTTAGCTTAATTTCTGTCAGTGGCTTTCTCCAAGCAATCTAGTTTTGTATTACAGTTTCCTTTGCTGTCACTTATTAGACATACTAAAGGATTAGCCACAAACATATGAATGAGTATAAAAGGTAGTTAGAAGTAGATTGTTTTAAAAAATGTTACCAGTTTGCTAGGTTAAATAGACTGAGTTTGAGGATTCTGCAAGCTTGGAAACAAAATTAAATAGCCATTTTATCTACTGCTTCTTTTCCTTACAAGAAGAAAATAAACACAGTGATTAATACATCATCTCCATAGTATCTGCAGTATAACAGAAAGGAAAATGGTATTTCTTCTCCTGTAAACTCTTTAATTTGTCAGTGGTATATTCTGAATAGTTAGGGACTGAAGCTTACTACAAGCATCTTCCTTTAGCTTGCTGCCAAGTATCCTGCTAGGTCCTGTTGATGCTGATGATGCTGACGGATAGCTAAGATACAGCTTTTTCAATAACATTAGAATGATTGAAGTCTTTGGCTGTTGTAATGAAGTGACATGAATATTTGTTCTTTAACTTCCAGGCCTTGTAACAGATTATCGGGTAAGTATAGCATCAATGAAATAATTAACATTATTGCCTGTGTATACTGATATTTTCAGGACTTTTATTTTTCATTGCTCTCATAAACCTCAAAACTTTATGCTGCTTTCTTAGAAAGAAGCAGCTTGCTGAATTTGTAACATTCCTCAAGCTGAAACTTTACTGTTTGAAGAAAAAGATTGTTTAAAGGCAGGAATTGCCTTGCATGTGCAATATCCCAAGGGTTAGGCAGGAGAAAGAAATGTATTAAAAATATTTTTTCTTACCATAGTGAATAGTACAATTTAATTTTTTTTTTAATCCATATGCTTTTTAATATTTAACCAGTGGAAACAGTGTTGTATTAAAATGGAAAATGTGCCCATCTTTATACTAGCCCCACAACTGTAAATAAGCCCATGTGCATTAGCTTCTAAGGTATTTTTCTAAAACCTTTGGGGAGGATTCTGGATGCACAAAGAAAATTTGATTTGCCTTGTGACCCAACGCTTCTATTCTGAAACCAACCACCTCTTTTAATTTTAATCTGAAAATTTTGAGTATTAAACAGTCAAACCAGGACATTAACTAGGAATAGATATTTCTCCTATTATTTGATGCACCTCTAGCCTGTAGGATGTGGCACTGTGATAAGCTTCAAAATCATCACAGAATGTACATTTTCTGCAGCGTCACTGCAACAATGACTTCTAATGTGGATGACCTCCCTTCTCCCTGGCTTTGCAGCACTGGCAAATCCCCCTGGGCAGGAGGTTCCGATCCCTGAAGCTCTGGTTCGTGCTGAGGATGTATGGGGTCACAGGGCTGCAGGAGCACATTCGCAAGGTAACTGGAAATTCCTTTCTTGGGCAACCTATTGTGGGATGGCACAGGAAAATATGCTGGCCACCTATCTACATTCCATGACACATGGAGGACAGGAACGTGATTCAAGACAGCCAGCATGGCTTTACTAGGGGCAAATCCTGCCTTATCAACCTAGTGGCTTTCTATGATAAAGTGACTAGATCAGTGGGCAAGGGATGACCTAGGGATGTGATCTATCTGGACCTCTGCAAAGCCTTTGACACAGTCCCCCACAACATCTTACTTGCCAAGTCGAAGAGATATGGATTTGATGGGTGGACTGTTCAGTGGATGAGGAATTGGCTGGATGGTCGCATCCACAACACAAGTAACAGCTTGAAGACCAGATGGAGAGCAGTGACAAGTGGTGTCCCTCAGGGGTCTGTACTGGGACATGTGCTCTTTAATATTTTTATCAATGACATAGACAGTGGGATCGAACGAACCATCAGCAAGTTTGCAGATGACGCCAAACTGAGGGGTGTTTTCAATATGCCAGAGGGACAGGATGCCATCCAGAGGGACCTGGACAAGCTGGAGAGGTAGGCCCATGTGAACCTCATGAGGTTCAACAAGAGCAAGTGCAGAGTCCTGCAGCTGGGTTGGAACAATCCTTATTATCAGTAAAGGCTCAGTAAAGGGGATGAGGTGATACAAAGCAGCCCTATGGAAAAGGACTTGGGGGTGCTGATGGACAAGAAGCTGGACATGAGCAGATAGTGTGAGCTTGCAGCCCAGAAGGCAAATCACATCCTGGGCTGCATCAAAACAACTGTGCCAGCAGATCAAGAGAGGTGATTCTGCCACTTTGCTCTGCTCTGGTGAGACCTCACCTGGAGTATGTGTGCAGCTCTGGTGCACTCAATACAGGAAGGACATGGACCTGATGGATTGGGTCCAGAGGAGGGCCACAAAAATGATCAGGGGGCTGGAGCACCTCTGCTACAAAGACAGACTAAGAGAGCCAGGATTGCTCACCCTGGAGAAGAGAAGGGAGACCTAATAGCAGCCTTCCAGTACCTGAAGGGGATCTACAAGAAGGATGGAGAGATACTGTTTACAAAGGCCTGGAGTGATAGGATGAGGGGCAGTGGTTTCAAACTAGAGAAGATTAGAGTTAGATTGGATGTTAGCAACAAGTTCTTCATCACGAGGGTGGTGGAACACTGGAACAGGTTGCCCAAGGAGGTAGTTGAGTCCCCATCTTTGGAGATATTCAAGATGAGGCTCGACAGGACTGTGGGCAACCTCATCTAGTGGGGGGATGTTCCTGCTTACTGCAGAGGGGTTGGACTAGATGACCTTTGGAGGTCCATTCCAACCCAAACCATTCTATGATTCTAGGACTTCTGTATGTAACAGAAAGCAAAGGCCACACAGGCTTTTAGACAGCTCAGTTCAATAGGAGTGCTGCGCTTTTGCTGCAGCACCAAAGCTGTCATCAGATTTGTGTTAATCTTTAGGGAGGATAAGTCTGGGAATTTGGAATTTCTACAGTGTGGGACCATAGCTCCCTCTCAAATTAAGCCATAGCACATCCATGGTTTTATTGCAGAAAAACATGTTTATTAATAACATATTTGTTTTATTAATGTGCATACATTGATGGCATGTTTAGATTAAGGGACACAGTAACTTTCAGGGCATCTCTAACTCTGCTGCTTCTTTGTTTCTTAATTAAAATGTATCTATTTAAAATTTAAAAAAGAAAGTGTACAATTTACAGTTTGTTACCATTGTTATGAATAAGTACTACGTTTATTCTTGATATAAATCCAAGGGATTTTTATCACTTAAAAATACATCTGGTACCAGTCTAAATTACATATACACTTCCTCTTTAGTAAAGTCAAATTCAAGCATACCTTTCATCTTCATGAAGTCTAAGGAAAACTAGCAAGGGGAGATACTGCATTTATTTCAATATTATGCTAACAGGGCTAAATCTCTGACTAGGAAAACAGAGGGTTACAATCCTCCTATCAGTTACACAGCCTTCTATCAGGCTGGTTTCCACAGGTCAGTATTTACATTCAGTAAGTTCCCTCTTTATTTCCCAGATGCTTCCCTGACTGTCCAGCCAATAATCATAGTTGAAGACCTGGGTTTTTTTTTAAATATGTTTTCTGTGACAATACAGTTCAGGAAGGCTAAGTGCATCAATGTTTTCTTAAAGGTACTGACCCCAAAATAAAACCCTTATTTGTAAAGGTAATTCAGACAGCTAGCTTTCCAGGGGCTTGTTGAACTGTATGTTTAGTATTTCATTATGGACTAAATTATTCCCCACTATACAGAAAAAATAAATTATGACCTCATGTTTGTAACTTTGAAAGGGCAAGAGGGATAATTAAGTGCAGAATTTGGCTCACTGTATACATCCTTCAAATTAGAACCATTAAGCCAGTAAAAAGTAAAGGTGGTTAAGTTATATCAGTAGCTGCAAAATAACAATTATAAATGTGCTTCATATCCTGCACATATTCCTCCCTTCTCAGGAATTAGCATGGGTTCTAAAGATATTATGATGATTCCTCTTTTGGTAGTATAGTAACCAAGTATGTAAACCAGACTGGTACTAGTTTATATTTTCAAACCTATAGTCAAGTTTCCAAATGAAAAGTAATTTAGAATTTAGCTTCACATGTTAACTTCACTTTAACATTGTTAAAGTGCTTGGCTGTGAAAATTTCTTGCAAATAACAGCTTTTATATTCCTGTCATTGTCAAAGGCAGTCCTTGAAGATGATAGGTGGTACTGATCTTGTACTTGGGACTTTTGGAAGGTTAAAATATCCATATATCATTATGTATACATTCAGCAGAAAACAGGACAACCTGTCATTTTTTGATCTCCTTCTTTCCTATCCTTAGTTTCAGTACCTGCAGTTCTCCAAAGAGGACTTTATTTTCACAGTTTACCTGCTTGTCTTGAAAAGTTGAAGTACATGTCCTCCTCTGACTTACTGCCATGCTCATGTTCAGAGTGTGAGCACAGATCTTGGACTCACAGAGGGAGGCGTGATACCTAAAAGCCCTTCAGTTCTAGAGGCTGAACTTCCAGGCTTAATAATATTTAACTTTATTTGGTTTAATTAAGTTTGGTTGCAACAATATTTGTAAAGGGCAATTCGGGATAATAGCTTACAGTTCAAAGGTGCAGGGCCTTGGGTGTGTCGAGTAAATTTGTTACAGGTGAAACCAGCTTCACTTTCTGCCGGTTCCAGTTCAGTATAAACCAAAGCACTTGGTGCCCCCCTGTGGCGTCACACATTATTGCTACTTGTTAAGACGTTGTGGATCACACAATCGTTTCAGTTGGAAAAAACTTTTAAGACCATTGAGTCCAGCCACTATCAAACTCTACGAAGTCTGCTGCTAAACTACGTCTCTTATCATCACATAGATACCTCTTTCAATACCTTCAGGGATGGAGATTCAACTGCCTCCATGGTGAGGCTGTTCCAGTGCTTGATAACCCTTTCAGTGAAGTTTCTTCTAATATGCAATCTAAACCTCCCTCTGGTGCAGTTAACTGAAGGCCATTTCCTCTTGTCCTATCACTTCTTACTAGGGAGAGAAGACCAACACCCACCTCGCTCCAACCTCCCTTCGGGTAATTGTAGAGAGTGTGAAGGTTTCCCCTCAGGCTCCTTTTCTCCAGACTAAATAACCCCAGTTCCTCTGCAGCTCTATATAAGATCTGTTCTCCAGACCCTTCACCAGCTTCATGGTCCTTCCCTGGACACACTCCAGCACCAAAATGTCTTTCTTGTAGTGAGGGCCCCAAAACTGAGCCCAGTACTTAAGGTTTGGCCTCACCATTACTGAGTTAATGGGAACAATCACTTCACTGGTCCTGCTGGTCACACTATTTCTGATACAGGCCAGAATGCTGTTGTCGACCTTGGCCACCTGAGCACACTGTTGGCTCATGTTCAGCCAGCTGGACGGAAGTGTGCTTGCATCCAGACATGAACACAAAATACTTCTGGAATTCTGATTTGTGCTTTACTGAATAGTATCTATTTTTCCTTGTATTCTAAATTATTTTTTTCTAATTCCTAAAAAATCTGTTAGTGCAAACAATGGACATAAATACCTGCCATAAAACATACAGCATGGGTCCAGAGTTTTCTTGTACTAAGTGCTTGCAGTAAGCCAAATCTGAACATTTGTGAAACTTTCATCTAAGCTGAACATTTGTGAAACTTTCATCTCATTGAACATGTTCAGCTTTTTTGTAGTTTTGATTTCCAAGACCTAGCACATGCAGTATGAAATTTTGTAGAGCTGTGTAAAATACAGAAACATGGTTAAGTCTATAGAACACGGGGATAGGAGAAGATAGTAGAAGATCACTGTAACACGTAAGCGTACATCACATATGTTTGCCATGTGGTTATGCTTACAAGTATATATATGTATACATATACTGATGGTCAATTTTTTTAGCTGCAAACTCATGCTGTTTATATTAGCAGAACATTCAAATGCTGTGGAAAGGGTTGGGCATTTTATTGGTCTCACTGATGACTCAAAGAGTTTTCAGTCTAATTTTAGAAGGATGTAACAAACAGCAGAGAGGAAGTGGTAATAACATCAAGATTAGCTGTTTGCATAAGACACCAGTATGCCCAATATGAAGGTTTCAAATAAATGTTTTGATTCAATATAAACAATGTTTTTCTATTTTGGGAAATAAACAAACATCAGAAAGCTATGATTAAGATTGCAAAATGCATTGGGTTGGGTTTTTCTTGTTTTTTTTTTCTGTAATTCCTGTTCTGTCTCGTTCTTGCCCTTTTGGGAAACTCCTGTGAGATGAAACATTTCATGTTTCATTTTTATTTGATAACTGTCCTTTAGCTTACAAAAAAGCAAAGTGCAAAAGCTGGAAAAATGTGCCTGGTTGTTTATTTTTGTAAAATTATTTGCAATCATAAATATATCAAAACTAAGGAACTTCTAAACATTTAAGATGTTACTAGTAAGTTTTGGTGGAGACTGGCTATTACGTGAAGACAAACTTTAATTCTGACAGCTGGTTGCAGTTGTAGTTTTATCTTTTCTGTCATTATTATTATTATTATTTAGGGCAGTGAGCACTAAACTGGTGATAGCCAGGGAGAGGGGGACTGGGTAAGGTACTGCAGGTACCTGATGACAATACAGGTTCTTTTTTACTAACTGCTTTTGAATTAATTTTCTGTTTGGAAGAAAGTGAAATGTGGTATGAATATGTAATCTTCACTGACTGGTGTTAAGACTTTCCAGCTGGTTATTAGCATGCCTGTTGGTGTTCTTCCTATTTATTTGATTTTGGAAGAGCACTGGTTTCCTATGTTTCAAAATAATTGTTCTGGCTTGGTGTCCAATGCCATTTTTCTTTTTTTTTTTTTCCCTCTCAGTAACTACTAAACAAATTGGCTGAGATTTCCTAACCATATTCTTGATTATGCTGCCAGTACCTTTCTTTTTAACAGAACCTTAACAGCCAGCTCAGAAGAGTCAGCAAATTATCCACTTCCTTAAATGAACTATTCTAAAAAGCATATCTTTCCAGATTATTTTGCACTGGAATTGTGATTGTTTTCTTTATGTAAATCAGTGCATCTACCCCTTTCCCCATAGTAACTTTTGGACTCCCTAGCCGTACCCAGCAAAAACTGACAGTGGTAAGAAAATCTAAAGAATGATTACTGTTAATATGGATTTGTATAAAAAATGTTTCATTAAGAAACAAACAAGTACTGCCTAAGACAGACTGAGCTATTAATGTAGTAATGGCTCAGTATGGTCTCTGGAAGCCACAAATGGGATGTAAATTGACAAAAACAGATGGTGATATGTAAGTACTATCACATATCAGAAGAGGGAACAGAGAAGACATTGGGGATGGAAACAATATAGCACATATTTTCTCTTGACTATCAAATTTATACAATGTAGTTACTACTTTTCTCTTCTCAGCATGTCAAGCTGTCACATCTATTTGAAAACTTAGTCCTTCAGGATGAAAGATTTGAGATCTGTGCTGAGGTTGTCTTGGGACTAGTGTGTTTTCGTCTGAAGGTAAGGAAGCTAAGACCTCCTGTTTCTTTGTCATGTTTTATAGCAGTACAATAATCTACAACTGAACATAGTCTTTGTAGTTACTATACTTGATATTTTAAGGAAAATAAAAGGAGTCCCTGTAGATCAAAGCAGATCAATGGAAGAAGCTTAAGACAATTTTGTTAAAAATTATTTGAATGATGAAGATAGCTCAAATGTATTATGGTATGGAAATACATAGTCAAGGCACACAAATGGTCCACTCAGTCATGCAAAATGTTATATTCTATGCTTGATGGGCTTTGATGAAGATAATTTAAAAAATGTTTCCCTAGACATTTGTAAATGGTGTGTGAGACTATGTGTGTGTGTTACATATTTCTTGTCAATTTTCTGTGTGTATATTCAATTATGTATATCTATATGATGACTATAATGAATGAAGATTAGAGTAGTAGAGACTTTTTGTCTTCCTTAAAGAATACATTATAGTTTATAAAACCCAGCAGTCAGACTGGGCAAATTGGAGCATGATATGAGTAAGAATAGGTTGCATGGGAGGCCAGCTTCCCAATTGCCCTTGGCTCTGGTCTGTTTTTTTTCCTGAACATGATCCTTTTTCCCTCTTGGCCTTTTTTTCCCCCAAAATCTCTGTAAGGGCCAAGTTCATTGACATAGAGATCTTGACCTCCAGAAATTAGAAAATTCACTCTGCACTCAGTGTATAAGAGGGCTCACTTGTTTAATTAGGTGTTAAGAGGACATCAGTGTCTTATTTTAAGTAAAGGACTCATTTAATAAAGACCTCACAACTGAAGCCTCAGTAAAGGGCTGGATTGTGACACTGAATATGAACATTAAGTAACAATAATAACAGCACTGGTGTTTTCTAGTTCACATAATACCTAAAAGAGCTTTTACCTTTTCTGAAGGCTCAGAACTGCATCTTGGCTCCTGGGTAGTGTGGTATAACTACTTCTCACAAATGCCTTTCTCAGTCATTCCGTCGCTACAGTTACCTGACTTTGATGCAATTTGCTAAAGGGACTAACAAATCATTAGCAATAATAAATGGTTCTGGAATAGGAATTTTTTTTTAATTTATGTTGTTTACCCAAAAAAAAAAAAAAAAGGTGCTACTAGGGGATCAGACAGGTAAAAGAATGTGGAGTTTTTTTCCAGAAAATGAAAACATGAGTATAATTTCTTTCCTAACAAGGACTTCTAAAAGATTGTGAGGAATAGATTTTATGGCTTTTACTGCTCAATAATAAGATGTTGGTTGTAGCCTGCTCTTTCACATGGAACAAGCAAACAGTAGTTTTGCAGACTCAGAGACAGCTGTTAGACTGTGCTCTACATTTACTTTAAAGGAGCAAACAAATGTGCTGGTGAAATAGAGCATAGCAACACAGGGATTGTCACTTTTGATCAGACCAGTTGTACATCTACATCTGTTCTCCTGTCCCTGATGATCCAGAGGAAGAAATCAGGTCTACAGGAAAAGACAGTTTTTCAATAAGAGGTAAAATTTGCACACCTAGCTAAGAAACTTTTCAATGTGTTATAAAATAAATGCATGATTCTGCTGAAAACCAATGCAGAAACAGCAGCATTTTTATTGCTTGCCTTCCTTGCCAAGACAAAACAAAACAAGCTTTAAAATTAAGAGCACTTTACAGAAGTTTTTACAATTTTATTTGCTCTTTAAATCACTCTTTCAAAAATTCTCCTTTATTTTTAGAATTCATATTAAAATGCATCTTAGAAGTAGTAACTTTTATGTAGTTACAGTAGGACTGAGATGGGGGACTTGAAGTGTAATGCTGCACAGCTGTGTGAAATAATTTTCCTTCTTCTTTTCTTGAGAAACATTTTACTTTTTTTTTGCTTAGCTGTAACTTCAAATTTTTTTGCCATTCACACTGTTGAGCAGACAGACTAATAATCTATACCCTTCATATTATAACTTATATTTCATCAAATGTATCATGCCAAAGGGTTATTTTTTTGCCTTATTGTCATGTCTGCAGATGAATACAAGTCAAGTTAGTAATATCTCCAGGGGAATGAGAATACTGTCTTACTGAAGCTGACAGACTCAATCACAGCTGGCTTTTCAAAGCTCTGGGAGAGGATTAGTCACTACGAACTTCAATTTGATGTGACACCTGAGTGTCACAGCAGCCCATATAGGCTGCTGTGAGAGCAGAACACAATAAAGACACATGAATCCTTTTCCTTCCTCCCTTGTCCCTGCCAAAGGCATTAACTTAATAGCAGCTAGTTATTTATTAACTTATCATAAGCAAGGTTGCTGATGATATGAAACTGGGGGGAGATAGGGGGATGGCTGACACACTGGAAGGCTGTGCTGCCATCCAACAAGATCTGGACCAGGTGGAGAGCTGGGCAAAGGAGGACATCATGAAGTTCAATAAGGACAAGTGCAGAGTCCTGCATCTGGGGAGGAATAACAGCAGGCACCAGTACATGCTAGGGGGTGTCCTGCTGGAAAGCATCCCCATGTAGAAAGACTTTGGAGTCCTAGCGGACAGCAAGTTATCCATGGGCAATGTGCCCTTGTGGCCAAGAATGCTGGGGTACATCAAGAAAAGGGTGTCCAGCAGGTCTAGGGAGGTTCTCCTTCCTGTCTTGTCTGCCCTACTGAGACCACACTTGGAATACTGTGTCTAGTTTTGGGCTCCCCAATTCAATAGAGACAGGGATCTGCTGGAGAGTCCAATGGAGAGCTATGAAGATGATTGTGTGACTGAAACATCTCTCCTATGAAGAAAGACTAAGAGCCCTGGGGCTGTTTATTCTTGAGAATAGAAGGCTGAGATGGGATCTTATCAACATCTATAAACAGCTGAGGGGTGGGTGTCAGGGTGAAGGTGCCAATCTCTTTTCAGTGGTGCCCAGTACATAGGACAATGAACAGTTGGGTACACACTGGAACACAGGAGGTTCCACCTCAACACAAGGAGACACTTCTTTATGGTGAGGGTGATGGAGCACTAGAGCAAGCTGCCCAGAGAAGTTGTGGAGTCTCCTTCTCTGGAGACTTTCAAAGCCTGCCTGGATGTGTTCCTGTCCAGCCTGCCCTAGGTTATCCTGCTTTGTCAAGGGGGTTGGACTGCGATGATCTCTGGAGGTCCCTTCCAACACCTAACATTCTGTGATTCTGTGATCATAAAACCACTTCTATTGCCTAAAAGTTAGCACTGAGCATTTCATATTTAAGGTAAGGATCACCATGTTAATGACAGGTATCTCTGATAACAAAGTATGTCATTGTCAGGAGCAACTGATCCATAATGGGTGAGGACTTGTGAAATACCAAAGTTGGTCCTTTTATTGGTTAGGAGCATTCAAGATGCCTAAATATCTTCTAGAAGACTAAAGCTAAGCCATGCATTTCAGGATCTCATCCAAATTCCCTTGGAGGCCTGTATCTAGTGGAGTCCCTCAGGGGCTGGATGAGGGCACAGAGTGCACTGTCAGCAAGTTTGCTGACAGCACAAAACTGGAAGGAGTGGCTGACACACCTGAAGGCTGTGCTGCCATTTAGAGAGACTTACACAGGCTGGAGAGTTGGGCAGGGAGAAATTTAGTAAAATTCATCAAGGGCAAGTGTAGAGTCTTGCACCTGAGAAAGAACAACCCCATGTATCAGTATAGATTAGGGACTGACCTGTTGGAGAGCAGTGAAAGGGAAAGGACCTGGTGGTCCTAGTGGATGGAAGGATGACCTTGAGCCAGAAAAGTGTTCTTGTGGCCACGAAGGCCAATGCCATTCTGGGGAGTATTAGAAAGGGTGTGGTCAGTAGGTTGAGAGAGGTTCTCCTCCCCTTCTACTCTGCCCTGGTGAGGCCACATCTCAAATATTGTGTCCAGTTCTGGGCCCCTCAATTCAAGAAGGACCTCAGGGAACTGCTTGAAAGAGTCCATTGCAGAGCCACAAAGATGATTAAGGGAGTGGAACATCTTCCTTACAAGGAGAAATTGGGGGAGCTGCGGCTCTTTATCTTGGAGAAGAGGAGACTAAGGGGTGACCCCTCATTAATGTTTATGAAGATGTAAAGGGTGAGTGCCAAAAGGATGGAGCCAGGCTCTGCTTGGTGATACCCAATGACAGGACAAGGGGCAATGGGTGGAATTTGAGGCACAGGAAACTCCATGTGGGGGTGATGGAACACTTGAACAGGCTGCCCAGGGGCCTCATTCAAGACCTGCCTGGATGCATTCCTGTGTGATCTGGTATAGGTGATCCTGCTCTAGCAGGGGGTTGGACTAGATGATCTTTTGAGGTCCCTTCCAGCCCCTAACATTCTGTGATTCTAAAAACTTGGGCTAAGGCAGAACAAGGCTTTGACTTAGGTTCAGCCATAACTTTAATATGATGCAAAACCAGGAGAATAATATGTTTATCCTCAGTGCCAATAGAAAACTGTCTCCTTTATGTTTTGTTTTAATATGGAAAAGACTAAGCAGGCAAGTCACAATTGTGCAAGTTTTAGAGAACATGTTTGATGACATGGATGTTTTCAAGAAGACCTATGATGCTACAGTAAAAAAACCACTGACTGATTTGTCCATCTGCAACTCTTTTAACCACAGTGTTGAGCATGGGAACGCTGCAGTAAAAGCACAGATATTTCCAGCACCTCTTGCAATTATCTGTTACCAGCAGTAAGAGAAACAATAGCTGTGCAATAGCTGAGATATTCCCCAAATAATAAAATTATAGCATCCAAGATCAGCATGATATATACTAAGCTATTACAGCAAACTGCCCAGCAAAGCTGAATCCATCTCTTAGTCTGCTGATAGAAAAGTTAGACTGGTGGGTTCCTTTAATTTGGGTAACAAAGGCTGTCAGAGATATGCAGCTAGCACTTCACCTTTTGTTGCTATATCAGACAAAAATCCCAAGATTTTTTCTTCCATTGTTTTCATTTAAAGTGATTTACTAGTGGTTTCGAAAATCTTATGTTCTACTCTCAAATGCTAACAGACATGAACTATGAAAACCATTGAGTCAACATTAGCTGAATCTGCAAAAGAACCAAATTCTCCTGGTGCAGTCCTATTTCTTTTGAGATTCAATATTAAGAGCATAGAGCTGCTCTGAGGAAATCCTCACATTCACTATTTGAGCACAGAGAGAATGAAGTACGTTAGAAGGAGGTAAAATTCAACACTGCATGCATGTGGAGTCCCTCTGACCTTCTGCAAGATAATTAACATTTATCTTTGTTTCCCGGAGTGCAGAAGACTCTTCCTGTGGGAAGGTCAATTTACCACATTTCTAAAATTCTGCTCCCTCAAAGCCCACTTTGTAGGATTCAGAACTTGAGGAAAACACTTTTTTAGAGCTTGTACTGATAATATGAAACTCACTTATGATACGGTTACATTACCTTTACAATAGCAATTACAATAGTAATTCTTAATGAGGGTAAGATTTACATCTTCATAGTCAAAACACTCTCTGACAGCAGCCATGATTGAAAGAACACTAGAAAGATTGTTTTACAAATGAACAGTTTGTTGCAAGACTTCCTTCTGTGTTTGTTTGATTAGATCTAGCAAAACCGTAATGAAATGGGTATAATAATGAATGCTTTTACTTCAACCCATATAGCTCATGACCTTAGGTCATAAAAATGCAGTGGGTTATCACAAATGTCCCAGTCTGAACATTGCTTCTAAACCCTAGTTAATCCATAAAGCTCTTTGTGGCTGAGAAACTCTCTCTTGCACTGTCATCTTTTCGTAATCCTTTGATGGCAAAGCACTGAGAGATGAGAAACTGGCTGCATGTTACTGCTGGTACTTGGGCTTGGCTTCTTGGTGGGATTTATATATGCCATACTTGCTTCTGAAATTCACCACC
This sequence comes from Indicator indicator, assembly GCF_027791375.1. Taxonomy (NCBI): domain Eukaryota; kingdom Metazoa; phylum Chordata; class Aves; order Piciformes; family Indicatoridae; genus Indicator; species Indicator indicator. The sequence goes on along the minus strand of NC_072015.1, from coordinate 22,827,279 downwards.
ATATCCATTGAATTGCAATGATTTCAGGGCTCAAATGAACTAAATGAGGCGCTTCTTAAAAGCATAAATCAGGCCAAGAAGATTCATCTGGTTCCATGCTATCTGCGAGAGAAATTTGTGCTACGTTTTGCTATTTGTTCCCGCACGGTGGAATCCACCCACATCGAGTTTGCCTGGCAGCACATCTCACAGCTGGCAACTGATCTTCTGAAAACGTGGGAGCAAAACCACCAACAACAGTAACAGCAGTGAAGTAGCAGTGGGGAGGAGGTTAAGTGGCTTTCTCTGCATTGCCAAGTTTTATTTTAAGGGTGGGTGGGAAGGTCAAATTATGAAGGGGAAAAAAAAAACAGGAACAAAACCTGTTACTACATAGCCAAGCTGCAGTAGCAAAATCCTTGTGAGCAAGATATATTGTAACCTTAGTCATTCCCTCTCTGTGTGGTAGTTTCATCTTGCCTGTTTCCAGGATTGCACATACCCACTGGGGTTTGAGCTATCATTACCAGTTTGTATTTGTTGAAGAAGGAAATGGAAATGGAAATGGAAATGGAAGGGTCACTGCTCCCTCCATTGTCCCCATTCACCTCTAGCACACCCACTCCTTCACAGATGGAACTGTGAGCTGTTATAACCAATTAACATTATGACTTCTGAAAAAATGCAGGTTGGGGGAAGTTTATAATGTGGTTCAGGTCCTATCTAAACAAGCATGTGGAAGTGTTGTTGTGATTTGGGGAACTGTCACGTCACGACAAGCTGCAGTAATTCTGTAAATGAAGTTAGGATTTAAAAACTCTTTCATTACATAGCCAGATCAAGGGGACAAGCACTAAATTAATACTAAATGTCCTTATGGCAGCTTCTTTACTTTGTCCTAAAGGGTTTGCATTTAAAACAGTGATTTTGTCAAATCTCAGCAAATAGGTTATGCTGGCTACAGATTTTCACTTTGTTCCTTCATTTGCCCTCTTAAAAGCTCCTTCTTAAGAGTATTGTTAAAAGCCATGTGCCACCTGGTATTCTATATTTTTAACTGGGTTACTATAAGCAGTGACTACTTGAAAATAATCTGTAAGCTATTCTGTGAAACAAAGTTGTGATTTCTTTTTATGACTACCATTCTGCTCACTTCATTGTGTAATAAGAAAGAAAGATAATTCCACTGAAATGAAATGGGAGATGCTTTGAGTTTATGTGACTATAATTGGAATTAAAATCTAATTAATTCAAACTAATAACTATTGAAAAAGAAATGCATAGAGGCAACACTAGACTGAACATAAGAGGATTTTGGTGGAAATCCTCTCCATGGAAACCAGAGCAGAGGTGGATGATGCATGCCTGTGTGAGTCTCAGACTGCTGTAGAATAGGGATACGGGCTAGATGCACATCGAGTCCCAGGAGAGGTGAAACATACCCAAAAGCCCACAATTAGACTTAAGTCCATGTAGATATCTGTGGTAAAATGTTGCTAATACTGACATTCACTTCACATTTTTTCAGCATGTGGGTATCAGTTTTAGAAGAGGCTGTACTCCAGATTTCAAAACTCATTTTGAAAAAAAAAACAAACAAAAAACCAAAAAACCCCCACACAACAAGAGTTAATGTAAAATATTATAAATGCAGTACACATTTATTTTTTATTTTGAAGAAATAGTCTTCTAATAAATAGCAGTGACAAGACCCATGGAATTACATTTGCTCATGGCCAGGCCAAACCAGAAATCTGAAGTTCACAGTTCTAATTTATCTGAAATCCTGAGATGACTTGAATATGTAATTAGTGAAGGCCTTCTTAGAATTCAGACTCTCAAACCCTCTTTTCTGCACATAATTCCATTGTAGGCTATTAATGTTAGATCATCTGAAGATGAAATCTGGGCTATGTAATCAACTCAAGAAAAAAAAGTATTTAAAAGAACATTTTGAAGAACATAGCTGCTATTTCTGTGCACCATATCTGTGAGAAATACCATATTTATGAGTGGTTAATATGTGAATCTGGATTTATTGTGCCTTGTGTACCAAAGCTAATATAGTCTGTGCTGATTAATACTGTTTGATGTTAAAAATAAATAATTACAAAATCCTAGAATTGTACTTTAGTGGAACACCAACATGTTAAGGGAGGCAGTGTAGCTACTAAAAAAAAGGAGAGAAAAAAGGAACTTTGCAGTAACCATACTTTTTTTTCTTTTTTTTTTTTTAATTAGAATGCTAATACAATAGTTACATTCTTAATGACAATTATATTTTATTACTGATGGTGAAATATTGAAAAGATATGTATTTATGAAAGTATACACAATATACTATACTCTGGACTTCATCAGAATTGTTAAATTTCTAATTTTCTCTTGCCTTTACATAGATGACTCTGAGTGTGGTGGGTTTTTCTGTTGTTGTCTCCTGTAAGGACACTTTATTTGATAAGCAGTGCTCACACTGTAGTCTCCTTACAACAGCAGTCTAAACCTTGAGATGTGTGTACTTGAATTGTGCCAAGACAGGAGCAAATGAGTAATAAAATGGAGAACCCTGAAGGCCAAGGTGGTGGGGGCAGATTAAATAACCACTGATTGATAATATCTACATAACAGGTAGTCTGTATGACCTGAATGGAAAAACATCAGATGTTTAGTGATTTTTAATTTGTAAGTTGTCATGCTCCTCTAAAATCTGTGTCTAAAGCCTACTAAATAGACATGTAGATTATAACTGGCAGCATTAATAAATGGAAACAGAACTATGACTATTGTCTTTGTTCTTTACCAAGCTTTTCTCATTCATGTCAGGTGTGCTGCAAGGGGCCCACCTTCCTCACTCAGCTCACAAAGCCCTGATTTTTGCCACTGGTGACTTTTTCTCATTGTCTTCTTTGAACATGTTACTTTGCAAATGAGAGTTCCTGTGGGAAGTTTCCTCTCCAGCAACATGAGCCAAAAAAATGCCTGGCCATAACCAGGGTCAATGCCAACCCTTCTGTAAAGTTCCGCATGTTCCTACAGCTGATCTCCAGTGGAGCCAGCAGCCCAGCTTGAGCTTAGATCTCTGCTGGCTGCCCAGTTTCAGCTTTGGTTTGCAGCTCAGGCACTGTCAGGTAGGTAGGAAAAGGCAGCCACCCATTTCATTAGCCCAGTCTGGCTACCGCTTGTGTTCCCCAAGGGAGTTCTGGGAGCTTGCAGCTGCAGGCTCCTTCACTCTCCACCCCTGTGCAATCAAGGGCAATCAGAAAAGCATGCCTTGGGGGAAATTTGGTGGCAGAAGTGCTACAGACTAGATGTTAGCCCAATTTGGTCTTAGATGATAGCTTGCATAGCAGAGCAGACGGTTTAATATGCTGTCTGCACTAATGGTATAACAAGCCTGATGTATAACAAAAACCTGACAGTAACTGTAAGAAATGTTTCCCATGGGAAATCAAATGTTCACCCACACAAAAGTGGCTATGTTAATACCAGAGGTGTAACTGCAGTGTAGTGTGCTAATTCACATCTAGGTTGGTGTGCTAATTGGGATGTGGGTTTGTGTGGTCCAGCTAGGGACTCCACGATCAAATTCAGTTCATAGGATACATCCATCTTGGCTACTATCTTTTCCCCTGTAAGGCATCACGTTACTCATCCTTCTGCCAGAGTTTGGCAGCTGCTACTGAGGCTTTTAGCAGAGCTGTTCCCCCAAAAAGGCCTGTACAGAAGCTGTTACATTTATTATCGGCTTGTGGTGCTGGCCTTGGTGGCTATGACAACCTCGCAGCCAGTGGGAGCCAGTAGGAGAGATGAAATAAGCAGGCATGGAAGCCAGGTACTGCATGCGCAGGTGTGGGTGCCCATCCCTAGCACCCGAACCATCAGGTGCGCCAGGGTTTGCACTTGGACACAGCTCTCCTGGAACTTGTTTCCTGTGGAGCATATCCCACACAGAGGGTGGTCGCTGTGGACAGCCCTGGCCTCCTCCAAACTGAATCAAGGGCTTTCTGAGAGGAATAAACAGTGGTCAGGTGGGCTACGGTGATGGCAGGCAACTGCCCTGCCGTTCCGGATAGCCATCGAGCCCTTCACAAGAACCGCGGCTCTTCTGCTCCCGCATTCGCCGAACGGCTCATCTCCATTTCCTTTCTGTACTGCCACTGAAAACGGCCTGATGGGCGATACACGTACCGATGCTTATTAAATCCTCTAGCGCCCTCCTTTTCGGCTGCTCTGAACTTTCAGCTAAGAACCGAGCTGTTTCCCAGACGTGTGCAGCCTTCCAGGGGGCGGGAACTTCTGGGCAAGCAAGCGGCTCCGAAAACCCAGCACGTTTCTGTCCGCCCCCCGCCAGACGCGCGGCCCGGATGGAGCCAGCCCACCTCCCAGGGCACGGATCTGGCGCCTATTGGAGGGCGTGCGCGACAGGCCCAACCAATAGGGAGCAGGAAGGCCGCGCCCAAACTTTCCCCGGCAGCCCTCCCGCTCTCCACCGCTCCAAGAACCCCGGTTAACCCGAGCTCGAGCCCGACTCCTGATGACGTCAGCTCAGCGACGTTCCGTCTCTCCCACTCGGCCCTCCCTTCCGATCTCTGATTGGCTAGGCCTGGCAGAACCCTGTTATTCTGTTGGGCGAGAGAGGGGCGACACCTGGGGTCAAGCGGGCGCGGGATTCGCAGAGGCGGCCGTGGCTGGTGGGTGTATTCGCGCGCGGTGGCGGGAACTGGGGTGCAGGTAGCGGTGTGGCTGCCGCGGTCACACTGGATGGCCTGCTGTGGTGCCGCCGGCCCCCTCCCGCGCGGGCACCTCGCGTTGCGCGCCAGGCCCGCCGTTAGAGGTGATTGAAGGCCGTTGCGCCGCCTGCTCGCAGGGGCGGGCGGCCCGCGCCGCGTTCCCGTGGCTGAGCCCGCACGGCCGGCCCGCCCAGCACAGCCGATTTCGAGTTTTGTGTTGGGGAGGGGAAGCAGTTCGCCCTGGTACGAAGGCCACTAGGGAGCCCTCGGAGCTCTAGTCTCCACTTCCCCGGCCCCGGTGTGGTGATGGGGCTGACGTGCTTGAAGCTCTGCCAGTGAGGACTCCTCAGTTGGGCTTCTTGCTAGAACCGACCTGTATGTGCTCCGCTGCATCAGGGAGGAGTAAGCCTTGCCTGGAGAGCTGGCGTGCTTCGCTTCTAGTGTTCTTGCCTAGGGGCAAGCAGGCTTTCCGTACGTGTTCACGTATGAATGTAATGACATCCAGCACATAGCTTGTCAGGTAGTTGCTTACTTCTCTGCTGAGGCTGAAATTTGCATGCCAGAAATCATTGCCAGTGCTTTAGTAAACCCCCAGCTTTAGACACATACAGCAAAGTATGATGCCCACAACATCTGGGAGCAGTTTCGGCTGTTGGAGAGCGACTGAGTCTCTGTGTACACGTTTGGTGGTAGCCTGGAGAAAAACAGCAAGACTATGCAGAAAACTAACAGGATTAGGGAGAGGATGTGATGTTAGAAAATACTTCAGAAAAATCAAATTGAAATTTTAAACTAGCTGACACCCTTCAGTTATGACGTCAATTAGAATTTCATTTGTTTTGGTCATATATTAAATGTATGTCCCATGTGGACAGATGAGAAAGTTGAAATGGCTTTGTATGAAGAGCCTTCTGCAAGACCTGTTGAGTCAGTGATAGGTTTCTCATAATTTTGCTTGTGTCCCTGTCTCTTATGAAAGAATAAATTCTTAACACTACCAGAACTATCTCTGCATGTGATGTATTGCAGAGAAAACGTCTTTGAAAATGTGACCAAAATGAGCAAATATTTTCAAGACTAGAAAAATGCTCCTTCTTAGCCAAATGTCATCTTTCCTATTTCTTTCAGTAAAAAATTGCTCAAGGGTTTCAAATTCCATTTTCCAAAACTGAGCAACAAGCATTGCTTTAAACACACAAGAGCTTTGTTTCTCTAAAATTTAGAGTGGGACAATGTATTATGTTCTAAATTAAATGAATAGCTTTGAATATTTGCTATGAATCTCTAAATATTTTCTCAATTCAAAAGTTTCACTTTTACCTCCCCTCAGGAACTTTGCACATAATTTTATTTATTAGGTTCATAGTTCTATTTTTATTACCATCACTGTAATTAACTTCATCATTCTGACAGTGATGGATAATCTGTCCTCCTCTGCCCTGTGCAGTATTGTGTCAAATAAGAATGAAAGCACTGGTGATTTCATTTAACAAGGCCCTTTTTCCCCCCCTCCCCCCATCTGTTACCATTCTTTTCAGTCTACTTATTTCCCCAGGAGACTTCTGGTTAGAAGCAAACTGTGGTGCTTTTCTTTCATTGTTTCTTCTTTGAATAGGGAAGAAGAGAGAATCTCATTCTAGATGGCTTTACCCCACAAAGCGGGTTGCTTTTAGAGGGAGGTAATGTTTCCAGACTGACTAAGTACCTTACAAGATCTACTGTGCTATTTCTCTCAATTAAAATAACGTTTTCATGTATATGTTTTTAGGGAAGGAGGAAAATAGCCAAAGCAAATAGCTGTGAAGTGCATTTTATAACAGCAGGTATTTTCTATATGTTTCAGTCTCAGTGATGGAAGCCCCCACCCACAGCACTATGCACCTGAGTGACTGGCAGAAAAGTTACTTTGCTATTACCTCTGGGACCTGCACACCTGGACAGAAGGCAGATGCATACCGTGCCAAACTCCTGTGTATTCAGTATGCATGGGCAAACTCAGAGATCTCTCAGGTCTGTGCTGCCAACCTGTTTAAAAAATACACAGAGAAATACTCTGCAATTATTGACTCTGACAACATAGAGACTGGCTTGAATAACTATGCTGAAAACATTTTGACTTTGGCAAAGTGTCAGCAAAATGACAGTGACAAGTGGCAATCTGCCTTGACAACAGATAATGTATTTGAATTAAAGTGTGTGCAAGAGAGGATGCAGGCTGTCAAAAATTTCCAAAGCTCTCAGATGGCACCAGCAGATGCCTCTGTACTATCTGGTAAAAGGGTCAGTACTTCTGCTGCTCCAGGCCATCCTAAACTCAGTATCTGCAGCAATGCCAGAGAAACTAATCTCTGTGCTGGATCAGCAAAATGTACAAGTTGGGGACCAGATCTCCTTGAGCATCCCTCATCTTCAAAATCTCTTCAAAGCAGTGTGTCTCCTGTGACTAAGCCTTCAGATATGCTTCCTGCTTCCAAAAACAGACAGGTTCATACAGGTTTCCAGGCAAGTCCGCTATTTGGAAGTAAAGAAGCAACAAGTAGCAGTTCTCTGAAAATGTTAGGTAACTCTTGTGATGGACAAAATTTATCTCTTTCAAATCAGTCAGTTGTACCTTCATGGTCTTCAGGTTCTGGAAAAAGAAAAGCATTTTATGCTCAGGCCGATGAAGGCAGTGTGGTGATTCCTAGCCTCGCTCCATGCCAGGCTTCCATTAGTACAGAAACCAGTAATTTTTCAGGTTATAGGAACAGAAATGAAGAGAGCAGTGTTCTTGGTTTTAGAACTGCAAAAGAACAGCTGTGGGTGGATCAGCAAAAGAAAGCTCAAGGTGTGCCCCAGCGTAACCCAATCTCATCATACGGAGGTGTAAAAAAATCACTGGGTGCAGGCAGATCTCGGCGTCTGTTTGGCAATTTTATTCCTCCAGTTCCAAAACAAGATGTAAATGAAAATGGAGGAGCACAGTGTAAACCTCATTCAAGAGGACCAACAGATTCATTGCTACCTGTAGATGAACGACTGAAAAACATAGAACCAAAAATGATTGAACTCATTATGCATGAGATCATGGACCATGGGCCTCCTGTCAATTGGGATGACATTGCTGGAGTTGAATATGCTAAAGCTACTATAAAAGAAATAGTAGTCTGGCCTATGCTGAGACCAGACATCTTTACTGGGTTACGTGGTCCTCCTAAAGGAATTCTTCTCTTTGGCCCCCCTGGAACTGGCAAGACTCTTATAGGCAAGTGCATCGCATGCCAGTCTGGAGCGACCTTTTTTAGCATCAGTGCCTCTTCTCTGACTTCCAAATGGGTAGGTGAGGGGGAAAAGATGGTTCGTGCGCTGTTTGCTGTGGCGCGATGTCAACAACCAGCAGTGATTTTCATCGACGAAATTGATTCTCTCTTGTCTCAGCGTGGAGATGGGGAGCATGAGTCATCAAGAAGAATAAAAACTGAATTTCTGGTCCAGTTAGATGGGGCAACAACCTCCTCTGAAGATCGTATTCTAGTGGTTGGAGCAACAAATCGACCCCAAGAAATTGATGAAGCTGCCCGAAGGAGACTGGTGAAGAGACTGTACATTCCTCTTCCAGAATCCTCAGCTAGGAAGCAGATTGTTACTCGCCTAATGTCAAAGGAGCACTGCTGTCTAAATGAAGAGGAAATTGAACTCATAGTTAAGAAATCAAATGGATTTTCTGGGGCAGACATGACACAGCTCTGCCGAGAAGCTTCTCTGGGCCCTATCCGCAGTCTTCAGTCCATGGACATTGCGACCATCATGCCAGACCAAGTACGGCCTATTGCTTTTCTGGACTTTGAAAGTGCCTTCAAAACGGTGCGGCCCAGCGTCTCCTCGAAGGACCTGGAACTCTATGAAACCTGGAACCAGACATTTGGCTGTGGTAGATAATTGCATCCTACCTGTTTTGCAGAAACACTTCTTTAGCACTATCCCATATGAAGCTTGTGTCTGCTCTTCTTTTTGTGTCTGTCTTTGAAATAAATCTTGCAGTATGCAGGCAAATGTCTAGGCCTTGGCCTGAGGTTTCACCAGTTGAGAAGACCATGAGAAACTGCTGGTCATGATACAAGAAACTGCTAAACACAAGTAACAGAAGCTGACAAAAATTACAGGTAGCTGCTGTGAACGATGGATGAATGTCACTGATATTTAAGGGGAAGATGGTTAAATCTCACATACAGTTGGAGTACTGGGGGGTGAGTCTGGCAAGGCCCACCATGCTGTGTCAGTAATACCATGCAAAGCTGAGAACACCCAGTTAATGTTACCAGATATACCAGTTTTGCTTAGGAATGTAGCAAAACTGGAACTGATGGGGAAAAGTAGTTAAAGTCACATTATTTGGGAGGAGATAGTACCAGAGGAAGGAAACTGTCAAGGTGGGTGTGGTAAGAACATGCATGGAAAAATGTGAGGGGATGTAAGCAGTGCTCTTGTCTGAGCCACTGCAGTCCCTCCCAGTTTCTTATGAGGCTTTTTCTGGTGAGCATCAGTTCTGTTCAGCTGGAGATAAGGGAGAAGATGGGGCTGTGTTGTGAGACTTCTGTGAGCACATTTGCTGCATACAGGTGTGCTGGTAAAGGCACTACTTCCTGTGTGTCCTTGTCTGTGTGTGTGCAGGTATCCACTTCTTTGGACTAGGGAGCTTGGCCTCTCTCCTGGCTGGACCCAGAGCAAAACCAGCAGCAGTTGCATCTACTAAACTAAGACGGGAGAAGTCTTAGCCTGAGAGTGTGTCTGGTTGGTCTTTAGTGGCTGGGAAGAAGAAATCCTATGTCCCCATGATGACTGAGTTCTATTGCTCCTTAAAACCAATGGCAAAAATGCCTGGCTAGTTTGTATGGGGTGTTCTTACTTAAAGGCTGAAAGAAGCGCACAGCCTTTTGTTCACATAACCTGTCCTTTCCCACTGGCTGGATAGAGCTGGCTCTGAATGGAAAATAAAAGTTTTTCTTTGGATTCAGCAGATTTGGCTGCTGTGGTGTCCTTGCTTTTCCTGGATTAACACAGCCTGCTCCTGCAAGACCTGCCCCCCGCCCCAGGAAAGTAACACAAAAAACCCAACCAACCAAAAACAACCAAACCCCCCCCCCAACAACCTGGGATGGGAAGTAGTTTAATGAGGTGATACAGTGCATGATAACCTGTTTCACACAAAAACACAGCAAAATGCAGAAGTAACAGCAGGAGCCAGCGATTAAACAGTGCAGAAAAGACCAGTGCCCCAAAACTGGAAACCAGAAGCAGCAGCTGGAGACAGGAAATCTCATGTTACGATCTGAGCTTCAAGCCTCCTGATACTTTGCTCCAGCCAGCACTTTCATTTTAAAGCTGGCATAATGGCAGCATGGTATTGAATACTCATCTGCAGATTCATGTCAGCTTATTTTTGGTTTCTCTAAAGCACTTCTACTGGTGAAAATGCAGAGCTTAAAAGCTAGTCTTAGATTTTTCTAAAAATAGCTAAATGCTGTTTAGCTAGTTTTATAAATCCATTTGGGATCTACAGGGGCTGTAAGACTATAGTGAACATTGAATTCAGAATAATTTGGAAGAATTGACATTTGTTTAAACATTAATCAGTTCTATTTTTAGCTTATGTTTTTAGTAAAGTCTGATTTGCATTAGAAATTATTTTGCAGAGATATAGAAATTCAGATATGAAAATCTGTCTTAGTTTTTGAAACAGTGAAAGTATTTTGCCAGAATAAGTGTGTGATGTGGTCCAAACTGATTGACTTTTCTGCCGTTTGGGAAAATATAATTATGAGATTAAATCTACTCTTACAAGTTTAGTTTTGGAGAGCTATAAACATGCACTAGTTAAGATTTTTGCTCTCTTCAATCCTAATGAAAACGTGGTGACTGAAAAGCCCAGAGAATTTTGTTTAGTAAGGCCTAAGGATTGCTCATGGGTAATGAAACCCTTACGTATGATTAAGTACTTCCCAACATATGTTAGGCAATTAATCTGGTATGCTATGTGAGCATACTGTGCTCATTTATGTATCTGAATATTTATATTTTAATGGAAATGGCTCTCTTGAAGGAACCAGTGTGAACACACATGATGACACAGGATAAAACTATGATGATGACAAGGACTGGGAGAGAAATGCTGTACTGCTGTATTTGCTTCCTGCAAAGTGGAACCTGTGAAAGAGATAATAGGTAGAACCACAGCAGCAAACAGGATTCTTCCTCCTTTTTCCTGCCTTATTCATTACTTAGCACTCTCTTGATTGAAACGAGCATGCTTTTGTTTTAGAAAACACATAGAAATAGTGAAAGGGAACTTTATGTAAAGTTTCTTCTTGTACAGTAATGATGCAGGGAATATGAGTATCTCTACAGCTATCTGGCAATATTCAGGCTTTGCTACAGGACTCACAGTTCAGCAGGATTTCCAATATTAGCCCAATATGTATTTCATAACCTGCTGCAACAGTGCCACCAAACAGGAGATTAGATTGCCAGTAACATAATTTCACAAAATACAGAAAATTGCATGGAAGTCAGGCATGACTGTAATTTAAGGGAAATGGTGCAGATAAATCCACTTTAATGGATTGGTTTAGTGTATGCAGAAACCTATGTACTTCATTATTTATTCTTTTTGGCTGGATGAACTTTGCAAGGAGAAATACAGGACTATCCTCTGGTTTTGTGGTTCAGTAACATTTGGTGCACAATCTCCTAGTTTCTCTTAGAAAAAGGTAAATAATTTCTGTCCTGGGAAAAGTGAGGTCTTATTAATAATCAAGGCAATTCAGGCTCTTTGTTTTCTCAGTGCATCTTGTGTTTGAGTTAGCTAAATTGTCTCTGAGCAGGTTGAAATCCCCAGATGAATTTTTATTTATAGAAAACTGTGCTGACACAAGCAAGTAAAAAAAATTATGAGCAACAGCAATGATCATCATCTGCTAATGGCAAATGGATGAAAACCAGACTGGCCTCTAAAACCATTGCTAAAATTGTCCAATTGAAATAAGGCAATTTCTGTTATTCTAATAGAAATTATGGAACTTCTCTCAATGACACATGACTGGAAAAGAAACCCACCAAGCAAACAAGAAAACCCCACTTTTCCTATTAAAATTATAATTTTGATGGCAGTGAGGGATTGGTCTTGGTGAACATGTCTACTAGGCCTTAGAGGATGCTTTGAACTGTGGCAGTACAAACAATGCTTGCATTTGTCTTCAAACACATGAGTGGGCATTCCATTGACTTTACATTACATGTTGGGCTTTGGAAAGTTTTGAAAGAAGACTCATGAGTAGGTATCTTACCTAAAGAGTTACTCCAGCAGATTAAGCTTGACTACTAACAGCCAAGTGCTCACCTAGCCCCTCACTCACTCCTCTTTCTCAGTGGGCAAAACTGACTCAGCTTGGAGAAAATGAACTTGGTCCAAATGAAATAGATTTGGGTAGTGCGACACAAGAAAAGACAAACATTGAAAGAAGACCTTTCATCGCTGTTGCCCCAGACTTGACTTTATTCCCAGCTCTCCTACCCTGCTACCATGGTGCTCAAAAGGCTGGGAGGCTGTGGTGGGTATGTCTTTCCCAGCTTGGTTTCTGTTGTTCTCCCAATTCAGGGTCCATTGGCTGATGAAAGAATGCTCAAGCTCTGTTGCCATATAGCAATGAGATTCCATAAATGCAGAGAGCAGAGAATCTCGGAAGTCTTCTCAGAAGTCCTTTATTACAGCGTTGTAGAATCCCCAGCATTACAGAGTCTTAGAGTGCCCTTAACAGATGAAGCAGCTTACAGAAGTCTCGAGCACATCCCTAGCAGCATCCCTAAATTGAAGCCCTAGCCAGAAGAAGTAGCTAACAGAAGCAGAAGTCTTTAGCAGCCCTAAAACCCCAAGATCCTCTTGCTTAGAGTGGCTGTTTACATACTCTTTGTCGAATATGGTTTTACAATAAAATGTGCACTGGTATTATAATAATTGAGTAATGTCTGTCTTCAGAAAGTATCATGCAAGAGTTGTAAAAGGCTCACAGAAAGTAAGATATGTTTTCTATTCATATTCTTATATTACTAAGGCTTATAGCCTGTTCTAGAGCCATATTAAGTTGTTTTCTTGTGGTGGAGGAAGATGCAGCAGCAAGCAGAATTCAGTGTTCTCTTTCAGAAACTGAGGGTAAAAGTGAATGACAGCTTCAGGGATGCTGAAAAAATCCTGAATGTGCTTTTCAGGCTGACAGATGATGCAATGCCTCCTCACTATAAGGATACTGGGCTAAAGGGGAACCACTGCCACTTCTCTGGGCATGACTGGAGCCATTAGTTGTGCAGGGAGGAAGGGACCAGAAAGGGGAACTTTCAGCTGTGCAGGCTCAAGCAGGGGCAAGACTGGTGCTGTTGTAGCGTCACTACCACATAGTTCTTCCTATTTTGGATGTGCGCACCTTAGACAGTCTCTCAGGTTCCTTAGCAATATCCTGAACTTGAGTGCCCCTCTATTTGGGTTGAGTTAGTCTGTAGACTCCATGGGTCAGGGGGCATCTTGTGTTCTGAGGTGCTTCTGAACATATCACACGTCACTTTGGCTACTGGTGTATGCAGCATGATCAAATATCTGATCTAGAAATACAGCTGTGCTGTTTGGATGCTTTTCACCAAAGCCATGCAAGAAAATCTTCCAGGAGCAGGGGTTTTCCTTAAATTATGCCAATACAAAATTCCAGTTTTAGATTAGTTTGCCTGCTTCTGGAACTGGAATACCGCAATCTGAAATCCTCATGGGGCTCTGTAAACTGTGATAGATCTGCTAACAGTCTTGAAAGACCATCTAGAATGATTGTGCATTTACACTTAGGAAAGAAAAGAAACACACTGGGGTTTGTTGTTGTTAGTTGTTGTATTAAGAAGCAGATCACAAAATTCTAGGCATTGGCATGTGATAATTTCTACCCTGTTCTTACAGGCTTTGAGTTCTGTACTATGAGTTGAAATGTATGAAAGAAAGATAAAATTGTCTAGGCTTCTGCTTTTAAATTTATAGTAGCTTCTATGACTATTTTATTCTGTTTACTGATATTAATAAAACTGGACTTTGATAATTGTTACTTGTAGCCAGAGGAAAGGGTGTCTCTGTCAATTGGGATGGTCCTTCCACCTAAATCTGCTACACAAAATTATTTTGATTAATAGACATCACTAGTTAGAAGTGTTACTCAGTTGTGGTTAAGACCTACAAATCTGTTTTCTTATTTTCCAAATAAGTAATTTTATTTTGTGCTAGTTACAACTAGTAACTGCTTATCCTTACAGATTGGATGTAACCGATGAAGTTTCTTACAAGAGTTGTCATGAAATAAATTGCACTTGTATACTTAATTCAACATTCTGAAGAAGGAGAATTTTGGCCTTTAGTGTTATTTCACCCATGGATTTTTTTTTCCAGATATAAAACAGAAAAGAAATGAGCAGAGGTGTGAGATACTAACATAGGGAGCTTGAGCTCTTGATATATTGCATTTTTTGCATGACAATTGTTTGTGCTACGGAAGAAATATTATAGTGAAGAATATAGCCATGTAAATAGAATTGTAGAGACTCACAATTTTTCTTAAATTGTGGAGACTTTTTATTCCAGAGAGAGTATGAACTCTGGAAGCTGGTTTCTGCAAGCTAGTCTGGTGCCACCTACCTTTGTCAGGGAATCAAGAGAGAAAATTGCAGTGTTGTGGGGAAACTGATTATATGTAAAGATGCAAATAAACTTGTTTACATTTATTTTGGCAATGACTTCATAGAGTTATGGAATTGTTTTAGTTGGAAAAGACTTCTAAGATCATCTGGTCCAACCATCAACCTAAGACCACCATGGACATTAAACCATGGCCTGAAGTGCCATCTCCACACGTTTCTTGGACACCTCCAAGAACAGTGACTCCACCACCTCCCTGGCCAACCTCTTCCAGTGCCTGACTGCTCTTTCAGTAAAGAAAATTTTCCTGATGTCCAAGCTAAACCTATCTGGCATAATTTCAGGACATTTCCTCTTGTTCTATCACCTGATGCTAGGGAGAAGAGACCGACCACCACCTCACTACAGACTCCTTTCAGGTAGTTGTAGAGCAATGAGGCCTCTCCTCAGCCTTCTCCAGGCTAAACAATCCCAGTTCCCTCAGCCACTCCTCACAAGATGTTTTCTAGAGCCGTCACCAGCTTTGTTGCCCTTTTCTGGATACTCTTCAGCAACTCTGTGTCTTTCATTTTAGTAAGAAATTTTCAGTATCTGTTGATGGCTTAATGTTATATAAAAACATACATTTAGCAGCGATGGCATAAAATTAGAAAAAAAAGTTCCTCTTTCAAGAAGGTCACAGAAACACTGGGCTGGTATAGCTACAACTGCAAAGAAGGAAGAGGTAGATAATACACTTCTAGTGACAATGGAGGTGGCAATAGGTAATTTGTTTCCAGGTTTTGTGATTTATTTGTTATTTTCTGAGCATCCCTTGTGATTTTATCTATTATTTTAATGACAAATTTAAAAGGTTATATCCTGCTTAATGTATTAATGCTTAGTGCCTTACTGTCACATGGTAGTGGGTCTTACAGTTGATCGAAAAAATTTAATGTGATAATTAAAACATCGTCGTATCAGCAATTATTCCAAAACCAGAAGTTTTTCACCAAAGAAGTGTAAGAGAGCTCAAGATGATTTTCAGAAACTTTTACTGTCATCTGCTAAAAATACATACTAATGCCTTGTCTGTAAACATCTCAGAAAGGACAAACTTGAGCATGCTGGGAACTGCTCCTTTGTAATTTCATGCATACTTTTAAAAATACTTATGGTAGTAGAGTTCACTCCTCTAGGGACCCTAGAGTAGGGGTAGTTTACACAGGGGGTTTCTTTTTATCTGTATAACATGATCCCTCCATTAAAAATATTATCTTTTAATAGTGTCTTTGTTCTTTCAGCAGTGCAAAAGCAGTACCACCTTATTTATACCACTACAGAGGGATATAGCCATTATCTGTAGGTGAATCCCAATATCCTGAACACATTTGCTTGCAGATGCGGGTGGAAATAGTGCTCCTGCTTCTCATCAGCCACAGGCTAGGGATGTCTTTTGCACAGTGCTCTCATCAAGAAAAAATGTGCAGTGAGGTATGTGAACCAGATGAGTTCAAAAGCTTTTGCTAGCCATGCATTTAGGACAGATTTAGTAAGACTAAAAGATGCCTTGCTGAGTCTATCCTGTGTAAGGTTTAGAAATTTATGGAGGAAAAAAAAAGATTCACAACAAGTCCACTCCATTTCTAGTAAGAGCAGTCTTTTCAAGGGAAAGTAACATTTCTGTAGTGTTGACTTCTCTGTTTTTCTAGCCTACCACCAGATGGAGACCTTTTCCTAAAGAACTTCAGTTTCTGAAGGAAAGCCCAAGGCTAGTCAAATTTATATTTCCTTGTTCTCTCACCTAAAATCATTCAGCATTAATGAGTTGTTACTGGCATTTTATTAAGAATTATTGTTGATTCTTTGGGTGGACTTTGATTTTTAAGAATATTCTTTCTTGGGGAAACTGTGAAAGCAGGCCTGTGGAACTCCCTAATTAAAAAAAGACTTTTTAAAGATTAATTTTACCTTGTATCTCAAGATGTAATATTATACTGGGATTAGGAAAATAAGTGAATCCTGATACAAGTGTATTTGTGTTGAAACTGATCCATATCTTGGGAATTTTAATAAAGTAAATGAGCAGATGTGAGAGTTCTCCCAGGATGAAGATCCTGAAAATGCATTGAAATGTAGATACGGAACAGGTAGGTAGCAGGAGCTGAGTCGAATTGGAATTAATTCAGTCTGAATTCATCTAGTTTTTGCCTCACAAGTAAAAATCATAATCTATCATAATAGGGTCAAACATCTGTAACTGCTCCTGCTCCAGTGGTGCAGGGACCATGTCCTGACCCATCTGACAGAAGTCCCAAAAGACAAAACTCCTACATGCTGGGTAATTAATTAACTTACAGGGGAATCCCTCTCCTAATATTCAGCTGATTTGCCTGGGCAGCATAGGGCATTGCCTGTCTGTGATTGCCATTATATATAGTTTTCATGACTGAAGAAACCACTTGGCTAATTTCTCTGGAGAAAGAATTCTCCAGAGCTGCTGGAGACTTCAGCCCCATGAGCACATTTTGAGTGAAAACGGCTGATGACATCCATGACCATTATCAAGTGTATTAAACCCCCATAAACATTTAGACACAGGTGGCTAAAATTGCTCTATCTTCCTGAGTCCTACACTTTCTCACTTCTCTGCTTTGTGGGTCAAATGCTTTGCAGCCAATTTACATCAATTCCTGGCACTGTTTTTAAAGGAAGCAAGGGGGAACAGCATGAAGTCTCACTTTCTGCCAACAACAGGAAGTGTATGCTCTTTGAGTCCGAGTGCTTGTTTCACCCATGCCTTTTGTTGAATCAAGTTGAACCAAACAATTACTGGACTGCAGATTTGGTCTTCAAAACAGTAGTGCCATTTTGAAAATCCCTGGAAAGTCAATGCCACAGAGTGGTGGCATGGATTGTTGGGAAGCAAGCTGTATGCCACTGTATATCCCTCTTTTGAAGGGAACATTCACTTTAAAGACCAATTGTCTGAAGGAAGAGAGAGGAACTAACATAACATTTCTCTCTTGTTCTGTCCTCTGGATCTGAACATGCTGCTACTGAAATCTTGCTAGGGGTGACCGCTGGAGGAGTCTCATGTTGGAGTCTGGGATGATGCCATGTAACACAACTGTTATGACTATTGACTGGAGAGATGTGCACCCTTAGATCCTGTATTTAATTTTTGTGTTTACAACAGGCTAAGATCCTCTGTGAAGTCCAAGAATTTGTTACATGTTCATTCAAGATTTCCATAAACCAGTACCTAATCCCTATTTTGTTTATTTTTCCTGATGCATTGTTAAAATTCAAACTAATATGAGATTACCTTAAAAAAAAAGTGAATAAAAAAAAATCCCTTATCTGAAATATACATATTTGCAAAAGTTGTTTCCAGGTCTACTTTATGTATGCTGATTGGACATGGCATTTGCCCTATGGTTTTCCTTTTTTTTTTTTTCTTATCACTATAATAAAACTTTTTAGAAAGCTAGCTGCAAAAGTCAGCCATCAACCATCATTCCTCCTAGTGCTTTCCTGATGCAGAAGCAGGCTTGGTCTAAAGAAGCCAAGAATGAGCAAAGTGCAATTTTCTGCAGAAATTATTTTTCTTCTTTTACTGTCCTTCAATATACTTTTTTGAAAATTGTGTAAATTTACTTTCCCCTTTCCACTGCCATCAAACCTCTGTGTGTTTGTTTCTTCTAGGTATTTCCTTTCAAAGTACACACTAGCAACTTGCCAGTGTGTGCTGTGGGGGCTGAATACATGCCTCGTGAGGAAACGGAATGTCTGCAGATGCCTAGTGAAGACTGAAGGCAGATGAAAGCCCCTGAGGCAGTCGTCTGATGACCAAGGGCCAGACCTGGGATGCTGTCTGCTTTCCTCCTGCATAGTCCTGTGCCCTTGCAGGCTCTGACACTCGAGGAGCTTGCTGATGGGCTTCAGCAGGGCACATCCCAAGCTGCAGATGAGGGGTGTGGATATGCTGGGGAAGGGCTCACTCTGACACCAGGAGGCAGTTGCAATGGGAGAGCAGAGAAAGCAAAAACGCTGATGGCCTGCCTAAGATGAAGCATTTATTCTGCTTTTCTGGAGAAAAAGCTCCAAGAATGACCTCAGAAAACACTGAGAAATTCAGGCTGTGTAACTTCCCCTGTTGGTGTAACACAAAACAGCAAAGGCACTTGGCCCTCTGTTCCCTGCATGCCTTTGGGAGAGGTTCTGCTGAGAGCTGCTGAATGGTGCTATCCTTCCTCTTCCCACTGTTCCAGTGACTTTATCTTGTTATTAGTGCAACCTAGGGTTTAAGAAAAAGTGTGGTATTCATAGACTTCTAATACTTGTAATATAAAATTACATAAATCACCAGAGGCTTAGAAGCACAACTACTCATCATGGTAAGAAATGTAAAGGATGGGGTTTTGATCTAAATATTTCTTTAAAATTGCAAAGGAAATTAGGCAATCAGTTTATGTAGAAGAAGCAGAACCAAAAGGAAACCTTTCCCCTTCTGTACATACTGTTTCTCCAGTGAAGCTGTAGTGATCCTGCAAAATTTGACAAGGAGGGTGTAACAAGTTCTTCCTTATTTTCTGGAAATCCCACCCTCTTTCCACAGCTTATCTGAAGTTTCAATTTTGCACGTTGGTATTTGTGTAAAGTTTCCAGTGAGCCTTCTGTTTTCTGTTGTAAATTAGCCTGCTAACTAAACCCATCACAGGCTTCATTTTCTTTGTCAGTTGCCCTGTTGGGGTTTTTTTGTTGTTTTGTTTTGTTTTATTTCTCCTGAGACAGTAGGAAGAGTAAATGCAGTGATTTTTGCATTGTGTTTTTAAGACTTAGAGGAGCATCCAAATCTATTAAATCAGTTGGTTACCATAAAACTGCTATTTGAGCAGCTCATTATATGTGCACTGGCCCTTCTTCTAATAGTGTTTTCCCTTTTTACCTATGCATCATGTAAAGACAACTGCAAGGCAAAAGGTGTCCAACAAGTCTCTGCATGTTTGGTCAAAATATTCTGTAAGGGTAGGTAACGTGATATTTTTAGTAACAAGGAAGTAGAAAAAAAGCTGGCAACCAGTTAAAAATATTTAAATTATTGACTATTTTGAACTAGACATACATGCAGAATATACACACATGCACACCTTGATGTAATATGAAGCCTGAATTCTTAGACCTGTGGCCTTGTTATGAGTCTTAGGAGTTAATGCAAGAATCTTCAAATACCAATTATTGAGTTTACTACCCACTGAAGAGGAAGCTAAATATGAGCCTGGAGAATAAGCAAGTGTTAGAAGGCCTGGTTACCAGTCCTCAAAACCTCACTGGACAGTATTTATTTCTTCTGTATAAGGAATCTTCTTTTGCGTTTGTTGCATAAAGAATTTATGGGGTTTTTTAGGGTTTTTTTGCTACAATTTCCCTTTCAAGAAAGGAAGGCAAATGTAAAAATTTCACAATAGTATTGCTGTTTAGCAGCTCTTAGAAATTGTGTCTTGTTTTTTGGAATCCCTAGAAGAAATTTAGAGATAACAGGATGAAATGCCACTCCAGTTCAGAAGCATTTGCACTAACTGTAATCTTATCCACCCATTTGCACACCACCCCCACGCCCCCTCCCCAAGTAAACATAGCTACACACCTTCAGTACTAGGTGACCTAATAACAGCCTTCCAGTACATGAAGGATGGGGAGAGACTGTTTACAAAGGCCTGGTGATAGGAGAAGGGGCAATGGCTTCAGACTGGAGAAGAGCAGATTTAGACTGGATGTTAGGAATAAGTTCTTTGCTATGACGGTGGGGGGACACTGGAACAGGTTGCCCAGGGAGGTGGTTGGGGACCCATCCCTGGAGATCTTCAAAGTCTTGACAGGGCTCTGGGCAACCTGATCTGGTGGAGGATGTTCCTGCTGACTACAGAGTGGGTCGGACTAGGTGACTTTTGGAGGTCCCTTCCAACCCAGACCATTCTATGATTCTATGAGTCTGTGATCCTATTTGAAACAAAAATGGGTAATCCTCAGGACTGTGTGTCTATGGAGACTGGGATATTAAGAAACAAGAAACTTTTTTTCCATGTTAACAGCAACATGAAAGAAATTGTTACAAAGTATTTACACTCTGTGATTTAACCTATGTGACACACCGCTTTGTCAGGTATTGAAGAAAGAAGGAAGTATGAATGTGTAGCAAGAACACCTGCACTGGCTGGCTGGATTTCGTAGAGGAGGAAGTTGCTAAAATCCAAACAAAAAGCAGTTTTAGTTCTCAAATTGATTTTAGATTCAAGGATAAGCAAGAGAAGAGGCCAATTATTCCACAGTATAAAAGCAATGAAATTATTGAGAATGGTGGATTTTTTTTCCCCTGTAATGCACTGATTTGGGCTTTTCTTAATTCTGTAGTAATAACCCTCATAGTAGAGAGTAATTTTATAACTGCTGAACTCAATGTGTTAATTTTTCCACCCAATCTTCTTCTACTCTTTATTTCCCTTCTAATCTTCCTATCACTTCTGGTACATTTGCCCCTACCATCAATGACCAAATTATGATTCAGTTCTCAAGAACTATTTAATGGAATTCAGGCAGATGCTTTTAGTCTCCTTCTCCTGGTTTGGGCTTTGGAATTCTTTTGATAATGCTTCATTTTAGACTTCTTTGTGTGTTAATACATGCATTTCAATGTCTTCCTAAAACCACTCTAGCTTTTCTTCTTGTGTATTTCTATTCTTTCTGCTGATTAGGATCCAATCTTCTGTGGAAAAGCAGCATGTGGTATGTGCATGAACTTCAGGGTCTGTTGATAACTGTGTGTTTTTCAACAGTTTGATTGTTTCCATTTATCAAGGTTTACTCTGGTCACTGCAGTAGAAATTCTCCTCTCCTAGTTACCAACATTAGACCATATAAAACCGGCTTGTGGCGCAGCCAGCTTATATTTACAAAAGATAGCAAGACAGATGTTTTCAAAGCAGAACTAATCATTCTAATTTGTACTAATATTTAATGAGTCAAAAAAAATCCCCCTAAATACATGTATAACTCTAAGTGCATTTCCCATGTGCATTCGCTAGACTATGCAAATAAAATACTATATTTATTTTTACTCTAGAACTAAGCAACTATATGCAATGTAAAAATAAAGAATTTGTGACTTCTGAGGGGGAGAGGTGAATTGCAAATGTTCTGTGCTCAAAAAAAAAAAAAAAAAAAAAGGAAAAGAAAAAGGTACCAAAATTCATATAACAGTGCTTCTGTTAGTGCCTACAAATATGTTTTCATCGAATATTTACTCCCTTTTCTTTTTCTATAGGCATGGGCCTATATTCTTTCCAACTGCTATGCACAGGAATCTCCCTAAGAAAATGTAGATAATTTTTGTACAGTGGGACTATCAGCAAAACAAAACCAGAGTGTTTGAATCTGGATTTGAACTTGCCTTAATGTGTGGAGCTCTTCATAGTTCTGTTTTAACTTATGTGATACAGTAAAGCTGCAGTGTATTTAGTCCTTGTCAATGCAACAGGAAATGATTGCAGTAAAAGCTGCAATCAAACAGACATTACTATGTCTATCTGAAACAAAATAGGGAGGAACAGAAAAAAGAAACACCTCCTTTACTTGTAGTACATCATATCTACATGTTAAACTGCCCCTTCAATATTCATATTTTGTTCCCAGGGTTTTTTTGTGAAGTTTTTTTGTGCAGCACTGGCAGGTGTAAAGGCTCTGACCAGCCAGTGAGGTTTTACCATCAGAGGCCCACTCTGCCTTGCTCACAGTGAGGAGAGATGCTCTGTGGCTCTTAGCTCTGCTCCTGGTAGGAACAAACTTATGAGGGGTGTTAGCCCAGGCTAGTAACATAACCATATCCACACTCTATCAATTGCAGTGCATGCAAACAGAGAACATTACCTCAGGCTTGCTCTTCCTGGTTGCTCACAGAATGATGTGAAGTGTATGGACTTGAAAATCAAAGTCCACTGAAATTAGTCACTAAAATTTTAAGTGACTGAACAGAGATCAGGATTGTGGCCCCAAAAGCTTCCGTAGAGACTGTCCGAGTCATCCCATCCTGCATCATAGGTTTCCTGAGAAGATAGCTGAGAGCAACATCAAGCAAACAGTAGGTTCAAAATTATAGTTTAATCTGTTTGAATGCTGAGTGGGAAACAAGAAGTGAAAACTGTCAACTGTGCCCAGATCCATTCAGATCACTTCTAGGGACAGTTTTGATACCAAATTATCCTTGTTATGCAAATTTCCTCACCAACCGGCTGGTTCCCAGTTATGCATGGGGAGAAGCAGTGGCCACATCTGCTTCCCGTTTTGCCGTTTCAGAGACGAGCCATCTGTTTGGCCTCATCCCGAACAGCCTGCTTGGTGCTGATTAACTTCCTCACCCTGCCAGCCTCAGGCTCACTGTCTGCTGCAAGGTGTAGATTTTTTTTTCTTCTAGTTTGCTTTTTCTTCTCTAACTGCTTATAAACCAGAACCTTCACTTCTCTCCCAAGGGACAGGAAGGCGTTGCTTTGTGTGATTTGCAGCCGCCACCAGTGTCACCAGCTGCCTTCTATCACTCACATTTCATATGTGTGGTCAGGAAAGATAAAACTGGGAATTGTTCCATGCCCTGGGACAAACTTTAAAGCAGTGAGACCTTACCTTATATGAAAAAGAAAGTAAATAAAATAAATGTTGTAATGTACATTGTAACTTGTGTGTGCAGAGAGAGAAGGGGTTACTTAATGAAAAGTGGGATTCTACAGGATTGGGAGAGAACATAATCAAAGAAGAGCCAACAATACCCTTTTTATATACATTAAAAGCAAATCATACTTCACAGACTATATTTCAGGGGTGTTCTATCACATACCTGCTTGCCTGCCTAGTGACACAAACAAGGCATGCTGTGGTGGAAAGCAGTTCCATGGAAAAAGACCTTGGAGTCCTAGTGGACAGCAAGTTATCCATGGGCAATGTGCCCTTGTGGCCAAGAATGCCAACAGCATCCTCGGGTGCATCAAGAAAACTGTGTCCAGCAGGTCTAGGGAGGTTTTCCTCCCCGCTCTGCAACAAGCTGCCCAGAAAGGTTGTGCAGCCTCCTTCTCTGGAGACTTTCAAAACCTTCCTGGATGTGTCCATGTGTGGCCTGCCCTAGGTGATCCTGCTTTGTCAGGGGGGTTAGACTGAATGATCTCTGGAGGTCCCTTCCATCCCTAACATTCTGTGCTTCTGTTATGTCAATATCAGAAGCATGTCAATATCAGAAGCACTCTTGCCAGTGGAAACATTTTACTTCCTACTGCCAAAGAAACTCAGAACCCTCTGGATGGGGTGTCCTGTTCCACATCTGTTGTCTGTGAAGCCATCTGAGATTGGCCCCTCCTTCTTTAGTTCATTTTAATCTCCCCAAAAGAGTCAGATAATACCAGGAAGTCAAACCCCATACATCTGTGTGTCCCCTTCCCCACACAGCTTGCCCATCCCCTGCCTGACATCTTGAAGCCTGCCAAAACAAGCACAAGTAAAAACTACCCTGCCTACCCCGCCATGAGTAAGGTGCACCAACCATAAAAGCTAAAACCAGAACTTTTCCCATGGCTTAACGGATCAGATTATTTCCTCCTCTGATGAAAAAAATTATCAGATCTGCAAGGTCCAGGTCTGGCTCCGAGTTCTGATTTTGATATCTGCTAAAAGAATCTTATGTGTTTTAATGTGTTTCTTGGTTTCAAAGATTGACACATTGGTTACTGAGCCCATCTTAATGCTGTTTTGGTGTTTAGATGCTTATATATGGATTGGGAATCCTGTCTGGGAGCTCAAGACTGAAAGTACTCACCCTTGGTCACCATATGTTTGTGTCTGTATAACAATTTGCATCTGGGCTCCTACAACAGTTTCTAATATGATTTAATCAAGCTATTGGAGTAGGAAAAAACCCCAAATATAATTATTTTAACAAAGTCTTTAGTTATAGTTAGATACTCAGAATAGATTTTGGGGTACACAGACTTGAATTTAAATCTGTGGATGTCTCTAGTTCAAAGATCTAATAACACTGATTGAGAATACTACATTTGGTCTATTAGTAGTATTTTAATTATTATTATTTTGTTAGTGTGAGCATATTATTATTAAACAGACTATATTTACTTTGCCAGAAAAGTCACCTGCTGAAACAGTAATATGCAGTTTATTTCATTTAATGAGGACTAGCTACAATGGTGAGCAGAAGAATTATAACATTAAAAGGTTCCTTGTTATAGAAAAGTAGTCCTAATTTATGATGAAACCACAACACAGTATATTAAGGAAAGTTTAGATTTTGGAACCTGTAAAAGAATTTGCTGTGGTATTGAATTCAATACCATTAGAATGTGGAGCTTGTTTTAATCTCATTTTCTTCATAATAATGCACTTTTACAAGTAGAAATATTTCCAGAACTTTCTAAACAGTACTTTTTCTAAGTAGAACAGTGATTTTTGTTTGCATTAAGTATGTGATGTGAAATTTACTGTGCTGGAATTTAAAGGAAATGGGGACACCTGCAGAGGAATTATCGTTTTTATGGCAAATAGTAGAAATAAATTCTCAATGTTTCATTTTGAATTACCATGCCTCTACATGCAGAGTATCTGTGTTCTGTAATCACTGTGGCTGGATGGTGGAAGGGAAAGGTGAAAAGGCTGGGATGGAAGCAACCTTCTCAAAGTCTGCTGCTTGCAGAAGATGCTTTAGTTTTGTGGCCAGTTTAGGACTTGATCTTCAGCTGAAGTTTTCTTATCAAAGCTAACTCACCATGATGAATGCTGTATGTGTGGTAGCAGAGGCTGAGGCCATGTATGCTGCTCAGCAATCCCTCGCTGCCCACAGAACAGTCTAACTGTATCTCACCATACATTGTCTCCTCACACACAGAGCCACCACCCCCTGGAACTCAGGGTCCCCAGATGTGCTGAACTTCTTCACCCACTACAAAAGTGATGGAAATGTTCTGAGGTTTGGGCTTGGGTTTTTTACCATGTTCTCATGTCTTAAAAGATACATCTCACTTTGCAGACATAATTTAATAACATTTCCAATTTTTATGAAACTTGTATTTTTTTTAATACAGTGTTATTAAAGGAAAATGAAGTTACAATATAAAATCACAGCAAAAAAAAAAAAAAGAAACAAAAGAAGTGTGTAAATACAACTTTTCTATTAGAAAAGGCAGTGTCTGAAGAAGGGCTGGAAAGCAGTTAGTTTTTGCTTAAAAAAAAAAAAAGGAGGAAGATATAAACCTAATGCCATTTTGATGTACACACAGAGAACGTTCTATTTTCACACTGTCCTTGCATATTTTCATAAATAAAGTTATTGAAACCCTTATTTCTAAATAAATTGAAGATGATTTTTTGCACAAAAAAGAAATAAACAGCAGAAAAATCAAACCTGAAAAAAAAGCCCTTTCATGAAGACTCCTGCCTTTTGACTATGCCCTCTGGTACACTGTGTCTTACACTTACTTATACTACAATACTGTTCAATATACAACATCGACATTTTCTGTTATAGTATAAATAAGAAAACTCCAGACCCAGGAAACAAACCCACTGTGATCGACAGTGGCTCATCATGTCATATGAACCATTTAGCTATATATACACATACATATGTATATAAAATATTAATGGTACACAAACCCACAGATAGGGCATGTGCATGTCGATAAGAAAAGCCACACCGAAACTCAACATGTGCACGTGTGCACAGAGATGTTGCAAAGGCAGTGAACCTACCTGCTAATCAGAAATTACATTTAAAAGCTAAGTTCAAGGAAGATATAAACTCCACTGGAGCTGTGCTTGTTTACACAGTTAATGAATGTGGCTTTATTTGTGTTGGATTTTAGTAAAAACAAAGAAAAAAAAAGAAAGAAACCACCTGAGAAAGCTTCTGTCCCCTTCCCTTTTATAGTTTGCGGTGTTCTAAAAGGAAAGATTAAAAAAAAAAATATGGTGGGGGTATATAGAGTCCTAAATCTAAGAACAGTGGCAAAAAGGTGTAAGAGCACTAAAAGCAGAATGTTTCTGTACAGCCAGCATCTGACTTCACACAGGATATGGTAGCAGTGCTGGGAAATTTGTCCCTTCTTGATTGGTATCATCTGAAGATGGAGAGGAGTAAGAACAGCTGAATACATCCCTTAAAAGCTGTCCAAAAAATCAAAACCCAACCACATTTAAACTTTATTAAAAACAAAAAATAAATAAAGGAAACTCATCACCCCTTGAGAGTCCTCTTCAGGTCATCCCTATGCAAAATAGTAAGTATACCTCATTGTTAGGTACAGTCTGTTGTGAAGCTGAATGTGCAGCAGACATTGATGTTCAAAACGCAGCTGGGGCATGGAAGTGGCCAAGGATTCCTTGTGCCCATTCTCTGAACAGTGTCTCTGGCTGGAAAGTAACAAGCCACGATGTCTCTTAAGGCAACTGAGTTCTAATGCAGGCCTAGAGGGTTTGGGGCCTGTAGTTTACATAACTCATCTTTTCGGGGGGCGTTTGCTCTCTTGTATGTATTAGCCTACCTAACATGAACTTGTAATTTGTTTTCACTGTTGTGGGTGTATGTGTGTGTATCAAGTCCAACATCAGTGGATTGATGTTGATACACAGCATTCACATATGGTGACAAAGCTACAAAATAGGCATGCAAGCACACCCTGTCAATGTAAAGTCTCCTCTGTGCCTATGTGTCTTCTAGTTGGTATGGAAAGCTAAATTAGGAGATTGTAAAAGCATAAATTAGTAACTCATTATTTCATTAGTATCTTTCCTCTAACTTCGCTGTTGTTGCTCCTGACTTACACCTGCAAAAGTGAAAGCAGAAGAAGGAACTCAGTGTGCTTGTGAGAGTATGCATGTACAGGAAATGTATATCAAATATAGCTACACATACCAGGCCAAAGTGGCCTAGATACAAGCACTCATAGTTCCATTGAATCTGTTTTATAATAAATCTATGTGCTTGTATGCACTTGTGAATGGAGAATATGTAACCACATGACAAGTGTGACATGGCATGTTGGTTATATGACTGTGTTTATTTCAAAATACCCATTTATTATGCAGAATGGAAGTATTTATACATTGAGTTAATAAGAGGAGTTATGTTTATGAGTGCTGCCCAGGAATTATTTCAGCACTGATGACAGATTTTAAAGCATCTGCAATTTTTTTTTTCTTTTTTTCCCCAATCTTGAAGTACAAGGGTGTTCAGGAGAGGATTGAACTATTTGGAACAGGAAGCTTAGCAGAAGATTTTTTTAAAGCATTTTATTTTTATATCATCTGGGGTTAAAATTCAATCATCATAGAAGTTTTTACTGTAACCAAAGTTACGGTATTTGCAGCAGAACCCACCAGGGAGAAATCTCTCAGTGGATTTTACTGCACTATGCAGAATGCTGCAGTCTCTGGTCTCCATTCAGAAAAGCACCATGTCTTTTTAACCTTAAGATTGGTTTGACTGGTAAAAGTAACTCAAGGCACACAGTGAAATGATTTGCTGAATGGGAATCCAGGGTTCTCAGCACCTTTGTGGTGCTTGGTCCTTCATTAAACAACAAGTACCAGTCAAAAAAGACAAGGCTACTTAATTCAGCTCAGTGCTTTAAAAATAATTAAGTGCAACACCTACAAGTAGATGCACAGAATCTACAAGAGGACATCTACTATGAAAGCAAAATGGGATTTTTTTTTTCATTTGTATGAGAGGGACACTTGGATATTTTCCAGGCAGTTTAAAAAGGTGAAAAAATGTGCACAGGGAGACTTTCCCCACAGGTATACCTAGCTGGTGCTTTGCTCAGCTGCACAACACACTTTGCTAAACAACTAAAACTTACAAAAGAAAGAAAGAAAAATTAAATACATCATAACTTGTTTATGTGGAGAGAGGAGGGCTTAACAAAAAGTGGGGTTCTATTGGATAGAGTGAGAACACATTTATTCAAAGAGCCAGCAATACCCTTTTTCTATACATTAAAAGCAAATCATGCTTCACACAGTATGTTACAAGGGTGTTCTATCTTTCACATACCTGCTTCCCTGCCTAGTGACACAAACAAGGCATGCCATGATGTCAATGCCAGCAGCACCCTTGAAGATGGAAATGTTTCACTTCCTGCAACCAAAGCAACTCAGAATACTTTGGCTGGGGTGTCCTGTCCCAGCCCAGCTGTTTGTGAAGTCATCTGAGATGGCTCCCTCCATCTTTAGTTGAGTTTAACCTTCCCAAAAGAGTCAAATAGTACCAGGAAGCCAAAACCCATACATCTTGTGTGAGAGCCCTATGCTAGGGGCATTAAAAGAGAAAGCTTGGGCACTCCTGCCTGTTGCATCCTTGTCCATGCAGTGCATCCTGCACATGGTTACCAATTTTGGCATGGGAGGTTTGCAAGAAGCATCAGTTAAGGGAAGGGCTTTCACCTACGTGACTACAAAAGCTACTTACATTACTAAAGGTTTTTGGTGATCAAATATTTCCCGTAAAAACTTTAGTACTCATTTTAGAAAACTGAGTTGCAATGCATGCTACCAAAAGGAGAAAACTTTACTTGTGGGAGAAGATAGATAGCTGAATTCTTCATTCTCTTGTTATTTTTATTGACCAGCTGAGTTGTGCTTTGTTGCTTCTGTGGCTTGTGCAGCTCCTGTAACACAGCTGTTGAGACCAGATCTGTGCTGGAGGAGTTTTAACTCATGTGGAAACGGTGTTCCCCTCGAGTTATGTGGGAAGAGAACTCGTACCTGTCCTGGCTATGGTAGCCACACATGTTGCATTCAAAAGGATCACGGAACCCATGGCAACCCATATGGATGGTATACATCACGTGATCCAAGAAAAGAACTCGACAGTGTTCACACTTGTAAGCTTTCACTTGTTCCCCACTGCTGCTGATCACTTTGAAAGAATCCTGGGAATTGTCAGTACCTGCCCTCAAGACATCATATTGCCTGTTTTCTTCTTTTATAGAGATGCCATTTCTTGCATGGGGACCTATATGGTTTGTCAGGTAAATTAAACCACTGCGTTCCTCATTATTGCTCTCTGTGTCTGTTGAGTCTTGGCAGCTGTTGCTGGGAGAAGCATCTCGCTCAGAGGAGACAGACTTGGCTTTGGAAAGCAGCAACAAGTTTTCCACGGCGCTGTCCTGAGCTGTATGATTGGAGCGAGCCTGATTGTCCCCGAGAGGTTTGTGAAGCTGATACATGGGGCTGATGACGGGCACCACCTCAGAACCAGCTGGTGGTGTCTGGACCAGGGGACGCAAGGACTCTGCCCCCAGGTAACTGATGGCATTATTGATGGCCTGGTCTATCACATGTGTCTGCATTATCTCATTCTCCTTCTCATAGTTGGTGGTGGCATCATATGGAAGATCGGACAGACATTTCTCACCTACAGGGAAAAACAGTCAGGAGTTAGAAGGTTGACTTCTACATAATTAAGGAACCAATCATCATGGATTAATAAAACTGCAACATGAAGAAAAAAAGATCAAAATCACCTCTGAAATTTACCTGAGGTATTCATAATTCTCTGATCTAGCTGGTCAGAAAAATAGTTCTTTGGTGTTGTTTTATGTTGGTGGTGTTTTTTGTTGGTGGTGGTTTTTTGGTTTGGGTTTTTTTTGTTGTTGTTTTGGGTTATTTTAACCTGAAAAATAATTTAAGGTATTTGGAAAAGCAAATGGATGAAAACAGATTCTTGCAATCATTATACATGGACTTATGGAGATTGAGTGTTTCATTGTTCCTTTCTCCTTTCTAACTGGCCTTCCTCATTTGCCTCCTACAGTGAGCTGAGGCATGCTTTTTTGGTGAGTGAAGACAACGTACCAGCACAGTTACAGCAAGCCTGGCCATCATGCTTCAGCACATGAAGGACATTATTAACATTTTTCCCTAAAATATTACAATTATAGATGGGAAATTCTAAGTTTTAGTTTTAGAACCTCAGTTTCTTACAAAAAACTGACATTGTCAGTGTGGTCATATGTCAGTTTGGTGAAAATAAAAAAAAAAAATTAACTTTTGTTATTGCCATATTCCACCCCTCCACCCCCACCTCCCTTTGTGATTTAAATAATTTAAATTAGACACATTACCAGAAGCTACTCATATTCTTAAAAATTTTGTGTCAAAAAGCTACCATCTACAGGAGCATCCAACAACCATGGGAAAAAATAGTGTATTTTTCATTGGAATACATTTTTTCTGTGAAGTAAAAAAGCCCTATACGGAGCAAAACTACATTTTATTTGTAAGTTTTGGGTTGCCAAAAGTAAGAGGACACTGTTAATTTTTCAAAAAATTGGACAACATTGATGAATCTCTAGCTGGATATCTTAGTATTGAACAGTGAATTTCATTACAATTTCTCAAAATTCCTGGACAGATAGGACTAAACAAAACATGGGAGAAGGAGTGGGAGAAAATATTTAAATGCACTGATGCTGATTTTTTGAACCTGAACAATCTTCTCAGTGTAAACCATCAGCATTATTATCAAGCCCCTATTAAATTTATGCAACTAGAAAAGGGGTAAAAAATTCCCATGGAACTAGGGGACTACCTAGTCCTAGGAACTACCAATAACACATTGTTTAAAGTGCAGATGGATTTTCTAGCTCAGCAGATCTTGGGAAATGCACTGAAAGCCACAAACATCTCTGTGAGATGCTGTCACAATTTCCTAATCAACATAACATTTGCTGGTAGGCCTTGGAAAGTCCAAATTTGGTCTAAAAGAAATGCTAACAGGAGCATGGAAAAAAATATCAGAAGATCTGCAAATTAATTTATCAACATTTTCCCACCCAGTTTCTACTCAGTTTGACTACTTGAAGTCAGTGAAGAGCTCAGAAAACTAGCATGACACTATTGCAATGATGGGCCTAAAGTGTAGAAAGCCCTGCTGTCCGTATTTCCCACAAGATAGGGTTTCATACTGTTTTGTCCATGCTTTGCAAGCAGAGAAAGAAACACTCTCAAACACTAAGTTCCTGTAAGGGATGTAGGCTACAGACACTTTCTGGCTGCATTGCACAAGCTTCTGCTTCCTCTTGTTTCCTTTCCCTATTATTGTGCCAATTTGAGCACCCCTCTACTGGGATGCATGTTTTTTTCTTTGAGATTTATCCTTTTTAATTCTATAGTTTTCAGGCAGAGTTTGAGGCTTAAGTTTCCAAATAGGTATTGTGAAAGACTCTTGAATTAAATACAGAAAAACTCCCCTAATATGAACGTATACCCTTGACTCAGGCATGAAAAAAATGAGGTCGAAATCATTTCTATTCCACGGGCACTGTATACCACTGAAAGTGGGACTCGTCTTCATTACTCACAAAAATCTGGAAATCCAGAAGGCATGATTTTAATAGCTGTTTCTTGAGTAATATTTGCTTTATGTAGCATAACTAGTTGGCAGTTAGAATGAGAAGACCAAGAACTCATAAAAAAATATTTTTAAGCAGAGTGTCTGAAACAGACACAAGTTTGAGGTAGGCAGGTATCATTTCTATATCTGGGCAATGCAGGTAATACATGCAGTCATTAGAAATAATAGCATATTTCTGTGGTTATTAGAGCATAAGTAAATTAAACTGCTAACCGTCTGATGCACATCAGGTTTTGCACTGCTCAAGGTTCTGCAGCAGGTAGCTAAACAGTAAAAATACATGTGCATGTGGGCACTTTTTTTCTAGTCCTTTTTGTTTTGCTATTTTTTTTAACCCTTCTTTTCTTTGATGCCTACTGTATCAATATGATACACATCAACCTCTCCTGCAGTTCTCACGTGCTAGTTTGGATGGCCCATTTCTGGTTTCGGGTCTGGGAGCTATTCCAGCTTAGAATACAGACAGAATTTTACAAGTAACAGGCTTTATGTGTTGAAAATCTCACTTTTGAAAGATAATTAATTTAGCCTTAAGAAAAACAAGTGAAGCAGTAAACAGTCTTTCCCTTATGTGAAGTATGCCATTTGCTCCATCTCCTCGGAGTTCAGCACAGGAACTGGGACAACATTATAATTTACAGGAGCAATAAACCTGTTTTATTACCCAAAAGCTGTCTGGACCAGCCAGCTCATCCCTGTGTTAATCAGGAATATACTTATTATATAGCAGGTGAGGGCTGTAAAGGCTGGGGGCATTTTCTTCTCAGAAAAGTCTGTCCTTTTGGAGGTTAGCTGATTCCTATAAACATCTGCTGTCAGTAAATTGTCTTCCTACACTGAACGCTGACTAACTGACAGAAAACTCTGTCCTCCTAAAACTCATAGCTAATCTGGCTGTCTTTACTGTTTCTCAGGGCGAAGAGAGAAAACAAGAACAAAAAAGCTAGCCCACACCCAAGGATGTATCACATATAAGATACTTGGTACAGTACCTTTTAAATTTCAACACTTCTGGTCTCCCTGGAGCTTTCATAGAATTAGTACTTTGCCTAATGCAATCAGTTATTAGAGTGTCTCAACAAATCAAGTTTGCTTCACATAGCTGTTATATTTTTGATAACTACCTCTATTACAACTTTTGTCCTTTAACAAGCATAAGCCTTTCTGATCAACAATTTTGGACATTCATTTGAAACCTTGTGTTATACCTTCTGAAGT
The DNA here is from genome assembly GCF_027791375.1 of Indicator indicator. Classification (NCBI taxonomy): domain Eukaryota; kingdom Metazoa; phylum Chordata; class Aves; order Piciformes; family Indicatoridae; genus Indicator; species Indicator indicator. The sequence continues at coordinate 22,794,209 of NC_072015.1, read as the reverse complement.
AGCAGAGATTGCCTTTTCCTTGTCTCAGAAATACTAATTTTCCCTTCATCCTTGTGTCTTCATTGAAGAAGGGATATTTGGAATTTCTGTTCCATAAACTGGTCTTTTTTTTCCTTAACTTTTGAATAAAGACCTTCTTATTGTGTTATGTTTTAAAGACTTCCATTTTCTCTGATTGTTTCCTGTTGAATAATATTATAAGTGAATGCACAGAGAAAAAAATTAATCTAACTAGATGTTGTCCTCTGACCACCCATGGTTTTATTCATTTAAGACTAACTCTACATAGATAACAAAATATTGTCTGTGGGTCTCACTATTATAAAATTGATGTAACCACTACTTCATACAGGATTACCAAATAGAGCAATATAAGTGTAGCTTCCATTTTTGTAAGTATAGTCTACATTTCTTTATTGTTAAAGCAAAAACTACTGGGCAAAAGTAGGAATGAAGTTTTTTCCATTATTTATGTAATGTACCCAAAGATCTTTTAATTTAGGTATTATTCTCAGACTTAGGTTTATTTATTTCAATGATCATTTTGGGCTGTGAAAGTATAGAGATTTTATGAAGTGGTGATGAATATTATCTAGCCTATGCTGAACTATTCATAAATGCTTTCACAAAGACCAATATGCCCAGATTTGGATGTCATCCAAGACCTTAATAAAATAACTCTGAAAGCATGGTCAAACACTTTCCTGATAGCAAACTTCTATTCCTATCTTCAGTTTTTTAACACAACTTCAAGAGCCTGAACAGATCTTGCATTGATCTGCTTTATAAGCATTAGAAAAAAGACAGGAAATAGACTTCAAAATCAATCTCCAGATGTGGGAAAGTAAATGTGGAGAAATGTATGCTGGAGAAGTTGGGTTTTTTTGTTTGTTGGGTTTTGGTTTGTTGGCTTTTTTTTTTCCTTGTTTGTTTGGGGTTTGTTTTTTTTTTTTTTTGTTGTTTTTCAATCCCAAACATCGCTATATCTGCTTCTACAGAGACAGATATTGCTAATTTAGTAAAACAAGCAAAATTATAAGACAAAATTTAATATCCTGTGAGATGTTTGGGGATTTTAGTTTTGTTGTATTTTTTTAGGAGACAGCAAACGTTTAACTCTTACCAACAAATTTCTGAGGCATAGAGCTCTTACGTTTGGCGACGTTACTTGCTAGTCTATCCAGCACGAGGGATCTTTCTGACCCTATCTTGCACAGGTCTTCAGCCATTTCACTCTGGTTAGTTTCGTCTTTTATGACTGAAATCAAATGACATCAGAAGGGTTAGGCACGTTTGTTCCATTTTAAAGGAACTGTTGTCTTCAGGTTATTGTTTCTCAGCTAATGTCTTTTAGGCTCCTCAACCAGCTGGAAAAAGGAGCTCACCACTGCAGACACAAGACAATTCTGACTCATGGTAAAAAAGTCCCTCATGCTGAGTAATCTGTGAACATGTTCACGCACTATATCCGTGTGTATGATCATTGCTCCTTTAGCAGGAAAAATGGACAAACTTCTCAGCTCCAGCAGTGGAAGGTGCATTTGCAAGCTACTTGTATTTGCAACACTTCTCCCCACCCTCTTTCTTTCCCCCCTAGTAAATGTTTCTATACTTTCTTGGTGTACTTTAAATGACAAGTTGATAAAGTCACATCTATTTCCAATACTCAAACCTGTTTTCTAACCTCCTGCTGCTGCTGAGACACTGTAGAATTAGAAAACAGCTTAGCAGTGAGGCTCTAGCAAAGGGAGACTATCTCACCTTTGTTTTACTTCAGTACTTTCCTGCAGATATGGAAGAGATGTATGAAAATGCATCAGAACAATGACTATGAAAAATGTATGGAAAGGTATTTCTGACTTTCAACATCTAAAGGAAAGATGAGATGCAGTGAGATCACAGAACTGTTTGTTTGGTTGTGTGTTTTTTGTTTGTTTTTAATATTTTTTTCCTTTTTGTTCATTTGTTTATTTTTTGTTGAGGGAGGTCAGAGACAGGAAAGAAATTAGTTCATTTTACTTTTACCTACAACTAGCATATGTATATTGTTCCTGAATGCCTGAGTTGCTATTAGAAGAAGAAGCAAAAGATGATTTTTAGGCTTTGATTCTACAAGCCATTTGAATCAGATGCAACACTGCACTACATTTTGACTTCTGTGCCTGCTGAGAATTTTTTTTATCACTTTACTGGTTCACAGAACCCATTACTCTAGTACCTGGGTGCTGCTTAACAGTTGAGAACATGCCATTCCCATGCAATGTTATTTTGGCAATATATCACTGCCATAAAATGATAACTGTGAAAGTTTCATTGTTCCTGAAAGATATAAAATCAGGATCTGGTGGAAATAGCAGGTGAAATAGTCTAAACAACACTATTCCACAATACCACACTGAAGAGTACACAACTGGTTTTTGAGTTCCTGATGCAGCAGCACATACTGCAATGACAATAACAGTATCAGTGACAGAGAGTCTTATGGAATTATGGCCCAGCCCCATGAAGACTTTGACCAATGCAAGGTATGAGCAGAATTTGGTTAGAAAGTTGCAGATGAGTAAAAGGCTTTGATAGTACCTAGTCATTATTGATCAAGCACATGCCAGCACCTTGCATTAGCGAAGGCTTCTATCTACCACTTCAGGAAGAGACTAACAGAGAATGTTTTAAAGCAGTCCATTCCACGTCTGTGGAAGCTATGCTGCCATAGCAATTTGTCTCAAACAAGCTTCTCTGCTGCCAGAGAAGTTTGTCTCAAGCAGACTGCTTCTCTGCTCCCCTTTCTTTGTATTCAAGCAACTGTGGCAGTCTGTTCCTGGAACAGGACATTGTGGTTCAGACACTGCTTGAGCACCTATACCTGTGCCAGCTCAAGGCAGTTGCTGCCACCTTCATAACAGCCTGCACAGAGGTGAAGCAGCAGTCACCTGGAACATTTGGGGCACTCACCATTTTGCAACCACCACAACACTATGCAGGCACCCCAAGAATGGCTGGGGTCCCAGAGCACCTGTGCCATCGCATGAGGTTCTCGTGCTGTGAGAACACCTCTACCAACCACCCCTAGGTGGGGAATGAAGGGAAATTCAGGAATAAAAGCCAGCAACATGAGCTGTCAGTGTACACCCACCACCAAGAAGACATCAACCACATGGGATGTCACTGGAAATCAGAGTGGTGATACTTTTCTCCTCTTACCTCTGATCTTATCTCACTTCTCTCTCCGCTCTTCTCTCTCCCTCTGACATACACTAGGTAATCGCCTCACCTGCTTTAAGAGCCACTGGATGATCAAAGAGGTCTGCACAAATGTGTAATTAATAAATCTGTAATCATTCCAGCTATTTTGGTGTCAGTTTGCCTGACATCACTCCTTAGGTATCCCTAAAGAACCTCTCACGAACCTTTCTTCTGAGGTCAGGTCACAACAGCAGGGAACCAAAAGACTGAAATTCTAGTTAAAAGTTGAAATGATTAAGAAATATATGTTTAGGACATAATAACATTCAAATTCTAATCAATTCCAGAGAAAGTTGTGCATTCAACTTTCTAACTTTCAAACTGTTAAAACTGCTACTTAAAAAAAAGGGATAAATTGAATTATGTACTGATTTCCAGCCTTTGCAGCAGAAACCTCCTGAAATTTGTTACCAACCTGACAACTATTTTTCTGTAATTTTGTTTCTGTGAACTGAAAAAATAATAAAAAATCATCTTATCTTTCCAAATGAAAATCCACACACAACTGAAGAATTGTAACTGACTCTTTTAGAGCTTCATAAACTATTTCTTCTGTTATTTTATATAGGCCTGATAAGATTTCAGCATACTTCCAATCAGCTCAAATGCAACACTCTAAATAAAATTTGTAAGAAAAGAACTTCATATGGACAGTCAGATTCTAGTCCTCTAAAATAAACATTGTGCTATTAAATTCAGGAAGTTCCTAATTTCATGCTGAAAGTCCTCCTTTTAAAGAAAGAAAAGTTAAAATACACTCTCTTGGTCTTCTCCTTACTTGTCTTTGCTGGATCTTCCCCTTTATAAAGTACTTTCTCAAGTATGGTTTTTAGATTTACAAGCTGAGGGAAAACTTCTACCATTTTAGGTTCTTTCAACTGACATTTTTTCTGTGTTTACTGCACAAAGTACTTTCAAAATGCTGTAAAAAGCAATCCCTCTGTAGCAGAATGTCAAATCACATACCCTAGCAGTTTTATCTATAAACTTTTTTTTTGAGTCTGGCAAAAGAAAAGGGCCTGAGTTGTGGCTTTAATAGCTCCATATCACACCCTGAAATACTATAAGAACAGTAGTAGCATAGCTATGTGTTTTTCCAGATATAATGTGGAATGCACTAAAAATCCCAGGACACTCATTTTCAGCTGTTTCAGTGTACATATTAACCTTTGAGTTTTTAAGAGAAATAATGCAAGCATGGCAAAATGACATGTTTACAGTGAAGTAGAATAGATGAAAATACAAAATACTAGGAAAATGCAGGGAAGTTTAATTTTTCAGAAATGTAAAGAACTGATCTATTAACTGAATACTAATTTCCTTTAAGAGTGAAATCTTTAGTTAAATCAAGACCTAAACCTCAGAGTTAATCCTATATTTTTTTCTCATTTGATATGAGTGCTTTTGTAAATATGGATTTATATGATATTTTCCTAATATGTAAGGAACAAGTAGTCTTTCCAAAGCTTTCCTTAATTCCCCAAGTTTTCAACCCACTGAGATATTAGATAATCAGTCCTAAGCTAGTGTAAACTCTCCTGTAATGAACACCCATCTCTAAAACTATATTATTTCTTATCACTTTATGACTCCTGATACCAGTTTCTTCTGGACCATTTTTGCTTACTAAGATTTTAGCAGTAGTTCAGCTGCTCATTCATGCAGATTTGCCTGTTCCATGTGCAGGCATTCATATCCATGTGCTAGACACTGAAAATTCAAATCCCAATACAGAATATTTGCTTCTAAATTCTACCAGCTCTTTGAGGAATAAGTATTGCTGCCAACTGTATATTACATTGAGTTTTTCTATTTATACATTTTCCAGTCCCTCAATAAAATTAGAAGGGGTGCTGCTCTAACATGCTGTCTGCCAGAAGCATCTCAGCTGTATTTGCTGCCACCATTATGTGCATATACTTTGCATTATTTGATAGCATGTAAAAACATATTCAGGCTCTGTCCAGATATAAAGAATTAAATGAGCCATTATTTCAAACAGGTCAGAGAGAACCTTCTATTTTTGTCACTTGACAAACCAGATAACACATACTGACAGGATCAAAATGGTATGTAAGAAATGTAACTTACTGAATGGATTTAAACTCTACCACAGAAGCTGGATCTTACATTTTCTATGTCAAACAACACAGGCAAAGGGATTTTGCATGATTATTTACTGTGATCAGTTCCATACCCCTTCAGGATATTTGTTAAAAAATTTCCAAACCTCAATATCAGCTTACTCTATTTCCAGGCACAGTTGTAGATCTGATATTCTCCAAGAAATGGACTTTACCTTCATAAGACTGAGCTCTAAGAGAAGCGCATTATCATGGAATCATAGAAATATTTGGATCTCCAAATCCAACTGATAATCCTACTCTACAAGGTTCACCCCTAAACCATATTCCCAAGCACCACATCCAAACGACCTCTAAATGCATCCAGGGTTGGTGACTCAACCTCCTCCCTGGGCAACCCATTCCAATGTCTGACCACTCTTTCCTTGAACACATTTTTTTATAATGTCCAGTTTAAACCTACCCAGTCACAGCTTGAGGCTCTTCCCTCTTGTTCCATCACTAATTACCTGCAAGAAGAGACCAGCACCAACCTCTCCACAACGTCCTTTGATGTAGTTGTAGAGAGTGATGAGGTCTCCCTTCAGCCTCCTCTTTCAAACTCACCATCCCCAGTTCCTTCAGTCACTCTTCATCAGATTTATTCTCAGGCCCTTCCCCAGCTTCCTTGCCCTCCTCTGCACTGGCTCCAGCACCTCAACATCTCTCTTGTATTGAGGTGCCCAAAACTGGACACAATACTGGAGGTGTGGCCTCACCAGAGCCGAGTGCAAGGGGACAATCACCTCCCTGCTCCTGCTGGACACAGCATTTCTAATCCAAGCCAGGCTGCCATTGGCTTTCTTGGTCACCTGGGCACACTGCTTGCTCATGTTCAGCTGCTTGTCCATTAGAACCCCCAGGTTCCGTTCTGCCAGACAGCTTTCCAGCCACACTTACTCAGGCCTGTAGCATTGCTTGGGGTTGTTGTAACCCAAGTGCAGGACCTGGCATTTGGCCTTGTTGAAGCTTATCCTGTTAAGGATGGCTATGGATCCAATCTATCCAAGTCCCTCTGTAGAGCCTCCCTACCCTGGTGCAGATCAACACTCCACCTAACGTGGTGTTATCTGCAAACTTACTGATGACATACTCTGTGTCTTCCTCAAGGTCATCAATAAAGATGTTAAACAGAAATGGTCCCACTTCCTCACTGCTTCCCAGTTTTCTTTTAAAGGAGGTTGGCAAGAAGATTGCCAGCAAATTAATAGCCTTTTTGGACTGTCTCAATCAAATTGGCTAATGTCCTCTTGCTTAAAGAGTGAGATCAAAGACAGATGGCTCATCCTTGTTAAAAGAGTTGGTTCCAATGGTCTGGTACAACATTTAAGCTGTGCCTAGGATGGGTAGGAGATATGCAATGTGGAAGATTCTGCAGCCCAACCTAGAACACTGATATTAAGTCTTTATTAAGAATACATCCAGAAAAGCATTACTATATCGGACTCCAAGCAAAAAAGAAAGGTGGTGAGATGATGTAGTCATACTGTCTTGAGATGGTGAACTGAAATCTTCCAGGTCTTGCATGTGTTTTCCTACATGCCTGAGTGTAACTTTGGCTTTTTGTTTGAGATAAACAAAACGAGGCAACAGAAAGATATTTATCAAATATAGAATAAATCCTGATGTGATCTCATACATATGGAGTTTATGAATGCCTCCTTAATGCAAAATATGCCACAAATGGTACTACTGTTCCTTTTGCACTCCTTTTTCTGAGTATGTGACAGGACAGCATTAATCCACACACATTTATTACCTGAATAAAGGCTGCTTGAGATATTCATTGTTTGCAGGTAGTTATGACAGCGTTCTTTATGTTCTTCCAAAGAGCTGCGCTGCTTATAGCTGCGACCACAGTATCCACACTTATGGGGTTTGCCAACTGGAGAAAACACAATTAATCAAGAGATACAGAGGAAGTATTCAACAGCATTATTAATAATGGTATGAACAACAGTAAAAAAGCCTTCTAGCTATTCAGTTAGAAACTGAAATATTTTCAAAGGTCTGAGTACCAATTCTTTAGTGCCTTGCCCCCACAGAGCTTCTTAATGAGGGAACTGCTGTTGTAGGTAGAGACACCTGCCCATGGCTGGATGTAGTCTGATGTAATCATTACTCAGCTCAAGCCTTTAAGAACAATGCTAGGTTTCATATGTTTTCCACTTCTGAAAATTCAGGAGAAATGGCATGACAAATTCTTTTCTGCATTACACCAATCCGGATACAGGTAATTCCAGGAATTTCACAGTAACAATATGGTTTCATGTAATTCTGGACCTCACTTTTCTGTTTTAGTAATACAAGATTCTCACCTTTTATGTAATTTCAAAATTTTAGATGGTTATATGGCTTAACTTTTGAATTTTATTAACACATTTTCAGGTGAAAATGTGAAATGAAAACAGACATCCAACTTGTTTTATAATGTATTGATGTCAATTTGCCAATTGCAGGAACTAATCTCAATCCATAGTTCATGTATTGTCTCTTTAGCTACAGAATCCTCAGAGTCTGCCAAAAGTGTCTAGGTATAATTTAATGTATATATGAAAACATATGTTTAAAATTGTGCAGTCATGAAAATCACTAATAACAAGGGAAGGGGAGGCAAAATAGTGTTTTAATGTTGTGCTTCCCTGAACTGATTCAGGACTGAACAGAAGTGGAAATTATTTTGGGCCTTTGGGAACAACACTATGGATCTTATTATTAAATGTGTGTGCTAGAGCAGAATTTCCTTATTTTTGTGCAACACAAAAATTTCACGTTGAGACCTCCCCTTCTGCTACTCAAAACTTGGTCCCAAGTCAACTTTTGCAAGCAAAGTTACCAGTGTCAGTTCCAGCAACACATTTTGGAGGTCTCTTATCCAAATATATTACATTTTCATCTTAGTTTCAGAATCTATATGAAACAGTCCTCTGCTTTTAAAGGCACTTTCAAGATGATAAATTGGTTTTGCTTCACAGAAGCTATGTGACTATGGCTTCTGTCAAACAATAAGAGGTTCATGGTAATGGAAAAGTGCAGCTATTCAAAAGTATTTATTCAAATATCCATACTAGTGTTGAGAAAAAACACTGAAACATTCTAGCTGAATCCTCTTTTATTAGCTTTTTCTCTCCAACCCTCTCCTTTCTCCTCACCTTTTCTCTTTCAAAGTATGTGTAATAATGAGGTGCAACAAATAACTGCTGCTAAATGCTGCAGGTGATATTCACTCCTTGATTGAGAATGACTACCAAACAAGGTTTTTAAGACTTCATTACTTAAACCCTACTGTGTTTAGAGCTTACATTATCTCTATAGGCAGATAAATGCCATCCAAATGCTAAAATGCTCATCAGTTTTAATTCATGTTCGTAGTTTCATGAAATAGATTACTCACATGAGGCTCGTAAGACAAAACCCTAATACAGAAACTTCTAATCAGTCAAGAAGTATGGGGGGGAAAAAAACAGGTCTTCTGGTGAAGGATCATGAGAGGTGTTTAGTCATTTCTTTGCTGCTAAAAACCTGCAGCCAGCTCACAGCTTGGTTAAGCCCAACATGAGGCTACTCCCCTCCCCAGGGAGGTAAGACCTCTCAGGCTCAGTGGCCACAAATGGCTCTGTCTCCATAACAGTTGTGGAGATGAGGATCCCTGGATGATCCCACACCTCTACCTACCTGAGTGTGTCCTCAGGTGTCCTGTAAGGGCATCCCTGCGACGGCAGGCATAGTTACACAGGTGACACTTGAAGGGCTTTTCACCTGAGTGCAACTTTATGTGGCGCAGAAGGTTGCCCTTCTGCGTAAAGGAGGCTCCGCACTGATTGCACTGGAAAGGGCGTTCTCCTGCGAGAAGAGAAAGAAAATACATGAGAATAAAAAATCTTAGGTGGTAACAAGAGAAAGATTTCAGTGAGAAAGTTGTTTTCTCACTGCTGCTCTGTGACTTCCACCAGCTGCATGTTTGATATAACATGAGGCTTTCAGACTAAACCTGCCAGTTTCTTAATGCTTCACTGGCTGGGTCAATTTGATCTGAAAATCTAATTTTTTTTTTTTCTAAATCAGAATGGCACATCACAATGCAAATTCAAACTCATTTAAATAAAGTGACTGCAACATTTTGTGTTGAAGAGCCACTCTTCCTGATCAGCAGTTTTGGAATAAACCAATATCCAATTTTGCATGTTGTGGCATTTGGTGGGGTTTTTAATGTGGCTTTTTTCAAAGGGTCTTTAAAATATGCCACTGAAGCAGCAAAATAAAAAGGAAACTCATTAAAAATGCATTTCAGGATCACAAGTTCATTTCAGCGTTACATTCTTATATTTAAATGAAAGGCACTTCATTATAACAGTTATAATAACTTCTTTTCATTTACATTTTCCCTGTATTTTCCCTTTCAATTTCTTCTCCATTACCTGTCTGTCCCTAAGCAGCCAAATCAGGAAAGAGACAGAGAAAGAGATAGTAAAATCACATAAGTTAAGACAGTGCAAAGGAAGCCCTGTACTTTCATGCTAAAGTCCCAAACCTTTTCTAGGTGAAGTATGAACAGAGGAGCTACACACATGAGCTCTGCTGGCCTACACTTTGGATGGGCGGGGGGAAAAAATCAGAGACACAGCCTTGATTTGTCTAAACTGGTGCCTGTCACCAAAGAAGCAGCTCAACTAGCCTTTGCAAAAATTGGTGTGGTTGTTTGCTTTTTAGTGCTGTTAAAATCAATATATTCATTTATTTACTTAGATATTATTTTTAAATTTAAGATAGATGAGGCCTTTTCCTAATTCAGTGTGAAGTAAAATATGTTTCTGGTTGTACCAGATAGGAGTAAAGGAAAATTTATACGTAACAGCACTGCATCAGCAGGAACTGCTTCTGCATTCCTGTTTCTCCATAACCCCTGACTAAGTCAAACAAGCCTTTGAAACTCATTTGCTGAATTATTTTTCTCTTAGGCATAAATGTAATCTGCTATAGGAATTATAATTCACCAGCTATATTTAGGAACAGCCCAGAGATGACCTGCTCTTAGTCTTTATTTTCTTTATATAACAATAATATTGAATTTAAAATTTCAGTGCTGACGTTAAAATATATTAAAAATACATAAATACAAGTTAATCAATTACTTTCTGCTCTCTCAAATAACCATCATGTATTATTTTGCACATTTAGGATGAACTTATATGTCCATACATGTACACATATGTGCAACATGATCATTTCTGACTTCAGTAATGCAAAAGAACAGCTGAAAATCAATTAGAAAGCAGCTCACTCTCAACCTCAGACTCTACTATTGGGGCTGGCAGCTTCATCATTCAGCAAACAGTAAAATGAGATATTTTCATTGGTCAAACATCTACAAGCAGGTCAGCATAGTCCCTGTCAAGCCAAACAAGGTGACTTTCTTTGTTCATCAAGTAGCTGTGTTCATCTAAATTGTATCTTCAACTGGTTCAAACTGGGGCGGCCCAAAAATATGCAAGTTATACCCTTATAGGATTTTGCAATGTACTTCATACTTTGCCATGCACAGCAGTATTTAGGGGAAAAAGAAAAGGGCTAAGAGTCTGTCTGCTTTACCACTTAATCTGTGGGGCAGTTACTCAGCATGGAAGGTATTTTTCAGAAATGAACTGAAACTAATGAAGTCAGTTTGTCATGGAGGACACGAATTCTTACTGAACAGCTTTTGTAGCATTCATTTATGTTATTTTTACCCTGATAAGCATAAAAGGAGAAAACAAGGATTGCAAAAGTACTCCGGGAATGAAATGTAAAGCAAAATAAAAATGAAATGTATCTCCTACCCCTCATAATTACAGGGCGAAACATTGCATTGGGTGGAGAAGACGGATGGAGCATTTCAAGTAAGGCTGCTGCATAGCAAATATTTCTACAAAACATACAGTGGGATCAAATGTAAGGGAACCTGCACTCAAGCTACTGTACAAAGAAAATGATATTACCACTGAAAAAAAAACGAAACTACATGTAGCTTGGGCAGTTCTTGGTCATCCATGCTGCAACTAATCAGGGTGGGGAACACCTGCCTTGTGAGCCCAGCAAAGCTCCCAGCCCTGCTAGAATGGAGATGGTCGCAGATGAAAGGTTACCAAGTGTAGCACTATCCCTCAAAAACGAGGAAGGAAGAGGATGAAAACGAAAAAATACATAATGTTTGTTTCAACAGTCAGCTTTGTGTGTGATTTTCTCACCAATTTTGAGCAGCACATGTCTAGCCTGGGCAAATTTCACCACATGGTGTCCAGGAGAAAAAAATTTCAGTGAGACCCTGAACTGAGTTAGCCACCACTGCAGTGATTTGAAGGAGCATGGGCCCTGGTCTACTTAATCAGTGAAGAATATTTATCATCAAGGTGATGCAGTGGTGTTGCTCTTTATGTGCGAGACCAACTGAAATGTGTTGAGTTCTATCCAAGGGGGGAGATAGAATAGGTTGAATGCTTGTGGGTAAGAATTAAGGGACATGGCAAGGGGGGTGAAACTGTTGTGGGTGTCTACTATAGACCACCAAACCAAGAAGATGTTGATGAGGCCTCCTACAGTCAACTGGGGGTAGCCTCTAGAACATACTCCTTGTTACTCACAGATGACTTTCATCAGCCTGACATTTGCTGGCAAACCCACACAGCCAGGCACAGACAGTCCAAAAGGCTCTTGCAGTGTGTCGATGATAACTTCTTGATGCAGGTAGTGGAGGAGCCAACAAGGGGAAGCTCACTGCTGGACCTAGTATTAACTAATAAAGAAGGACTGGTTGGGGTCATTAAGGTCAGGAGCAGCCTTGGCAACTACTCATGACATGGTGGAATTTAGTGTTATACGAGGTAGAAGCAGGACAGTAAGTAGGATTACAACCCTGGACTTCTGCAGGGCTGACTTTGTACTCTTCAAAGATATACTTGCAGGAATACCATGGGCTAAGGCTCTGAAGGGTAAAGGAGCCCAAGAAAGTTGATCATTTTTTAAATGCCACTTCCTTCAAGGTGTGTTTCCTTGAGTAAAAAATTGGGTAGACATGCTAGGAGACCTGCATGGACGAGCAAGGATCTATTAAAGGAAATCTCATGTAAGAAAGAGATTTACAGTGCGTGGAAGAAGGGACTTGTCGCTTGGGAGAACTATAGAGAAGTTGTCAGGGCATGTAGGAAGGCAACAAGGAAGGCCAAAGCCCTTTTAGAATTAAAACTGGCAAAGGAAGTAAAAGAGAACAAGAAGGGCTTCTTCAAATATTTCAAGTAGTACAAGGAAGAACAGGGAAAGTGTGTGCCCACTGCTGAATGAAGAGGCAGCCCTGAAAACTGAGGATGCAGAGAAGGCAGGGTTGCTGAATGCCTTCTTTGCTTCAGTCTTTACTCCTAAGACCAGCCCTTGTGAACTCCAGTCTGTGAATGAAGGAAAGCTGGGAGGAGGGAAGACTCTCTACTAGTCAATGAAGAATGGGTTAGGGATCACTTACATAAATTGAATATTCACAAGTCTGTCGGCCCTGATGAGATGCACTCAAGAGTGTTGAGAGAGCTGCCTGATATCACTCTACCACTCTCCATCATTTTTGCAAAACTGTGGCAAACAGGAGAGGTGCCTGAGGACTGGAGGAAAGCCAATGTCACTTCAGTCTTCAAAAATGGCAAAAAAGAGGTTCCAGGAAACTACAGACCAGTGAGCCTCACCTTCATCCCTGGAAAAATGACGGAGCAGCTCATTCTGGAGGTCATCTCTAGGCACTTGGAGGAGAAGAAGATGATCAGTAGCAGTCAGCATGGATTTACTAAGGGGAAACAATTCTTGGCTAATCTGATAGCATTCTGTGATGCTGTAACTGAATGGGTAGATGCAGGGAGAGCAGTGGATGTAGTCTACTTTGGCCTTAGCAAGGCTTTTGACACTGTCTCCCGTAACATCCTTGTGAGCAAGCTCAGGAAGTGTGTGATAGAAGAACAGGCAGTGAGATGGATTAGGAACTGGTTACACAATAGAGTGCAAAGAATGGTGGTCAATGGTGTCGAGTCCAGATGGAGAGCTGTGAGTAGTGGAGTCCCCCAGGGATCAGTGCTGGGTCCAGTCCTGTTCAACATCTTTATCAGTGACATTGATGAGGGGACAGAGAATCTGCTCAGCAAGTTTGTTGATGATATGTAACTGGGAGGCTTGGCTGATACACCTGAAGGCTGTGCAGGCATTCAGTGAGACTGGGACAGGCTGAAAGGTGGGCAAAGAGGAACCTAAAGCAGAGTCCTGCACCTAGGAAGGATAATAAACTGCACCAGTACAGGTTAGGAGGTGATCTGCTGGAGAACAGCCCTGTGGAGAAGGACCTGCGAGTCCTGGTGGACAAGTGATCCATATACAGCAACATGTCCTTGTGGCCAAGAAGGCCAATGGGATCCTGAGGTGCATTAAGAGTGTGTGCAGCAGATCAAGGGAGGTTCTTCTCCCCCTCTACTCTGCCCTAGTGAGGTCCCACCTGGAATATTGCATTAAGTTCTGGGCTCCCCAGTTCAAGAGGAACAGGGATCTACTTGAGAGAGTCCAAAGGAGGGCTGCAAGGATGATTAGATTAAGGGACTGGAACACATGCCCCATGAGGAAAGGCTGAGAGCCCTGGGGCTTTTTACTCTGGAGAAGAGAAGACTGAGAGAGGATTTAATAAATGTTTATAAATATATGAGGGCTGGATGTCAGGAAGGAAGGGACAGCTTCTTCTTACTTGTGCCCTGTGATAAGACAAGAGGCAAAGAGCATAAACTATAGCACAGTAGGTTCCACCTCAACGTGAGGAAGAACTTTGCTGTAAGGGTCACAGAGCACTAGAACAGGATCCCCAGAGAGATTGTGGAGTCTGCTTCTCTGGAGACTTTCTAGACTCATCTGGATGCATTCCTGTGTGACGTGCACTAGATTATATGATCCTGCTCTGGCAGGGGGGTTGGACTTGAGGATCTCCAGAGGTCCCTTCCAACCCCTAACATCCTGTGATCTTAACTGAAATCTTTCTGATTTCTTAAAAAATGTTACAACAAAATCAACTAATATTGAGAGACAGGCATAAGTCTTTTTTTCTTTGTTTTTCTTTTTTTTTTTTGTGTTAAATCCTCATTATTCAATGGACACTAGTTTTCTAAATGAATTTGAGACATTCAGACCCAACAAGCCATGAATGAAATAACTGGTGACTTAAGTAAAAGCAATGTACATATAAAGAAGGAATATATATCCCTGTGCACACACACACACATGTGCACACTGAGCAAGCAGAGCCTGACTCTGTACCCTGTGGTTTCAGTACCAGGGAGCAAAGAGGGGTTCTCTCTTCTTTCTAGAGCTCCATTTTCCTAAACACTAAGCAAGACAGCAGCAAGCTGGAGAAAATCAATGGAAGGAGAGTGAGGAGAGTCAGGTGTCTGTGAATGGGATTCACTCGGCAGACAGGAGTAGCAGGGAAAGCCAAGGAAGCATTCAATACAATAAAGCTGCTTGCAGACAGGTGGGGTCAAAAATATCAGGTTTTGCTCTGCATATCTGCACTTGGCAGGTGTATTCATTAAAAGTAATTATGCCTTTTATCAGGTCAGGCAGTCATTTAATTTTGGTACTTCAGCATGCTAGAGTTTTGTTAGTTTGTCAAATATTTATTTAAGGAAACCTCAATGCATATGCAGGTTTTACATGAATTAGCAGCAAAGCAATTCTGTTGTGAGCATATTCCCTCAGTAGGCATATACTGAAATGCACTTCAGTGTAGAAAGTTAAATGTCTGTAATAGTTTCTACTTTAACTTCTACTTTAATTTCCACAGTGCAGCTGAAAGGAAGAGCACCACTGCTTCCCTATGACATCCCTTTAATTTAAACTACCAGCTCCAAGCCTTCACTACCTTGTCAGCCCCTGAAAAACTGTCAGAGCTCACCCAAAGAGGCTATTTAGGAGATGAGCTGAGGGTGAGTTACAAGGAAAAGCAGAAGTTTTCTTTCCACAGAAGAACTTGAGGCTGCAACTTCATGCCCTTTAGTTTTACTAAGTGTAAAAGAAGGGTGTCCTGCTGAGGGAAGTGCACCTCGTGCTGTGCTTCCACTGTAAGTTTGTTCCTTGATTAAAAAGAGGGTCTCATTGGCAAGGGGAGGGCTCTGCAAACGGTGGAGAAGTCTTGCAGCGACTGCCCTTACTTGATAGCACCCTGAGCACCCTTGGCAGGCACATGAGTTCCAGACAGGAAGTTTGAGCAACTGGAGGTTTGTGCCAGGGAAACCACTGAGGTGCACCCTAGGGATGCTGCTGTAGCAGCCCAGCTCATTCAGTGGAGACTCAGTCTGCCAGGTACCAACCAGTGCACTAGAAATAAAGGCAGCTCTGCTCACTGCCTCCATAAAATCAGGTGTGCCCCCACACAGGTCATTCAACTTCAATGCAAACAATGCCTCTGACTCTCAGGGACCCAAAACTGTTCCTCTAAAGCAGCAACAGCCTGCTTTTAATAAAACAGTGGTGTCCTTAAACAAGCATGAAAACTTCTATGTTTGAATCCATTTTAAGTTGCAACATTTTATTTCCACTACTACAGCATCGTCCTCAAGCCCGTGGGTCCATTTAAAAAGCCTCATGTCCAAGAAAATTTCCATATATATTTTAGCAACATTTTAAAGGAACACATTAACATCTAATTTTTTTTAAAAAGGAAACACTTGTCCAGCAAACATTTTATTGTGTCTAGGAAGTGGGCTGCAGCCTCTCTTTTGAGAACTGGTTGTGGCTTTTCCAATAAATATCACTGTTTGCTCTTTCCTGACAGAGGGATTTATATTGAATTAGGGAGTACTTTGAAACAGGCCATGTAACAACATTGCTGTCACCACAGCTGATTCTATATGCTGCTAACCCCTGTTCCACTAGCAGATCACACCCTTCCAGAGCTTGGATAGCCACAGCGACAACGACAGACATCAGCGCCAGGGGAACGGACAACATGTGGTGTCTTTTCATGGATCCTCTCCATTAAACTTTGAAAATACTTTGTTAATCTCACTCCTTGGTACTTCAGGGATGTCATTTAAGCATCATTGAGGGTGTATGGAAGAAGAAAAGTATCTATATATTCATTAGTGTATCTATTTCAGTGGAATCTAACCACTGGACAGGATGTTCTTACCTTAAAAATATTTTTTTTAATTCCTACTCATTCGAATATTCATGCAAAAATTGAGATATTTAGCTCGTGTAGCACAACAGTACAGATCAGTTCTCCTTCTTTGACTATAGATGACCTCAGAGTTTAGATTGGAAGCACAATTTTACACAGCTTATATCAGGTAAGATGAGACTCACCCTGATCTCTACTTCATTTGTTTCCACCTCTTCGTTTTTTTGCACTATTTGAGACTATTTAGAATTAGAAAATGAGTCAAGACTCACAGAACTGTATAATGAAAAGCCATCCCTATGGAGTACAACATCCTTATGTTTATTTTAGTGTCCCAGCGGAAAACCCTTTAGTCCAGATTGGACCAATGACAATATGTGTTTTTACTTCATAAATCATTTGATGCAAAATTAAAACCTTTTTACTGAGACTGCCTGTACAGTTCTCTTCGCATTTATTTTACCAGTCATTGATCCATAATGAGCTTTGTTGCATTGCTGGAAACATTAGGACTGGGTCAGCTTTGGAGTTAGTCCCAAATGGGTTTGTCTTTAGCAATTCTTTGAAATTTCTTAGAAATTAAATAAGGTGCCTTTACTTTTTATTTTAATTTGAACGTTTCATTTAAACCAAGCAACGTGCACAATTTCTAGCCCAATAGGTAGACTTCCATCAAGAAGATATCTCAATTCCTGTGCTATCCAAAACGGTGTAAGAGAATAACCACGTTCTAAATCCATACTGATGCTGCATTATTTTACAAGAGGGAACATGTGCATGACACAGAAAACAAGCCTTTTCCTAACACGTGGCCAATTCTCTTAAACTAAAGGAAAAACTATGGCAGGCCTTACCAGTGTGGCTTCGTTTGTGAACCATGAGCACATTGGGACCGATGCAAATTATCCCACAGATATCACATTTTAGCTTTCCGTTAGGAAGTCGAATGCCTCCAACTCCTGACATAGCCTTGCTGCCTGGGCCATTGTGTGAGCCATTCATTTTCTCTCCCGAGGTATCAAGCATTCGTAAATCCTCTGCACATTCTTCCCCATTCATTTCACAGGCACGCCCATTCTCTTCATCACTCTGAGTCTCTATTTTAATATTACCAGCTGAAAAAAACAATACAGGACGCCACTCAGTTTTGTTGCAGAATAAATACGGTGGCAAAGAAACAATCACATGAAAGGAGGTAAGTTCTAAACATGGTGTACAACAGAACTAAATAACAAAAGGTGCAAAGACAACTACATTTCTATGGGCAATGCAATGAGTTTGTAACACATGGAGCAATGAACAGTGAATATCGGTAAGACAAATACAAGGCATCCAGGGAGCTGGGAACCCAAACAATGTTACAAGTCTGTTTCTAGGTCACTTTTAGGTTTTTGCATGTGTAACATTAATTTTGACAATTCAGGCTAACTGGAATGAAGCCACTTCATGGATTTGTCCAAAAGAATTGTAAAAAAAAACAACTCATCAAAGACAATGGGTGAAAATTAACTGAAAATGTACCATTCTCCACTTGGTAGGAAGATCCCAGAGGGTTTGTACTGAATTAAAATACTCGGTTTGCAGTTCTATGGGGTAAGCAAGGACAATGGAAAAGCAAAAAGTACAAACACTGATAAAGAAATAAGGCTGGAGAAGGATGGAAGGAAGAATTTTAGAGCAAGAACTAGCATTAGAGAAAATTCTGAGTGATAATTTTGGTTTTAGGACAGCAGGATTAGGAATCTCTGAGTTAAAGGAAAGGATCTCTAGAACTTATAAGTGGTGATCTAGCAATGACGTAAACTATGGGCAATAATTATGTCAAGAGATGAAAACTTTGACATACATTTGAAATTTAAACTCTTCTCTGCTACATCTTTCAACCTCCCAGGAGCTCCTGGAGGATGTGACTGACAAGAATACTGTTGTTTGTTAAGGTGTTTGCATTTCTGAACACTGCTTGGCAGGGCACCTTTCATAAAGTCTACCAGTGATTTTTCAAATATTGCATTTTTAATAGAAATCATATGCAAGACAGAATGAGTACACATTGCAAATAGCAGTTTCCCAAATGTATGCCCTACAGAGGAATAATTTAGAGATATAGAAAAAACTTTTTAAAATCAATGACCAAGCAGTGATTTACAAAAAATTTACGAATGGCTAAACAGAAGTGACCTGCACTATTCTGCAAATTTAATGGACTACAATCCTGTGATGTTGTTTTCACCATGGCAAACAGAAGCAATGGAGCTATCTGGTTTGACCATACAACAGATTTTCCATAGTTCATACACCAATTTTTTTTCCTCTAAATTGTAAGAATGATAATTTGAATGCAAATATATTCACATGAAACAATTACAGGCTCCTTGGCTGCCAGAGGTTGGGAGAAGGTGGGTTTTGAAGTAGGCTTTAAGCTAAGTTAAAACGAAACACATCTGAATGACACAAAAAGATCAGACTACTTAAGCCCTTTGGTAGCATATGCAGACAAACGTACATTACTGAGAAGCAAAATGACACAAACAAAAATCATAGAAGTAGGAACTAGATGGAAATGCTCTGTAGCGAGCTGAGTTTGCATATACTTACGGGAAAAAGATTTGGGAATTATTGCATGAAAGTCCCTAAAGCCTTCTGCCCCATATGCAGCTGCAATAAAGAAAGCAAACAGGATGCTGGTTTGTGGTATTGCTAGCAGTAAATGTAAAAAAAAAAAAAAAGATGGCATTATTGCTATAAGAGAATTACCTAGAAGAAAGACAGCACTATCATCACAGAAGCAAAACAGTTTAGAATGAAGCAGGAACAGCAGCAGGACAGTTGCCAGGAGAATCCTGACCTGCCCAGAAAAATTCCCATTTGTAAAAATGACCATTCAACAAGTTTTAGCATATATTCCAAATGCAGAACTTCTCTTGTGTGTTTCATATTCTTGCAGATTAATTATTGCTGAAGTCAAGAGCAGCTTCAGCCAAAATGTCTTGAAAGGGTCAGTGGCAGCACAGCCACTCCCTGAGAAACCACAGGCCCCAAATGCAAGCTGCACAATCACACTATACCCTACACTATACCCTACACTATTATGTGTAGCCATGTATAAATTAACATGGCAGAGAGCACATTGATAGAAGTAATGATGGAGCTCATTACTTGATGTAAGTAATGATAGAGATATTGATCCAGTCAATCTTCACTAAAGCTCTCCACAGCTAAGCCCCTGGTGTGCTGTAGCTGTGCTGCTCAATGAATGTCCTGGTGTAGATGAGGCCAAGCATCCAGGATGCCCTTACAAGCGCATCCATTTGGCAACACAGCTCATGGCAGGGGTCAATTCAGATGTGAAGCTCACTTTGCCAGTGAGAGCTTTTTTGTTTGAGTCCTCAGAGAGATTTTACAGGTATAATTTACAAACAAAATGTCCTCATGTTGAAACTTAACCCTTTTTGCAAACTTATTTTCCAAATGAAAACTAATGAAAAAAAAACTTTGCTGAAGTAGAAGACCCAACATGAGAGAGAAATCAATTCAGTAGAAACACTGATGACTTTTATTAAAACTCAATGAGAAATAGGAAGGTAGGCTATATGCTATTTTTGTTGGAGTCTTAGACTGAAAATAAAAATCAACAGTGTTTTCTGTATTTTTGTGAGAGACATTCCTGTCCATCTTGTAATAGTGGGGAAAATCACTTGTAGAGTAGTGATGATGTGACAAATACTAGTGATGATGTGACAAATACCTGAAAATGTGACTTTTCGTATGTGTTGATAAAGAACATGTTCAACGTTTGTAGAGGTTTCTCAAACAGTTACTCTATATAGATTTTATACAAATAATTTCTGTGCACATTCGTGTCTATGTTACACATACATGCAGATATTATTCAGCTCTACATAATTCATGGTAATAATTTCTCATTTTCTCTTCTAACACCAGGAAGATATTACTCATTAATTAATTTGCTTCCAATTTAGTTGAAGATCACCTTAAAAGGCTATGTATTTTATTATCTTTGTAGGCATTAGTGCACTTCATGAGAGTTTAATCCAAAACAAGGCTATTTTCTGTGCAAGGAGTGTGGAGTGCACCAGTGTCACTGAACTGACAGCTTTACACCACTCCTTTTTACCTACATGGAGTGTGGAAAAGTTACCTAAAAGCAGGGCACTGGGTGGGTCCCCCTGTACTCTCTGATGTTTACTAGGAGCTTCACTTGGGATTTTGAGAAGAGCATTTGAAGTTTATAACACAACAACTGTTTTGTATTCTATGGTTAAAGACGGCTTATGCAAGCCTTTGGGGAAAACAAACAAACCAAAAAAAAAGAACTGTCGTGTCAAAGGGGAGAGGGGTGAAGATATGATTTATCACTCAAGTGCAGTGTAGCTGGCTCATCACAAGACTCAGTCTGGGGCAGTCGGGAAGGCAGGATGGAGGGCAAGGTAACAGTCACACTTCCCTGAAAAAGAGTTGAGTAATGAGGAGAGAGAAGGGAGGCATTTTGCAATAAATGAAAAGAGTTGGTAGAGGGGAAAATGGAGGAAACAAATGGACCTCCTGGGAAGCGGGACATGGAGGTTGGCTTTTACAGACAGAGAAATAGGCAAGTGGTAAAAAGGAAGTGAAGAAATATTGTTTTCAATCTATTGCCAACGTACCTTCTCTTTAAGCTATGGGACTGCCTCCCAGATGCAAAATCCTTTCAGTTTTGTGAGACAGTTTTAAGTACCAGGGCCAAAATCCTATTTGGAATGGAGCATTCACCTCCCAAGTCATATTCTTCTTCAGTGGGATTTTTACAGAATCAAAAATTGTAAGACCTAATTATCGAATGGATTTAGAAAGTTAGGAGAGAAAAATAAACTACACCAAAGCTTCTGGGGAATTTTAAAAATTGAGTTCCCAAACTCTTTGATTTTCAATGGGACTTCAGAATCTTCAGAACTTTTATCCCAGTAGGTACTTAGCTGTATCTTGTGGCACACACTTGCCTTTTAGAAGCTATCCTTTAGCCTGTCTTTGAAAGTAACAACTATTGGATTTTGGGTCCATGCAATGTGTAACTGCTCCCCTGACACACAACGCCAGCTTGAGATAAAGAGATTAATATAAGAAAAGAGTTTAATATAACATATCATAATCACAATGCATGATTACCTTAGCTAATAATCTAATTAATCTAATAATACAATGTGTAATTACCTTAGCGTAGCCTATTTGCAGAAGAAGTGCAGTGAAATACAGGAAAAACCCAGGATAAAACAGAAAGCCAAAACCAGCAGCTACTCAACTCCCATTTGTTCCACCACCATGCTTGCGGAAAAGAGCCAACACTCAAGAATCCGGAACCCAGAAGCAGCAATTGGAACAGGAAGCCTTCCATGTTGCAATCTGAACTTCAAGTCCCATAATACTTTGCTCCAGTTAGCACTTTCATTTTGAAGCTGGCATGACTGCAGCATGGTATGAATAACAGCAGCAGGTTCAACTCAATCCATGACATTCTCCACCCCTTACTCTATACCATCTGCATCAAGCAGCAATCAACATCAAAAAACAGACATCATATGTCAGTCACTGTCCATTCTCACTTGCTCACTTGCTTGAAGACCTGTCTTCAAGTCGCTTTAAATAATTTAGGTGTATGTAATTTTTTTTGGCCTGAGTGATTCATTTGTTATTCCAAGACAAATCAGAAGTATTTTAGTAATGCTAGCTGTTGTTTAAATGGTAGCTTGAAAGTCCAACAAGAGTTTTCCTCGAAGGCATCATAACTATTCAAGCAACAGACAGATGAAGCTACAAAAACACTGGGCTGATTTGAACAGTGGATTAGCACTGTTGTGGTGAGAAGAAAATATTTCACACCCTGCTTTCTCACATGCCACTCAGAAAACTAAGGCACACAAGCAAGTTGTTTGACCACAGAATATTTAAGGAGTCTGCATTCACTCTCCAGGCTTGACAATGACAAAGACCAATTCTTTAACATAAATTATGTTTCAATTAATAGTATGAACTTCCAAATTGACAGGAAGAATCACATAGGTATAAAAAAGGCCAACAAAGTGTCTAGGCAGAGCAACCACAGTCAGTTATGCAAAGGCCTTAGCCCTTCTTGAGTAAAATTCAGAAGATATATATAAATAGGTGGGACTGATTCAAACTATTTTTTTAGCCATAAAAAAAATGAATACATTCAAGTGCTTTTAAAAATGACTGGTTTGCCCTTCCTTTTCTTCATATAGAACTCCATTGCCCAGTTAATCAAACATTTGTGGTGTCTGCATGTATAAAATGATGGAAGTTACAGGGAGCTCAGAATTGCCTAAGAGGCTGGAGGCTACAATGTGACTAAATTGATATGGATGAAGGGAAATTTCTGTTGAAGAAGGACTTAGTATTCACTGTGTCACAGGGTACAGAGCCCATTAGCATAGTAGAAGGGGAATGTCCGAGGCTGTCAGTGCAGTCCAGGGACACAGTGCTGGCACCTTATTGTTTTGCTCGAGAGAGCTGAAGTCTTTACCACAGGCTGCAACATGGCAAAGAGAGGGCAACAGCTAAATATAAAGGTCTCTTAATGAGAGGTTCTCAGGCTGGCTTTTTAAAGGGAAACAAAAATAACAGAAAGAATGGGAGCAAGAGCCACTGAGGCACACCTGTAGGTAGAGCAGACTGGTGCTAATGGATAAGGAGATCCCTACTGTGAGGTCCATGCTGCCCCTCCTTTGACTCCAAGTGCCAATCAGCCCTTGGCAGCCAATTTCTTCCCTACTCTAAATTTGGCTTTCAATCAACATATATTATTCCAGAAACACAGGCATCCCGAGATAAGCTATCTCCCATGGGACAACTGGTGTAAGAAGCTCCACCCATGTCATCACCCATGACTGCCATTTCCTCCCACTGCCAGGCACTCTGTGGGGAGGTGCCCATCGCCAACACCAGCACCTGATGGCATGCACAGCTTGGCTGCATTGCAAAACACACCAATGTGGTTTTCCAGTGGGTGCAAGGAGATCAAGCTGCAGGGAATGCAAAGAAATGCACAAAACATAAAGTATGTCCTCTGTAGGTACAAAAGGTGGTTGTTGCTTATGGTGTAGACTCCCAGTAAACTCCCATGAATTTCCAATGGGAATTCTCTAATGCACCAGTAAAGATGGACAGGTTAAATGGATTCAAGTAATGCCCCCCATAATCTACTTACACAGTCGAGGCTAAGTGCTTTGTATGTATCTTTCTGAATTTGTGTTACAGCAGTAACCATCTGCAACCAAGCCAAGGGGCTGGTCTAGTTCATGCTTATTGTCTGTTATGCTACCTGCTGGTACATTTTGTACTGGATTCAAGTTGTTTTTTTTCAAAGGACTGTTAACTACTTGGCTGCCTGATGTTCATCATCTGAATTACCAGTAAAACTAAGTTTTAAAGGTGAGAGAAAAAGCATTGTCAAGAAAAGCCATTCAAAATATTTTTCTCAGATTCCATATGTATCTGTAATCCATGCTTCCTCTGTACGAAGTCCTCTCCATCTTTTACTGCCTGCATGTTGGAGAAGCTAGAGGAACTGCTGCAGTCTTGCTGGTAACAGACTTTATTGACAGTTTTCTGTTTTGAGAAGTAAGCTGGGAAGATTTTCAAATTGGGCAGAAAAGTTTGCTGACAAATGATAGCAAGAACAGAGCTTCTCATCCTCAGTGTCTGTTCTGCTTCCATCATATTTTCATGTGAGTATTGAAGTATGGGGAAGTAGCAAAATGGCATTTAGCAAGAATTTTTTTAAAAGCAAAGTAACCTGAAGTAACAATACACAACAGTCAGGTAAAAAACACTACTGTACATGAAAACATTCCCAGCCCACATAGGTATACCTGTGTGGATACGGATGCTTATGTGCTGAGTCTGGCATCTATGAAGTTGTGTTCTCCCTCAAATGCTACAGGCACAAACATTGCAGCTTCTGCTCTTAGCCAAACAGCAACAGTTACCCAAGAAAGGCAGAGTCTCAGACACACAACAATCTGCAGGGATCCCTAGCCAAAGCAAAGGGCTTAACAAGTGCATAAATATGAATAAGGCAACAGCTACACACTTAAGGTGATCAGTTACATACAAATGATGTGTAGTTAGAGGGGGAACTATAAACCTGCCTGACCAAGAGAAAATCTTGTGAAATCTTACTACAGGGGACCAGGCCTGTACCAGCTGAAGACAACAGGTGTTACCCAGCAGAAGAAAGCTACCACTTAAGAGCAATGAAGCATCCTTGGTTTGTGGTAGAGAGGACAAAGCTCCCAGGCTCACTGTACAGCCAGTGTGGTGCATGGGGGAGCACAGGGACAGTCAGAGAGATGAACTATTTTGCATATTGCTTCAGAGTACCTAAATTTGCTTTACCCTGAATGCAAATTTAGTCCTTGCAAACCTTCCCCTTTTCATGATTCAGCTCAGTGAGCTGTTTACACATCTTTCATTTCATCCCTGGAGTCGTGCAGAGCTACCTTCGCTCAGGATCAAACCCTCACAAGTCCACCCAGGTGAACATTTAATGTGCTGTGCCTTCAGTTAGCAAGATGGATACACAGACTCCTTATCTACCATGATGATGTCTTGAGCACTATTTCATGCAAGTGCTCATAGTTCCCCATCTGTCAAAGGGTCAGTAGATCTAAAATTAGACCAAGCAGCTGTGTTTAGGTTTGGGGAGGTGCCTATGGGTGCTGCACCAAGGCTGTGCTGTGTCACTCTCCTCTTTTGAGGTCAGAGGATAAATGAAGAGGAACAGCCATTTCAGCACACGAGAGAGAATACTTTATGACAAATTTATTGTCTTGTCTATGAAAACAAATTGCAGAGTTTTAGTTGAGTTTCTGGTGCAGGTATCACCATGCCTCCAGAGACGAAAGTCCAATATGGCAATCCACTCAGGTGCAGCTTCCTCAAACTCCGAGCAAATCCTCAGCATGCTTAGGTCTGATGGATGTAAAAGGGTGTTTAAAATTATTTTACCACTCTCTTGAATGAGTAATCTGACATTTGAAACTCACTGGAAACACAGTTAAGATCACAATCTTCAAAGGGACAATCACTATGCCAAGTATCACTATCTTACATCAAAATGCAACCATTGTCCTAACATGGATAGATCAACAGTTTCCAAGCCAATATGTTGCTGGCAGAGCTTCAAGGAAAAAGGCTTTCAAAATAATAGTTGTTGAATTAGATATTCTCCAACAGCACCACTCTAGACTAAATTGTCGTAATTATCCCCAAACTGACTATTATGGACAGGAGAAACCTACATAACTCAGACCACGGAAATTCTTCCATCAAGGTCTTAATTCCTGGCTGTTACAGAAGAGAATAAGCTAATAAATTTAACCAGCATTCAAATACTGCTTGAATTTTTCTAAATTCTTCCATTCCTTTCAATATGTCTGCCAATTATTTTAATCCTAGCCCATCAATGAAAGGTTTTTACAAAAGCAACCAATGTTTTGGGGCTCTCCAACTTCAGATACTAACAAAACTAGATTATCAGTCACTGAGAAATCAGACCACCGTCTCAAGCTCCATCTCTGAATTCTGGGCTTGCAGTCACCTTTGAAAATTAGAATCAACCTCTGTTTAGCACACATGTCCAAGCAAGCATTTGTTAGGTCCTCACAAACTCTATTTGCTATATCTGTAAATTCATCATTGGAGAAGTAGTTAACAAAAGTATGCATATTTTCATATTCGGATTTCAAAGCTTAGAGTCAGTTCAGGTATTGCTTCCCAATCTGTAACAGAGGGGTACTATCAAACTCTCATTCCACTAGAGCATCCCACTGACTGCAAGAAACTGTGTGGCAGTTGAGAGTATTTTTTAAAGTATCTGAATGACTTGGGAGC